>NC_140076.1:16420969-17059234 GCF_964194135.1 Talpa europaea
TGGGGCTCCTCCTCTCTTTGGAAAGTGCATGAGACTTAGCAGGCAGAATTAATTGCTGGGGCCCCAAAGATAACCCATCTCTGAGCCCCCATGGTCTTGATTTCCAGTGGAAATCAAGGCCCAGAGGCAGAGATCAGGCCCAAATCTAGGTCTCTGGCTGCTTCTTCCAAGCCTGTCAACACCACCATCTGTTTCCTCAAATCTGATGTTATGGAGTGTGTGTCTTGGCAAGGGGGTAAGCCAATATGCTTTTGGGTTGAGGCTGATGCAGGAGACTCACTTGCTGTCCTTACCCATCTCCCTATCTCCCTACCTTCAACATAACCCCCCTTTCCCACCTTCATCTGTACTGTTTTTGGGGGATGGCGGGAAAGGGCAGGAAGGGGAACTGTCACATCAGAAATTCCATGAGGGAAATGAATTTTTTTTTAAAGATTTATTCATACAAGAGCTGAGGTACAGGCCAGAGGTGTGGGGGTGGTAAGAGGATTCACCAGAGACAGAGTGGGGAGCAGAACAGGCAGATTGACTGAAATACACTGCTGAGGGGAGCAGCGGGCGAGTCAGGAGAGGTCTGCCGCAACATGTGGGTAGCTCTCTGGCTGGGGATCGAACTCGTGCTGCAGTATGCACCTAGGTTCATAGATTGCGTCTTAACCCCCTGCACCACCAGGGAAGCCCGAACTTTTTTTTTAATATTTATTTATTCATACAAGAACTGGGGTCTAGACCAGAGGTGTGGGGTTGAAAGGATTCACCACAGACAGAGTGGGGAGGATCTACTGAAATACACTGCCAAGGGAAGCAGTGGGCAAGACAGGAAGGTCTGCTGTGTCATGTGGGTCACCTCCCTGACTGCTGCAGTGGCTGTGGATAGCTTCACAGTGCTGAGACTTAACCCCTTGTGCTAACAGGGAGGCCATAAAATATTTTTACGGAGCATTTCAAATACATGAAAGTAATGAACCCCCATTTATTCAACCCAGCAATTATCAACTTGTAGCCAACTTGTTTGCACTCTCCTACCTACCATCCACTCCCCCTCCTGTTATTTTAAAACAAATAAAAGGCATGTATGACTGTGTTTATAACTATTTCAGTATGTGGCCTGGCTATTGGCCATATCTCCATCTGGCACCAGTGCCCTTTTCCAGCTCTGTGGTTGTCTGTAAGCCTGCACTTGGCTGATAGGTTCTCTACCCCTCCCTTCCAGGACAATAATGGTGTGATTGGGCTCTTGGAGCCCATGAAGAAGAGCATGGTGCCCGTCCAGGTGCAGCTGGGTATGCCTGTGGTGAAAGTGGCCTCAGGTGAGACTGGGGGTACTCTGGGCAGGAATTAAGGGAACCTTGTTCTGGGGCCAACCCAGCCTGGGCCTTACCTACAAGCCCTGCATCCCCTGCCTTCCTCTCACCCTCAGGCAACGACCACTTGGTGATGCTGACAGCTGATGGCGACCTCTACACTTTGGGCTGCGGGGAGCAGGGCCAGCTGGGCCGTGTGCCTGCGTTATTTGCCAATCGTGGTGGCCGGCAGGGCCTTGGTAGGTGGCTTAGGTCCTTCCGGCAGGCAACTTGGCAAGCCACCCCCCATGTAAAAGTCAAAGAAAAGCAGGAGGAGTTGTCTGTTCAGGCTTGTGTCAGAGGGACCTGCGGTGGTTAAGAATTCACTCTAGAGCCACACTACTCTGGTTTTACATCTTGGTTCTACCCCTACTAGCTGTGGACATAGTTTCTTCGTCTCCAAACCTACCTCACTGGGTTGTTGTGAAGTTAACATAGAAGGTGTTAATAATAGGAGAATGTGTGGCACCTGGTAAGTTCCAGGTAAATGTTACCTCTTACGGCTTTGGAATTTGAGGCACTTGTTTCTTGGCGTCAGTTTCCTCTCATGTAAAATAGGGAGAGGAGTTCCTGCTTAGCCTTCCTTTGAGGCCTTTAATAGTGAAGGAGAACCAGATTCAGGGCAGAGACAGGCCATGTGTGTTTGCCGCTGACCCTGACATCTTCTCTGCCTGCAGAACGACTCCTGGTTCCCAAATGTGTGATTCTAAAATCCAGGGGAAGTGGGGGTCACGTGAGATTCCAGGATGCCTTCTGTGGTGCCTACTTGACCTTTGCCATCTCTCGTGAAGGCCACGTCTATGGCTTTGGCCTCTCCAACTACCATCAACTTGGTGAGTCCCGAGCCCAGCATCAGGCATAGCCCAGTAACACCTGGGTTCCAAGCCTGGCTTTACCCTTCACTTGTTTTGCACCCTTGGTGGGACCACCTAACCCCTCAGAGCCAGTTTGTCATCTGTAAAGTGAGAATATAAATACCCTGGCTGGGCCTCACTGTGGGAGGGCATGAAGGAGGGCAGGTCCTTGGACAACTGTACCCATGACAGCTCGATCTTGCCCTTTCCCTCCAGGAACCTCAGGCACAGAACCTTGCTTTGTACCCCAGAACCTGACGTCCTTCAAGAACTCCACCAAGTCTTGGGTGGGCTTCTCTGGTGGCCAGCACCACACCGTCTGCATGGATTCAGAAGGTAGGACCTCTAGGTCCTCCTCAGGATGGGGGATGGAATGTTCCTTGCACACAAGCCTAGCCAGACTAGTAGTGAGACCATGGTCCTTGGAATCTGGCCCTGCTCCAAGGATGGGCCTTAATCAACCCAGTACTCCACAGTCCTGGCATTTTCCAAATATGAGTTCTATGGAACTGTTTTCCCAGGCCTCCCCCCAAACTGGGAAGAGACACTACAGGCCTCCTTACCACCAGGACATGGGAACAAACTCTCAGAGTTACGGGGACTCACCTGGCCTACCTGGAGCACACTCTCCATCTCCCCATCTTTCTCCCTCTTCTCACAGGAAAAGCATACAGCCTGGGCCGGGCTGAGTATGGTCGGCTAGGCCTCGGGGAGGGTGCTGAGGAGAAGAGCATACCAACCCTCATCTCCAGGCTACCTGCCGTCTCCTCAGTGGCTTGCGGGGCCTCTGTGGGGTATGCAGTGACCAAGGATGGTGAGTGGGGCTGCCCAGTCTTTCTAATGGGGGGCTTGGGGAAGCTGTGAATTTTTTTTCTAAAGATTTATTTATGCATGCAAGAACTGGGGTGTAGGCCAGAGGTGCAGGGGTGGGGGGCGGTGAGAGAATTCACCTGAGACAGAGTGGGGAGCAGGTCAGGTGGATCTACTGAAATGCACTGCTGAGGGGAACAGCGGGCAAGTCAGGAAAGGTCTGCTACACTATATGGGTAGCTCCCTGGCCAGGGATCGAACTCATGCTGCAGTGGCTATGGATAGCTTCATAGTGCTGAGACTTAACCCCTTGCACCACCAGGGAGGCCCAGGGGTCGTGATTCTCACCAAACTCCCTAGCAGCCTCTGGTGTCATCAGATGGAGCTGAGAGGCAGAGAGCAGTGATTCTGATGACGTTGCTTTTCCTGACTCTCAGAGGTTCTAACTTTGATGGACTTAAAATGAGTAAACAAATAATTTTAATAAAGGTGGTTCTGTGGAAAGGGGAGGGTATGTTATTGAGGTTCAGTCAGGCAATACAACTTGAAGTCTTATCTCCAGACTCTAGTTCTCTGCTTTCCACCATGGTGACCTCTTTATTTACAATCTGCTATGTACCAGCTTCCCAGGAAGCTGTACTTAGAATTTTTAGGGAAAAAAAAAAAAGACTCAGTAGCATGAGAAGTCTGGACCTGGTGGATATGCTTGATCTCAGGTGATCTCCTGAGATAGTGGGGCTTGCACAAACCTTGAAGGTGGTCCTTTATAAGCAAAGAGCTTTCCAGGCATAGAAACATCCAGAGTTGTCTCAAAGGTGACTTGTCTTAGTAATGGAGGGTGGTGTAGGGGCCTGGGGAATGGTAGTCACATAGGGCTTTGAATGCCTTGCTTACAAGCAGCGAGAAGTGTTTGGCAGTGTGTAAGGACTGTGGTTTCTGGTTGACGAAGCTCTTTTTTCCCCATCATCTCCTTGAATTAGCTTCCCTGAACTCCCAGAACCTGGGACATTACCAGGCTGCTGCAGGCCATGATGAAAATTTACAAATCTCTGTGTCCCAGGCTTTTTTTTTTTTTTTTTTAAGGTTTATTTATTTATGCATACAAGAGCTGGGGTGCAGGCCGGAGATGCGGGGAGGTGAGAGGATTCACCAGAGACAGAGTGGGGAGCAGAACAGGCACACTGACTGAAATACACTGCTGAGGGGACTAGCAGGCTAGACGGAGAGGTCTGCTGTGCCATGTGGGTCACCTCCCTGGTGAAGGATGGAACTCATGCTGTAGTGGCTGCGGATAGCTTCATAGTGCTGCATCTTAACCCCTGGCTCTACCAGGGAGGCCCCAGAGGCTTCTTAATAGTCTGGAAGGTGGGGCTGGGGATCCTGGAGACAGTTGCACCCGTTTCTCTCCCTTGCAGGTCGTGTTTTTGCCTGGGGAATGGGCACCAACTATCAGCTGGGCACCGGGCAGGAAGAGGATGCCTGGAGCCCAGTAGAGATGACTGGCAAGCAACTGGAGAACCGCGTGGTCTTATCTGTGTCCAGTGGGGGCCAGCATACAGTCTTGTTAGTCAAGGACAAGGAACTGAGCTGATGAAGCCTCTGAGGGCCTGGCCCGCCCATCCTCCCTCCCGAAACAGGAAAGCCATGAGGACTACAGATTCCAGCAGGCTTCCCCAAACCCTGAGTACTCTGTCATCTCCTGCCTTTTTCCCATCAGCAGAACAGAATCCTTTTCCTCTTTTTCTTCCTCCTTTCTGGAGTCATCCTGGGACCTGCAGGATGAAGGTGGGGTGGGGGCCAGGGGCATTGACAGGATATAAGGATAGGGGGTTTTGCCTGAAGGAACATTGCTCAGCTCAGAGCTATGTGATTACCCCTTTCTCCCTTATCTATCACCCATGGTCCTGGCTGACCCTGGTTTTACCTACCAAAAAACAAAACTTCCTCCCCTGGGGGTTAGGTGCCCACACTGCGAAGTTGGAGCTCCATCAAACTCAGTACTGTAGTCATGTGCCACTCTTCCTGTCCTTCAGAGTCCACAGGCAAAGGGTAGTCATCAGTCAGACCCAGCTGTCATGGACCGATGCCTGGAGGAACTGGAGAAGGGGCAAGGCTACTCAGCTGTGGCCACCCCAAGCCAAATAGTTGACCCTCAACAGGTGTGCATGGGGCAAAAACAAAACAAAGTCCACTTAATCAAGAAAGAAGCCAATCTGCCTTTTTCCCAGAAGCACAAAGCATTCTGCCTTTCAGGCATTGCCTGTTCTTCCACCCCTGCAACCTGCTCAACTTCAAGGACCCCGGATCTGGAAAAGAAGCTTTGCCTGCAGGGCAGGACGTGGGGGGGGTGGGGAGGGAGGGTGGAGGGCTTTATAAACAAATTTATAGCAATATTGAGAGTGAAAGGGGGAAGACTAGAGTTTGGGAGAGGCTGGTCCCCAGAAAGGGAAGTGGTAGCTTGTACAGTGGCTGAGAAAATAGAAAACAGTTTTGATTTTCTTTTTTAATGTAAGAAAAAGGATGGGGAGAGTGGAACCTTTTAACACTTTTAATAAATTTAGAGTTTTATAAAACAGGCCACTTGTTTTCTACATGCTCCCTGCTTTTTTTAAGGGAGCATCTGCTATGTTGGGAAGGACAGAATAAACCCTTCCTGTGGACCTAGTCAAAGCTAGGACCTAAGTGATGTCGAAATGTCGGTGTGTGCCAATCAGCTGTTGATAGTGACTGCTCCATACAAATCAAAGAGAAGAGATTAGATTGATTTTTTTCCTACTTATTTATGTATCACAAATCACTGGGTTTTAAATTATGCTGTATAATATGAGATACTTGGAATGAATCTTAATATTCTAAACTCAAACCAAGATTTTGCACAGTACCTCTCTAGAAATGCTTCTATTAAGCTTGCTGTTGTATCATTGTCAACAGCTGATGTAATAGATTAAACATGATTAATTGCACAATAGCTTTTCAGACCACTTATGCATATTAATGTAGATTTTCTCACAGGCATTTGAGCGATGAAACCATTGAGCTGACCAATATGGTGCTCATTAGCTACATGTGACTTTTACAATTAAATCAAAATGTAAAAATTTGAGATTCACTTCTTCAGTTCATATAGGGCTATACAATTATAGGAATATATAGAACTGAAGAAAGTTATAATATACAATGCTGATAATACTGTCTGTATATGTATAACAAAGTTTTATTAGCACCAGGAGGATTCTTAGGTGTTGGTGACTCTTGAAGAAATTAATATAATGTAAAAACGTAAAATGTATTCTGTGACTTTTTCCCCTAAAAGTACACGTTTTATTAAGGTGTAACACATACAAGTGTTCATCTTAATGATTTTTTTTTTTTAACAAATGAACATGCCATGTAGCCAGCACCCAAATCAGGAAATGAAAACATTACTCCTAAGCAGACATTACTGTCCCAAGGATCACCACTCTGATCATTGTTTTTTTTTTAGGATAATATGGTATACACTAGTTTCTTTTGTTTGGTGTTGTATTTGTGAAAATCTGCATTGTTGCATATAGCATTGCTTTACTGCTGCTGTAGGAAGATACCATTATTTACATATTCTACTAATGTGAGTTGGTTTCAGCTTGGAGCTATTACAAATCTGCCGTGCACGTACATAATTTTATGGTGACTGGAGTTGTGCGTTTCTTCTAGGTGTGTTTGCACAAATGAAATTGCTGGATCACAGAGAATGCTCATGTTTTTATTAAGATACTGCAAGATACTGTGCCAAAGTACTTCTACATAAACCATGAATGTACAAGATCTCTGGTTGATCCACAAAATCACCAAACTTGAGTTTGCTTGTCATTTTCATTTTAGCCATTCGTGTAATTGTAAACTTATTTTTAAATAACTCTTAATTGGCATTTCCCTAATATATATGAACTTTTAGTTTTGATGCAGTCACTATATCAATTAGAAATTGATTTCTTGGAAAAATCATGCTTTTGGTTTTAATGTTTTCTTTGTAAAGAAACTTGTGTCTGCGCTCCTCCTCCCCCCCACCAAAAAAAAATTAAAAATTAATTTGGATTAGATTTACTGGAGTTTTCCCTTTTGATTATAATTGCACGTTGAAAGTATCCTAGTCTTAATAACAGCTCTTATGGACTTAAAATGGGCCAGTCATTGCTCTGAATACTTTACATGCAATAATAGCTTCTTTTTTTTTTTTAAATAATAAATTTTATTTTTATATTCCCCATACAATTGCAGCCCCCCCCATTCTGGCCCCAATCCCTCCCCTCCCGCCCCCGCCCCCCTAAAAGTGTCTCTGGTTCATAGTTTTTTGTTGATTTTGATTTTCACTTTCTTATAGTTATTCATTTTCCTGGTCCCTTATTTAAGTTTTCTAGATTCCTGCTATGAGTGAGACCATCCGGTATTTTTCTTTTTCTAAAAATATGGAACGCTTCACGAATTTGCGTATCATCCTTGCGCAGGGGCCATGCTAATCTTCTCTGTATTGTTCCAATTTTAGTATATGTGCTGCCGAAGCGAGCACTGCAATAATAGCTTCTTCAATCCTCATATCAGCCCTCAAATTAGGGTTTGCTGTCCCTCAGGAAAACAGTTTCTGATAGGTCAAGTGACTTGCTAGAAGTCAAGAAACTACCAAATACAGTCAAGGCTGGAATCTAAATCAGTCTCCACCTGAGCCCAGAAACTCAATTCCTTTTCCTTATACTGCATGTTATAAGTTATGAAGAACAGTGTCAAGCATATAATAAATGCTCTTTAAGTTTTTGATATTAGGAATATTGTACATTATTCCCTGTAGTTAATAATTACCTTGTTTTTAATGTGCTTAGCCTTTTGGTGTAAGTACCAGTTCAACGCGAATATCTAGCCCATAGAAATCTTTTGTGTGTTCAGACACATCCAATACTTTTACTTTTCTTTCATTCTCCAACCTGGAGTGGTTGCAACAAAAAAAGTAATTCTTGTATCCCATATAACTGAGCTATAAATATTTACAAGGTAATCATGTAAATGCCCGATATTAACTTTGACAAAAATTATAATTACAAGATGAAATGTGTAAGAAAGGTGGTCACTAAAGTATCTGAAACTACAAATGAGAAATGTTCATTAGAAATATGCAGATAATTTAGGGAAAATATTAGGAAGTGACTGCCTCAAGGGAGTGAGGATTGAAGGTAGGGATATATAGAGGGCATAAGGGAAAGCTGTTTATCATGTCATAAACTCACTAATTTTTTTTCAGTGCCTGCCATATCCTAGATACTGTATGAGTATGACGAGACTGACAAAATCTGTTTCGTGAAATTTACACTCTAAAAAGTAAGTATTTAAGGGCCTCCCCGGTGGCACAGCGGTTGAGCACTGGGTGGCGAAGCTGCCCGCAGCCTCTGCAGCACCAGTTCGATCCCCAGCCAGCTGCTCCCCGGCCACCAGAGGAGGGTCCCACATGGCGCGCAGACCTCTCCTGCTGCCCACTGCGCCCCTTGGCAGTGTACTTCAGTCCTTCTGCCTGTTCTGCTCCCTGCTCTAGCTCTGGTGAATTCTCTCACCCTCCCGCGCTTCTGACTGTACCCAGAGCTTGTATAAATAAATAAATAAATCTTTTTAAAAAAATTAAATACTTAAAAATCTACCACATGTAAAATAAATTTTAAGATAGTCAATAGCACAGCGTTGGGACTGAGGAGTGCTAAGTAAACAACTGAGCTATCAGTTATCTGCCATATTGGATGTCAGGCATTGGGCCAAGTGCTTTCCCAACTTGTTTCCTCACAACACCCTAGGAGGTAAGCATTGCTATTATGCATATTACTCTCAGGTTAAATAACTTACAGAGTAATTAGGGGAAGTTAGAATTTGTTCAAATCTAGCCAAAGCAACTAAACAATACATTCATTGCGGTGAGTTATCTAAAGCTAGAAAGTTGGCAACCCTGAGGTTTTCAGACTGCTGAGTGCTTGATACAATACCCCAAGCTTAGGATATATAAACTGGTAGGGAAGCGACACCCATTCCAGGAGTGCTAGAAAG
The DNA here is from genome assembly GCF_964194135.1 of Talpa europaea. Lineage (NCBI taxonomy): Eukaryota > Metazoa > Chordata > Mammalia > Eulipotyphla > Talpidae > Talpa > Talpa europaea. The sequence continues at coordinate 16,430,034 of NC_140076.1, forward strand.
GGACTCACTTGGTGTGAGTTCACTTTTAGAGACGACAACACCTACAGAAACTTCTCATTCTAAGAAATGAGTACCAAAGTGAGGCTGAGGTCCAAATCACTGTTGCGGTGCAAAGGAAATCCTGTGTATTTCTGGGTTCTAGGCTGGCAAGTAAACAAGCATTGAAGAGAGTAAAACACACAGAAATTTAATAACATGTACCTGGGAGAAACCTAGCATGACTGATAATGACCCCAGGTGGAAGCAGGTTGGGAGAAGAATGGCAGTTCAGGATGTTGTAAGGTCAGGAGTAGGCACGGTGCAGGTTTTCTGATCCAGCAGACCGGGTAAAGGAGTCAGAGTCCTCAGTGGCTTTTTGCAGGTCTTTATTGGGATTACCAGGTACATGGCAGGCAGGGGCACTGGGGGGCCAGTAGGCTGGCAGGCCTCCCAGCCCCCAGCAGATCTTCACCCTGGGCTCTCTGGCCTTCTCCCAGCTTCTGCTTCTCTTTCGGCTTCTGCTGGCGTCCCCCTGACGCCACCCTTAAAAGCCCAGTCTCAGCCCAGGTGAATCCCATCTACCTATGCCCACACCCTATTCCAGGTGCCTGCCATCAGGCATGTATTCAGGACCACAGGATTCCGTCTATCCTAATGGCGGGAGGGCAGAAAAACCTGATACATTTTACCTTACCCTACAGATGTTTACCAAGAAAAAAAGAAATACAAAATTAATTCTGTGTTCTCCACAGAAAAGAAAGAGATTAGGTCTAGGGAGAGGGCCTTTCAGAGACACGTTTATATATAAAATATGTCAAAAGTAACCTCCACTCAGCCTTTAGAAGCTCTTGCTTGAAATAAACCTCTTGCCAAAGACCTATTTTGGGGTGGCAAATCTCTTCTCTCCTACACTCCAGCTAGGCGAGTGAAATTGTGGGATCTGATGGAGCTCCTGGTGGTTTGGATTAGGGCAATCAATGGGTGTGAAGCTCAGGAAAGATGAGTAACAAGATTTGGGGTTGAGTGGTTGTTGAGATGACAGGTTTGTCCTAACTTACACTCCCTTTAACCTTTCCCTTCTCCCACCCCTAAGTTATTCATGGGAAAGGGGAGGACCCTATTCTAAGCTTCCACAGAAACCTCTTGTCTTGCAAACTAGGAATCATGGAGTGAGAGGGGGACTGGTGGGTCAGTGGCATGCCCAAGGTCATGTAGGGTTTGTGCCACGATGTTGGTCTAGACTCCCACAGGGAGCTATTCACTTTTTTCTTTCTTTTTAAAAAAGATTTATTTATTGGGCCTCCCCTGGTGGTGCAGCGGTTGAGCGCTGGGTTGGGAGGCTGCCCGCAGCCTCTGCAGCACCAGTTCGATCCCCGGCCACCGGTGAGGGTCCCACAAAATATATATATATATATATATATATATATATATATATATATATAAATAAAAGGTTTATTTCTTTATGCATACAAGAGCTGGGATACAGGCCAGAGATGCAGGGAGTGAGAGGATTCACCAGAGACAGAGTGGGGAACAGAACAGGCAGACTGACAGAAGTACGCTGCTGAGGGGGTGACTCAGGAGAGGTCTGCTGCGCCATGTGGGTAGCTCCCTGGCCGGCCAGGGCTCGAACTCGGTCTGCAGAGGCTGTGGATTGCCTCTTAGTGAGGTGCTTAACCCCTTGCGCCACCACGGAGGGCCCAATCACTTTTTTCTTAAGCATTTATATTTGCACCTTTTTACATTCATCACTTTTGAGAATTTACATGTATATCTGTATGAATGTTTAGATAGAAATGTAAGTCAGGAAAAACTCGAGAAAGTCGGTTACGAAGCAAGTCGCCCCCACCCACAGAGGTCTTAGACCCGCAGAGGTCTCACCTTCCTCTCCCCCTCCAGTCCGGATTCCGCACTCCGGGATCCGGAAGCTCTAGCCGGGTCCCGGGAAAACCCGGAGTGGAAAGAGCGGGAGCGGGCCAGGCGCCGAGCTACCGAGCTTCCGAGCGTGCGCAGAAGGCGCGGCGGCGCATGCTCCCTGCGGCCGCGACCCGGCGGCTGGCGTCCGCGCCGGCCCTCGCCGCCGCGCAGTCCCGGCCCCGCTGCGGGCATGGCGGCCAGCCTGTGGATGGGCGACGTGAGTGGGGGCGACGCCCGGGTCTGAGGTGGAATCTTAGTGTCGCGAGAGAGGACGGGTCTGAGGGGGAGGAGCCCTAGGAATGTGGAGGGGTGTTCTTTTGGGGGACACAGAGCGGGAGTCCCGGCGTGGGGGTGAAGGCGCTGAGTCTGAGGGGTCTGAGGGCCCCATCCGGGTTGCTGAAGAGAAAGGGGGGTTCTCAGAGGGGACAGAATGGAGACATTCTTAGGGGTGGAGGGCGCTGTGGTGGTAAGACTGGCGGGGTGGGGTTCCAAAGACCAGGGTGGGGGGAGGCTTTCTAAAGAGAGCAAGTGTGAAGGAAGGGACGCAAAGGATTGGTGGGGGGCGCGGAAGTTGGGGTTCAGATCACTCTGTAGATGAAAACCTCCCCGCCCCAACCCCGTCCCTGTCCACTTCCATCCCTACCGGCTCCCGGCGGCCAACCCGGGCCTGAGAGCGAGGGGCTCTGGAACCGGGAGAGGGACCCAGGATGCTGGCCTGAGACGCCCTGCCCTTTTATTTACGCAGCTGGAGCCCTACATGGATGAGAACTTCATCTCCAGAGCCTTTGCCACCATGGGGGAGACCGTGATGAGCGTCAAAATTATCCGAAACCGCCTCACTGGGTAAGTTCTCTTCTTCCATCTACTCAGTTCTCCCTTAATAGATCACCCTGCCCTTCAGGGGAAGTAAACATCGCAGGGCCAGGACTCCTCAGCCCTGGTAATTGTTGCCATAACATTACAGAAGCTAACTTTTGGGGGCTATTGAGAGGAGATACAGGTAATGTTTAAGGACTGCACCATGGAACCAGAATATATCTGCTGTGTGACTTTTGGGCAGGTGACCCGACTTCCCCCTCTCGTTTCACCTTCACTGTAAAAGTGAAGGAGATAATAATAGCACCTACCTCATAGAATTATGGTGAGGGTTAAATGAGCTGATTCATCATCCTTGTTTAGTGTCTGGCATGTGTATATGCTCAGTAAATGTAAACAGGTCATGATCTGCTAGGTTAGCATTTAAAAGTCACTTTTTCAATCTCACAAATGTCTGAGCTAAATAATATTATTCGAGAAACTTAATAACTGTCTTAAGTTTATATGGCTATTAAATGACAAGCCAACTCAAATTCAAATCTTTCTTCAGAGCTCATGAGTGCCCTTACCTGGTAGACTATTCATGTGAAGATTTATTTAAAGACACTGCTATGTGTTCCTGTTCGAGATTGCTGGGATACATGACTGAAACAAGCCAGACATAGTCCCTGGGCCCAAATGACAGGATTTTTTTTTTAATCTGACAGTGTTTGTTGGGTATCTACTCTGGCAGGTACTCTACTAATTTAGCTTGCTAAAATATCAAATGGGTAAAAGTACATATGAGAGGAAGTACGTCCAACTCTGACTGTTGGGTGAACAGTTGCTTTGTGTATTTAGAACCCCAGTACTCAGGGATGGATTTTCTGACTGCTAGATCATCCTGACCTAAAAATTTTTCTTCTTGCTTTTGTAGACAGAAAGTTACAGATAATCAGCTTTTATTTTATTTTATTTTTGCGTGGAAGAACTGGGATGTAGGCCAGAGGTGCGGGAGGGTGAGAGGATTCACTGGAGCCAGAGTGGGGAGCAGAACAGGTAGATTTACTGAAATACACTGCTGAGGAGAGCAGTGGGCAAGACAGGAGAGATCTGCTGTACCATGTGGGTCAGCTCCCTGGCTAGGGATCTAACTCAGGTCACTATCATTAATAACACGGAGATGTAACCCCTTCACCACCAGGGAGGTCTCACATTTTAATCTTTATTGAAATAAAATTTGGGCTGTATTTACCTGCCTACCCACGATTACTAAACTCAAGGTGTTTCTTATGGTGGTCTTAACACTACATTTACATTTGGCCTCATTTAGAAAGACTTTGAAGTGGCTTGTAAGAGTACTGTGAAGAGAAAGATAATGCAAAATAAAAAACAAAGACCGAAGAATATAAGGAAGTTTAAGACCCAGGGAAAATTAATAATTCAGTAAAGCATAGGGCTCAAGGATGCAGTTAGTTGTACAGTCATGTGAATGTACTTAATCCTACAGAACTGTACACTTAAAAATTGTTAAAATGGGCCTCCCTGGTGGCGCAAGGGGCTAAGACACAACCTGTGAAGCTATCCACAGCCACTGCAGCAGGAGTTCCATCCCCAGCCAGGGAGCTACCCACATGGCGCAGCAGACCTCTCCTGACTTGCCCACTGCTCCCCTCAACAGTATATTTAAGTCATTCTGCCTGTTCTGCTCCCCACTCTGTCTCTGGTGAATCCTCTCACCCCACACCTCTGGCCTGTATCCCAGATCTTATATGCATAAATCAATAAATCTTTAAAAAAAAAATTGTTAAAATGATAAATTTTGGGCCTCCCTGGTGGCACAAGGGGGTGAACGCAGTGCTATGAAGCTGTCCACAGCCTCTGCAGCACGAGTTCCATCCCTGGCCGGCAGGGAGCTACCTCTCCTGTCTCGCCAGCTGCTCCCCTCAGCAGTGTATTTCAGTCAGTCTGTCGGTTCTGTTTCCCACTCTGTCTCTGGTGAATCCTCTCACCTCCCGCACCTCTGGCCTGTACCCCAGTTCTTGTATGCATAAATAGATAAATCTTTGGGCCTCCCTGGTGGTGCAAGTGGTTGAACACAGTGCTGAGAAGCAGTCTGTAGCCTCTGCAGTGCCGGTTCAATCCCTGCCTCCAGCCGCAGAGCAACCCACATGGCACTGCAGACCTCTCCTGTCTTGCCCTCTGCTCGCCTCAGCAGTGTATTTTGGTCATTCTGCCTGTTCTCTGTTCCCCACTCTGTCTCTGGTGAATCCTCTTACCCCCCACACCTCTGGCCTGTACCTCAGTTCTTTTATGCATAAATAAATAAATCTTTTTTAAAAAAGTAAATAAATCTTAAAAAAAAAATTCTGGATACACAAGACAGAAGGCACAGAGTTGGCCAATCAGACTTAGCTCATGATTTTGCTCTGTGATCCTTGGACTCTGGTATTATCCCTGTCATTCCTTCTTTCTTGACTTTGTGTCTATAAGGTTATTTGAACTGACGAACTAAAGTAGTATTTCCAGAAAAGTTTGGATTGTTTCACTGGTGATAGCTTTTAGGGTGATTTTTTTTTTTTAAAAGATTTTATTTATATAAGGCCTGAGGCGCAGAAGGGTGAGGGAATTTACAAGAGACAGAGCAGGGAGCAGAACAGGCAGACTGATGGAAAACACTGCTGAGGGGCACAGCAGGCGAGACAGGAGAGGTCTGCTGCACCATGTGAGTGTCTCCCTGGCAGGCTGGGAATTTACCCCGCACTGCAGAGGTTGTGGACAGCTTCGCAGTGCTGTGTTCAACCTGCTGCGCTACCGGGGAGGCCCTATTTAAGGGTGATCCTTTTTTTTTTTTTGAGATTTATTTATTTACTTATTTATGCATACAAGAACTGGGATACAGGCCAGAGGTACGGGTGGGGGATGGTGGTGAGAGGATTCACCAGAGACAGAGTGGGGAACAGAACAGGCAGATTGACTGAAATACACTGCTGAGGGGAGCAGCTGGCGAGTCAGGGGAGGTCTGCTGCGCCATGTGGGTTGCTCCCTGGCTGGGGATCGAACTTGTGCTGCAGAGGCTGTGTATAGCTTCATAGGTTGCAACTTAACCCTTTGCACCATCAGGGAGGCCCTAAGGGTGATTCTTAAGGATAATTAACTGTTTTCAGTATCAGTCTCTTAGTGGGTAGGGATAACAGAGGGTATTCCCACAACATCCTACTTTTGTCTCTTAGTGATGCTTTCATAAATAGAATAATAGGTGTCTCAGACATCCCCCGAATTAGGTAAGGTTCATCCATGAGTTTACTCAATTAGTTCATTCAATTATTGGGTTGTCGGAAAAGTTGTGACACATTTTCAAAGAAAAATTACGTGTGTTGTTTTTTTTTTTTTTTTTAAGATTTTTTTATTTATGCATACAAGAACTAGGGTCCCGGCCAGAGGTGCAAGGAGTGAGAAGATTCACCAGAGACAGAGTGGGTAACAGAACAGGCAGACCGACTGACTGAAATACACTTCTGAGAGGAGCAGCTGGCGAGACAGGAGAGGTCTGCTACGCCATGTGGATAGCTCCCTGCTGGCTGGGGACAAAACTCATGCTGCAGAGGGTGTGGATAGCTTCACAGTTCTGTGCTTAACCCCTTGCATCACCAGGGAGGCCCCGAAAAATTAAGTTTTAAAGAAAAAATATCTTTAGTTAGGTGGATGGATAATTTCATTTTACTGAACTGTAATTCTGTAAATGGACTGACTGTAAATGAATTTACTGGACTGTAAATGAATTTACTGTAATTCATGTGAAAATGAATTACAGTTTTGGACACTGCTGCTGAATATCTATAAGCATATATGTCCAAAATAGACATTCTTCTTTCATAACCAAAGTGCTCATATCATGCTGGTGGTATTGGCATTAATTCCCTAGAAACATAATGACAAGTCTACATTCAAATTTTTATAATTGTCCCCAGAATATTTTCTATAGCATCTTTTCAGTTTTTTTTTTTTTTTAAAGATTTTTTTTTTTTAATAGAGGCATGTTTTTATTTATTTATTTGTTTGTTTGTTTGTTTTGTTTATACATGCACTGGGTACAGTCAGAAGCGCGGGAGGGTGAGAGAATTCACCAGAGCCAGAGCAGGGAGCAGAGCAGGCAGAAGGACCGAAGTACACTGCTGAGGGGAGCAGCGGGTGGCAGGAGAGGTTTGCGCGCCATGTGGGACCCTCCTCCGGTGGCCGGGGAGCAGCCGGGGATTGAACCGGCGCCGCAGAGGCCGCGGGCAGCTTCGCAACCCAGCGCTCTACCACTGCGCCAACGGGGAGGCCCCATCTTTTCGGTTTTTAATGAATTAGGATCCAGTCAGAGAACAGATCCTGCATGCATTTATCAATAGTTCTTCTATAAAGTCTCTTTAATGTAGAAGAGCCCACCTCTTCTACATTAACCCCTGTGGTGGCACAGGGGTTAAAGGCTTAGTGCTATCAAGCTATCACCAGCCACTTTGGCATAAGTTCTTGAGTTCTATCCCTGGCCAGCGATCTGACCCACATGGCGCAGCAAACCTCTCCTGTCTCGCCTGCTGCTCCTCTCAGCAGTGTATTTCAGGAGATCGGCCTGTTCTGCTCCCCACCCTGTTTCTGGTGAATCCTCTCACCCTCCCCTCCACCTCTGGCCTATACCCCAGCTCTTGTATGCATAAATAAATAAATCTTTATAAAAAAATGAAAATAAATTTTTTAAAAAACCAGAAATACATTGCTGAGGGGAGCAGCGGGCGAGGCAGGAGAGGTCTCCTGGGCCATGTGGGTACCTCCCTGGCTAGCCGGGGATGGAACTCGTGCTGCAGAGGCTACAGATATATTCACAGTGCTGTGCTTAACTCCTTGCGACACCAGGGAGACCCTCCAAGGTTCTCTTTTAAAAGCTGCCTAAACTGATTGTGAACCTGCCATCTGGGATGGTTGCAAAACACATGGCTAGTGACTTTTTAAAGAGTTAACACTATTGGGCCTCCCCAGTGGCTCAGTGGTTGAGCGCTGGGTTGTGAAGCTGCCCGCAGCCTCTGCAGCACCAGTTCGATCCCCGGCCACCGGGTGAGGGTCCCACATGGCGTGCAGACCTCTCCTGCCACCTGCTGCTCCCCTCAGCAGTGTACTTCATCAGTCTGCCTGCTCTGCTCTCCCCTCTGGCTCTGGTGAATTCTCTCACCCTCCCGCGGTTCTGACTGTACCCAGTGCTTATATAAATAAATAAATCTTTAAAAAAAAAAAAAAGAGTTAACACTATTGTCATATATAAGATCTTATGTTCTAGATTCTGTTTCTACATTTTGGGTTTATTTCCTTGTGGTAGTGTTTTACTTGTTCTGTCCCTAGTATTTCCTGTAAACAGGGCATTAAGAGCTAAAAGTTTGAATTGTATTAAACATTTTGGCACCAAGCACCTCAAAGGTGGTAACAGAACATAAATAAATGTTAAATGGTTCTGGGGCTGGCCCAATTTTGTAAGTTAGGTCTGAAATGGAATATGGCAAGGAACAAAACTGCATGGAGGACCTCCCCTGGTAGCACAGTGGTTGAGCGCTGGGCTGGGCAGCTGCCCGCAGCTTCTGCAGCGCTGGTTTGATCCCCAGGTGCCACATGGCGCGCAGACCTCTCCTGCTGCCCACTGCTCCCCTCAGCAGTGTATTTCGTCTGACTGCCTATTATGTTCCCTGCTCTGGCTCTGGTGAATTCTCGCACCCTCCCGCACTTCTGACTGTACCCAGTGCTTGTATAAATAAATAAATAAATCTTTAAAATTAAAAAAACAAAAAAAAAATTGCATGGACTTTCTATTAAAAGAAAAATTCTTCTCTCCCTTCAGGATCTCATCTGGAAAGGGCATCTTTAACCATGCTCTTTCTGTTTGTTTTCTCTCCAGGATCCCAGCTGGCTACTGCTTTGTAGAATTTGCAGATTTGGCCACAGCGGAGAAGTGTTTGCATAAAATTAATGGGAAACCCCTTCCAGGAGCCACACCTGTAAGGACCCTTAGATAATCATGTTGTTGCCACTTTGTCATTGATAACCATCTTTTCTTTAATCCCTACTGTATATTGATGTTAATTAATCCTGTAACAACCCAAAACAGTAGGCATTGTTATCTTTGACCAACCAGGAAACTAAAGTTCAGGAAAGTGAAATAACTTGCACTTATAACAAGGCAACAAAGTAGCAAGTTGCAGAGTCAGGATACAAACTGAACATGGGTTGCCTCTAAAATCCATGCCCTCTCCTCTCTGCACCGTTGCCTCCTTTAATGGAAGACTTGAAACTCTTAGGCCTCTTTCCTGACTGAAAAACTAGAACAGGCTGGCAGCAGTGAGGACACATTTCAAGAGAGTTACATTCTGCTCTTCCCACAGTTACTTAGCTTACAGCTGCACCAAACTGGCACCCCTGGGCTCATAGAACCATGGAGCTGGCAGTGCCCTTAGCGGTCATCCGTGCAACCCCCTCATTTTATACAGGAGAAAAGTCTGAGGCTTAGAGAGGGGGAGATGTTTTGGCCAAGGTAATTTATTTCAGTTTTTTTCAAATATTGTTTGACTCTTGAAACACCTTTCTCTGTTTTAGTTTGTTTATTTTTAAATTTCCAGGCAAAGCGTTTTAAATTGAACTATGCCACTTATGGAAAACAACCAGATAACAGGTGAGTGCTGAGCAGTCCCTGGGTGATTTCATCCCCCAGAAAATGTCTAGATAGTGAGCAGCGATGATGCATCTTCTCTCTAACAAAGAGGAGGAAGGGGAGCCAGTTTGTCTCCCTTTGCTTCCCCTCCTTAAAGGACAGCCCCATTCCTCTTCCCTCCTGGTGGACTATCCTGGAATCTTCTGTAGGAGACCATTTTTTCTCTGTATGACCTTCTACTCTATTATTCCCCGTATCATTGAGGTTTTATTCAGTAGGGATTGATCTGTTATCGAAAAAAATTGAGCATTGTGGGTTGCTATTTAAAAGCTTGAAAACATGAAAAGTTGTAGAAGGATTTGTACCCATTGACCTATTACTCTGCTTCTTGGAGTTTATTCATGGATGTGTGCAAAGATGACTTCATTGAAATATTGAAAATATCCCCCATTACAATAATGGGGGATATCCAAATAATCAAGTAATAGGGAACTGGTTTAAATTACAATATGTTCATTAGCTGGCATGCTTTGTATCCATTAGCAAGTTATGTAGCCGAAGAGCACATGTCAAGGTGTTGGCCATTTGGTAAAAGTGGCGGGGGGGAATGCTACAAACAAATGATCCTATCTAATTTTTATAAACTCAAAAGAAAAGCTATAGAAAATGACATAAGTTTATGTCAGAGTCATTGGTAATTTTATTTTTCATACAAGGAGTATGTGAAATAATAATGAAAGTGTGTGGTGGTTTTTTTTCTTTTTTTAAATAACTGATCTAGAACAAAGATTGGCCATCTGTGGCTTGATTTGAATCACCTGTGAACACACACGAAACAGTTTTTACATTTTGGATTGAAAAAGTAACAGATCATAGGGGCCCCACAAAACCTAAAACACTATCTGGCCCATGACAGGAAAAGTTTGCGTGCCTGTTCCAAAAGTTGGGGGTGTTCATTTTAGCTCGGTGTTAGGTCTTTAGGAGGTAAGATCTAAGTCGTGTTCTCTCTGTCATTCACCATTTGAATTAAAAATATGTAATGAATAGAGAATGTCTGGTTTTCTCTTTTGAGCACCTCTGACTCTTCCTCCATCTGCACTTTGTAATACTCAAAGCCAGACAGGCTCTGTGCAGTTGGTGAAGGACTTGGCAGTGGGAGACCACTTCTGTACCCTCTGCCAGGACTGCCCAAGGAAACAAACCATGACCTGCTTAAGGACCCAGCAGATGAGTTTTTCTGTAAGGAGGTCCAGGAAGGGTTTACCAAGAATGGGCCAAAAGAGCTTGTCAGAACAGAAGTTTTGGTCTTTGTCTCTGAATCTTGGTTTCTCCTCTCAGCCCTGAGTACTCCCTCTTTGTGGGGGACCTGACCCCAGATGTGGATGATGGCATGCTGTATGAATTCTTCGTCAAAGTCTATCCCTCCTGTCGGGGAGGCAAGGTGGTTTTGGACCAGACAGGCGTGTCTAAGTAAGGCCTTACCTGTTATTGATGCCCACACTCTCAGTTTCAGCATATTTCTTACAGACGGAGCCAGTAGAGAGGCCGTGTAAGCATGCTAGTTAAGAACACAGGCTCTGGAGCCAAACTGGCTAATTGGAATCCCAGCTCCTATACCAACCAGGGAAGATGCACTAGACAAGTTACTGAACCGCTGACCCTATTTTCTTATCTGTAAAACTAGACTGGTGAATAGTACAAGTAATCCCCATTTAGCCACAATTTCTTGCTTTCAGTTGCCTGTGGCCATTTGAGGTCCAAAAATATTACATATTCTGTAATTATTTTGAGAGTTATTAAAACATAAGTTTTACTACAGTATGTTCTATTTTATCATTAGTGTTGTATTCTCTTACAGTGTCTAATTTATAAATTTATCATAGATACGTTTGTATAGGAAAAAACAATTTACAATCAACCTTTAAAGAGCACAGGTTTGCACTGTACTGGTCCACTTATATATGGATTTCTTTTTTTTTTTTTTCTGTCTTTGGGTTCCAGTTTTACAGACTCAGCCAAGCATAAATGTTGGTTGGTTGAATCTGAGTAATGAAATCCGGGTATACAGGGCTCCAAACTATAAGCTCACATAAATTTTCAGCTGCCCAGGTTTGGTTGGCCCACGTTACTCAGGGTCAGCTTTATAGGAGTTGGTACTGCCCACAGTTTCAGGTACTTACTGGGGATCTTGAAATGTATACCCCGTAGTTAAGGGGGAATCTGCTGTTGGGGGTGTGTTTGAATTAAATGATGCAATATAAATAAAGCAGTAGGAAATGCTTTGTAATTTTTACTGTTCTGTTTATTGTTACTACAAAAGTAGAAATACCTCAGGCAGGGGCCATTCTTGATCAAAGTAGTAATTGTAAGCTCGGGCTTTGGGAATCTGGCACACCTGAATGTGAGTCCTTCTAGTATGACTTTGGACAAGATATCAGTCCCTCTGAACTTGGTGCCCTCTCCAGTAAAACATGGCATACTTTATCAAATTGTTGCATAGACTGATGAGCTATCTCTGGGAAAACGCTCAGCCTGAGAAATTGTAAGTGCTCATTAAATGTAATTTTTTTATCCCCCAAGCAGAATATGAGTTCAGGGGAGTAGGAGCCTTGTGTCTGTCTGCTAGCCTGCTTGTGTATTGGCTGTCATGCAGTCTCAGTAAATACTTGCTGAATGAACTTTCTACCACTGTTACTACTATTGCTAATAATACTACTTTCCAAAAGGAAAAAATACTTTCCAGTAGATTGGAAGGGAAGCAACTGTTTGGGAAGGAGCCCCATCAGTGAAAGTGTGGAGCATGGTGAGCTGGATGTGGGAATCCCTACAGAACTTGGGATCTCCAGTGCTTGGCCCTCCAGTTGCTCTGTGTACAACTCCACTAATGGGGCTCTCCTCCCTTCCCATGGTCTGATAGGCTGTCTCCCTTCTCAGCCCTTTTTCATTCTTAGACTTTACTTTCCTCTATTTATTATCTAAATAGTGCTTTTTTTTTTCCTACAGGGGCTATGGTTTTGTGAAATTCACAGATGAACTAGAACAGAAGCGAGCCCTGACAGAGTGCCAGGGAGCAGTGGGATTGGGGTCTAAACCAGTGCGACTGAGCGTGGCAATCCCTAAAGCGTGAGTCATGCACTGGCTCTGGACTGACTCCCACCAGGACACCCCCCCCCCCCCCATTTGATAATCAGGGCATCCCCATGCTAGATGGGAGGCTGGAGGGAGAGTCCATTCAAATCACAGATAATCCTCTTATTTTCCAGGTTGTGTGCCAAGTGTTAGAGATGAATGAGTGTGACCCTGACCCTCCAACAGCTTATAGTTGGGGAGAGAGCTAAGATTGCGGGAGGCAGACTCAGACATTGCAGGTAGCAGTGCTGGGTAGTACTACTGCTAGAGAATTACACATGTAATTAGTAACAACTTAGGAGGGAGAAAATTATATAACCCGGGCCTACCCGGTGGCGCAGCAAATTGAATGCAGTGCTGTGAGGCTGTCTGCAGACTCTGCAGCGCGGTTTGATTCCCAGCCTGCCAGGGAGATTCCCACATGGCGCGCAGACCTCTCCTGTCTTGCCCACTGCTCCCCTCAGCAGTGTACTTCAGTCTTTCTGCCTGTTCTGCTCCCTGCTCTGTCTCTGGTGAATTCTCTCACCCTCCCGCACCTCTGACCTGTACCCCAGTGCTTGTATAAATAAATAAATCTTTAAAAAAAAAAAAAGAAAATTAGGGCTTCCCCAGTGGCACAGCGGTAGAGTGCTGGGTTGCGAAGCTGCCTGCAGCCTCTGCAGCGTCGGTTCGATCCCTGGCTGCCGGGCGAGGGTCCCACATGGCGCGCAGACCTCTCCTGCCATCCGCTGCTCCCCTCAGCGGTGTACTTCGTCAGTCTGCCTCTCTCTGCTCCCCGGTCTGGCTCTGGTGAATTCTCTCACCCTCCCGTGCCTCTGACTGTACCCCAGTGCTTGTATAAATAAATAAATAAATCTTTTAAAAATTCAAAAAAAAAATTATATAACCCAATTTTAGCCTCATTTATATCAGTGAAACCCACAAACCTCCCATAATTGGGAATGGCTAAGAATGAATGATCCAGACAATATGTAGAATATTATACACATCACTGTCTGCCTGTCCTGCCAGGCAGTAAGCTCTTCTCCCCTCCTACCTCCAAGCAGGTTTCTCAGATGTAAAATTACATAGAATCTTCATCCTTTGACCAGCAGTGGTTCTCAGCTAGGAGCAGTTTTGCTCCTCTGGAGACAGAGTTTAGTGCTCAAAACTGGGTGGGAGGCGGGGTGGGAGGTAGGGGGAAGAGGAAATGCTACAGGCATCTAGTGAGTAAATGCCCCTGACATCCCAAAATGCACTGTACTGCTCCCCCAACAGAGAACTGTCTGCCTTCCCCCCGGCCCTCCAAAGTCAGTAGTGCCCAGGCCAAAAATTGCTGCATTCCTATGGTAAATTTTCCAGATGGCTGTATATTTTTAAAAGCAGCAAAATATCTAAAAGTTCTTTGCAGTGTAACTGTGTTTAATACATCAGCCTACTGACCTCCTTCCAAAAAATGCTATTTGTTCTAAACTCCATATATAAAAACATTAAAGAAAAACTAAATTTTCCTGTTACCCAAAAATGGCTAATGTTTCTGAGTTCCTTTTTAGGCTTCTCCATAAGAATCCATAATTTAGAGATAAATGCCTTTTTTTTAATCCCATCCCCCTCATTTTTAATTACAGTAACAATGCTTATTTCTCCCCAGTTTACTCAGTATACACACTTTTCCAGATGGTTGTACAATCATATTTTTGAACAGCTGCAGTATATTCTTTTGAGTATCTTTTCCATGTAGCAGTTATTTTGTTGATTATTTTGGTTGTTTTTGACATGTTACCTAGTATTCAGTCAGCAGTAACTGAGTCCCTACAACTCTGTGGGCCTGTCCTGTACTTTAGACCTGTAGCTGTAAAGGGGAGAAACAAAGTTCCTTCTGCAAGGAGGTTATAGTTTGTCAGCTTTATCTCTTCATTGAACACTGTTGTCAGCATTTGGAGTTTTTGGTGGTTTTGTTATTTTCATCAGTATTTGGTGCCTGCCTCTGAGGGAGGTATTCTTAAGCACTAGGAATTGAGGGAAATAAAGGTCCCCTTTGAGAGTTAGACTCTAAAAGCCAAGTGTGGAGAAGCAACTGAAATATGCATCCTGAGGCCAGAAAGACGGTACCTGACATAATCAGGTAATTGAACATGGCAGACATCCTTGAAACATGGAAGGGGAGAAAGAAATCGAACATTGGCAGATTCCAGCCTGGTACTGGGTAGGGACAGGGAGGCTGCTGCTGGACGTCATCTAGCCACTCCAGCAGCAGGTGGTGCTGAGCACCCAGCCGTGCAGTCTGCCCAGCTGCTCTGGCTGAGTTCTGCTCCCCAAGCAGATGTGAAGCTTAGAAGGAACGTGGGACTAGCTTATTCAGACTTTTGAGTACCCACTTTGTGGTTCCAGTGATGGAGATTTCTGTGGTAATTCAACTCCTGCTTATTATTTGGTTTCCTCTCTGGCTTCATTGTGGAGATGGAATGCTCCCTGCCCCCATCAAGAGGATATACTGTGTTTCTCACTGTGTGACAGTAATGACTCCTTATAGATAGCTGGCCTGTGTCAGCCTCAGCCTCATGTGCATGCATGTGAAGGCGGGGGGGGGGGGGCGGGGGGGCAGGGAGTAGGGGTGTGTGCACCTAAGAGAGACTGGCTCTTTGCAGGGCAGTGATTCTCGAAACGCATTATCATGGCCTGTGCTTGGGTTATATTTTGAATCCTCTCAGCCAGAACTGCTGGTCAGACTCCAGGCCTGTTTCATAAGACTATTCATGCATGGCTTTTCATGTTTTTGAAAACAGTGGATCCTTTGTAGGCCATATGTAATGGCATAGGGTTAGGAGTATGAACTTGGCAGGTAGATCTGACTCTGGTCCTTGGTAATACATTTAATTGTTTAGAGGCTGTCAGTATTCTCATCTTTATAACTGGAATAAAAATAATAGCTCTATCATAGGCTTGAGACTTAAAATAGGGGGCCACATATGAAATATAATTGGCACAGGTACAAGTACCTGCTCCATAAACTGTAACTGGATCATGGCGATGACAGCAAAGCTCCCGGAATATTCTTAATTTTTTAAGATGATTAAGTATTTGATAGTTTGAAATGCTTCTTGGATCACCCTAAATCCAGATTCTTCAGACCATTTTTACCTGAGCCTTTGTGGCTATCTGAAAAGCAGGTCCCTGCCCCCCGCCCTCTTGAAGATGTCAGTACTTGAGGTTTGATAAGAAAAGCAAACCTAGCCATTAAAAGCTCCTAATTTATTTTTTTTTTTTTGTTTTCATCTTCACAGTTTTTAATGAAAGTCGTTTTATAAGACTACTTTATTCTTGCATCGTCTCAGTTGTTTCTTTGTTTTTGCTCTGGTTCTTCCTTTGTCCAATTTTAGTCTAGTGATCCCCACTTTGCTGGGGTGAAGGCCCCCATGAGCAGCTGTGCCACTCGCCTTTGTCTCTCGCTCTCAGTGTAGATGACGCATTTCTTCCTGTAAACCCAGATACTTTGCCATCATCGTTCCGGGTGGGCATGGATTGGACATGGTACTTCTGTTTTAGCTTTTTGGGAAGAGGGGACAAGAGGATCTTCCTGTGAATGTGGGAGGGTGCATTGAAGTGTCTTTTATGGTTCTTGCTCTGGTCAGAAGTCACAAAGGAATTGAACTTCCTTTTAGTAGCTAGTGCTTCAGCGATGGCCCCAAAAGGAAGCAAAAGCTCCTAACTCTAAAGTATGAGCTCTGGAACCAGCTTGCCTGGGTTTGAATCTCTTATGAGCTGTGACTTGCACACATTACATAACCCCTCTGTCCCTCTGTTTCTTCATCTGTAAAGTAGGGATAACTTATACTTATTGCATAGGGCTGCTATTAAAGAGTTCACCTATGTAAATCACGTAGAACAGTCACTAACCTCCAGTAAGTGCTGTGGAAATGTTTGCTTATACTTGCTTATTTATTTTTGGTATTTTCTTCATCAAGGAGTCGTGTGAAGCCCATGGAATATAGTCAGATGTACAGTTACAGCTACAACCAGTATTATCAGCAGTACCAGAACTATTATGCCCAGTGGGGCTATGACCAGAACACAGGCAGCTACAGTTACAGCTACCCACAGTATGGCTATACCCAGAGCACCATGCAGGTAACCGTGATTTGGCAGGTCTGGCTCTCTTGCCAGCCTCTGAAAATGTGGGTCGTTTCCAGGACGGGATGGTTAAAGATGGGAGCTTGGGCTTCAAAAGAAAACGGCAAAGGATGAAGCATCCCAGTTCCTCTTATTAAAAATAAGCCGTCCGGGCCTCCCTGGTGGCACAACAGGTTAGGACACAACCTATGAAGCTGTTCACAGCCACTGCAGCATGAGTTCAATCCACGCTTGGCCAGGAGGCTACCCACATGGTGCAGCAGACCTCTCCTGACTCGCCCACTGCTCCCCTCAGCAGTGTGTTTCAGTCAGTCTGCCTGTCTGTTCCCCACTCTGTCTCTGGTGAATCCTCTCCCCCACAACTCGCCTATACCCCTGCTCTTGTATGCATAAATAAAATAAATCTTTAAAAAAAAAAAATAAGCTGTCCTTGTCGTGGGTCCAGAGTTCACCATCCTTCTCACTCTCCTCTCCGGTCTCTTGACAGACATACGAAGAAGTTGGAGATGACGCATTAGAAGGTAAGAAAGGAGTCCATTTACTCCTTCACTTGTGTGACAGTGACTAAGTGACTGCTGTGCTGCTGGCACTGTGCTTTGTTAGCTACATGCTGAAAGAATGTGAGGTGAATTCTACTCTAGAGGAACTTACATTCTAGTGACAGAGCCATCACCTACAGAACTACAGTAAGGGGTGTCGCCTGAGCTGCGAGTGCTGGTCTCAGCGAGCCCAGGGAAAGCAGCCTGACGGGGAGTGAGGCACCCCTCTATGGAGTGATGGTCTCGCCAGGATGGAGGCCTCTAGCATAATTGCTATTGCCTTGTATTTGGCAGTTTATGAAATTTTTTGCCCTGTGTTTTAATTTTTTCTGTATTTTAAATTACATGTATTTTTCATTTTCTAGTAGTTATGATTGAAAATATACTGAGGTATTATGGAAATCACCTTTTGTAGTAGTAGCTATCATCAGTTTTTAAATTAGAAGCATTTATTGGTAAGCATCTGTTACCATAGTAAGCATTTGTTATAGCTCTGCAGTAATACTGAAATTGAAGAAATTGCTAACTTTCAGACAAATCTCTTCAAATGAGGTATTATACCACAGGTCCTCAAATAGCAATGTCCTTTCATTGCATCCATGTCCTTAACGCATCTGTAAAATACACAGATGTCCTTTCATTATGACATTGATCTGAAAAAACAATCCTGGCCAACTCAAGACATGCTTTCCTTATGTGGTATGCTACTTTGCTTCTAACTCGAGTCCTGATTTCTAAGTTATTTCATTTTGTGAGTTATCTTTTCACTTCTTGGTAATCTCCTTTGAAGTATACAAGTTTTTAATTTGTATGAAGCTCAGTTTATTTTTTTCTTTTGTTAGTGCTTATAGTTTCGTTCTAAGATACCACGACCTGTTTTCTTCCAAGGGTTTTATTGCTTTAGTTCTTACATTTAGGTCTTTGAACCATTTTTCATTGAATTTTGTATAGTGTGAAAGAAGAGTCTAGCATCGTTTTTCATGTGCTTATTCAGTTGTGCCAGCACCATGCATCGAAGACTGTTCTCTACACAGTGAGTTCAGATACCCTTGTCAGAAATTGGTTAACTGAGTATGTAGGCTTGGTGGGTACCTTAATCCTGCTGAGGCTGTCACTAGGCCACTCCCACCGTTAACTATGGCTCTGCCGTAATACTGAAAGCAGGGAAGCATGAGTCTTTGCATTTTTTTTCAAGATCATCTTTGACTATTCTAAGTTCCTTGAATGTTTTATTGTCAGGTGATTTTGATAGTGAATGCATTGACTTTAGATCAACTTGGGGAGTACACGTTTTTGTTTTTAAATGCATAAGTGTATTTATATGCATGTCAAACCAACAGAAGACTAAAGGAAAATTACATAATCAGTCAGTGAAAAAGAATTTTAAACTTTACTGTGAAATGTGGAAAATCACAAAACAAATGGTTTTGCTGAGTTTGGAGTATTACATAGTGCCGTTGTACCATCTTTCAGCTGTGTTCTGTGAGATTCATCCAAGTTGTGTGCAGCCAAAGTTCATTTTGCTGTTAGGTATTTCTCTTGTAAGAAATTACAGGGTTTTTTTGTGTTTTGTTTTTTAGTAATTTGCCGTGACTTCTAAGTACCATGAAATGAAAAATATTACAAAACCCAAATTTGAAAACCCAGGGCATGTGATGGCTAGATTGTATTCAGTATATATGCTTCATTCTTGAGGCATGTAGCTTACTTTCATCCTCACTGGAACCAGGGCAGTGCTTGCTGTCAGCCCCTGTAAGTGCAGAGAACCGACGGGACAGGGACTAGCCCTAGGAAACAAGTCCAATAGAAATCCTGGCTCTAGGGCACTGGATGTAGGTCTCCTGGGCTGTTGAGTGCTTCTCTCCTTAGCCTACCTTTGCTTCTCTTCCAGACCCCACGCCTCAATTGGATGTGACAGAAGCCAACAAGGAGTTCATGGAACAGAGTGAGGAGCTGTATGATGCATTGATGGACTGTCACTGGCAACCCCTGGACACAGTGTCTTCAGAGATCCCTGCCATGATGTAGCCAAGACAAACAATAAGCCGGAATGGACTGAAGGAAATGAAATCAAAAACCAGACCTTTTTTTTTGAAATGTTTTATATTACTATTAAGACAACCGTTTTCTGAGTGTTTCTGCCCTTTGAATTTGAAAACTAAGGAGCCAGCTATTCAAGACTGGACATGGTTCCCATCTGCCTTTGGACAGGAGAGCCCAGCTAGGGTGGGATATACTTGACTCAGCTTTCAGGTAACAGGCTCGTAAATATTTGTAGTTGTGATTAGACTAGGCACTGAAGCAGGCCAATGAGTGGCAAAGAAGAGGTAGTGCAGCTAATTCTACATAAGACACAAAGCTTGTAGCCTGCTGAGGCCCAGCTTAGATTTTTTTAAAAGTCCTAATTGTTTTAGGGACAGACATTTAAAGGGCATTACCAAGCCATGTAGAAGCCGTGCCCATCACCTCTTGACTGTCATCTAAATGGAGTATATAGGAAATAGTTCAGCATGAATTCTCACTCAGCACAGTAGACTGTGGCTAGTCATGGTGTCTAGAGGTGAACCTTTTATTCATTCTGGGTCTAATCAACTCAAGGGATACAAAAAACTCACACAAGCAAACTTTAGCCAATCTTATTTTTAAAAATTTATTTGAGTAGAACTGGGGCGTAGGCCAGAGGTGCAGAGTTAAGAGGATTCACCAGACAGAGCGTGGGGAGCAGAACAGATAAATCTACTGAAATATACTGCTGAGGGGAACAGAGGGGGAGACAGGAGAGGTCCACTGCTAACCCCTAGACGACCACTACCCAATCTGTTGACTTCTTATGCCAGCACTAGCAAAAAGTGTAAGTCTCTGTTTCCAGCTTGCCTCTTCGCACAGTATTCTGTAAAGGAAGTTTAAGCCGGTGTGTTAGTACTTGCCACAATCAATGGCCTCCCAAGCATTCTCTTAAGAGCTGGTCTCAGTCCCATATCCGCATCTGTCATCCATGCATGTCTAATCAGATAGGTTTCATCCTGGACCAGTCTAAAATACCAAGGAGCCTGGTGGAGCTATTTGTTTTTACCCAATCCATGACACATGATGGGGAGCAGGGTAATGGAGTTAAACTACTGAACTCTCAAATGCTCAGGGCTACATTCTGCTCTTGGCCTTTAGGGTGGGCAAATCTAACAGACCAAGTCACAATGCAAACATTTTTGTCCGCTAGTTATGACTAGCTAACAAATACAGCACACAAGAAAGGCCAGATGTGTACCTTTTTGCTGTGCTGCTTAAGCAGAGTGAAACACTAACCACCATTAGCCCCAAGGAAGCTGTGATAAGTTCCAGCCATCCCACTTACCAAACTCAAGATGTAAACAGCTTTACTGGTAACAGATCTAAAAAATGAAGGGGGTAAACAGTGACTTGAGGCAAGAAAGCCATTAACAAATCCTTCCCAAATACAAAAATTAGCAATCAGCAACTCAGAGCAGACAAGACTATCCCATTTCAGGGAGAATTCAACTTGTTCGAAACTAATCCACACACTACACGGCTGACGAAAAGCCCTGTGAACCAGCTTCAGTATCACTGTTCCTCCGTATACGACCACCAAGACCAGTGTTCAGATCCGATGGGAAAGGGAACCGGAGGGGCAAACTATCTTAAGCATCAAACATTACCTTATAAAGCCGCTCCAGCAAGGGGGCCGCTTCAAATTCTTCAGTATCAGATAATGCCAGAAAACCCAGGGGTAATCTAGAAAAAAACATAAAAGCTCTAAAGTAGATCCAATATTCCTATTTACATTTAGTTGATGGAAAGCCCAGGACTTGGGTGGAAGGTTTCCAGTCCCAGCACGGGAATATTATAGGAAAGGTGAGTGGCAGCTGCAGGTATTATGCTGACCTGTGCTGTCAAAGTCTCTCCATGTTGCTCTCGCATGCAGTTGGAGATCCCATGGCCACAACCGGCCACAGCCCTTGGAAACATGCTGTAGCCAACACCACGTAATTCTCAAGTTACACCACAAACACCTACCAGGTCTGAGGCTGTTGAGTTCCAGGATTTTGACTTCGTGGTCCCTCACTTATCAGAAAGTTCACTTCAGACATCCCGAAATCTTCACCTGGCGTAGCTAAAATGAAACCGCTGTTGAGTGACCTTCTAGTTCCCTTTATTTGGTCTTCAGCATCAAAGATGTGACAGGCCTTTGGTTCTGGTACTGATGCATGAGGCTTTTCAGGGTAATGCCCCCAAACACCAAGATCTGTGCCACCTGCTACTGGACTATCCGTTACGGAAATCCATCCCACCCCAAGAGCCCCACCACACTACGCAGGTAGAACTGTCTTTTCCCGAAATGTTGCAGATCAGTTACAGCAAACAGAACGGCGACCGTCAAGGAAAACTGTCACTCTGGGCTCCTTTTTGACCACAGCGGCTACGTGGAAGCAGCTGCAGCTTCGATAAGGGCCCCAAGGCTATCAGGACCACAGGACAGCCCCGCAGACGCCTCTCAATCTATGTGCATTACTGTCCCCTGAAACTAATGTACCCCAACATCACGGAAACACAAAGAGCATAAAATCCTACAGGTCCCGGTTTTCTATTTCATCATATGCCAATGCTTTGCGTTTGTCTCACTGCATCTTCACAGGACCATTCTATCTTCATTTTACACACAAGGTTAAGACTAAATTAGTTGCTTAAGGCAGCCTATCGGCAGCGGGAGAACTAGGTTTCAAAATGACTGTAAAACCCGTCCCCCCCCCCAAAAAAAAAAAAAAACCCGTTCCCCGGAAAATCTCGTGTCCACCAAGGTAACCTCTCAACATGTGTCGTGCAGCCAAATCTAATTCAGTCGTGTGCCCAAGGCCACACCGCAGGCAGCCGTGACGCGCGGATTCGGTGCACCCCACGCGGCCTCCCCCTCGTCAAGCCGCTTCAGACCCAGGACAGCCACGCGCCGGGCCCCGGCCGCGCTACTCACCCGAGCGCAGGGCCGCGCGGCCCGGGCGGGGGAAGGGCGCGGCCCGGGCGGGCGCCGGCCCCTCGGCCCTCGGCCCCGGCGAGCCGGTCGCCCGGCTCCTCTGCGCCGCGCTCGGCATCCGGCAGCCCCGCAGGCAGCCGCGGCGTGTCGGGCCGCCAGCGGCGAGCATGGGGCCGGGGAAGGAGGGCCTGGAGGACAGAGCGCGCTGACCGCAGCATCGCCAGCTCCTCCCGAGGGGACGCGGCGCGGGAGAAAGGACGCGATTGCCCGGGACGGCGCTTATATAGGCCCCGCCCTGCGGCGGCGCCGGACATTAGGAGCCGCGCGCTGCGCAGGCTCCTGGGAGTTGTAGTCCACGCCCGGGCTGGTGCTCCGGCTCCGCCCGCTCCCATCCCCGCGCTGCTGCGGGCTGCGTCCTTGCCGCTGGGGGTGGGGGGGGGGGACCCCGTGATTGATTTCTTCAGGATCTGAAAAGGCTCATCTGCCTTCAGTCTACACTCGCCAAACGTCCTGTCCTGTTGAAGGCACTGGGCTCGCTAATCAGACACGCCCTGCTCCCCTCAGATCAGTCTCTGGAAAGACTTTCTTGGTTTTTTTGGTTTGTTTGTTTTGTTTTTAAAGATTTATTTATTTTTGCATACAAGAGCTGGGGTACAAGCCAGAGGTGTGGGGGTGATGAGAGGATTCACCAGAGACAGAGTGGGGAGCAGAACAGGTAGACTGCCTGAAATACACTGCTGAGGAGAGCAGCACACGAGCCAGGAGAGGTCTGCTGCGCCGTGTGGGTAACTCCCTGGCTGGCCAGGGGATCGAACTCACACTGCAGAGGCTGCGGACAGCTTCTCAGGGTGTGTATTAACCCCTTGCACCACCAAGGAGGCCCTGGAAAGACTTTTTTTTTTTTTTTTAAAGATTTATTTATACAAGCACTGGGTACAGTCAGAAGCGCGGGAGGGTGAGAGAATTCACCAGAGCCAGAGCAGGGAGCAGAGCAGGCAGAAGGACCGAAGTACACTGCTGAGGGGAACAGCGGGCGGCAGGAGAGGTCTGCGCGCCATGCGGGACCCTCCTCCGGTGGCCGGGGAGCAGCCGGGGATCGAACCGGCGCTGCAGAGGCTGCGGGCAGCTTCGCAACCCAGTGCTCAACCGCTGCGCCACCGGGGAGGCCCCAAGACTTTCTTTTTATTAAAGATTTATTTATGCATACAAGAGCGGGGGTGCAGACCAGAGGTGCAGGGGGTGAGAGGATTCACCAGAGACAGAGTGGGGAACAGAACAGGCAGACTGACTGAAATACACTGCTGAGGAGAGCAGCGGGCAAGCCAGAAGAGTTCTGCGACACCATGTGGGTAGCTCCCTGGCCGGGAATCGAATTCACGCTAGAGAGGCTGTGTGCCACCAGGAAGGCCCTGGAGAGACTTTCAAAGTCGGGAAATTAACCATGTGGGCAGAAAAGGACTGCATTCCAATTGTGGTGGGTGTATGGGGAGCAGTGACTGAGTGGGTTTGGGGAGAGAGCTCCGTCAGGTAATCAGAGAGGGGACCTCGGGAGGGCTGCTTAGGAAGAGACCATTGGCAACTCATTGTGAATGCATTTTCTTCAAGGCTGCTCTCTTCCCCTAATACATAACTTGAGGACGAGCTTACTAAGTAAACTGTACTCTATTATCTCAGTTTTCCTAATCCTGTGCCCGCGGCTCATTGCCTGCTGGTATGACCATGGCATTAAACAAGCATGACCAGGAAAACAGAGGGAAAAGAAGGGCCTGGGGGCATCCGCAGGAGCCTGACACAAAACATATTTTTTCAGTGGAACAAGAGCAAAATGAGAACATTTGGATGGAGGAAGGGATGGGGCCAACTCTCTTGGTTCGGGCAGAGCTGGCAGGAAGGGTTCCTTCCCCAACACACACCTCATGCGTCCTGAAGGGTAAGTGAATTCATTGGGCTTTTTTTCTCTCTCTTTTTTAAAAGATTTATTTATTTATACAAGCACTGGGTACAGTCAGATTCGCAAGAGGGTGAGAGTTTGCCAGAACCAGAGCGGGGAGCAGAACAGGCAGACTGACGAAGTACACTGCTGAGGGGAGCAGCGGGCGGCAGGAGAGGTCTGCGCGCCATGTGGGACCCTCACTCGGTGGCCCCGGATCGAACCGGCTTTGCTAAGGCTGCGGGCAGCTTCTCAACCCAGCTCTCAACCGCTGCGCCACCAGGGAGGCCCTCATTGGGCTTTTTACGCCACTGTCCTCTATGGTTATCACCTGGGCCCCTGACTGTGTTGCTGCGGAAGGCGCTTGGGAGCGTGGGCGCGGGGCACGCGTGCCTGATTGTGGACACCTGGAGCATGAGCGTGGGCATGCGTGAGTGAGCACACCTGTGCCTAGAGGCGGGGCTGCACGGGCACCATCAATCAAAAGGCCGCTAGGAAAGGACCAGTGACTACGGAAGAGGCGAGAGAACGCCAGAGAGAGCCCAGAGAGAAGGGCGAGTCATGAGGTCTTCCTCAGTGAGTGGTCTCTGGGCCTCAGTTTCCTTATCTGTAAAAATGGATGGAATAACAGCCCCCACCCATCGGCTGTGGAGGAGATGAGATGACAAGATCCTTTGCAACAGTGAGGACTACCACGGCCCGAGCGCAGCAGGTAACACCATCAGCAGGACGATGGGATTGCGCCGATGGGCAGCCTGCAGCTGGGCAGAACTCCAGCCTCAGGGTCCTGGGCTCCGGGAGGGAATGGACAGGGTGGGGCGAACTAGACTTGGAAGCAGAAGTGCCTGCCTTGCCCTTTGCCCCTAACCCAAGTGGGACCTGAGGGCGCACGTCCCCTGTGGGGACTTGCTTTCCAGTCCCCTTTTAGGCATCAAGGGGGTAATGAAGAATCACAGGAACCTGCATGCGAGTCCCTGCCCTTTTGTGGGCCGGAGACAATCCGCACGTCTGAACCTCCACTTACAGCAGAAGCGTTAAGGCCCCAAAAGTCGTTGCCGGCAAAGCGCACGGAGCAGACCGTCCGGCCTCGTGCCTGTCAGCTGTGGGTCCGCGGGCAGCCGCCTTCCCTCTGCACCCGCAGCTGCCTGTGCCACTGCCCCCCAATCCTTCTCTGGGCCCCGGGGCCCCAGGACGGTGCCGCAGGAGGAGTGGAGACTTGAACATTGACCCTGCGCGCTGAGCAGGAGCCGGGAGCGGGGCCCTATGAAGGGGCCCTTGTGAGGTGACGGCCGGGGCCCCGCTGGGGAGCGAGGGGGGTTGCTGCAAGAGCCTGGCCCAGGAAGGAAGGCGTGGAGAGGCCGCTCCTCCCACCAGATCT
This sequence comes from Talpa europaea, assembly GCF_964194135.1. NCBI lineage: Eukaryota > Metazoa > Chordata > Mammalia > Eulipotyphla > Talpidae > Talpa > Talpa europaea. Next base: position 16,455,468 of record NC_140076.1, read on the forward strand.
GGTTTAATCTGCTTGTCCTGTGGGGCCGGGAGCACTCGCTGCCCACTTGCAGGAGAAAACAGGCCGAGAGGCAGCGACGGCCCCGTGCAGCCGGCCAGGCCCTTTCCTCGGCCTCGACCCTCCCCGGGGCCTGCCCGCCCGGCCCTGCGCACAGCCCGGTCCCCTCGGCCCTCCAGTCAGGCGCCCCGGGACGTCTCGGGGGGCGGGGCGCTGGGGGGCGCCCGGGAGGCCGAGCCATGGACGCGGGGGGCTGCCGCCACCAGTTTCGGATCGCGCTGCTGGGGGACGCGGCCGTGGGCAAGACGTCGCTGCTGCGGCGCTACGTGGCGGGCGCCCCGGGCACCCCCGAGCGCCCCGCGGAGCCGGCGCCGGCGCCCACGCTGGACGTGGAGGTCCACAGCCGCCCGCTGCAGCTGCGCGCCGGGCCGCGGGTCAAGCTGCAGCTCTGGGACACCGCGGGCCAGGAGCGCTTCAGGTGCGCGGGGCGGGGCGGGGCGGGGGGCTGGGCCGGGACCCGCGGGGGGCGCTCTGCGCCCGCCCTGACTTCCCTCCGGAGGGGCTGAGGCCCCGCGCCGGGCCTCGGGTCCTTCACTCCCAGTCACTCCTTCCGCCCAGGGAAGCCCCTGGGGCGCGCCTGAGACCCGGGTGCGCCCTGGAGGGGCGCTCGGACCTTGGGGGGAAGGGACGCGCGGCCCTGTCCGCTGGGGGCCAGCAAGTTCCCCCAAATTGAGAAGGGAATGTGAAGTTGAAGGAGGAAGCAGACGTGTCTGTTAGTCACAATTAGAGTTTGAGGGCAGCTCGCAGGCAGGGTGCCCCTGGAGCTGGGACCGGGGCTTCTGGCGGAGGCCTCTGCGCCGTGCGCCTCACTAAGCTCTTTCATACCGTTTAGTTCACGGGTCTTCTTGGGTGAGACCAGGGACCCCGGTCGTCAGGGGCCATGTCACGCGCACCTTTGTTCCGCTAAGGAGAGTAGCAGGCCTCTGGGTCACCCTGAGCAGTGCGGTTCACAGAGCTGGGAGAAACCATGAGGAAACCGGCTGTCTCCCCGGGGTGGGGCAGCTCCGGTCACCGACCTAAGATGGGGTCCACGCAGGATGGAATCACTTTGGTTTTCCCACAGCCCCCAACGGTGAAAGCTGGGGGAGGAGCGGCCTGGCTGCTGAGAGTCCCCCGCAGCAGAGGGAGAGGCGTCGAGGAAGAGAGATTTGGTGTTGGCCCTGAGGGATGCGAAGGAGACCCCCAGAGAATGGGGAGCAAGGATCTGCAGTCAGGGAGCTAACAGAACCAAGAGTCCCCCTCCCTGGAGCGCGCACTCTCTTGGGAGAGACGCGGATGGGGACAGAGGCGCCCAGGGGGAAATAAAGCCAGACTGGGCTGAGAGGCAGTCAGCGGCATCACTCAAAGGCGTAACAAACCTCTCCCAACTTACTTCCCACCCCATCAGGTGCATCACCAGGTCTTTTTACCGGAACTTGGTGGGTGTCCTGCTGGTCTTTGATGTGACAAACAGGAAGTCCTTTGAACACATCCGAGACTGGCACCGGGAGGTGACGGCCACTCAGGGCCCGAACAAGGCGGTCTTCCTGCTGGTCGGCCACAAGAGTGACCTGCAGAGCACCCGCTGTGTCTCGGTCCAGGAGGCGGAGGAGCTGGCTGCTTCCCTGGGCATGGCCTTCGTGGAGACCTCAGCCCAAAACAAGCGCAATGTGGACCTGGCTTTCGACACGCTGGCGGAAGCCATCCAGCTGGCCCTGCAGCAAGGCGACATCAAGCTGGAGGAGGACTGGGGGGGTGTCCGCCTCATCCAAATCCCAAGGCCACCCCCCAGGAAGCAGCAGCCAGGCCCGTGCCAGTGTTGACTCTGAGAGGGGAAGAGTAAAGCAGGGGCAACCCCTGAAGAGCTGGAGGGGCGGGGAGAGTTGCCACCTCTCTGGAGGGCAAAAGGCAGAATGTCTCCAGAGCCTTAACATAAACAGTATCCTGACACAGCCACACCTCTTGGGTTCTGGGGTATCAGCTCAGCCTCTTCCCCCGCTGGAAAGATCTAAGAGGACAGCTGTGCAGTTTCCTGTCCTTGGGCCCATGTCCTTATTGTCAATGGGGCCCATGAGACCCCAGCTCTCCCGGCGGGTGGGGGTGTGGTGAGAGGGAGCGTGTGCTGTGCTCTGCAGCCTGGTGAGAGCGGAATGCTGAGAACTGTCAGCAGCACCGTCTCCTCTTGGCTGCACGAGGCCGTTTCTGGCTTTATTCCTGGGTATGGATGCTGAGATGCTCAGCGTCTGGACGCCACAGCCCAGCCGAGGAGGGGCGCAGGGAATGTCAAGGGAAGCCTGACCTGGAGCCTCCTGAGGTCCTTAAACTTGGTGTCAGAGATGGAATTAAAGGTGTGGCCTCAGACCCGGCATGACTGCTCAGTGCCCCACCCCCAGGCTGGAGGCTGGGTCTGGACCCTGGAGGCTGGAACCGAAGGAGCAGTTTGGTTGGGGACACAGGGGACACTGATAAGCCTCAACATCCACTTGTAGGGCTGAAGAACCCACAGCCTGCTCTCCACTTTGTCCCTCTGCTCCCCCCCAGCCCCCCCACCCCTACCAGTTGCCGGGAGTGCTGTGGGATGCCGAGCTCAGTTTGCATAGCTCCCCAGACCAGCCCACCCCCCAGGGGCAGCCTACAGCAAGGCTGATCTAATGAGGGAAGGTGTTCTAAGACCCTGTCCTCACCCCAACTCAAAAATGAAGGTCAAACCCAGCTTGTTTCTTCCTCAGGAATCTGTGACCACTGACAATTCCTCCTTCTAGGTGTCTTTTTTTTCCCAAAGATTTTTATTTATGCATACAAGAATTGTGGTATAGGCCAGAGGTGTGGGGGGGTGAGAGGATTCACCAGAGACAGAGTGGGGAGCAGAACAGGCAGACTGACTGAAACACCCTGCTGAGGGGAGCAGTGGGCGAGACAGGAGAGGTCTGCTGTGCCATGTGGGCAGCTCCCTGGCTGGGGATTGAACTGGTGCTGCAGTGGCTGTGGACAGCTTCATAGGTTGCATCTTAACTCCTTGCGCCACCAGGGAGCCTCACTGCCCCTTTTTAAAACAATCTTGGGGGCCTCCCTGGTGGTGCAGCGGTTGAGCACTGGGTTGCGAGGCTGCCCGCAGCCTCTGCAGCGCCAGTTCGATCCCCGGCTGCTCCCCGGCCACCAGAGGAGGGTCCCACATGGCGCGCAGACCTCTCCTGCCGCCCGCTGCTCCCCTCAGCAGTGTACCTCGGTCCTTCTGCCTGCTCTGCTCCCCGCTCTGGCTCTGGTGAATTCTGTCACCCTCCCGCGCTTCTGACTGTACCCAGTGCTTGTATAAATAAATAAATATTAAAAAAAAAAATCTTGGGAAGGCAGCAAGATTGTCAGCGAAGGTGATGTGGCTGAATGTCTCATCCACCTCAGGGCTCTGGCCCCAACCTCCCAGGCCCCCTTCCTGTGGTACAGCCCAGCCTGCTGGCTAGAGAAAGGCAGGGCTCAGCAGCAGAGAAGGTCAGGAGGCTCAGAGGAGCAGGTGACCCCAAAAACTGGAACAGCACCTCCCACAACAATTCAGAAGCTGATGCTCTCCACTGGGAGCAAGCCACCACCATCACAGTCCAGCTTCTCTGGTCTGTCTCCTCTTGAGTCTCCGGCCTCTAGGGTTTCTCTGATTTAACATCCACACTGCCTCAAGGGGTGTGTGTGGGGTGTGTGTGTGTGTGTGTGTAGAACTAGGGTGTAGGCCAGAGGTGCAGGAGGTGAGAGGATTCACCAGAGACAGAGTGGGGAACAGAACAGGCAGACTGACTGAAATACACTGCTGAGGGGAGCAGCTGGCAAGACAGGAGAGGTCTGCTGCGCCATGTGGGTTTCTCCCTGGCTGGCCGGGGATGGAACTTGTGCTGCAGAGGCTGTGGATTGCTTCATAGTGCGGTGCTTAACCTGTTGGGCCACCAGGGAGGCTCTATTTTATACATTTTTTACATCATTTTTCATTTCTGCACAATGTATGCATTTTCATCTTGGTTCTAGTCCCCATACAATTCCCACCCCTTTGTTTTTGATCCTACTCCCCACCCCTGCCAGTAGTGTGTCTCTGGTTTATAGTTGCTTGTTGATTTTTTTTTTAAAGATTATTTATTTATACAAGCACTGGGTACAGTCTGAAGTACGGGAGGGTGAGAGAGTTCACCAGAGCCAGAGCGGGGAACAGAACAGGCAGATGGACAAAATACACTGCTGAGGGGAGCAGTGACTGGGGATCGAACCGGCGCTGCAGAGGCTGCGGGCAGCTTTGCAGCCCAGCGCTCAACCGCTGTGCCACCAGGGGAGGCCCTTGCTTGTTGATTTTGATTTTCACTTTATTATAACTATGTTTTTTCCTGGTCCCTTATTTAGGTTTTCTAAATTTCTGCTAAACTTCTCTAGTAATGAACTATAGAAATGATTCCCGAAAGTATAGTCTTTTGTAAAAGTTTTTTAATTAACAGAAAACTATGCAAAGAGGCAAGCTGGAAGCAGAGACCCCTAATCTTTTGCTAGTGCGGTGGGCCCCTGCCTGCTGAGGGAGCCTTGGGAACCTAGTGAATGAAGAGGGAGGACGCAGCCTGCCCTCCGTGCACAGGCTGGGACAGAAGACGGGGCAGGACCCAGCTCTGTTCCCACCTCTGAGCCTCAGTCTCTTCGTGGTGGTGGGAAGGTCTCCTACCGCACAGGTCTGCTGGAGGATTGAAGGTAACAACGTGCGTTAAGTGCCCAACAGATTTCTTTCTGCTAACAAGGCCCCTTTGTCTTTCATGTCTTGTTCCTTACCTGGAGGGTCCGTCCTCCATTCCGTCAACACTTGCTTTTTCCTTCACAGTTTAACCCAAATGCCGCCTTACCTAAGACACCAATTCCTTCTCGGAGCCGTCAGAGCACAAGTGGCTCATTTTTGGAGATTTCAGACCCTCCTGCCTGCATTTTAGCACCCCACTGAAGACTGTAGCTTTCCGAGGCCCAGGCTGATTCTTTTGGGGAAGAGGACACTGGGCTTTTAAAAATTACTATCGAATTTTCAAACATCGAAGTGTAAATAAGCTGAGATAAAGTATAAAATGATGTAAGGAATTCCTTGTCCACGTACCGCAGCTTCAGCAAGTATCACCAGGAAGGCCCAATCCCATTTTACTGTCCCCCTGGTTTTACGGGTGCTGTTCTTGGGATCCTCGCCTGGCAGGGAACGGGTGCTGTCGACCGGTGTGGGAGGATCTTTCCAGGGCCCCTGGCCAGGACACCCCCTGCGGAAGGCTCAGGCGTGGTTGGGAAAGGCAGGTTTCACATTGCATCACCCTTATTCCTGCAGCTATGGGCGTGGGGCTGGGACTGAGGCCAGCATCGAGGAAGAGGGGACGTCCTCGCCTGTGGGGGCTGTGGCCCATCATTTTTTAAGCTACCACCCTGGGACCACACACAGGGGATACAGGACCAGGCCCTCTATTGAGGGGAAGCCCTGCTTCTGTCTTGGGACCCGCTCTGCAAGGTGGTTTCAAATGGCACCTGACGTGTCCTTGCAGAGGTGCCACGGCGGCTTTGCTAAGCCCAGGTCTGGGCGTGTCCTGGGAGCTGAGACCCAGAGGCCCCTGATCACCTTTGGGCTCTGGCTCTACCGTGCTCCTCTTCCTGCCCGCAGTGTCTCACGGCCTTCCGTGCTCCATGGACACCCTCTGGCACTACCAGTTCCGCCTCATCCTTCTGGGAGACTCGACTGTCGGCAAATCGTCCTTGCTGAGACGCTACACGGAGGGCATCTTTTTGGAGGGTGTCAACCAGACAGTGGGTGTGGACTTCTCTGTGCACTTCATGGAGGTCGAGCCTGGGGTCCAGGTGAAGCTCCAGTTCTGGGACACGGCAGGCCAGGAAAGGTTCCGGTGAGTGTTGCAGCAGCAGGCCCCTGGGCTTGGCGCTGCCCCCTGCCTTCTACATCATGGCCCCTGAGAGGGAGAGCCCACCCACTAGGAAGGGAAGGGGCAAGAGAAAAGGCTTTGGAGGTTTGTTTAGAAGGAAGGACTCGGACCAAGAACACAGTTCTGCGTCCTGGCTGCCCAGCGACTTTGGACAGCTCCGTGACCTCTCTAGGCCTGGGTGCTCTTACCTATAAAGGGGGTTACAATGGGGACCTCTAAGGGCCTTTTCCTTTTAAAGATTTTATTTATGCATACAAGAGCTGGGGTACAGGCCAGAGGGGGGGGGAGGTGAGAGGATTCACCAGAGACAGAGTGGGGAGCAGAACAGCTGGATTGACTGAAATACACTGCTGAGGGGAGCAGCGGGTGAGACAGGAGAGGTCCGCCACTCCATGTGGGTAGCTCCCTGGCCCGGGTTCAAACTCATGCTGCAGTGGCCGCGGGTAGCTTCATAGGTTGTTTCTTAACCCCTTGCGCCACCAGGGAGGTAGGGGCCTTTTCTAACTGCGGGTCACTGTAAGACCTTGATCCAAGCTCTGGCTGCCTCCTCCATGCGTCACCTCATGCTGGCACAGGGGACCCTCTCCTGGAGGGCATCCTGGTCCCAAATGGCTCCTTTTTCTCTCAAACAAACCAATTATGCTGTTCAACCACCTGCTTTTTGGTTAATTCTTTCTCAGGAAAGTCTTTCAAGCCTTATTCCTTTACCTTTATTCAAATCAACTGCAGCAACTTCCTGGATGGTTCCCTTCCTGCCTGCTCCCAATTCCACTCTCCACACTGGCAGCCTGAGGAAGACTGTTTTTTTTAACATGCAGCCATAATCGACTGTGTCCTCCATCTAAAACTTCACTGGCTCCCCATTACCTGTACAGCAGCTTTCAAACTTTTCATGTGCCGGTTTTTAGTATTGGAATTCTCTTGTCAGATGGAACTTTACCTCACTGCCCTAAGATGTCCACCATTAAGAGAGGTGTTGATCAGGATGAAGAGGGTTGGGAAGCCCAGAGTCAGCATGCTGGGCTCCCACGTCACACCCCTTATCACTACCTGTAAGACGCACATGGGCGCACACAGGAACATACACGCAGCGGCCTCGAGGTATGGGCACTGGCCCACACTAAGCCTGAGGGCTGCCACCCCCAAGCTCACTTTCTGCTCATCTCTGGCCTTCTCTCCTAATGCTGCACCTTGTGCTTTAGCTACACTGACCTGTTAGTGTCTTCACACCTCTGGGCCTTTGCACATGCTGTTCTTATCCCTTAGTCACTCCCATCTGTCTCCAGAGGACTTGGGGAGAAGTTTGGGGCACAGTGAAGTGTGCAGGCTCTGGAGTCAGATGGGCTTGGCTGAAACCTCAGCACTGTTCCTGTAGCTGTGTGCTCTTGGGTAAATTACTCAAACACTCTTAGTCTCCTCACTGGAAAACAGTATTAAATGAGATACTGTAAATAAAGTTCTTGACACATGATAGGTGTAATATTTCTTCTTCAGGCTTATTAGGGACACACCATGAGCTTATCCAGGGAAGGGACTGAGCACCACTGGGCACCTGGGAAACACTCTATAACCTCCGCTGGCGCGCACAAGTTCATCAGCCAGCTGCCCTCCAGCTCCTCAGCCGGTGCCCAGTGCCCTGTGCTCAGCAGGACGTTAGGCTCTGGGGACCAAATACAAGTGGGAAGGTAGAGGGTGTCACGCCCAGGATGGGGGCTAAGTTGCACCCGAGATGGTCAGCTAGTCAGACGATCCCTGACAGGTCACTGGGGGACACCGCTCTCTCCTGTACCCCCGCCTCTGGTCACGAAGGCCTGTGTGTGCACCACTTACACAGCTTTCACATTTACCCTTCTCCCAACTTTACCAGGTGGCAGCCCACTAACAAGTCTCTCCACGTCCATGGTCGTCCTCCACTGCCCTCCGGTTTGTTCAGATAGGCTGAACTCAGTCTGCCAGAGTGACCTTTTCAAAATGCAAATCTGACTACATCCTGCTCCTGCTTACAATCCTTCCTACTGGATAAAGCCATTTCTTTGCTGGGGCCTATAAGGCTGTACAAAGACTGGCCCAACTCACCTCAGGACTGGCAGACATAAGCTCTCCCAACTTGAAGAGGATCCCCACCCCCTTCACCTGGGTTACTCAGACCTCCTTCCTTGCCCTGTGAACCTCACTTTTGCATCTCTGTCACAGTGGCAATTTTGTATTTATCCATCGCAGGATTGTTCCTGTTTCTGTTCATGGCAGAGCCCACTGCCCTGCACAGCAGAAATAACAAGCCCCTCAATAAGCAGACAAGACTCAGACAGATGAGGTCACTTACCTGTAACAGCTGATTAAGCAATGAGGTTTTTAAAACTCTGCGCCAGTTCTTTCCTTTCAACTGCCCTGATTCCCTTGTCCCTTCCCTTGCGTCCTCAATGGAGGATTCAACTAACTCTGGATTCCTTCTTGGTTGCCGAGGTCAGTGACTCGCTCCTATTATCGGAACTCAGCTGGAGGCCTTTTGCTGTTTGATATCACCAACAGAGCATCCTTCGAGAGCATTACCCGGTGGCATCAGGAGGCTCTGGAGAAAGTGAAACCTTTCAACATCTTCTTCCTGGTGGTAGGTCACAAGAGTGACCTGGAGGCTGAGCGACAGGTGATGGCAGAAGAAGGGGAGAAGTTGGCCGCATCTCTGGGTACTCGCTATGTCGAGACCTCAGCCAAGAGTGACAGCAACATCAGCACAGCCTTTGAGCTGCTCATTCAAGACATCTATGAGGCTGTGAAGAGGGGGATCATGGAGCCACACTCAGAATGGGAGGGAGTGAAAAGCAGAGTCCATCTCAGGCCAAGCTTCAAGAAGCAGAGGAGCAAAGCAGGGCAAGGTGGATGTGCCTGTGCTGGCGACCCCTGGGTGAACAGCCACATCCCCTGAAGCCCACGAACCCTTCACGATCCACAAGGGCCATACTGGGCACAGGACAGGATGATGCTAAGTGCCACTGAAGGTCATGACCCTGAGGTCTCTAGAGGCCTGGCTTCCTCTGCACCATGGTGAAAAATACCTCCATCAGGGACAGCAGCAAGTAAGGACAGGCAGCTGCACAGACAGGCCTTTCCCCAAGGCTACTGACATCCTTTCTTAGGGTCAAGGATGAATACAACTTTCTCCAAGAGTTCCAGAAGAACAGGTCAAAAGAGGTTTTGCCAAAACCAGGATCCCTCTTCCGTCTGGGGTTCATGCTAGAAGGTTACCCTGGCCCATCTTTATGCAGAGAAACTGGACTCAAAAAGCCTACTGATGGAAGGAATGGCCTTCCTTGGAGTAAAATAATGGAAAATCCCTGGGTTTCTTCCTCAATCACAAAATTAACAATGGTGCTGCCACCTGCTGACTACAGAGCCACATCCAGTCTTGCTTGTCCTAACTCCCTGTGGCATTTCAAAGGCTGTGAGCCATGTACCCTCTAACTTTCGATTAATAACTTTTTTATTCTGGAAAAGCAAATGAAAGTCATATTCATATAAACACTGACATTACAAAGTACAGGAAAGAGGGGAAGGGAGAACGAAACAGAAAACTCTACAAATCCTGCTAATACTGTCTCACCAAACAAGACCATAATGCTTTGTCCCATATTCAATCACTTATATAATAAACCAGAAATAAAATCTTCTCTGGAAGATACATTGCTCCTCTTTGAGACGGCAGGGAAAAGGGACCGGAAGTTGGGGTAGGAGGCTTTATTCTTTTGGCAGATCCTTTCAGTCATTATATTGCTGCACTGTTAATAAAAAATATATGCTTCTCTGTCAAGCATTAAAAAAAAAATTCCAAGGATGAGATGGCTGAGGTTTCAGCTCAAGTATCTCCAAATACATTGTTGTCCATTCCCTGACCTTTCCATGTGTTATTTCTTGGTCGTTTTCCGGATCAATGCCATTCTCTGAAAGGAGAGAGGAATAACCGATTACACAGATTAAGGTCAGGAGCTTTCTGGAACACCCATGTGTGGCTAGCAGGCAGCATGTTCTTCACCACAAGGTGGAGTTCTCAGGAACCTACCGGACAGGGCCGCAGACTACTTTTAACCTGAAGACAGTCTGCTGCCCAGAGATGCCTGGATAGACCAGTGGATCCACATTGTTGACCAAAAGGGCCAAACTGCTCTAGGCTAGCAGGATGGCAAAAAAGTTAAAAGCAGAAGGTAACAGTTCTTGCCTTTCGGAGACACAGGGGACAGGCCTTCAAAGTATGTGTTTTCTAGGATCTCCCCTACCCCAATCTCTCTCTCATGATGAAGAGGGGCCTCTGTTTCCTGTCTGTGGCTACAATTAAAAGCAGCTGACACCTCACACTTGCTCACCTACAATAAAGGAAAACTGATACTAACAACCTTCACCACAGTCAGCAGGGAGAACATTCAGATCACATTTTACTATCACCAGACAAATTACTGATTTGTTTTGTTCACTCTTGTTGACCAAGAGTTTGTTCCAATATTATTGCCATTTATTGGTAAATATTTGGATACGGTTGAATGGTGGAAATTTGGGAGCAGAGCCATAGTGAATTCACTGTCAGGAGGGAACCCCATGTGGCCCTTTGATTCAGTTCTGGCGGCTCTCTTGCAGGGCTGCCCCGTGAGTTCTGCAAACATCCCCACTGCAGAGACGCCAGGCTATGGAAAAGAAAGGGACACTCAGGACAGCCCACTGTGCCCATCAAGCTTACAGTTAAAGCTCACTTTTCAGTCAGAGTAGCCAGTTAAATTAAGAAAGCTTTGTCAAAGGGAGGGCAACACTGCCATTACCCTGGCCAATCACAGGAGGACTTGCTCCACAGCAGAAGAGGGGTGCTAGGTTCTCATATGGACCCTCAGTTCAGTGGGAAGAGGGCCAGAGGTCAGAGCTGGGCCGCTGCTTCTCCACCAAAACTGTAGCAGATTACTGCTGTGAATAACCTGCCCTCTGGTCATGAGACCATCTGAAAATCTAATCAGCTGCAGTGAAAGGAGATGGTACTAAGAGATGTGCAGGGGATGAGATGCATCCATATTAGAAAAAGTCAGAATCAACAGCTTTAAATGGTGCCCATCATAGTTGAAAGAAAAAATCCCCAGACCTTGTGCATGAACAGGAAAGCACCAAGGAACAATGAGATTGCCTTCCGGGCCTGCTGCCTCTGGCCTTCTCTGACCTTTGACCAGGAAGTGAAGTTCCCCAGCTGGGAAGTGATAACCACAGTGATGGTGATGTGTGCACTCCCTCTGAGACAGCTCTGAGAGCCATGTGGCTGCCCTAGGTCTCTGATGGCTCCTCACCTGTTTATGAGCTTCTGTGGTGCAAGCTTTTTTGTAGGGTCGGATTTCTTCAGAGCCAAATCCTGGAATCCACATGTTCCACTGGCGCTCTACAGGGAAGGGGCAGCAGAGATAAGGGGATTGGGAGGGCAGAGTCAGGTGTGCAGTGTGACCCACAGATAAGTTCAGGGAGGGCTAATTTGAGAAATCAACTGTACTTATCAACGGTCAGCCTGCAGCAGCTCTCCTACCCACCTGTGTCTCTTTTCCTAATAAACCTGTCCTTTTAAGATGTAAAAAAAAAAAAACAAAACCAAAACCAGTAAGCCTACAGAGGGGTTCTCTGGAACACAAAGTGGGGGATCAAATATGGTACCTTCAATGTTAAAAAGACACCATTTCACTTTAATGCAAAGAAAGAAGGGGTAGATTAGTCAAAACTGTGAGAGCTGAGCACAAGGTCTCCATGTGGTTTCATGGAAAAGCAAAGCAATTTATTTTTGTAGTTGTTCATCTCTTATGTTCAAAGTAATTCCTCTCTTGGGGCCTCCCTGGTGGCGCAAGGGGGTAAGTCTCAGCACTATGAAGCTATCAGCAGCCACTGAAGCACAAGGTGGATCCCCGGCCAGGGAGGTGACCCACATGGTGCAGCAGACCTCTCCTGTCTCGCCCGCTGCTTCCCTGAGCAGTGTATTTCTGTCAATCTGCCTGTTCTGCTCCCTCCTCTGTATCTGGTGAAGCCTCTCATCCCTTGCACCTCTGGCCTACACCCCAGCTCTTGTATGCATAAATAAATAAAATCTTAAAAAAAAAGAAACAAAGTAACTTCTCTCAAACCCAAAGGAAGAGGAAGAACAGAACGATATTCCTAGAATCTTGGAGTTAAGAGTGGAGTCCCAGCTCTGTGGCTTCACTGTGGAGCTATATGAGAGTCTGCCTCAGTTTCTTCATCTTTTACCTGGTGGTAACAACAGCAATAAGCACCTTGCAGGGTGGTTGAGAGCCTTTAATGACATAATGCAATCCCAGAGCCTGGGATTAATACGCAAAGAAAGGACAAGACATAGGTATGTGCATAACATAGCTCCATGCCCTGTGCTACTGGACATGCTCTTCCCTGTCAAATCGTCGCTACAAGTTGCCAGGGGGCAACTTATTTATTCTACTTTGGCAGTAACAGGCATAGTACTTACATAGTGCCCCAAACCCATGAAGAAAAGTGTGAAGTCTACTAACAAGAGATTAACGGAGTAAGTCTTTACTCAAAAGGAGTTACATGGGGACTCTTTGATCATACTCCCCTAAAGCACTGAAAACATTTGTTTTGCAGATTTGTTTTACTCCAGGCAGGCATATATTTAAATCAAATTGAGCACAGGAGGTTTCACAGTCATATTTTGTGTCTAATGTACAGTAAATATTCAATGAATGAAGGATTCATGTTTGGGTCTAGAATAATTTTAAATACAGCTCTCTTTCAGTATTTCCTTGAAAATAAAAATCTCTGAAGTCTGCTAATATTGTGACACTAAGATTATTCTCCATGAGGGGCCTCTTCTGGTGGTGCAGGCAGTTAAGCACAGCACTGTGAAGCTGTCTGCAGCCTCGGCAGCGGGTTCAATCCCAGCTGGCTGGAGAGAATCCCACATGGCGCGGCAGACCTCTCCTGTCTCATCCCCTGCTCCCCTCAGCAGTGTATTTCAGTCAGTCTGCCTGTTCTGTTCCCCGCTGTCTCTGGTGAATCCTCTCACCCTCCCGCACATCTGGCTTATACCCCGGTTCTTGTATGCATGAATAAATAAATTTTTTTAAAAAAAGATTATTCTCCATGAATTAAATTTACAATCAAGGACCTCCCTAGTGGCGCAGGGGTTAAAGTCTCAGAACTATCAAGCTATCACCAGCCACTGCAGCATGAGTTCGATCCCCAGCCAGGGAGCTACCCACATGGCACAGCAGACCTCTCCTGTGTTGCCTAGTGCTCCCCTCAGCCATATATTTCAGTAGTTCTGCCTCTTCTGCTCCCCATTCTGTCTCTGGTAAATCCTCTCAAACCCCCCGCCCCCCGCCACACACACACTTCTGGCCTACATCCCAGTTCTTGTATGCATAAATAAATAAAAATAAATCTTCAAAACTTTTGCTATACATGATCTCATTAACATTTCTAAAGAAAGACTCAATGAGAAAGGGAAGTTATTCAAGTACCAAGTATAGAAAACAAAGTCAGAAGCTAACACTGGCCTGAACTATCCCAGCTCATACAGAAGAGAGCTGTGAGGAATCTGCAGCCCAACTGGTCAGCCTATCTTTGTTGAGGGGTGTGTGATATGTGCAGCAGACCTACATAGTCTAGTGCCATTTGACACCAGACACCTAAATTCCCATGCTCTGATCTCATACTCTCCAAATACTCTGCTGCTGATGATTAAGTTTCCTTTCTTTTGAATATTCTGGTATCTGTGATAATTGCTTCTTACTGGTGATGAATACACTGAGATTCAGTGGCATTATGCATATTCACTGATACACTACTCTGTAACCATTATCACTATGCATCTGCAAAACATTTTCATCATCTGTACATTAAACACTAACTCCACATTTTCTTCTTCCAGTTTCTGATAACAACCACGCATTCTACTTTCTCTATGAACCTGGGCTGTGGGGGTTTTACAACATGTTAGCAAATTCTTTCACACTCCCAGTAAGAATAGAATTCAGGGCCTCCCTGGTGGCACAAGGGGTTAAGATGCAACCTATGAAGCAATCCACAGCCGCTGCAGTACCAGTTCAATCCCCGGCCAGGGAGCAAACCAAACATGGTGCAGTAGACCTCTCCTGACTAACCTGCTGTTCCCCTTAGCAGTGTACTTCAGTCGATCTGCCTGTTCTGTTCCCCACTCTGTCTCTGGTGAGTCCTCTCACCCCCCCCCCATACCTCTAGCCTGTACCCCAGTTCTTGTATGCATAAATAAATAAATCTTTTTTTTTTAAACCATTTTTTTAAGATTGATTGATTGATTGATTGATTGATTTATACATACATGCATACAAGCACTGGGTACAGTCAGAAGTACGGGAGGGTGAGAGAATTCACCAGAGCCAGAGCAGGGAGCAGAGCAGGCAGAAGGACCGAAGTACACTGCTGAGGGGAGCAGCGGGCAGCAGGAGAAGTCTGCGCGCCATGTGGGACCCTCCTCTGGTGGCCAGGGAGCAGCCGGGAATCGAGCAGGCACTGCAGAGGCTGCGGGTAGCCTCGCAACCCAGCGCTCAACCGCTGCGCCACCGGGGAGGCCCTAAATAAATAAATCTTTAAAATAAAAAAGAATAAAATTCAGTGGTGCTATGTGACTGTAGAGACTAGGCTAGAAAAAGCCATGTAGTTTCTTCCAGAAGGTTATGAGATGCTTGTTCTGGGAGCTTTCAGGTATCCTGGGACTGCAAAATAATGACTTTATGTAGACAGAACACAGAGTGACCAGAGGAGTCCAGCTTTTTGAGAGACCCTAGCCCATGCATGTCATGGACACAATGAAACGGTTTTGGCCTGAACTGGAGCCCTCAAAAAGATACGTTGTTTTTGTTTTTTTTTAAAAGATTTGTTTATTTATTTATACAAGCACTGGGTATATTCAGAAGAGCAGGAGGGTGAGAGAATCCACCAGAGCCAGAGCGGGGACCACAACAGGCAGACTGACGAAATACACTGCTGAGGGGAGCAGCGGGCATAGCAGGAGAGGTCTGCATGCCATGTGGGACCCTCGTGGGCAGCTGGGGATTGAACCGGCGTTGCAGAGGCTGCGGGCAGCTTCACAGCCCAGCGCTCAACTGCTGCGCCAACGGGGAGGCCCTCAAATAGATATGTTTTAGTCCAAACCGCCCGAAAACTCAGCAAGCACCAGAAATAGGGTTGTTGCAGATGTAACTAGCTAAGATGAGGTCATATAGGAACAGGGTGGGCCCTTAGTCCAATATGACCGGCTTATGAGAAGTAGAGCAGAGACACACAGGGGAGAAAGCCTTGTTAAGGTTGCTAAGCTTTACCAAATTCTAAAAACCATTGCCATGATTCCTATAGTTTGAAATTTCACAATTTTGAATTTAGTGTTTGTTAAGCAGAAAAATAGAGCACAGATTATATGTATATCATGATTATAATTTTCTTGGGGAAAATGCATAAATAGGCTAAAAACTGGAAGGGAAACACCATTCTTTGAATGTGGAGACCTAACAGTTGTATTTACTAAGCTCAAACTTTGTGCCAGACCCCTCACCCTGTTAAGTAGAATATTATGATCCCCACTTTAGAATTATGGAAACAGGTCTAGGAGAAAGTAGGAAGGGTAAGGGAATACAATTAGAAAGCAGTAAACCGACTGTCTGGCCTCATCCCCCTATCGTGGACACCTCTCTTCTCCATGTAACACCACTATTTAAT
Source organism: Talpa europaea (assembly GCF_964194135.1). Lineage (NCBI taxonomy): Eukaryota > Metazoa > Chordata > Mammalia > Eulipotyphla > Talpidae > Talpa > Talpa europaea. The sequence continues at coordinate 16,471,157 of NC_140076.1, forward strand.
GGATATATCAACCCCAGTGCCTAAAAGTCTGATTCTGGCATTAAGAGTCCTCTGACTACACTTTTTTTTGGCAGTTCTAAAGGAACAATAGTGTGGAGACCTCAGGAAGAAAGGAGACACATACCTAGATGCAGCTGGACGTCTTTTACTTCCAGGGTGGTAGACTTGCGATGCCGAGCAAGCTGGCAGGCTGCTGTTACCACACTCTCGATAAAATCATCAGCAATCTGCAGCAGCATCTGGGCAAGACAAAAGTGAAGGAAGAGTAACCATCACATTGGCAAGGTAGGCTCCTGTTGCTGGGACAACTGTATCTGCCTGAATCACATTAGTCAGGCTTTTAAGCTGAAGTAGAGAGGAGGAGTGAAGACAATAGAAACACACTGACTCATTAACCAGGCGGAGTGTAACTCACACCTTTCTGATGATGGGCTTTCTACATAGTAGGGATCACCTAGCTCAATCCCTAACCCCATATTTGCTTCTGAATCAGGTGGAAAAACAAAAAATGATTCATTATACTTCCTCATTTGAAGTTTCTTTTCTTTTTCTTTTTGAACACTTTTTTTAATAGAGGCATGTTTTATTTATTTGTTTGTTTGCTTGTTTGTTTTTTGTTTATACATGCACTGGGTACAGTCAGAAACACGGGAGGGTGAGAGAATTCACCAGAGCCAGAGCAGGGAGCAGAGCAGGCAGAAGGACCGAAGCACACTGCTGAGGGGAGCAGCGGGCGGCAGGAGAGGTCTGCGCGCCATGTGGGACCCTCCTCCTGTGGCCGGGGAGCAGCCGGGGATCGAACCAGCGCCGCAGAGGCCGCGGGCAGCTTCGCAACCCAGCGCTCAACCGCTGCACCACAGGGGAGGCCCTCTTTTTCTTTTTAACTTTTTTTTTTTAAGATTTATTTATTTATACAAGAACCAGGGTACAGGCCAGATGCGCAGGAGGGTGAGAGAATTCATCAGAGACAGAGTGGGGAACAGAACAGGCAGACTAATGAAATACACTGCTGAGGGGAACAGCAAGCAAGACAGGAGAGGTCTGCTGCACCATGTGGGTATCTCCCTGCCCGGCAGGGAATCTAATATGTGCTGCAGAGGCTACTGACAGCTTCACAGTGTGGTGCTCAACTGCCTGCACCACCGGGGAGGCCCTCTTTTTAACATTTTCAAAGGACAGAGTTATTAGGAAAAGGAGAAAGAAAAAAGACATAATATAAATCCAAGTAGGCAGATAACTGCTGTTGCTGCTGTTGTTGCTGCTTTGCAAAGGGAAAAGGTTTGTGAAAAGAAACAAATGCATAGTCACAGGCAGGCATTAAAAGTTTCCTTTAATTGCTCATGTAAAGTTCCTTAAGCACTTTATTTCCATTACCTCACTTAGTCCTTACAATAACCCAGTGGGGGAAAAAAAGGGCATGGCTTTTATCTTCATTCTACAGAGGAGGATGCTAAGACCCAAAGAGACTAACTTGCTCATAGCCATGTAACTACTGAGCAGTGGAACCAGGATTCAACCTCAAGGTTCTGAGTCAAATCCTGGTTTCATTCTGCTTTATTATCAGTTTTTCCTGGACTTTGCAAAAAGCACAATCAGAATTCTGAAGCTAAAAATGCACATAAGAAAACTGAAAATTTGATAAGTCAATATCTCTAACCCCATTACTTCCTCTGCTAACCAAAGAATAAAGTAAAATACAATAACAACTATAGATACAGACATTCCTTATTCTGTTAGACAACACACTGTCGCCTTCCTTATGGAACAAAATGAATATCATCTAAAGGAAAGATCCTGATTGAACATGCAAATAAACTCTAGACATGACCGCTCCTTCCCTAAGCCCATTAAAATAATAATAAAGGGGACACTGAAATCTAGAAAGACAATAAGTGCAAGGAGATACTTTAAAGAAGCAAAGATTCTAATAAACTTTTAAAGTAAATGTTTGCTAAAAGGGCCTCCCTGATAGAGCAAGGGGTTAAATCTCAGCACTATGAAGCTATTGGCAGTCACTGCAGCACTGAGTTTGATCCCTAGCCAGGGAGCAAATCCACATAGCACAGCAGACCTCTCCTGTCTTGCCTGCTGCTCCCCTCAGCAGGATATTTCAGTCAATTCGCCCAATCTGCTGATCACTCTGTTTCCGGTGAATCCTCTCACCTCTCTGCATCTCTGACCTACCCCCCAGCTCTTGTGTGCATAAATATGTTTAAAAAAATATCTTGAAAAAAAAAAAAGTAAGTATTTGCTAAAGCGATACTAAGTAAAGGGCCTCTGGTGGCCCAGCGAGTTGAGCGCAGTGCTGTGAAGCTGTCCGTAGCCTCTGCAGCTTGGGTTCGATTTCCAGCCTGCCAGGGAGATACCCACATGGCATGACAGACCTCTCCCATCTCTCTTGCTGCTCCCCTCAGCAGTGTATTTCATCAGTCTGCCTGTTCTGCTCCCTGCTCTGTCTCTGGTGAATTCTCTCACCCGCCTGTGCTCTGGCCTGTACCCCAGTTCTTGTATAAAAATAAAATAAAATCTTAAAAAAAATAGTTTAAAAAAAGGAAAAAAAAAATTCTGAAAAAAAAAAAAGAGAGATACCAAGTAAGAATAGGAACAGACCTAGCTCTAAAACACGTGTGCCTGTAGAAGGGACACCACTGAGAACTGTCTAACTTACCCTTCACTATTCCTGAGATCTGTGATTTGGATATGCCATTTATCATAGAAGACTGGGCTGAAGCATGGAATCAAAAACTGAGGAATTATTACGTGTCTATATACAGAATAGTTCTCCAGAGCAGCCAAGTGATTTCTCTTCACACACCCCTGACACAGAACATGCAGGTTTATCCACCAGAAACTAAATGGAAACAGCTCTGGGGCAGAATATATCAGACACAACACAAGTAGGAGAGAGACACAAATCTCTTTCTCTTTGCCTTTCTTCAAGAATGTTGGAGGCTAGGGATAAACCCTCTAGACAGGAGACTGGAAGATTTTTCCCTTAAGATATTAAATGACACCAAAGAAAAGACTTACAGACATTGACATTTAGGGATTCCCCAACAAGAAGAATGACTTGTGGACAAATTATTCTATAGTGAAGCCAGTAGTATGCCGGAGCCAGCTGAGACAAGCTCATGAAAGTCAATTATTCGCATTTCTCCCCAATTTTGCATTCAGTGACAACAGGCTGATAGCTTAAAATAGGGCATAGTGGGAATATTTACAGCACAGAAATCAAGAAATGCTAAAAATCAGGGCGTTTTTCTCTACAGAGCTGGTTGTTAAACATTTACTATTTACATAACAGGGTGAAGTTCACCAGTTAATAAATTCTGCTTCCAATCAGTTTTTTAGCATTCCAGAATCACTAGATATTTGAATGAAGTCTTCAACACCAAGAGGAAAACAAACAAACAAAAGGGGACTATAAGGAATGCCAAGGAAACAAAGACAATGCAGGAAAAAGAAGAAAATGACAAAAAATGTAGTTAATGCCCTCAGAAAGATATTACAACCATAAAATAAGACCAGAGTGGCTAGAGGGAAGAAAAGACCAATCAGTCAACAAGAAAAATTAAGATTTTACATAAAAAAATTTAAAGCGTTTAGAAAATAAATGAGGGAAAATTGCCTAAGCAAGTAGGACTTAGAATTACAAAGAAATGAAAAATATGAGGAAAAAGACCAAGAAAAAACTAAGGGTATTATGTAAGATCTAATATCTAATCATCACTCTAGCAAGAGGCAAAAATAGAGGAGAAATTACAAAAAAATCTAATAAAAGAAAATGGATCCCTCACACACTGCTGATGGAAATGTAAAAGGGTAAAGTGCTTTGGAAAATGTCAGATAGTTGCTCTAAGGAAAACCATGAGTTTCAAATGACTCATCAATTCCATTCCTAGGTATATATCCAAGAGAAATGACAACACATGTCCATACAAAAACTTGTACACAAATGAAAAAAAAAGAAAGAAAAATCACCAAAAAAATCTATATGTGAATGTTTATGGCAACATTATTCATAATGGCCAAAAAGTGGAAACAATCAAAAAGTCCACTGACTGACATATGAACAAAATATGGTATATCCATTCAATGGACTATTACTGAGTCACAAAAAGAAGTATCAACACATACTAAAATGTGGATGAATTTTAGGAACATTATACTAAATGAAAGAAGTCAGTCACAAAAAACAAATATCAGATAATTCCACTTGTTTACCAGAATAGGTAAACCTACAGAAGCAGAAAGCAGATTAGTAGTTGCCTAGGGCAGTGGGGGTGGGGAAGAAAAGGGGAGTGACAGCTAATACAGATCAATTTCTTTTGGGGAGGTGATGAAAATGTTCTAAAACTGATAGCTTATACTTGTACAACTTGCTGTACATTTCAAATAAGTAAATTTTATGGTATATAAATTATATCTCATTAAAGTTGCTACACACATATACACAAAGAAGGCACATATTTTCCCGCTGGTTAAAAAATGAAAATAACAGTGAAGTTACACTGTTTTTGTAATTTGCATTTCCTTTTTGTGTCATAACACACTCCTTAGCAAAGACCAAAAGAAACCAAAATAAACAAAATCATCCCAGAATCAAGGCATGCAAATATCTAGAAGAACTCAGCACAGCAAATAAAAATGGACATATACTACAGCTCACATAAAAATTTAGAACATGTTGCAGGGGTTAAAGACACAGCACCATTAAGCTATTGGCAACCACTGCAACAAAGTTTGATCCCCAGCTAGGGAGGTAACCCAGATGGCGCAGCAGACCTCTCCTGTCTCGCCCGCTGCTACCCTCAGCTGTATATTTCAGCAGATGTGCCTATTCTGCTCCCCACTCTGTCTCTGGGGAATCTGCTCACCCGCTGCACCTCTGGCCTGCACCCCAGTTCTTGTATGCATAAATAAATAAATCTTTAAAAAAATTCAGAACAGGGCCTCCCTGGTGGCGCAGCGGGTTGAGCGCAGTGCTATGAGGCTGACTGCAGCCTCTGCATTGCCGGTTCAATTCTCGGTTGGCCAGGGAGATTCCCATATGGCACAGCAAACCTTTCCTATTTTGCCTGCTGCTCCCCTCGGCAGTGTATTTCGGTACTTCTGCCTATTCTGCTCCCTGCTCTGTCTCTGGTGGATTCTCTCACCCTCCAGCGCCTCTGGCCTGTACCCCAGTGCTTATATAGATAAATAAATCTTTTTTTTTTTGAAAGATTTATTTATTTATTTATACATGCACTGGGTACAGTCAGAAGCGCAGGAGGGTGAGAGAATTCACCAGAGCCACAGCAGAACAGGCAGAAGGACGGAAGCACACTGCTGAGGGAGCAGTGGGAATGGCAGGGGAGGTCTGCATGGCAGGAGAGGTCTGCGCGCCAAGTAGGACCCTTGCCAGAGGCCGGGCATCAATCCGGCGCTGCGGAGGCTGCCGACAGCTTCGCAGCCCAGCGCTCAACCGCTGCGCCACTAGGGAAGACCCTAGATAAATAAATCTTAAAAGAAAAAAATTCAGGGCCTCCCCGGTGGTGCAGCGGTTGAGCGCTGGGCTACGAAGCTGCCCACAGCCTCTGCAGCGCCAGTTCGATCCCTGGCCACCGGCGAGGGTTCCACATGGTGCACAGACCTCTCCTGCTGCATCCACTGCTCCCCTCAGCAGTGTATTTCGCTGGTCTTCCTGTTCTGTTCCCCACTCTGGCTCTGGTGAATTCTCTTACCCTCCCGCTCTTCTGACTGTACACAGTGCTTGTATAAATAAATAAATAAATAAATCTTAAAAAAAAAAAATCAGAACAGGAAAAAGATTCTAAAAAGAAATGAGAACAGCAAGAAATTTCTTAATAGATTTTAGAAGACAATGAAGCAAAGCCTTCACAATTGAAAGGAAAAAACAATTTCCAGACTAGAATTTTAAATCCAGGCAAACCAAAAATTAAAAGTGGGGTTACAATGTAGACATTTACCTCTCATCTATCCTTTTGTAGGAAGTAACAAAAATTGTGCTACGGCAACAAAAGGGAGAAAAGTGAGAAGGGGATGTGGGATCCAGAAAATGAAATACCCAAATAGAGAAAGAATGTAAGACTCATGAAGAGTTTGCTCAAGTGGCCTAAAATTAATCAATCTGAAGTGGATGGAGGTTTCTGAGAGTGAAATCTCCAGGGAGGTGGGGAGAACCCAAATCAATAAAGTATTTTTCCATTTGGAAAACAATTTAGATAGGTGTGTAACAGCTGATAGCAGATACAGAATAAAAAAGGCACCAAAAAAAGTAAAGTAAATAAAAGTGAGTCAGGGCCTCCCTGGTGGCACAAGGGTTAAGACACAGCCTGTGAAGCTGTTCGCAGCCACTGCAGCATGAGTTCGATCCCCTGCAGGCCAGGGAGCTACCCACATGGTGCAGCAGACCTCACCTGACTCGCCAGCTGCTCCCGTCAACAGTGTACTTCGGTTGATCTGCCTGTTCTCCCCGCTCTGTCTCTGGTGAATCCTCTCACCCCTCCCCCCCCACCCCAACCTCTGGCCTGTACCCCAGCTCTTGTATGCATAATAAATAAATAAATATTTAAAAAAATAAAATGAGTCAATTATCAACTTCAAGAGAATAAGCTGCACAAGAAAGGAAAGGCAACTAAGACATGACTTGGCTCAGTGGTGAACTATATATATATATATATATATATATATATATGTCAGGTTTTTTTTTTTTTAAAGATTTATTTATTTATTTATAGAAGCACTGGGTACAGTCAGAAGCATGGGAGGGTGAGAGAATTCACCAGAGCCAGAGCGGGGAGCAGAGCAGGCAGAAGGACCGAAGTACACTGCTGAGGGGAGCAGCGGGCGGCAGGAGAGGTCTGTGCACCATGTGGGACCCTCGCCCGGTGGCCGGGGATCAAACCTGTGCTGCAGAGGCTGCGGGCAGCTTTGCAACCCAGCGCTCAACCGCTGCGCCACCAGGGAGGCCCTATCAGTTTTTATACATATAGTCAGAATAATGTCAGTACTTACTTTTCAGTTATTTTCACGAAAAATATCGTGACAAAAATAATATTGGAAAAGTGAAGAAAAGTTGTGTCTGGCATGTGTATGTGGTTTAACAAAATTCTCTTCTACCATAATAGGCATCCGATAGATTATTATAAAATTAATGAATCAAAAGATATCTGTTTAAGGATATTACTTAGAAACATGGAGGAATATTCTAGAAACAACTAAAACTGTTGAAAGGAATTGCCCATGAGTAGCAAACAATGCCCTTTTTGACAAGTAAAAGTAATAGCAGCTGTCAGTTATAAAGTGCCAGGTATTCTCCTAGGTAACTTATATAAGTTATTCCATTGAACTCTCATAATAAACTTGTAGATAATGTCATAGCTACCAACACAGGAGGAAACTGAGTCTCAAAGTTTAAATGACTCATGCTACATAAGTAAGTTGCAGAGGCAAGACTTAAATTCAGATTTGTGTGCCTCTGTGGTCTATGGTAACTGCTATTTCCTACTAGTCTCAGGGATACCCAGCTGCACCTTACCTCCTCCACATCTTCATCCAATTGCTCATTAGGGTCCACTTCTCTTACTAAGTCTTGTAATTTCTTCTTGGTCAATACCTAAAGTTAATAGGGAAAAGATTTTTTCAGCAAAGTATTAAGGAAACAAAACAAACTCATTACTCCATAATGAAGAAAGACTATTAATTTGTTGGGTTTAGTTTCTCTTCCTAAAGAGGTAACAGTCTGTCCTACCGGTGGCCTGTTTTGTTCCCTGCTGTCTCTGGTGAATCCTCTCACCCTTCACATCTCTGGCCTGTACCCCGGCTCTTTTTTTTTCTTTTAAAAGATTTTATTTTATTTATACAAGAGCCGGGGTACAAGCCAGATGTGCGGGAAGGTGAGAGGATTCACCAGAGACAGAATGGGGAACAGAACAGGCAGACTGATGAAATACACTGCTGAGGGGAGCAGTGGGTAAGACAGGAGAGGTCTGCTCGCCATGTGGGATGCTCCAAGGCCAGTGGGGATCGAACCGGCACTGCAGAGGCTGCGGACAGCTTTACAGGGCTGCGCTCAACCGCCTGCGCCACCAGGGAGGCCCCAACCCCCAGCTCTTGTATGCATAAATAAATAAATCTTAAAAAAGAAAAAGAAATACAGAACATAAATAGCTCATAATTCTACCACCACCTAAAAATGACTATGTTAGTATTTTAGCTTGTCTTTTAATTATATATATATATATTTAAAGGACTGAAGTGGTTTTTTTTTTTTTTTTTTTTGTATTTATACAAGCACTGGGTACAGTCAGAAGCGCGGGAGGGTGAGAGAATTCACCAGAGCCAGAGCGGGGAGCAGAGCAGGCAGAAGGACCGAGTACACTGCTGAGGGGAGCAGCGGGCGGCAGGAGAGGTCTGCGCGCCATGTGGGACCCTCCTCTGGTGGCCGGGGAGCAGCCAGGGATCGAACCGGCACTGCAGAGGCTGTGGCAGCTTCACAACCCAGCGCTCAACAGCTGCGCCACCGGGGAGGCCCCTTTTAATTATTTTTAATGGAGCAGATATGTGACATGTATGACATTTCCTTTATGAAAGAGGGATCATGGTTATATATACTTATACAGATATTTAAGTTATACAGAGTTGTTTCCTGCCCTCAGGGAGATTTGAGCATATTTGTTCAGGAACAGGCAAGTTTATAAAACACACATAATGATAGAAAGGTGCACAGGGTACAAAAGTAGCCAAAAGAGAGTATCATAGCTTTCACCTTGTGTGCTAGGAAAAGCATCACAAAGGAGATACCTTGAGCTGAGCAGGTAGGAAGAAGGGTGGAAAAGCATCATGGTACAGTGTGTTGTTTCAGAAAATTGCCAATTATTTTATATTGTTTATTTTTTTAAAGATTTAAAAAAAATTTTTTTTTTAAAGATTTATTTATTTATGCTTACAAGAGCTGGGGTATAGGCCAGAGATGCAGGGGGTGAGAGGATTCACCAGAGACAGAGTGAGGAACAGAACAGGCAGACTAACTGAAATACACTGCTGAGGGGAGCAGCGGGCGAGTCAGGAGAGGTCTGCTACGCCATGTGGGTTGCTCCCTGGCCGGCTGGGGATTGAACTCATGCTGCAGATGCTGCATATTGCTTCATAGTGTGGTGCTTAACCCCTGCACCACCGGGGAGGCCCACTTTTTGTATTTCTAAAGTGTGACAAACGTGCATAAAGGACATAACTATCAAAATAAATATATTAATGATATCTTAGATCGACCCATTCTTCTCCACTTTACCATTACTACTTTATTCAATACTTTGTTTCATGTCTTAATTTATGTCAATTCTTAATATTGGTTTTCCTCTCTGTCCACCCCTTTTCCTACCTTTCTCATCTCCTTACCACCAAGTCAATACTTTTAAAACATGCTACTTTTATAGTGTTATTCTTAACTCCTCCATTAAATATTCACAAAAACTGTCGATTGACTAAAAGCCCCTATGGAAACTACTACAGGCCCAGTATGTTCTGATGTAATCCTACCTATACAAATTTATCTCCTGTTCTTCTCCAATAGAGTCCACACTCAACATACGTTAGTCTCCTGACCATCTGCCCCACCCCCATTCATCTGTGCTAGGCTCTCCACCAATTCTCTTGACATATTGTCTCCTCATCCTACTACTTATGGTATAAGGTCCCAGTCAAGAGATCATACTTATTTCTTGTGGCTTTAGAGGGTGGAATCAGAATCATGGGTAGAAAAAGGGTGGTAGATTTAAGAATTATTGCCGAAAATTAATAATGTCAGCAGCTGGATGAACTAGAAGGAGAAAAGGCTAGAGGCAAGAGTGCTTTTATTACAGGAACAATGAATCCATTAATTATTTTATTTAACAACAATAAAAGTGAATTATATGGAAATTTGATAAGGAACCTTAGAAGTCCAAAGGAGGGGAAAAAGCTTCTTTTTCAGCTGAGAGGAAGAGGCAGCATCTGAGATGGACATCTCTTAAAGCATTACAGGTTCAAATAAAAGACAAAGTGCCTATAGAGAGCAAAGAAGTATGAGGATGATACCTGATTGTTTTCAGGGCTGAGGCGCCCTCCAGCCCCAGGAGTGCCTGGTATCTTTACCACTGTAGTGCTATTGGCCATGGAGCCTTGTGGAGGAGTGCTGGCTGGTTCCGGTTTTATGGATGAGAAATTGGAGAGGTTGATTAGGGCTGAGGGACCAAACTGGTTCATAATCTGCCGAGCTTTGGACTTCAGCTCATAGAGCTTATCAAGATCCTGTTTCTTTTTGGAGCTGTGAGGACCAAGGCCAAGCAACTGTAGAAGGAAAACATGAGAATTAGCTCCAGAAGCACCTGTAATAAAGGATGAATTTTGAAAAATTCTATGAGATCTGTCAGATGTTGAAGGGTCTTCAGTATATCTGGAATAGTGACCACCTGATACCTACACATTAAAAATGGAGGGAAAAAAGAACGTTCATTCTCTCACCTGATATTTAGAAAACATCTCTTCTCCAAAAACTAAGTGAAATAGTCCATAAAATTGATATGAGGAAGAAAGTAACTGCAGTAACTTACACACAAAAAGTAAACTAGAATGAGCAAGACATTTTTGAAGGCTGTAAAAATAGAAGACATGTTTACCACATGCATTGTTTTTGAAAATCAAATAATGTTAAATTCAATAAAACATGGCACAATCACATACTTGAAATCCAGTCATAAAACTTCAGAAAATAGTTAGTTTATTCTGGCATTTCAAAACATGCTTAAGTTTATGTCAAGACTATGATTAAATAATAGCAATTGTTAAAAGTAAGCTCTCCTTTGTCATCAAGAGCACATTTTTTCTCAGTGTTATCAACCTTTAAGTACATGCAACATCCCTAGGCTGAAGTAGCCAAGACTCTTCATTTTCAGAACCATGACAGCACTCTGGACATCAGCTTTGGTGTCATCAAGGTCAGAAGCACATTCACCAGGTTCCACCCGCAGAGGTCTCAAGGAGCTTACTTACAGCTATCTGAGTGTCTAGATCTTTAATTACATCAGCAACGGCTGTGAGCCCGGTGAAACGAGAGGCAGCCATTTTCAAAAGCTACCTGTAAACGAACAATTGGCATCAAGCATTACCCCTGCCATAGAACAATTTCAATGGCCGGGCCTGTCACATCTTCATCAGCCAGGATCCAGGCAAACTGCATCCAGAGAAACATATCTCCTTATCACTGATGATGATATTATAGACTATCTTACTGGAAAATGGATGTTCTATTGTTTGGAGAAAACTAGGAGCACATAAAACAAAACTGTGAAATTTCAACCTTCAGGAATCATAGCAATGGTTTTCAGAAAAGCTAGAAACTTAAATGAGTATCTATGTCTTTTCTCTTCTTGCCTCAGTTGCTGAGTTCCTCCTCAGCACAATTACTAAAACTTCCTCTGGTTTACACTAAACAAAAGCAACTATGCACTGGTTAAATGGCCAACAGACCAGGGCCTCCCTGGTGGCTCAGCGGTTGAGCGCTGGGTTGCAAAGCTGCCCGCAGCCTCTACAGCGCTGGTTCGATCCCCGGCTGCTCCCCAGCCACTGGAGGAGGGTCCCACATGGCGCGCAGACCTCTCCTGCTGCCTGCTGCTCCCCTCAGCAGTGTGCTTCGGTCTCTGGTGAATTCTCTCACCCTCCCGTGCTTCTGACTGTACCCAGTGCTTGTATAAATAAATAAAAAATAAATCTTTAAAATAAATAAATAAATAAATAAAATGGCCAACAGACCAGGCTGACTTGCTGATGAAGAGCTGGCTGAGGGGACAGCAGACCATCAGGACCACTTGTTTGTTTAACCATATGTGGCGTATGCAACAGCAGACCATCAGGACCACTTGTTTGTTTAACCATATGTGGCGTATGCTGCTTTCTCTCTTATCCAATGTTACCAACAGAAGAATCAGGATAGGAAAAGATCATTAACATGGTAATAGTTGTTCTAATGTTTAAAAAAAAAAAAAAACTTTTCCCAGGGTAAGTGCTATGAAAAAGCCTCAGCAAAGATTATCAGTATGTTCATCACACTGACCATATCATACATCTCAAATAACATGCCCGCAGACTTCCCAAATAGCACTAAGTAGTGCTTAAAATAAGTGAAAAAAATTTTTTACAATGGAGATTTCTGTATAATGGGAATGTCTAAAGTAAATTGGGGGCCTCCCCGGTGGCGCAGCGGTTGAGCGCTGGGTTCCGAAGCTGCCCGCAGCCTCTGCAGCGCCAGTTCGATCCCTGGCTGCTCCCCGGCCACCGGAGGAGTGTCCCACATGGCGCGCAGACCTCTCCTGTCGCCCGCTGCTCCCCTCAGCAGTGTACTTCGGTCCTTCTGCCTGCTCTGCTCCCCGCTCTGGCTCTGGTGAATTCTCTGACCCTCCCGAGCTTCTGACTGTACCCGGTGCTTGTATAAATAAATAAATAAATATTAAAGGAAAAAAAAGAGATGGCGAGCATTTAAAAAAAAAAAAAGTAAATTGGAAGACAAATATATATATATAGCTTACCTAACTGAACCAAATATGAATAAACACATATCAAATTAGGAATGAATCTATGGAATAGTAACTCTAAAGATTACTAATGAAATAGGTTGCTTTAATGAAATAAATAGAATATAATATGAAAAAAATTGGAGTCTCTAAGAAACTAGACTTCAATAATATTGTACTCATTGATCTTGAGAGGCAAACAACATTTATAAATGCTCAAGATTTCTGTGTAATTGTATTACCTCTTCCACTAAAACAAAACTGGTGATAACCTTTACCAGACTGACAATACCCTTACTTCCCTAGACTGTTTCTTCATTTGGCTGGATTTAAAATACTATACATATTTAGATGGGTTTATACAACTGTCAGACACATCACACTTAACATTTAGGATCTGTAACGTACCACAAGAGCAATAAATCAACTTTCCCCAAAAGGTAAAGGATTGTATACCTAACCATCTATCCCAGAAAAATGAAAACTTATGTTCTCATACAAACCGTATGTTAATGTTCATAGCATATATAAAGAAATGATATTGATTATTGAATAAATAGTGGTATATCACCGAATGTCTGGCAAACATCTAGCTTTTATGCTTAAAATTTAAATATTTAATCCATTGTGAATGACAGGGGTATACACATTCCACCCTTCACACATTCATCCATTCAAGGTGGATCAAATATTTAAATTAAAAAAATCACATACTAGAAAACAGATTTTTAAAAATATCTGAAACCTAAACCTCATATTTTGTACAAAAATTAACTCAAAATGAAGCATAGACTGAAATGTAAATGTCAATTAAAAGGGCCTCCCTGGTGGCACAAGGGGTTAAGTTTCAGTGCCAAGTGTCAGCAGCCACTGCAGCATGAGTTCGATCCCCTGCCAAGGAGCTAAGCCACATGGTGCAGCAGACCTCTCCTGTCTTGCCTGCTGCTCCCCTCAACAGTGTATTTCAGTCAATCCACCTATTCTGCTTCCCATTGTCTCCAGTGAATCGTCTTACCCACCCTCTAGCCCGCACTTCTGGCCTGTACCCCAGTTCTTGTATGCATAAATAAATAAATCCTTTTTTTAAAAGAGAGTAAATAAAGTATTTCTAAAGATAACTCAAAACTCAAGAGTCACAAAACACTGACATGTTCAATTACATAAAAATTAAAATGTTTGCAAAGCAATAAACATAAACCAAGTTAAAGGAGAAAAGATAAACGAGGAAAAATCCATGAAATATACATCAAAGACAAAGGACTGATTTATTTTATGTAGAAAAAGAATCTATAAATCTGGGCCTCCCTGGTGGCACAAGGGGTTGAGATGCAACCTATGAGGCTATTTGCAGCCACTGTAGCATGAGTTCGATCCTGGGCCAGGGAGCTACCCACATGGCACAGCAGACCTCTCCTGACTCGCCTGCTGCTCCCCTCAGCAGTGCATTTCAGTCGATCCACCTGTTCTGTTCCCACTCTGTCTCTGGTGAATCCTAACCCCCCACACCTCTGGCCTGTACCCTAGTTCTTGTATAAATAAATAAATCTTTAAAAAAAATAATCTATCAATCAATAAGCACTCAACCGCCTCAAAAAAAAATTGAAAAAAAGAAGATAGTGTAAGAAAAAGAAATTCAGGGGCCTCCCAGGTGGCGCAGAGGTTGAGCGCTGGGTTGCTAAGCTGCCCGCAGCCTCTGCAGCACTGGTTCTATCCCCGGTTGCTCCCCGGCTACCGGAGGAGGGTCCCACATGGCGCGCAGACCTCTCCTGCCGCCCGCTGCTCCCCTCAGCAGTGTACTTCGTCAGTCTGCCTGTTCTGTTCCCTGCTCTGGCTCTGGTGAATTCTCTCACCCTCCCGCACTTCTGACTGTACCCAGTGCTTGTATAAATAAATAAATAAACAAACAAACAAATAAATCTTTAAAAAAAAAAGAAAAAGAAATTCAAATGGCTCTTAAAATAATGAAATGATCCTTTACTCTCATTCACAATAAAAATGCAAATTAAGACTACAAGCTACTGTCTATTACCCATTTGGCAATGATGAAAAGTTTTATACAGGGCCTCCCCAGTGGCGCAGCGGTTGAGCGCTGGGTTGCGAAGCTGCCCGCAGCCTCTGCAGCGCCGGTTAGATCCCCAGCTGCTCCCCGGCCACCGGAGGAGGGTCCCACATGGCGTGCAGACCTCTCCTGCCACTTGCTGCTGCCCTCAGCAGTGTACTTCGATCCTTCTGCCTGCTCTGCTCCCTGCTCTGGCTCTGATGAATTCTCTCACCCTTCCGCGCTTCTGACTGTACCCAGTGCTTGTATAAATAAATAAATAAATCTTAAAATAAATAAATAAAGCCAGCATCTCTTTAAAAAAAAAAAGAAAATTTTATGGAGAGTTATTTTATAGGTTGTTGGGATGAGAAAATAAATTAGAGGTCTCTATAAAGAGCTATTTGGCAGTATGTCTCAAAAGCAGAAAAAAGTATATATATATATATATATATATATATATTCCAAAGATTTATTTATTTATGCATTCAAGAGCTGGGGTACAGGCCAGAGATGCGGTAGTTGAGAGGATTCACCAGAAACATAGTGGGGCGCGGAACAGGCAGATGTACTGAAATACACTGCTGAGGGGAGCAGCAGGCAAGGCAGGAAAGGTCCGCTGTGTCATGTGGGTTAGCTCCCCAGCCGGGGATGGAACTCATGGCACAGTGGCTGGTGATAGCTGGACAGCGCTGACTTTAACCCCTGCACCACCAGGGAGGCCCTGAATCTTCTTCTTTTTTTTAAAGATTTAGGAAGCTGTCAGCAGCCACTGCATCAATGAGTTTGATCCCAGACCAGGGAGGTGACCCACATATCAAGCAGACCTCTCCTGTCTCGCCTGCTGCTCCCCTCAGCAGTGTATTTCAGTACATCTGCCTGTTCTGCTCCCCACTCTGTCTCTGGTGAATCCTCTCACATCCGTACCTCTGGTTTACACCCCAGTTCTTGTATGCATAAATAATCTTTCAAAAAATGAAAATTTATATTCATAGAAATATCGGCTTACAGAAATGTTATTCATAATCAAATTCAAAACTAGAAATAATCCAGATAGCTTTCAAGTGCTGATTGGGTATAACCATAGAATTCTACTCTGTAGTAGAAAGTACTAATATATGCAAAAAACATGGATAGGGATAATCTTAAATGTGTTGGGTTAATTTAAGTTAAAAAGGTAAGACTCAAAATTCTATTTACCATGTGATTCCATTTATATGATAGTCCGAGAAAGGCAAAGCTATGCGAAAGAACAGATCAGGGTGGTCAAAGGTTTCTCCTGGCTGAGGACAAAGGCACAGCACGAGAAAATTTGGGAGGGGTGGAAATGTCAGGTAACCTGAGTGTTAAAGGTGCTTACATGACTGTATGCATCTGTCACAACTCATACAACTATTACTCCTGAAAGAGTGAAGTTGAGGGTTATGTGAATTTAAAAATAATTTAAAAACAAAACATTACAACCTGATCAAGGACTTCATGTCCAAATTACCTGTTTACAGACAAGTTTCATTAAGCCTACGTGGGTGATGCTGACCAAGCACAATGGAATGAAGTGACTACAAATGACCTGAATTCCATTATGTAATATACCATGGTTGCCTTTGAGCTACTCAAATTTCTAACTCTCACTACTTTAAAATTTGAAGAGAGAGGGATGCACTACTATGTAAACACAAAGGCACTGTGGGGACAATTTGAGCAAACAAGTCTAAGAGTAAACCCTGAACAGCACCTCCTATGTGGAAATCATGTGCTATGGGATTCACAACATAAGTCCAGAAAGTTCATGTCCTAGTGATCTACAGTAGAAACTATTTAAAAATTCTATCAAAACAAGATAGTGTGACTAGGAGGTAAATGAAATAACCAAGTCTACCCTCCCTCCCCTCATCCATTACATTTTAAGTTGTAGTTGACAGGCTAAAGATAACAAAATACAAAACCATGTACCTCAAGCAGAAATCCAGTTGCAACCCTACTATAGTATTGGGAGGATTTGAGTTTTCAGAAAATAGGAAACCAGGGGAGACCTTGCAGATGCTGGCCTTCTCTGGGTATCTGTCCCATTAGCTGATTTTTTTTTTTTTTTTTTTTGGAGTGAAGAGAATAGATCAGATTGTCTTTAAAACCCTCTTAGCCTGTGAAATGCCTAGAAATTTATTATTTACACAAAATACCAGAATAGGGGCTTCCCTGGTGGCTCAAGTGTTAAGTCTCAGCTCTATCAAGCTATCACCTGCCATGCGGCAAGAGTTCAATCCCAGTTCAATCCCCGGCCAGGGAGATAAAACCACATGTCACAGCAGACCTCTCCTGCCTCAGCCGCTGCTCCCCTCAGCAGTGTATTTCAGTAGACTTGCCTGTTCTGCTCCCACTTTGTCTCTGGTGAATTCTCTCATCCCCGCATTCTGGCCTATATCCCAGTTCGTGTATGCATAAATAAATAAAAATAAATTAAAAAATAAATACTGGAGTGAAGGGGACTGATGGCATAAAAGCCCTACCTACTGTGGTACACAACTTAACTTAATAACTGGGTTTCCCTGGCTGTTTCTCTCCTCAATGACTTTTAGATATATCTAAAAGAGTGAGGATTTCCCAGACTAAAGAAACCAAAAAGAATCAACTAATTGTATTACATGGGACTTGAGAGCAATAGAAATATGGGACTTTTTTCCACTAGTTTTTTGATTAGTTTGATCCTATGTAGGCAGGTAGGTATAAGATTAAGGGCATGGACTCTGACGGCAATATCTGAGTTGAAATACTGAACCAACTCTGTCACTCGTCAACTTTATGTCCTTGAGCAAATTATCCAATCTTTATATGCCCTGATTTCCTCACCTGAAAAATGGAGTTGATCACATGAGATTGTGATCATTCACTGAGTTTATGTATCTAAAGCACTTAGAAGAGTGTCTGGCACATAGGAAGCATAAATAAACATGTTTGCTAAGATTACATATGTGTTCTCCTCTTCTAAATCCCAGTTATAAAAATGATTGTATTAAGGCTAGAAGATTTCATGCCTCGTGCTATGTGTTGGTAGCATCCTACAATCATTCTTAAATGAATAGGCAAAAACAAGGAACAGTGAATTTGAAAAAAAAAAAAAAATAGTGGCAAATGGTCAGCAAGAGGTTGATGAGAGGTTTTGTGGCATAGGGAAGACCCAAATCAGGAGCACTGAGGGCCATCCCAGTTCTGCCATTGAGTTATGGGAGCTCCCCTTGAGTAGAATTTCTACATCTATATTTGCTGTCTGTGGAACTACATTTAGGAGCAGGAACAAGCAAATTCTGAAGTCCCTTCTAGCTCTAACAAACAGAGCAAGGTTTTTAATTGAGTCCATATGTACAGATTTCAGTGTTTGTCTTCTGCCTCCAACACACCTGTTTTACCATAAACACTGAAGATATATTGCCCCCAAATAATCATTTTCTGATCAGGTACTTTCAAATCCTATTATAATAACTCAGTCAATGCTAGAGTCACAAAAGCATGAAAGAGTAATTTTATAAACGTAGATGAGGATGAACTTGGGAATAAATTATTAATTAAACAATAAGTACTTGAAAGTGACAGCATGGACATACCTTACCTCATAAATTTGATATTATGTTTCAATACATACATAAACACTTGCAAATATAGATGCTAGACCATTGGGAAAAAAATAGTAGTTTCAACTAAATTAGCTCAATTTCCCCCAACCATCTAGCTTTTGTTACAATTAATTGTAAAGTCAATTCAAATGGATCTTGTTTTTCAAATGGATCTTTCTATGCCTCCTAAATTTAAAATTAAATATGGAAAAGTTTTATTCAGGTCTTGTTTTTCTATCTTGAACATCTATGCTTCTTTAAAAACACAGAAATTTAGTCCTCAAATACCACACTACATAAGTACCTTAATAAGTTACAGGGCTTGACATAAAGAGGAGTCTTAAGGAGGAGAGGGTGCTTTCATTCAATATGTTGTCTAACTATTATTTCTCTTTTGCTGATGAGAAAACTGAGACATGGAAAGGAATCCACTTAGAAAAGTAGCAAAAAGCTTTAGTCAAACAATAAGTTGGTTTGCCTGGGGCTAAGTCACTTAGTACTATGTGATTTCAAGCAAGATACCTTAACCTCCCAGAACTGAATCCCTTATCTGTACAATGGGAATAACAATATCTAACTTGTGGGGCTGTATAAGTGATAATTAAATAACATAATACTTGAAAGTGCTTAGGATAGTGCCTGGTTAGTCTGAGTAGGTTTCAGTAGGAATTATTGGAGAAGGGAAGCACTAGCCGCTTTTCCCTCCATCTTTATGTAAAAGCAGCCACCTCCAGTAAATGCTTGTGCTAAAAATACAGAATTCAGCTTACTTATCTGCAACTTTCTAAATAATTTACTATATTTATGGGGGGGGGGAGAAGGTGAGGCTTCCTTTAAAGGCTCCTAACAGGTGACATTCAGTGTAGCAATGTGAATATAGTGACAAGAGCCCAAGCACTAGAATCTAAAAATTTCCTTCTGATTTTGAAGTTAGAGCAAAGATTCTAGAAGCCAATTTCCAAGGATTACTAATCAAGCATCTCCTATCTGCTACTAAGGGCACTGCATCAAAATTATGGTCTAACGTCAGTGATCCGAAGCCTTCTTCACACCTTAACCTCCTCCCATGAAAATAGAAGTTTTTAAGATGGTCTTTTCGGGTCCTTCTATTTCTGACATTCTTTTATTTGAGATGCAAAGATCTGTATTCAATCAGGGTCCAGTGACATGAGACTTAAAGCACTTATCAAGTATATAACTGAGTTCAAACTGCTTCAACTTCACATCAGAGCTTCACAAGAATGTAGCAGAACACGAAGATGCTTGCATGTGGGCTTCCTAGATTAAGTATCTGACACAAGAAAAGCCTGCCAAAAGTCAAGTAGGCAGCGCGAAGGAGGAGTCGTGTCCCCTGAATAGATCCTTCACCACTCGGGATTCAGAGAATAGGAGAAAAAACGGATCTCTCTCTCTTTCCCAAACTCTTTCCCTTGTCCTGGAGGCTGTTCTCATGGCCATGGCCCTTTACACTCTCCGCTTTTAGGTTCTCGGGGGCTCACAGCCCTGTTCCCTCAGGTACTTCGGAGTCTCCAAGCCCGGATCCCGTCCCCACAGAAGCCCGTCTTCACTGCCCGCTGCTTTGCTCTCCCAAGCCCAAGTGTACTCTGCCTGCTCCTGCCCCTCAGGAACCTAAGTCTGTGCTGCCTTGCTTCAGAGTGCTTAGGAGCCTGGATCTCCACTGTCCCGCTTCAGCATCTCCGCGCCCAAGTCCTCACAGCTCCGCTTTTACCTCAGGAGTCCGTGACTTCAAGCCCGGTTCCGTCCCGACCCTCTCCTCCTAGGAGCGCGGGTCCTCACGATCCTATCCCCCTCGCCCCGCTCTCCCTCGGGTGCCGGAGAACTCACATCCGTCCCCGCTCCCTAAGTCCCGTCTGAAGCCCTGGTCCCCACTGACGCGTCTCTCCGAGCCCCGAGTCCCTCAGTCCCGTCCCAAGAGCCTGATTCCTCACAGCCCGTCTCCTCCACAGCCTGGCTCTGCAAACACTGACCCCCTGTGGGTCTGGGTCCTGACTCCCTCCTCCCGCTCTTCTTCCTCAACTGCCAGGGCCCAAGACTCACAGGCAGCAGCGTCTATCTCCCCATGATATGCGGAGACTGCCCCAGTGAAGCGTTCGTCTCAGCAGCCGGTCCGACTGCTCGGCCCTCCCCGAGCACTTCCGGCACCGCTCCCCCGCCTCCAACCCGGAAACGCGCGTCTCTTCCGGCCGGCGGGCGCGCGCCTGCCTCGCGCAGGCGCAGACGGCTCCCCGACACGTGGTCGCGGTCCTCGCCTGTCACTCAGCTCCGGCCGTTTGGCGTTTTCCTGCTTGCGGTTGACTAACTGCGTGGGCGAAGTCTACGCCTGCTACCCTGGCGTTGAGAAGCCTGCCTTAACTGTTTCTTCCCGACTCCGCCTGTTGTAGATATCACTTGCACGGTCGGTAATTGACGCCCTGGGATGACGCCATGTTTGGTTGGTGCCTTTGTCGGGATTGTCGGGATGGCGGGACCCGGGGGTTGCCTGGAGCAGCAGCGCCTGAGCGGTCGCCTGGTGAACCCGCGCGGGGGACTTGGCAGCACAAGAACCTGGAGACAAGAGAGACCGGTCGCGCCAGTGAACTGGCAATTAGGATGAGTTTTTTTGCCAGGCCCTTAACGTTTGCTATGCCGCTTAGTCATGGAAAGGAAACCTCTGAGACATTAAGTACAGCGCCTCAACTCGAATTCACAAGTCTCTAAAGACTAAGCCGGTCTTGTAATGATGCAACTGATTGTTTCTGTTATTGGATCTGTCACATACTTGGTGAGACCTGTTGTAATTTCTACCCTGTGCTAGGTGCTAGGCATGTAAACAAGACCCAGTTCCATCCTTTGCAGGGTTCACACTAAGATGGAGGAGAAACCCATAAACACAAAGGAACGTACAAAGAGCTGTGACAGCTCAGAGGGAGCGGGTAACTGCCAGGAGTTAGGGAGAGCTGCTTCCTGCCTGAATGGGTGCCCACCCTAACTTTATATCTTCCCACACGCATCCCACTAAGTTCCCATCTACACTGACACCAGTTCAAATTGTCACATTCGGGGCCCCTTCAGCTTAGGCTCCAAGCCTTCTTTTAGCCTTATTTCTCTGTACTGCTCTCTTCATTCTCCGTAGGAACTGGCATGCCCGTTTTCTCGTTGAACTCCTGACCATTTGTTTCAAAAAGACTCAGTTTAAATTCAACAAATAGAGTGCTCATTGTGTGCCAAGCCTTTTGCTACATGCAAAGGGTAAGCTAAACTGTAACAGGGTGGTCCCCAGGAAAGGGGGAGGTTCCAGGTTCCCTGCCCCACCCAACCATATCTTTAGAGAGTTTACAATCTGGAGTGGGAAACACCATTAGCAAGTACATGAAAGCGTTAGGGGCAAATACCAGAATAAACCAGATTTATCTAGCTGAATGGATTCGGAGCTCATAAAGAGTTTATTTAAGGATCAAGATGGCCAGGGTGGCAGGAGCTTAACGTGAAGAGTGGCAGGCAGTGAAGATTGGAGAACTAGGTAGGAGTGTCAGCTCAGAAAGGCTTGGGTGAAGACTTGGGATTTTATTTATTTTATATGGGAGAGCATTAGAGGGTTAAGCAGAGGAGTGAAATGATTTTTAAGATATGATTGGTGGATTACAGAAAGCGCAGACACAACTGACAGTGCCGATCCCTAGGCTTACTACCAGCTTTGTATTACACATCTGCTTTCTATTAGTGTTAAAAGTTTTTTTATGTGACTCCCTTCTCTTGCAGCTTTTACTTTGCAGAGGTCAGGGACTTCCGTATAAAATTAAAATATATTGAATAAAGTAAAATGCCTAACAGTCTTATCTTTTTTGTTTAAAAAATTACATAATATATATGTACATAGAAAACAGTATGGCAAGATAAACACTAAGCAGTCCTTTGGGAAAGCATTCTTTCACATTTTATATCATTTCTGTACTGTTTCAATTTAGTTACAATTAGCACAGATTGTTTTTTATTAAGAATGAAGTATAGGGCCTCCCCTAGTGGCGCAGGTGGTTGAGCGCAGCGCTGTGAAGCTGTCGGCAGCCTCTGCAGCATCGGTTCGGTCCCGGCCAGCCGGCGATGTCCCACATGGCGTGCAGACCTCTCGGCCCGCTGCTCCCCTCAGCAGTGTCCTCCGTCTGCCTGCCTACTCTGCTCCCCGCTCTGTCTCTGGTGAATCCTCTCACCCTCCCGCGCATCTGGCCTGTACCCCCGTTCTTGTATAAATAAAAATCTTATTAAAAGAAAATAAAATAGGGCCTCCCCGGTGGCGCAGCGGTTGAGCGCTGGGTTGCGAAGCTGCCCGCAGCCTCTGCAGCGCCGGTTCGATCCCGGCCACCGGGTGAGGGTCCCACATGGCGCGCAGACCTCCTGCCGCCCGCTGCTCCCCTCAGCAGTGTACTTCATCACTCTACCTGCTCTGCTCTCTGCTCTGGCTCTGGTGAATTCTCTCACCCTCCCCCGTTTCTGACTGTACCCAGTGCTTGTATAAATAAATCTTTTAAAAAATAAAATGCAATAAAATAATGAAGTATATGTGAATGATTCCATTGTTATGCCCTCCTCGAAAATGAAAAACTACAGGACCAGAGCACTGGCTGTCCAACTGGGAACTGGGGAAAGGATTGACTAGAAAAGGGCACAAAGGAACTTTTTGGGGGTGATAGAAATGTTTGCTATCTGGATTGTGATAGACTATTACATGTCTGTATGAGATTGGTAAAAGTCACTGAACAGTAGGATAAAAAAGGTGAACTTTATGTAAATTATACTTTTTTATTAAAGATTTATTTATTTATGCATACAAGAACTGGGGTATAGGCCAGAAGTGTGGGGGGTGAGAGAATACACCAGACCCACTGTGAATTCCCCACAGAGTGGGGAACAGAACAGGCCGATCCACTGAAATACAGTGCCCAGGGGAGCAGCGGGCAAGACAGGAGAAGTCTGCGGCGCCATGTGGGCAGCTCCCTGGCTGGGGATCGAACTCCTGCTGCAGTGGCTGCGGATAGTTTCATAGTGCTGACTTAATCCCTTGTGCCACCAGGGAGGCCCGTGTAAATTATACTTCAATAAACCTGACTTTAAAAAATAAAATATACAGATAAAAATGGGAAACAAGGACTATACTTTAAAAATATTTTAATGACATAAAAATAACACTATACAATCAGGCAGTTCACCGTACTTTTCAAAAATTAGCATTCCAGGTACAGCCGCCCGCACTGCAGCCTGGGCGGAACTTGACTGCCCGCTCCGGCCGACAGGCTTCACAGCCCCGCCTCCCGCCGGGCGCCCGCCGGCACCTTCCCAGCAAGCCCTGCGCGAATTTGCATAGCAACGCAATCCTTCCCTTTACTTCTAAATAAAAATCGAAAGGACAAATCATAGAGGCGCTCTGTAAAGACTTTCTCCTAGCTCAGAAGGTCTTGCAGTTTTTCCCTTAATGTCAGGAACGTGGGGTGGTAAATTGCAGCGGCTTTGTTTTCACCTGTAGCGAAAGAGGGATTCGCTAACACTGCCACCCTGTTTTTGCCGCGGACCCAGTAAAAAGGGCTTCTGTCGTGAGTGGCACACGCAGGGCAGCTCGATTGCTCTGCGTGCGGAATCGACATCAAGAGATTTCGGAAGCATAATTTTTTGATACCCGGGCAGCTGGTGATCGTTGGTCCTGGCGCCCTTTGTAGTACGCTAAGGAGAGACAGTGCGGTGTCTGCGGTGGCAGGCCCCGAGGGGGGTAGGTTTTTGATTAGCATTGCTCGCTGCTTGAGGAAAGTCAAGGTTGTTCTTGTTTGTGGGGTCGGAAGTTGGTGTTTGACGGAGGTGTTCCCGCTGTGGTGCGCTGTTTCTTGCGGCTCTCTGAAGTTTTCATTCTCATATTCCCGACTGCGGAGACGATGTCATCATGACGCAAAGCCGATCTTGCAGAAGCTCCTCCCGTTTGATGCACACTTACCCGGGCTTAAAGCGGAGTTGAGGTTTTTTTCCGTATCCTTTGTCCTTTGAAAATATACAAGCAATAGTTTAAAGTACTAGTAGCACTTTTTATTGCTGAAGCCAGCACTCTTTTTATTGCTGAAGCCAAACCCCGCAAACCTGCCTATTCTAAATGGGTTCTGCCATCCGCCGCATCAACACAAAACATAGGAGACTTTAATGGGAAGGAACTTTAATAAACCTAGGAAACAATACAGGTAAGGCAAAGAGTCTAGTTTCTAAATGAAGCACCCAAAGTTACCCGTCCCCTCGTGGGTAAAAGTCCATCCAAATGGGATTGGCCCAGAGCAAGGCCCCAAAGCCTGCCACAAGTCTAAAGCATCTTCCAGTGGGGACCCACAGAAAAGGGCCAGAAACAACCAGACAAGCCTGGAAGGAAAAGAGCAAAACCAACATCCAGATAAAAGCTGCCATTGTCACCTCCCCATGGGTCTCACCCACATCTGTGTCACCCAGTCCACGACCAAAAGACAAGCGCAGTTTCTTCACGTGTCTCTAGGCTCCATGCGCCTCTTCCAGGTCTCCTGGCTCCATCCTGCTTCCTTCCTCAGTCTCTTCTTCAGCTTCTCCTCTTCCTGCTCAGCTCCACCCTCCCTTGGGTGGGGCAGGGAACCTCCCCCTTTCCTGGGGACCACCCTGTTACAGATCTCTTGCATGCTGAGTTTCTGTGTGTTGGCCAATCATGTGACTTACTCCCTCATTTGAAACCTTTCAATGGCACCTAATATCTTGAGCCAATGTGCTGGTGCTGTGAGTCTCCCTGTAATGACACACCCTGTTCTCAGGGGTCCAGCCAGCAGACTGCTGTTCTTTCTTTCTTTCTTTTTAAATTTATTTGTTTATACATACAAGAACTGGGGTACAGGCCAGAGTTATGGGGGGTGAGAGTGTTCACCAGAGACAGTGGGGAGCAGAACAGGCAGATCTACTGAAATACACTGCTGAGGGGAGCAGTGGGCGAGACAGGAGAGGTCTGCGGCGCCATGTGGGTTGCTCCCTGGCCGGGGATCAAACTTGTGCTGCAGTGGCTGCCTCGAGCTTCATAGGCCGTGTCTTAACCCCTTGCGCCACCAGGGAGGCCCCTTGCTGTTCTTTCTGTTCCTCTGGAATGTCTTCCTCTCTAGCTGGAAGTGGGCTGCTCATAGGGCAGACAAGGGAAAAAACCTTTCCCTTCAAAGTCCAAGTGTGTTGGGGCAATGAGAAGTCTAGAGGGGCTACCTGGGCAGTCTCGAATTTATTAGAATCAAGTGCAAAGGTGGGACAAGTACCTAGGGAGTGTGTGTGGGAGGGGGGTAAGGGGGGGATGCATTATCAGGGATGTAAGATAGGGTGGAGTGACCAGGGCTATTGCCTGGGGGCGCCATTGTTCCTGCTAGTCTAGTCCAAGCTTATCATAATACCTGCCTGGTGTTTTCAGCAGATACTGGTTTCTCAGTATGTGCCTCATACCAGGACTTTTGTCCCCAGGGAGAGGCCTCCTGCCTGACTGTGTGCCCAGCTCACCAGCAAGAACTCTGGATACCAAGACAATCCCTCTCCATCCCCCATCCCCAACCCCAGAGGGACTCTTTCTTAACAGCTTCTCTGTGGTCTCTTTCCCCCGCCCCATCTCGGTAGTGAACTCCTCAACCATCTTCATAGTTGGACTTGTTGAGGCTCAGGGCAATCCAACCCAAGATGTGCCAATGTGGCGCATTGATTATTTTAAATTGAAGTTGCTTGAGAAACAGCAGATGACAGAGAAATGATACATTAACCCTCTGTCATGCTAAAAGCAGGAAATAAATCTTTTTTTAAATTCTTTTTTTTGTTTTTTTAAATGTCCCTGTGATAGGCATCCTCCCTACACTAGAAGGGAAAGAGACATCTAGTCACCACAGAGGTGACTAGAGATTTTGGGGGCCCCTGTCTCCTCCTTTGTAAAGAAACTGCAAAGTTCCTCTCTAAATTAGGATTTGAACCAAAAATTACTTTGTGCTGTCAGTTCCTCACAGAGAAATTGTTTCTTCCTAAACACATACATAACTGCACATACTGGTCATCTTTGCAGGCCTCATATTCACATGGCCAGAGGTGTGGGGGGTGAGAGGATTCACCAGAGACAGAGTGGGGAACAGAAAAGGCAGACTGACTGACACTGCTGAGGGGAGCAGCGGGTGAGCCAGGAGAGGTCTGCCGTGTCATGTGGGTAGCTCCCTGGCCACGGATCGAACTCTTGGTGCAGTGGCTGTGGATAGCTTCCTAGGCTGCGTCTTAACTCCTTGCGCCACCAGGGAGTCCCATTTCTTGAGTGCTTCTTACCTCCCAGATATTATTCTAAGAGCTTTTGTGAGTGTGGGTTACCTCTTCACAAGCCCCCTGGGAGTGAAGCACCCCTACCATCTCCCTTTCACAGATGAGCAAACTGAGGCCCAGAAAAGAGACCGATCCATGTCGCAGCGCCAACCAGACTTGTCCTCTCTGACTTCTAAACTAGAAACTCAACCTCGCGCTAGTTCCTGATGGTGGACGGTAGGTGGGGATGGGGCAGAGTGAGGGGAAGAGGTGATTTACATGGATGTCTCTAGATTCATCCTTAACTATTTTTTTGTACCCACTGGCAGACTTTCCTCCTTTTCTCTCTCTGCCTCCTTTTCTGATTCACTCCCCATCTGTTAGTGGCTTCTGGCTTCTGAGAATGTGGATGCAGAGGGTGGAGTAAGCTGTGGGGGTGGGGAGGGAGACACAGAAGTGCAGGCAGTCCTTAATAAACAGAAATTGCTTGAGTGCTCACTATGTACCAGGCAATGTTCTAGAGGCTGAGAGTCTGGCCGTGTGATAAAGCAGACACTGTCCCTGCCATGTGTACGTGGGGGTACATGGGTAGAGGGTGAGGGGCAGAGAGGAGCATGGAGGAGTAGAAAGGGAGCAGAAATGGAAGAGGAGGAGAGGAGACACCAGAGGCAGAGGCATCGGCATGAGTAAGGGCTACAAAGGAGATGTGAAAGAGTGTGTGGGGAGGGGGTGCAACTGGAGACTGAGGACCAGGAAGGCCTGGCTCAGGAGCTGAGCTCTAGAGGTTGAGCCGAGGAGTCAGCTGAAGATCTGGAAGAGGACTCTAGTTCCAGAACTTCATGGGGAAACAGCACAGGCAAAGGCCATGATGTCCTTGTATTGGAGGAACTTGGAGAAGGCCGTTGAGGCTAGAGCATAGTGACAGAAAGAGAAAACACCCTCACTGGGTTGCATAGACCATGATGAGGAGATCAAAGCTAATTCCCGGGGGAAGGGAAGACACTGGAGGAGTTCAGAAGAGAGTGGAAGGCAGCATGAGAGAAAGTCGTGAGTCCAGTTTGGAGGTTCTGGCTGGACACCCAGGCAGGTAATGATGGTGATGTGGACCAAGTGGGGATTCCGAGGGGAGGTGATATTAGTGGGGTCCCTGGGAGGTGATTAAGTGCAGGTGCCAGTCTCTGAGGTGGAGGCCAAGGAGAAGCAGGCAATGGGAGAGACCGAAGGGGAGGTGGGGATGCTGTGGGCATCAGAGTCAGTGGCTACCCAAGCAGCTGGAGATACCCATGCAAGGCTGGAGGTAGATACCTGGGAGGAGCGACCAGCGGCTGCCACCTGGAGGCCCACTCTTCAGAGTTCTTGCTGGTCAGCTAGGCATACAGTCAGGCAGGAGGCCTCTCACTGGAGGAGCCCAAAGGATGCTTGAATTGTTGCTTTTAACCGGTTATTTACAAGTCCAGAGAGAGCAAATAATTCTCTCTTCCTCTTCCAAGTTGGAGGGGCTGACTACACTGGGTGGGTCACAGCAGGCTGGTGGGGGATTGGCTGCCTTTCCAGATGAGTCATGAATTCCCAGCTGGCCTGGGCCCCAGCAGGCCTACTGCGGATCCCACTTGAGGCCTGGTCCAGGTGACGCTGGACTTTCAACCTCTGGCATGTGCAGGAGGTGACACCCTAGAAGGGGGAAAGATGGCCTGGAAGGGACAGAGCCCGGACTTTGGGCAAATCTCTCGGGAGGGTTGACTCTGCTTCTCAGCTTTGTAACCCAGACGTGCTACTTAATCTCACTAAGCCTGTCTTGTCTCTTCCAGAAAACGCTGCCCTGGAGAGGCCATTCCCTCCCTGGAATTTCATCTAGTTCCAGGGTCAGACGCCTAAAAGGGCCCCAAGCAAATTTAGTGTCTTTTCCTGTCAATTGAGAAGCAGCTAGTCTCAGGAGACTGGGGAGGTCAGGCGATAGCATTTACCAGCATTTACCTCCACGCCTAGCCCCTACCATGTGGGCAGTGAAGAAAGCTAACACTTAAAAAGTTTAGAGACATGGGCCTCCCCAGTGGCGCAGCGGTTGAGCGCTGGGTTACAAAGCTGCCCGCAGCCTCTGCAGCGCCAGTTCGATCCCCGGCTGCTCCCCGGCCACCGGAGGAGGGTCCCACATGGCGCACAGACCTCTCCTGCCACCCGCTGCTCCCCTCAGCAGTGTACTTCGGTCCTTCTGCCTGCTCTGCTCCCCGCTCTGGCTCTGGTGAATTCTCTCACCCTCCCGCGCTTCTGACTGTACCCGTTTAGAGATAGTCTGGCCCTCAGTTGGCTTAGCTGTGTCTGCTGCCCTGCTGCTGTCACCTGGCAAGGGGTAAATGCACTCAGGAGCGCGCAGAGATGTGGTTCTCACACGGCTGGTCATGACAGTTATCGCAGGGCAGTGTAGAAAAGATTCATGTCTAGGTTCTGCCCTTCTGAGATCCCACCTGAGTTCATCTGGCTGATATGGATTTTTTTTAAAAAAAGATTTATTTGTTTGTTTGTTTTAACGATTTATTTATTTATTTATATAAGCACTGGGTACAGTCAGAAGTGCGGGAGGGTGAGAGAATTCACCAGAGCCAGAGCAGGGAACAGAACAGGCAGACGATGAAGTACACTGCTGAGGGGAGCAGAGGGCGCAGCAGGAGAGATCTGTGCACCATGTGGGACCCTCGCCTGAGGCCGAGGATCGAACAAGCGCTGCAGAGGCTACGGGCAGCTTCGCAACCCAGCGCTCAACCGCTGCGCCAACGGGGAGGCCCTAAAGATTTATTTATGCATACAAGAACTGGGGTGCAGGCCAGAGGTGCGGGGGTGGGAGGATTCACCAGAGACAGAGTGGGGAGCAGAACAGGCAGATTGACTGAAATACACTGCTGAGGGGAGCAGTGGGCAAGACAGGAGATGTCTGCTGTGCCATGTGAGTAGCTCCCTAGCTGGGGATCAAACCTGCTACAGTGGCTGCTGTCAGCTTCATAGTGCTGATACTTACCCCTTGCGCCACCAGGGAGGCCCATGGTATGGGTATTTTTATAAAATCTCTCCTAGTCTTTTTGTATGCAGCCAGGAGAAGGAGCTGCACAGTGCAGCAGAAATGAGGAGCACGGGCCCTGCAACACAACCGCCTATGTTCAAATCCAGCAGCCTCTAAGCAGATGTGAGGACTTGGGAGCTAATAACAGGACCTGGGAGGCGGTACAGATGCAAAGGGCGTAGCACAATCCTGTGCAGTAACCTGCTATCAGCAGGCCTGGGCATCACCACTCATTTCTCCGCAGTTTCCAAATCGAGTGCAGCCACCGTGAGCCCATGTCCTGTTCACACCCACACTCTCCCCCAAGGGGCCTGGATGCCTTGAACACCCCACATTGAGGCCTCGCCTAACTCTGCCAGCTGCCCCCAAAGTTATTTTTGGACCTTCTGCTCTTCAGCTGTTTTACTCACCCAAATGACTAGAATTATCTCCCAAACAAAATTGTCTTCAGGAATCACAGAGACCCTAAGAATGCTATAGGGGAGGATAGAAACAGACTGTCCATTTCACTCTCATTTAAAAAGGAGGAGGTGGAGGAGCAAGGAGAAGAAGGGAGACTGGTGGCAGAGGGAGATAAGGGAAGGAAGGGAAGAAAGAAGATGAATTGGGCCTCCCTGGTGGCACTGGAGGTTAAGGCACAGCCTATGAAGCTGTCCACAGCCGCTGCAGCAAGAGTTCAAACCCCGGCCAGGGAGATACCCACATGGCGCAGCAGACGTGCCCGCTGCTCCCCTTAGCAGTGCTTTTCAGTCAATCTGCCTGTTCTGTTCCCCGCTCTGTCTCTGGTGAATCCTCTCACCCCCCACACCTCTGCCTGGACCCCAGTTCTTGTATGCATAAGTAAAAAAATCTTTAAACAAAAAAAAAAAAGAAGAGGAAGAAGGAAAAATTCTTTTTAATGTTTAGTGGGGGTAAAAATATAACAAGGAATTGTATATTCAAGATAATTCATCCAGGTAAAGGAAAGAAAAAATGCATAGAAAAAAGATTGGGAGGAAATATGCCAGATGTTAAATAGAAGTGTTCCCCCCCTCAGCTTCTCCATTCTTTTATACGTGTTACAGTTTTCTACAGTAAACGTGTAATTACAGGAAAAATAATTAAGTGGAGAAAAAGTCTTCGTGACTTTTTCGCCTCCTAAAATAATCACCTTATTGCCTTATGCCTTAGTTCCTTTTTTTTGGATGAAAACATTTTAAAGAATTGTCTCTACTCACTGTGTCTGCTACTTCACTTTCTGTTTACTATTTGATCCACTACAATTTGGCCTCCTTTCTCACTCATGAAGGATTGGCAATGACCTCTTCGCTGCCAAGTCTAGTGGCTTCTTCTTTTTCCTTGCGAGCATGCTCTGTAGTGTCTGATGTTGTTGGTACCATTCCCTCCTTCTAGAACTTCTCTGCCTGCAATCTGGATTTTCTCTTTCCCCTCTGTCTAGGGGCCTAGCCCTTCCGATTACTTCCAGTGGCCCCTAAATTTTCCTCAAGGCTTCATGTTCACCAGGGCTGGGCCTGTAGCTCCTTCCCTCTGTACACTCTCCTTGGGTAACATCATCTACGACTGGCCTCTGTGGTTCTAACTACAGGACAGGGCTCACAATCCAGCCTTGGCCTCTTGTCTGATACAGGTCAATCCAGTTCCTTTCACTACACTTTCATTTGGATGACTCTGAAACACCTCAGATTCAATAAGCCCAAACCAAATTGTTTCTACTTTCCCTCAACCCCCCGCCAGTTCTTTCTGCTTGTTCTTCACTGGGGTCAACCTCAGCTCTTTCTTTCTCACCCTCCACATTCAGCTGGTCACTAATGCCCCCAGGTTCCAGTTCGGAACTATGTTTGCTGCCTTTGCCGACATGCTGTGGCTCTGCTCTACCTGAGGCCCTCCATCTGCCTGGATAATCATAGAGCGTCCCCCACATGGTTTTCTTTCTCTGGCCTTTCTCTTTCCAGTCCATATTTTATAATTTTTCAGATCATTCATTCATTCAACAATCATTTGCTCTACATATGAAACTCTGCTCCAAGTACTATGTATGTAAATGAAAGACCGGCACAAAATAGCTAAATGAATAATATTTTTTTATTTTTACATAGAAGAACTGGGGTATAGGCCAGAGGTACAGGGGTAAGAGGATTCACCAGAGACAGAGTGGGGAATCGAGCGGGCGGCTTTACTGAAATAGACTACTGAGGGGAGCAGCAGGCGAGACAGGAGAGGTCTGCTGAGCCATGTGGGTCAGGTCCCTGGTCAGGATCCAACGCGGGTCATAGTGGTGATAGAGCAGAGACTTAACCCCTAGGCTACCAGGGAAGTCCTAAATAAATAATTTAAAGGGTTTCAAATTGTGGGGATTGTTAGGAAGGTAAACAGGGGGACATAAAAAGTAAGTAGGGCATGAGAAGTAGAGTTTTCTCAGATGTGGTATTTGCTCTGAAATAGTTCCCCAAGTGAACTGACAGGTGCCCTGATGGCACAGGAGCACCGATGATATGAAGAATGTGGCTGGTCACCGATTTTAGGTTGGGAGCCAGGAAAGGCCAGTGAGGAATGAAGAATGAGAATGAATTCTGAATACCTAAGGAAGGAACTTTCCAGATATAGGAAGAACAACTAGTGGCAAGGCCCTGGGGGGCGGGGGGTGCCTTATGGTCTTACAAACTGGCCCCAGGCATGTGGAACGCTATGAGGAAGGGACAGAGGAGGGCAGAGGGAGATTATGCATGGTGGCCCAGATGAGAGGTCTGGGTTTTATTGTAGGAGTAAAGGAGGCTATTAAAGGATTTTTTTTTTTAAAGGATTTATTTATTTACACAAGCACTGGGTATAGTCAGAAGCGTAGGAGGGTGAGAGAATTCATCAGAGCCAGAGGTGGGAACAGAACAGGCAGACCGATGAAATACACTGCTGAGGGGAGCAGTGGGTGGCTGGAGAGGTGTGCTCACCGTGTGGGACCCCCGCCCGTCCGGCAGCCGGGGATCGAACTAGCGCTGCAGAGGCTGCGGGCAGCTTTGAAACCCAGCGCTCAACCGCTGCACCACTGGGGAGGCCCTATTAAAGGATTTTTTAAAAAAAAGATTTATTTTTATTTATACAAGAGCTGGGGTACAGGTCAGAGCTGTGGGAGGATGAGAGGATTCACCAGAGACAGAGTGGGGAGCAGAACAGACAGATGGACCAAAGCAGCGGGTGAGACAGGAGAGGTCTGCCTCGCCATGCGGGATTCTCCCTGGCTGGCCGGGAATCGAATCGGTGCTGCAGAGGCTGCGGACAGCTTCACGGCGTTGCGCTCAACCTGCTGCACTACCAGGGAGGCCCAGGATTTATTTTTTTTAAGATTTATTTATTTTTATACAGAGCTGGGGTACAGGCCAGAGGCATGGGAGGGTGAGAGGATTCACCAGAGACAGAGCAGGGAGCAGAACAGGCAGACGATGGAAATACACTGCAGAGGGGAGCAATGGGCAAGACAGGAGAGGTCTGCCAAGCCATGTGGGAATCTCCCTGGCCGGCCGGGGGGGATCTAACCCGCTCTGCAGTCTATGAACAGCTTCACAGAGCTGCACTCAACCCGCTGCGCCACCAGGGAGGTCCTATTAAAGGATTTTTAATAAGGAAGTCACAGGGTTCGACTTTACCTATTTAAAAAATTACTAGTTATGGGCCTCCCTGGTGGCACAAGGGGTTAAGCACAGCACTGTGAAGCAATCTGCAGCCTCTGCAGCACAAATTCGATCCTTGGCTGGCCAGTGAGCAACCCACATGGGGCAGCAGACTTCTCTTGCCTCGACTGCTGTTCCCCTCAGCAGCGTACTTCGGTCGATTTGCCTGTTCTGTTCCCCATTCTGTCTCTGGTGGCTCCTCTCACCCCCCACACCTGTGGCCTGTACCCCAGTTCTTGTATTCATAAATAAATAAATAAATAAATAAATCTTTAAAAAAAAAAGATGTGGTATACGTACACAAAAAGGAATACTACTTAGCTATAAAGAAGATGTAATTCTTTCATTTGCAATGACAACGATGGACCTAGAGGGTATTATGCTTAGTGAAATAAAACAGATGTAGAAAGACAAACACTGTATAATTTCACTCATATGTGGCACGTAAGGAAAAGAACAAAGAAATGAGCTAAAGGAAACAAAAATAAATCTTTAGACTGTAAGACCAAATTAGTGGTTATCAGAATGAAAGGGGGAAGAGGTGTGGGTCAACTGGGTAAAAGGGGTAAATTTTATGGTAAAGGATAGAATTAGACATGTAGTGATAAGTTGTATGTAGTACAAACATTAATTTCTAATTAATGAAACTTATGTAATGCAATCTTACTTCAATAAAAAATGAAAAACAACAACAAAAAACAATGTATGTCCTGAATATAATTCTGAAGAAATGAATGGAGAGCTTCTTCAAGGCAGGGACAGGGTTTTGGGAAGTGTTCAGTGTATGATGTGTAATTAAAAGACACAGATGCCCCCACTGCAGAATAGTTCACGTGTCGAGTCCAATTCTGACCTGCGCCATTATATTCAGAATTATCTGAACAGACACTACATGAGTATTGACTCTCCTCGTTTCATCCTGGAAATATCCCTGAGAGGTGGGCACAATGGGAAAATCATTTCTATTTAAAAAAAAAAAACCGAGAAAATCAAGGCTTATGGGAGGTGTGCCGTGGCCAACATCCTCAAGTGCCAATGCCAAGCCTGGAATCCAAATTGTCTCCCCCACCATCCCTCATCCAGTTCATTGTTTACTCTGGCCTGTCCTTGAACCAAGAGAACTTCCTGTCCCTTCTTCATCACAGAGTGGGTAGAGAGCAGAGATGTGAGTCACAGGAGGAGCCAAGATGGGGAAGACAGTCTCCTTCGCCTTAAAACTGCTGTCATTTGTTCTTAATAACAATGCCCACCATCCTACTAGTTATAACCATGGACACTGGAGAAAGAAAGGCCTCAGTTTAAATCCTAGTTACAGGTTATGTGATGTTGAGGGATTAGTTAACTTTTTTTGGCTTTTTTTTAAGATTTATTTTTTATTCATGCATACAAGAATGGGGGTACAGGCCAGATGCGTGGGAGGGTGAGGATTCACCAGTGACAGAGCAGGGAACAGAACAGGCAGACTGACGAAATACACTGCTGAGGGGAGCAGCAGGCGAGACAGGAGCGATTTGCCGCGCCATGTGGGTCTCTCCCTGGCCTGCTGGGAATCGAACTGGCGCTGCAGAGGCTGTGGACAGCTTCACAGCGCTGTGCTCAACCGCCTGTGCCACTAGGGGAGGCCCCTCTTCGTGTTTTTTTTAATCCATAAAAGGATATGAAAATAAGCTACTTAGAAGAGTCACCTTGATTGCAGAACACAAAAGCATCGTAAGGCCTGACCATAGAAAGATTTTGCTGATTATTATAAAATGGTTCAGGAACTTTCCTAAACACTTTTCCTGTACCACCTCTTTTAACACAACATCATGCCTTAGGCGGAAACAGGGGCTTAGAGCTGTCAAATAGCCCCCAGGGAAGTTGCCCCTGGAACTGGGAACCTCACTACCAAAAGGCTTGGCAAACAACCGAGGATCAGAGAATGGCAGCAGCTTGCTCAAGGACTTGACCAGTTACTGACGCCACACAACCAGGTCTTTTCATTCAAAATGGACAGTTGGGTCATAACTTAGCAAGGTCTGACAAGATGTAAGTTTCATAAAACAGCATTTGGAGAGGGAAAAGCGACTCCTGAGGAGCCACAAGACCTGCCTGTGCCTCCCATTGAGGATATTGGGCCTCATTTTCCTCATCCACGAGGCGGAGGAAGTGGAGTTATTGGGAGTTTAGCGTCCTTTCCAACACTGATTTTCCAGGGCGCCAGACCCAAGCTAAAGTAAAGGCCTAAGTCCCGCGGTTCAGGTTAGTCCTCCAGCGGGCCGGCAATAGGGACGCGTCCCCTTTAAGGCGCCAGCTCGCTGGCGGCGGCGGCCGGAAGTGTTGAAGCCCGGCCAGGCGGCGGCGGTGGCGGTAGCTGCCGTGGCGGCCTCTGCGCATGCTCCGTCGCCCGCCCGCCCTGGCCGCTCGCCGCCCGCCCGCCCGACGGAGACGGTGAGGAGGGGGAGGGGTGGGCGCGCGGCGCGGGCGCGGGGTGGGGGGGCGGGCGCGGGGGCCGCGAGGCGGCCGGCGAGGGCGGGCGGGCGCGCAGGGGGCGGGGGGCTGCTGCCTCCGCGGGCGCCTCCCCACGCCCTGTGCGTGCCGCCGCCGCCGCCGGGGAGCGAGCGGACGTCGCGGCGCCGCGGGGGGGGTGGGGGGACGCTGCCGCTGGGTCCGCCCGAGCAGCCGGGCCGCCCCCAGCGCGGCCGGCCGCGCTGCCCGGGCTGGGTCCGCGGCTGAGGGCGGCGGGGGCCTGCGGGCCCGGTACTGAGGGCCCCCGTCGCCCCCGGACCGTGGGGCCCGGAAGTCCTCGGCTGAGGGCCCAGGAGGGGCTGGAGCGACTCTGGACTGAGAGGCCCGGACTCCCTGAACCCCGAGGAGGGATGTTGGGATCCTGGGGTATCCCCAAAGGCGGGGTCGGGGGAGCACCAGGCCCTTCTCTGAGGAGCTGGGGAGAGGCCTGGGTCCCTCTCAGGGCAGAGGGGGGTGAAAGGTGAGGGAAGCCTGGATGCCCACCCAGGAGGAGACCCTCAGAGACTTGACTGGGGAGGGCTGGGGTAGGGCGAGCAAGAGCAGAGGGGGACCTTGCCGAGAAAAGGAGGGTCCTAGCTACACCTGAGAGGCGCGTTAGAGGCCTCGGCCATTGAGTTGGGGGGGGAGAAGAAGCAGGTGCTTTTCCCAAGGCGTGGTGACAGGTCTGGGCAGTGAGATCAGGGAACAAGGAATAAAGCGCAGGGAGAGCTGAAAAGGCCCCAGCCTTCTCATAGATGGCTGGGGGGAGGTGCCTCCTCGGGTAGGAGTGAGAAGGGTCTAAATCTGTCAGGGAATGAAAGATACTTGCGTGCTCCCTGATATATAGGCCGAAAACAGGGTAATCTAGTATGTCAGGGAATGGGGAAACCCATGTTTTTGAGGGCTTTAGAGAAGATAATTGAAGGGGAGAAGCTTTAAGTACCCCTCCTTTTTTGAAATCACAGGGGAATTGGCCAGGTACCTCATAATTGAGGAGCAGGAGAGATGTGGGCAGAATCTTAACCGAGGGACCTGGAGAGAGATCCCCCCAAACTAAGATGTTGCCAAACTGTCCCGGGAAGCCCTGAATTTTCTCAAAATGTGAGATACCTCAACATCATTACCTAGCTGACAGGCCTTGATTGGTGTCCTTTTAGGCGAACCAAGAAACGGGGTTTCCTCCTTAGAGAAAGAATTTGGGAAAGGAATGATCAGGTACTTCTAGTCTCACAGCGGGGCTCTTTCCTCCCCCCTTGCCTCTGCTAATGGTTACCAAAGTGCTTTTGGAGGAGACTTCCTCCTTAAAAATTCGAACTGTTTCCCCAAAGATGTCACCCTTTTATCAGTTTTAAAGTCTACTGACTTGATGACCTCTTCATTAGTTGTTAGCCACTTAATCATTTATTTCCACAAACACATTGAATTGCTAACTTGTGTTCAAGTTAGTTTGGGGTCTGTCTGGGTCTTATCCTGAGATGAAATTCCCTAAACTCTATCTAGTAGGATGATCCTTCAAATATTTTCTTTTTCCTTTGCTGCCCCAAACACCTACATAGTCTCCAGTTCCCAACTTCATTCCCTGCCTGTTTCCCTCACTGTGGTCCTTTGTAGCCTTGTTAACTTCATTACATCTGGTAATACTCCAGATCACTTACTAAATGCATGAGAAGGAGTAAAGAAGAAAAAGGAGTTTTGCTTCAATAATAAAATTTTAACTTGGAAATTGCTTAATAGGGTGCACAGTGTACAAAAATTACAATGGAATAAAATACATTTGGAGTTAGAAAATTTCAGCACATCTAGTATTTCCTTCTCACCTACAAACTCTGATATGTTTGCAATCATGTGATGCTAATGTTTACATCTTGCAATGTTTTAAACAGCTTCCTGGACCAAATCTCGAGTAGGTCAGATGTCATTTGTTAGTTTTCCAGTAGTTTATGTGAGCAGTCATATGCTTACTTTCAAGGTGTCTTTGTCTTTGAAAATAACTACAAAGTTATTTTAATATATATTATCCTTTATGTGTCTTCCTCTAGAATTACAGAGTGTTGTGTGATTCCACAAGGAATACTCTAAGGCCCCTTCCATGAAATACCCAAAGGATCAACTCACTCATCTTGCCTCAGGGGTTTTTGTTGCTATAAACAAGAGTCACTTTTCAGTTTACAGTCAGCTCAAAGAGATGATCTTGCATTTAACCAGTATAGTCTGTAGAGCTGGTTTCTGGTTACCAGCTAGGAAAATGGTATTTAGGGTAATAAGAGATACTCGACCCAAACTTGCTTTTCTAAAGAAAGTAAAAATTACTATGTTGAATCAGACCTGTGTATCTGACACTGAGGAATATATTGTGTATGATTATAATTGTCTTCTCTGATAAACTCTTAGAAGGTTAAAGAACAAACCAGAACATTCTGCCTGAGTTCCAAGGAGTAGGAGTAGGGTAAAGAGTAAAATATGAGTTCCCTTTGAAAGTTTTAAATTGATAGTCAACCACTTACTCAAAGTGTAGAGAGTACTCAACCTGTGAGTAGAAGGTCGAAATACAAGTATTCTCCTATTTCTGGTTCTCTAACCACTAATTTCGGCTATTTAAAAAAAATTAAATCATCTTTTGGGAATAATTTCTATAAGTTTGTTAAGTGCTAAAGTATTACTTTTAAAAATTAAATATGTATTATTGTAGTAAGAGAATAGTGCTTGACAGTAAATAAGTGTCCAACAAATGTTGGCTGCAATTATTTTAATTTACCCTACATTTTTATGGTTCAAGCTTTGAAGCTATCCATTGATTCATTTATTCTAGGATTTATTGGTGATTATATGCTTCGTCATGTCCCTTTTTGACTTTTTCTACCTCAGGAGTCCTGCTTGTTTCGGTTTTCAGAGGTCCTAATTTGTTTTGTTTTTTTTTTTTTCTTTCTAGTTTTAAACCTTTAATTTACAGAAGTCCGTATTATATACTATGATTGCTTGCAATTACTTTTCCCTTCTAGTGAGTGCCAATGCTAGGCATCTCTTTCCCATTAGTAGTTCCTTACAAGCAGATACTGTCCCTATTTCTTTCCAAGGAACCTAACTTTGTGTCCAACTTTGTGTGGAGTAGAGACTAGTAAATATTTGTTGAACTGATTATAATTATGGACCATAAAGCAAGGCAGCTGAGCATAGCTGCCCAATCAAATTTATATCCCCTAAATTAGAAAAGTATAAACTTCTAGAAGTCTTTTAGGGCAGGGCGAGTCACTCATTGCATAAAAGTTGGTTACATACCTGCTATATACCAGCTTTCCTGAGAAAATTTTAGGTAGCAGTTTTGTAGATAGAAGTCTGATATCTGAAAACTGTTTATTACACTCCCACGTCCTGGATGCTAATCTAGACACGGGAAAGCTGTTGAAAGAGAAAAGCAATCCTTGTTCTCCCAGGATGTAGCCTGGTGGGGATAGATTGAAAGTGGGATGATGGTCTGACCGGGGTGCTGCAGGTATGAAGGAGCAAGAACACAAAGCTCAAAACCCATCAAGGAAGTCACAAAAGGAAGTGATGTTTTTATTAAGTCACACAACTTTACCACTGACTAGTCAAAGAAGAAGGAAAAGAATTCCAGGTAGAAGAAACCATTCTGAAAGGCCAGGTGAGGAAAATGGCATGTTTGAGAAATGGGAATAAATCAGTGACAGGAGCCCACAGTGTGAAATGAGATTAATAGGGTGGGTGAGGTACAGATTTGGAAAATTTTGTAAGCCCTGGAAAGGGTTTACATGTTGTAAAGAGAACATGTTGTAAAGAGAATCTACTGAGGATTTTTAAGTGGGGAAATGGCCTTTAATAAGACACTTTGCTCTGTAGAGAACGGATTGGAGAGCAGGACCAGAGATTAGGCTACTGATGAGAAACAGCTGGGAAAATCTAGGTGGTGGCATGTGTGGCTCAGAATATGGTGGTGGTAGTACAGATGGAGACTGGGGTGGGGGATGTTTTCAAGAGATATATAACTGGTCAGATGGATAGGATTTGGTGTTGATTGGATTTAGAAAGAGAAGAGAGCAGTCAAAAATATCTTCCAAGTGTCTGAGTTGAGAAAATAGGAAGGTATCATTTACCTAAGTAGGAAGTAGGAATAGGTTTGAAAGGGATCATAAGCTCAGTCTAAGGTGCCCACAACATATTTTAAGAGATTTTTGGATATAGAAAGTGTAAAGTTCAGGAAAGAAGTTTGAATTTGAGAATCAAAAAACATAAGTTAGACATGAATTTTAACTAGGTCAAATATAAGCAAACCAGTTGAACCAATACTTGTCAGTGCCCATGGTGAGCAGGACTGTGGGAGATAAAAAGTTTTTTAGGTAATTAGCACCTAACGTGATGGAGATAGGTATCTATTTAGTTAACTGCAGGACACAGTGCAATAAACACTGGAGAGCTGCAAACCAAGTACTGGGCAACCACAGAAAAGAAAATGATTTGTGAGTGGCTCCCTGGAGGAGTGGGCTTTGAACTGGGCCTTAACATGAGAAGATGGGCCTTCCTGGTGGTTTGGGAGTTAAGTCTCAGTGCTATCACCACTATGGCCTGAGTTCTATCCCAGCCAGGGAGCTAACTCACATGACAAAGCAGGGCGCTCCTGTCTCGCAGCTGCTCCCCTTGGCAGTGTATTTCAGTAAATCTGCCTGATCTGCTAACCACTCTGTCTCTTATGAATCCTCTCACCCTCCCTACCCCCACCCACCACCTTTGGCTTACACCCTGGTTCTTCTATGCAAGAAAAAAAAGAAACGAGAAGATGAAAAAGAAGGGCATTTGGGGCTTAGGGTATAACAAAGGTACAGTACCTGAAAGTACATATATGTTCAGAGTACTGTGGGTTGTTGATGTGGCTGGAGTGTGGCTTATATCGCACAATCTAGTTATGCTTTAAGGTATTATAGTTGCAGATAAGTATTTTGGTGTCAAATGAAGGAGACATTCAGTGCTATGTATGTTATAGGCAAACAACTGCTGTGGCAG
Source organism: Talpa europaea (assembly GCF_964194135.1). Lineage (NCBI taxonomy): Eukaryota > Metazoa > Chordata > Mammalia > Eulipotyphla > Talpidae > Talpa > Talpa europaea. Next base: position 16,511,854 of record NC_140076.1, read on the forward strand.
AGCTGAGATGTGGATTTGGTGGTCTGACATCAGTTACATTTTCAAACATGCATCCTTGCATGTCTGCTCTGTTCAGCACAGTCTAGTCATAGGTCTAAGTAAATACAGTGTTCTTACCTATACTTTTTTTTTTCAAGATTTATTTTATTTATTTTTGCATAGAAGAACTGGGATGTAGGCCAAAGGTGTAGGGGGTGAGAGGATTCACCAGAGACAGAGTGAGGAGCAGAACAGGCAGATCTACTGAAATACACTGCTAAGGGGAGTAGCAGGTGAGACAGGAGAGGTCTGCTGTGCCATGTGGGTCAGCTCCCTGGCCTGGGATCGAACTTGTGCTGCGGTGGCTGCTGATAGCTTCACAGTCCTGAGACTTAACCCCCTGCGCCACCATGGAGGCCCACCTATATACTCTCTTAAGTGGCTCTCCTTTTCAGCTGTGAAGACTAATAGCAGCAGAATATCCTGGGGCTCCCTGGGTTTTCATTAAATTTGGACAATGCTTTAGTGGCTTTAGAGTCTGGGAGCATATGGTGCTAGATACTGGTTTCCCTAATAGCTCTGCAAGGGAGATGTCAGGCGAGATCATCTTTTCCATTCAACCTGCGGGATAGAGTTACTAGGACGTTCCTAGAGGTCACATAATTGGATTTATTAAACTGCACAGTGAAAGTGACCTTTCTCTTCCTGCACAGTTTAGTCCTGTTAACCAGTAGATACTTATTAAGTACTCAGAAAGGACAGAGCAGTGGGTGCGGTATAATGACTGGTCACAAAGCAAATAGACTTGACTCCTACTTTCTAGGCGCTTACTATTTGGAATGGAGTGAGTGGTGTGCTATAAACCAGCTCTTCTAGAAAAAAAAAAATACCCCGACTTGTGGTGCTTGTCAATACTCTCGCCGTCACTCATTTCAAGCTATGAATTTGATGTCACTAAACTTGGAGTTGGGAAGAGATGTGCACAGTGGGTTCTTGGGAGCTGGTAGAGCTGGCTCCAGCACACCATGGGATGAATCATACATACTGAGAAAGCCTACAATAGCAAGTTGAGTACTAAGGCATTTCTGGAAAGATCAGAGCCTCTCTCAATGCCTTTTCGCTTCCCATCCTTTTCAGAGGGCAGTGATCCTCCAGGGTGCCCTGGGAATGGGTGGTCATTATCTTGTTCTTCCTTTCTTATGGTTGCCATCCTTTCAAACAAGTGAAGTTACTGGTGTTTTTTATTTCTGACAGCAGCCCCAGCTATCTGACTTCATGTGAAAGATGGCTAATGCGGAAGTGAGTGTCCCAGTGGGGGATGTGGTTGTGGTACCCACTGAAGGAAATGAAGGGGAGAACCCTGAAGACACTAAAACCCAAGTGATCTTGCAGTTACAGCCTGTGCAACAAGGGTAAGTGACTAGAGATTTGGATATTTTACAAAATTTGGGAGGTTTAAAGGGTGGAGAAATTACAACATTATGGTTGCTCAGCACTATGAAGCATTCGACATCAATCTCAGCTGGTAGTTTTTATCTCTGTAATGTATTGTGTGCTATATTCATAATTTTATTATTAGCCGTTTCCCTCTTCTCCCTATTCTCTGCTGTGAGCTCCTTGGGGGTAAGTTACATAGTTCCCACATCTTATTTGCCTGCACTGTCTAGCACAGGGCTTGGTACATGTTTAGCAAATGACATTGTAGTTAGAGTCAGAGGAGATTAGGCAAGGTAACTATAAATAGTGCTACCAGAAACTCCTTGGACCCTCATGGATGGGCAAATTATCAAGTTTAGTCAAAAAAAAATATATCAACCACCTACTATTATACAGTGTATTATAAAAGTGTTGAGTGAAATATAACACATGGGTCCCACCACCATGGAACTTACTGTCTAATTGTGCAAACCCAAAATATATACATGTAAATAAAGAAATTGCTTATATTGCATGATCTGGGTGTGCTGTGTGGTATGGGTAGGAAGCACTTTTGAATTCAAATGAACACGATGAGTTTGAAAGGAGAGATATGGCTTAAGAAGTGGTCTTGAAGGTTCAGTAAGATTAGAGCTACAGAGAGAATGGGGAGTAGTTGTTTGTATTGGGGAATCTGTAAAAGATTTTTCACAGGCTTAGAAATGTTCTTGGACAAAAATAATTCCATCCTAGTCTAATAATGTAACCTGTGTTAAATACTCTGGAGAAAGACATTTAACATCTCAGTAATTTTTTTAAAAGATTTTTATTTATTTAGGTATACAAGAAACCAGGGTATAGGCCAAAAGTGTGGGGATGAGAGGATTCACCAGAGACAGTGTGGGGAACAGAATAGGTGGATCTACTGAAATACACTGCTGAGGGGAGCAGTGGGCAAGACATGTGGGTAGCTCCCAGGCTGGCCCAGGGTCGAACTCATGCTGCAGAGGCTGTGGATAGCTTCACAGTGCTGTGCTTAACCCCTAGCACCACCAGGGAGGCCCCGCAGTAATTTTAAAGCCTTTTTAGTATGGAAAGTTTCAAATATATGCAACAATAAAGAAAAACTGTAATGAACCCCATAAAAGCACCCATCAACCAGCTTCAACAATTACCAACGCATGACTCGTCCTGTTTCTTTTCTACATCTTCCCACTCCTGATGTTTTTTGAAGCAAATTTCAGACATTAGTATATATCTGTAAAAGACAAGAAATTTTTAGTTGTTAAAATATTACCCATAGTTTGCTGATATTCTGAATATTAAGTATGAAGGAAATATTCTAAGACCTATAAGGGACAGTTGTTGCAAATAATCCTTCACATATAATTAATAGAAATTTTTTTTTTTTTTTTAGTATTTACAGATTATGCATACTTATTCAAATTCATTTGTTTGGAAATGTCACTTGTTATACATACATGTACTTGAAAGTTGTTACCACAAGGTGCATGAGGAAGAATCTAGTTCTCAGCAGTTTTATTTCCTCATGGAGTCATTTCTATCTTTCCTAAAGTGCTCCAGTGGTCACTTTTTTAAAAAACATTTATTTTATTTACTTATGCATTCAAGAGCTCTGGTGTAGGCCAGAGGGGCGGGGGGGGGGGGGCGGGGGCGGGTGAGAGGATTCACCAGAGACAGAGTGGGGAGCAGAACAGGCGGATCTACTGAAATACACTGCTGAGGGGAGTAGCAGGGGAGACAGGAGAGGTCTGCTGTGTCATGTGGGTTCAGTTCCTGGCTGGGGATCGAATTCAGACCACTGCTGTGGACTGTAACAGTGATAAGGATGAGACTTAACTCCTAGGCCACCAAGGAGGCCCCATTTTACAGTTTTTTAAGTGTTATGTACATGTTTTCAGAAATACATTACGAAGCAAAAGTAGTCTTTGGTAATGGTCTCCCCATATGACCACACAGAACCTGAAACAGGGCCTCCCTGGTGGCACAAGGGGTTAAGATGCAACCTATGAAGCAATCCATAGTCACTGCAGCACAAGTTCAATCCCTGGCCAGGGAGCTACCCATATGGTGCAGCAGATCTCTGTTATCTCGCTGGCTGCTCCCCTTAGCAGTGTATTTCCATAGATCTGCCTGTTTTGTTCTCCACTCTGTCTCTAGTGAATCCTTTCACACCCCCATACCTCTGGCCTGTATCCCAGTTCTTGTATGCATAAATAAATAAATCTTAAAAAAACAAACCTGAAACATTGTATCAGCTATTTTCATAATAACACTAAATTGACTTTAAAATATATACACATTTAATTTTTTTAAGACTTAGATACTAAGGTATCTAGAAGGCTATTAATTCTAGGAACTCAATATAGAAGATTTGTTTAGCATGTGCTTCCTTAAAAAGGAAAAAAAGAAATAGTTATTAACTTTTTCAAGTGGGCGCTTATAGAAAGTTCTCAAGGGGAGTGAAGGAACTAGGATTCCATCATCATTCTTGACTTTCCAATTCATTTTGTATTCTTAAGCATTTTTAGCATAACAGGATAGGGACTGGTGATTTTATTTACCACATAAATTTTCTCACTGTGCTGACTTTATGCTTTTTCTTTAGAGGACATTCAGTCCGCATGTAACAGAATAGTTGAGTTTGAGTAGTGGCCCTACTTCTTCTTTTATGTTCATTCCCCCTCCTTAGCAGAAAGTTTAAAGTCTTAAGGGGGGTATATAACCTTTTTCAGATAATTAGGATACCCCTTGCTTTATGTTATAATCTTATGCAACTTTGTGTAAATCAGACTCTTTCCTTAACATGCTGGTTAAAAAATATCTTAACCTGTGAATTTTCAGTTTTCAGAGCAGAGAATTAGAATACAATAATGGAGATTTAATGTTACAGTTCTAATAAAAATAATTTTACTTTCTTTTGATAATTCATAGACATGTATCTTATAGTGCTTTAACATTTTGAACCTATATTATGATTTTTTACTATAGTTGTAGGTATAGCGAATTAGGCCTAGTCCTTCACTATTCTGGGTTGCTTTAGAAATTTTTTCCTTCACAAAAAACTTGTTTACTAATTAAAAATATAGACTCTGCCCCCTACTTCACACCCCAAGTGCAATTTACTAGTTGTTGAAATTATGTACAAACAAAAATATATTTTTTAAAGAGATTTGGTCACCTTAGAATGTTTACTAATCTTAACTTGAAGTAGTGGTTTCTCATGTTTATCATAGTCCTCATTCATTCAACATTGTCGTGTTCCACTTACTGTACACATAACAGTCATGAAATTAAATAAATTAATAAGACAGTCTCTGCATTCCAGGCCCTCTTAGACTATGTCCAAGGGAGACAGTTAAACAGAATATAGTATTAAGCAGTATAGGTGTTGTGACAAAAACCCCAAGTAAAATTAGGTCACAAAGGAGAAAGTGGGTGAGTATACTAGAGGGATTGAGATGGAAGGAGGACCATCATAGAGGCTACTTATTTAAAAAAGAAATAAATGGGAAAAGGGCCTCCCCGGTGGCACGGCGGTTGAGCGCTGGGTTGCGAAGCTGCCCGCAGCCTCTGTAGTGCCGGTTCGATCCCCGGCTGCTCCCCGGAGGGTCCCACATGACGCGCAGACCTCTCCTGCCGCCCACTGCTCCCCTCAGCAGTTTACTTCGGTCTTTCTGCCTGCTCTGCTCCCCGCTCTGGCTCTGGTGAATTCTCTCACCCTCCTGCGCTTCTGACTGTACCCAGTGCTTGTATAAATAAATAAATCTTAAAAAAAAAAAAAAAGAAAAGAAAGAAGTGGGAAGGGATGTTTTTAGAAAAAGAGAGCAAGATAGAAAATAGTAAAATAAGATGGCAATTTTGGGAGCCACAAATAGTTTGGTGTGACTGATGTTTAGATTATAAGATACCGGGGAGAGTTGAAATCGGGCTTGTCTCAGAGAGATAAGTATCATATTTAGGATTTGCACTTTTTTTTTAACAGGAGGGAGAGGATTCTTGAAGGGTTTTAAGAAGGAAGTGACATGAACACTCTGGGGGGAATACAGAAGATCAGGTAGATAAAAAGGGCTAGTTCAGACTAGAGATCTAGAGATGACTTAGTCTGAATTAAGCTGGTAGCAGAGGAAATACAGACAGGGAGAGTGGCTGGTTTTAAAGAGGTACATCTGGTAAGATTTGGTGACTGAGTGTGTGGGAGTTGAGGAGGAGGAAAAGGGAGAAATTGAGTGTAATTTCCTGGCTTCTGTCTTAGGCTACAGTGTGCTGGATGATGCCATTGGCAAGGATGAGGATTATAGGAAGAAGGGTAACTTGGGAGGTGGGAGAGAGAAGACAACTTGGTTATTTTAGACATAATGAATTCAACAAAGTCCTGAGGGACATCCAAATGTATTTATTAATTTAGCCGTTAACTGTGTCCCGGTGTGAAATACAGAAGGGAAGTTGTGTTAGGGGTGTCAGCATGGGGATGGGTAGTCATCTATGTAAAGGAGATTATTCAGGCAGTGCTTTCAGACAACAAATTGTAAAAATTAACATTAGATCTATTATAGAAATTAAAGAATATCAGTGTATCTTATTAGGTTGTGTGAGCCCATTTTTAGAAGGTAGAAACATTTTAGTGACACATTTTCCCTAAGTAGTACCTCTAGTTATTGCTAGTTACTTTGTGCAGTTTCTCTCTTGCATTTTCTGATGAGACTATGCTTGTGTCAGTAGTTTCATCATAGTACCTTCAAAATGCTATCATTTCTTAGGGCCTCCTTGGTTGCCCAGAGGTTAAAGTCTCAGGGCTCTCAAGCTGCTGTGCCACTACGGCATGAGTTCAATCCTTGGCCAGGGAGCTAACCCACATATGGTACAGAAGACCTCTCCTGTTTCTCCGCTGCTCCCCTACACAGTAAGATCTGCCCACTCTGTCTCTGGTGAATCCTCTCAACCCCTGGACCTCTGGCCTACACCCCAGTTCTTGTATGTACAAATAAATAAAAATAAATCTTTTTTTTAAAAAAGTGCTATTAAGCCTCCCTGGTAGCACAGGGGTGAAAGACAGCACTATCAAGCTATCGCCAGCCACTGCAGCACCAGTTCAATCCCCCACCAGCCAGGAGCAACCCACATGGCGCAGCAGACTTCTGTCTCCACTGCTGCTCCCCTCAGCAATGTATTTCAATAGATCTGCCTCTTTTGCTCCCCACTCTGTCTCTAGTGAATCCTTTCCTCCCCTGTACCTCTGGTCTGTACCCCAGTTCTTGTATGCCTAAATAAATATAGCTTAAAAAAAAAAGTGCCTAGATTCCAACAAGGGACATCAGTTTCTATGACCAAGTCCTCCCTGCCTTGAATTGGCCAGTGGTATTTTAGTTTCATCAGGATAATTCTAGAATGTGACTTAATCTTATACTTGAAGGAACACTTTATGTCATGAACTTTTGAAGTTCTGAAAGTTATGAAAATTCTGATGTAAAACAATAACAAGTGTGGTGTAAATACAATAGCAAGAAGATCTTTCCTTTAAGATGAGGAAAGTTGTTGATTCATTTCTATGGTTGTAGCTCTGAACAGCCTTGGGTAGCTTGGAATATAAATACAATGGGGAACTAATCAAAGCACAAACATAGATTTGTAAAGATATTTATTTTATTCCTTTTGCGATAGATTAAAATAAATTTCTTAACCCCATGCTGTGAATATTAATTTTTTCATGATTTATATAGTTTGTTTTTCGATGGACACTTTTACAACAGGATTTATGAAGCTGGGTCGGAGAACAACACAGCAGTTGTGGCAGTAGAAACTCACACGATACACAAAATTGAAGAAGGGATTGGTAAGTTTTTCTGTGTTATTCCAGTACCTTTGACCTTAGCTTCCTTGGTTGAGATTTCTTGCTTTTTGTCCCTACCAAGTGTGTTCTACTAATGCTGTAGTCATCATTTAGAATGACTACTGACTAAGATGCTAGGGCTGTCAGTTAATTCTTTAATATCAGTTTGCTAGGGTTACTGAAAGATTTTTCATCTCTAAAAACCATGCAAAGAAATTGGACCCTCAAGGTTGATTGTTGTTGTCAAGGAAGTTGCTGATGAGGACGAGGACTGATAGGTATTAACTGAAAGAAGTCACTGGAAAGATATTGAAAAGAAACTCTGAAATGAGATAAACCTGAATTTTAATCTTGCTTTATCTCTTTTTATTGATAGTTGTATGCCCTCAGGAAAGTCGGTTCACCTTCTGAGTCCTACTTATATGCATGTAATACATAGGCAGCAGGCACTCCTTCGATAGATTCTTGTAAGACTAAATATGTAAAAGCATACAGCAGTGTCTGGTGTAAGAGTAAGCAGTGTCTTGCTAAGAGAGCTGTTATGCCAGACTTCTTCCAAAGGATCTCTGAACAATCTTAGTCTTTATGAAGCAGTTTATATAGCCCCTCAGAGGACTCTGAACACTAGAGATACTGAATTTAAGCCTTGGGGAAGATATTTCAATAAATAACTGGTATTTTTTTCCATTTTCAGATGCAAGCACTATAGAAGCAAATGAGGATATGGAAATTGCTTACCCCATAACTTGTGGGGAAAGCAAAGCCATTCTCCTCTGGAAGAAGTTTGTGTGTCCAGGAATTAATGTAAAATGTGTTAAGGTAATTGTCTTCTCTCTTTGCTAGGGCCTATTTGGGGACTCCTTGTTTTTAACAGGGTGTGGTTTCTGGGCCTCCTCTCTCTTTCACCACATCAATGTTTCCAATTTTGTGGCTATACTCTCATTGTGTCACAGCAGAAAAAAATAAAAACTTTGGAGTGAAATTGGCCCGGATTCAAGTCCCAACAGAATATAAATTCTGAGAACTGAGAACTTTTGTGTCTTGTTCTTCAGTGTATCCCCAGCATGTAGAGTGATGCTTGGTGTATTTATCAATAAATCTTTGTTGAATGAATGAATGAATGGGGTCCCATCTTTATCTCTGACTAGTTGGGTCATCTTATGCAAGTTATTTAATATTTCAGAGCCTCATGTCAAAATACAAATAATCATTTACATACATTGTAAGATTGCTAGAATATAAGATGAGATACCTTATACTGGTGGAGTTTATTGAAAATTATTACTGATAATAATAAATAATCTCACGATGAAGAAATAATTATTTATAGTCTCTCCTTTGGGAGCCACAGCTGTACCCATGGATAGTTGTGTCATTGAAGTGGCATCACCCTAGAATTTGTCAGGATTATAGAATTTTGGGGCTCTTTAGTGCTTTTGGTTTCTACCATACTTATTCTTTCTGCCACAGCCTGAATCTTGACATAAGGGCTGGATAGATTACTTCAGTTTAAACAGGTAGTTGCACCTAATTGCCTGGCTAAGAGCATACATGGACTTTAGGTGCTAATCAATATACTAATCACTGATCCTCCTAATGTGTTCTGTAGGTTTTTACCAGAACAGGGTACTGTGTTCAGAGATGGGTCATCTTCTTTGGCACAACAGGGCAGGAGACTGTATCATATAAAACTGTGACAAGATGTTGGCTGGCTACTTTTTGTACATAACGAGTTACTGTTTTCTTTCTTTCTTGGCCTGCCTAAATTTACATTGCATTATTTTGGACTTTTCTTTTTACTTTAGTTCAATGATCAATTGATTAGCCCCAAGCATTTTGTTCATCTGGCTGGCAAGTCCACCCTAAAGGACTGGAAGAGAGCCATTCGTCTGGGTGGAATTATGCTCAGGTGAGCTCAAATAGTAAGCACCTTTCAACAGATTTTGGGATACTCAATCATGATAGGTTCCAGAGAATCCAGTCTTTTCTTTTTTTTAATTTTAAGTTTTTATTCTGTCTGAAGGATTAGCTTGAGCAATCCATGCATGATTATCCTGGCAAGCATAGTGTAGGCTGACTGACAAAGCCTGGTAATCTGGTAAAGTAGAAGTGCGCTATGATAAGTAACACTTAGACAAGTGAATACAATCCTTGCCATCATTATGCCACAAAATAAATTTCAGTATTTGCAATATCCCTCATCCCTTCTTTGCAGGTTGGTTTGCTATTGTAATATTTTTCCCATCTGGTAAAGATTAACATTAGTTGGTATTCCTTGAGTACATACCTTTTTTTTTTTTTTAATACAAGCACTGGGTACAGTCAGAAGCGCAGGAGGGTGAGATAATTCACCAGAGCCAGAGCAGGGAACAGAAAAGGCAGAGTGGGGGTATAGCTCAGGGGCAGAGCATTTGACTGCAGAATAGGCAGAGTGATGAAATACACTGTTGAGGGGAGCAGCGGGCGCAACAGGAGAGGTTTGCGTGCCATGTGGGACCCTCGCCGGGGATCGAACCAGCGCTGCAGAGGCTGTGGGCAGCTTCACAGCCCAGCACTCAACTGCTGCGCCACCAGGGGAGGCCCTAAAATTTATTTATTTATACAAGAACTGGAGTAAAGACCAGAAGTGTGGAGGGTGAGAGAATTGGCCAGAGATAGAGCGGGGAGCAGAACAGGCAGATGGACCAAAGACACTGCTGAAGGAAGCAGCAGGTGAGACAGGAGAGGTCTGCTGTGCCATGTGGGTTATCTCCCTGGCTGGCCAGAATCGAACCTGTGCTCCAGAGGCTGCAGACAGCTTCACAGCGCAGCGCTTAACCCACTGCACCACCGGGGAGGCCCTAGTACTTACCTGTTGATCGAAAATTTGAAAATTGGTCAAGAATTAAAACTTTTGGGCCCCCTGATGGCCTAGTGGTTAAAGTCTCAGCACTACCACTGCATTGGTTGGTCCAAGTGACCTGAGTTTGATCCCTGGCCAGGAAGCTAACGCATATGGCACAGCAAACCTCTTCTGTCTAGCCCACTGCTCCCCTCAACAGTGTATTTCAGTAGATCTGCCTGTTCTGTTCCCTATTCTGACTCTGGTGAATCCTCTTACCCCCTGCACCTCTGGCCTATACCCTAGTTCTATGTAAATAAAATAAATAAAAATCTTCTAATAAAATTATTCTTTCAAAAAAAAGAATTAAAGCTTTTTCTATAGACATATTCTTAAAATATTTTAAAAACATCTTACCCTTTGTCTTTAATTTAAGGAACCTGTCTTAAGAAAACTCCTTTGTGCCTGTGGAGATCAAACATAAAACTGTTCCTTGCAACATAATTTATTATGTTATAAATTGCTGTCTGCTTTAATATCCAATCAAGGGCTATCTAAAGTGAATTATGACTTTTCTAAATATTCCTGAGTATATACTCTGGGTGTTATGCAATCATTAAAATATTTCTGAAGGGTTTTTACCTGGAAAAAATGCTTGTAATGAAATGTGAAGGAAAAAATATATAAAGTTAATTGAGTAGTGTGATTTTAGCCATGTTAAAAATATACATATGTTAGTATAATTTAGTAGAAGAAAATATGCCAAAATGTTGACTTTATCTCTATGTAGTGGGATTTTTTTACAGGGTTGTTTTCTGTATTTTCCATGGAAAATGTTATTTTTTTTTTTCTGCACATACTATTTTTATAGCCAGAGACACATAATTAAAAAAAATTTGTTCCAGATGATTTGTTTGTAGAAATCAGTAGTTGAAATTGGGAATACATCTAACTTTCATTTTTTGTTGTTTTTGGCCTGTTTTACTTGCCCAGGAAAAACAAACACGGGCCAACTTTTCCCAAATATGTAAAGGAACCAGAATGTCTAAAAGATCTTTACTAAAAGTCAAGTAACATTATAACATAGACTTTACTGTAATTACAATACTCCTTGGTTTGCTTATGGGCTATAATAACAATGTCTTGTGGATCCCATTATAAGGATATTTTATAGTGGGGGTGTAGTATAATCAACTTTGCTCAGAATTTATAGGAGAGTTGTTATCAGTTTTTTTTTTTTTCTTAAGGGAAAATTTGCTGACTTTTTTGTCTTCAAAAGTGGCAATAAATCTTGCTGCTCTAGGAGTACTAATACATCAGAATGTCATCTCTATAGTCTCACTCCCCTATAGCATTTCTGTTTTGCTTTTTTTTTTTTTAAAGATTTATTTATTTATGCATAGAAGAACTGGGTGTAGGCCAGAGGTGCTTCACCAGAGTCAGAGTGGAGAACAGAACAGGTAGATCCACTGAAATACACTGCTAAGTGGAGCAGTGGGTGAGACAGGAGAGGTGTTCTGTGCCAAGTGGGTTAGCCCCTGTCTGGGGATTGAATTCAGGCCATGGAGATGACAGCGCTGAGACTTAACCCCCTATGCCACCAGGGAGGCCCCACCCCCTACAGCATTTCTCAGTTTTGCTGGACTGTGAGTTAGTCTTTCTCCCTTTAGGTTTGGTTTCAATGAGACTCTGTGGGGAAACTTACTTTTTTTGTCAGGGATATATAACTAAAGCTCAGTGGTAACTGAAAAATGCTCATAATGAGTAGACTAGAGGTGAAAGAGGAGCATTTTTTTTGTTTTAAGATTTATTTATTCATGCATACAAGAACAGGGTACAGGCCAGATGCATGGGAGGGTAAGAGGATTCACCAGAGACAGACTGGGGAACAGAACAGGCAGACTGACTGAAATACACTGCTGAGGGGAGCAGTGGGCAAGACAGAAGAGGTCTGCTGCGCCATGTGGGATTCTTGCTGGCTGGCCGGGATCGAACCCGTGCTGTAGAGGCTGTGGACAGCTTCACAGTGTGGCGCTTGTCAACCGCCTGCGCCACCAGGGGAGGCCCTAGAGAAGTATTTTTTTATTTTTATTTTTTTATTTTTAGAGATTGATTGATTTATACATACAAGAGCTAGAGTACAGGTCAGAGATGCGGGGGGTGAGAGGATTTACCAGAGACAGAGTGGGGAACAGAACAGGCAGATTGACTGAAATACACTGCTGAGGGTAGCAGCGGGCGAGACAGGAGAGGTCTGCTGCGCCATGTGGGTTTCTTCCCAACTGGCTGGGATCAAACCCACGCAACAGAGGCTGCGGACAGCTTCACAGTGTGGCGCTCAACTGCCTGCGCCACCAGGGAGGCCCAACCTAATGACTTTTAATGCTAGTAGGTTTCACTAATCTACAGAAAAGACTAAGCAATTTTTTCTCTATTTGTTCCTGAGGCTGGTTTTCTCTAGATGGAGTACAGTCTAAACTGCTACTTCTTGTCTCCCTTTGCATAGAAAAATGATGGACTCCGGACAGATTGATTTCTATCAGCATGACAAGGTTTGCTCTAATACCTGCAGAAGCACCAAATTTGATCTTCTGATCAGCAGTGCAAGAGCACCAGTGCCGGGACAGCAGACAAGTGTGGTGCAGACACCCACTTCGGCTGATGGTAGGGGGTAGGAAACCACCTGACAACCCACTGTGTTTTTCAGTAGCACTTCCCCCTCACTTCTTATTTGTGTTTCTTAATTTCACTATTCATGAGCATTGATGTCCTGTAAGCTATGGTAATCTTTGATGGGGTTCTTCTATACTTTAGAAAGTGATCTGTGTTTTCTCCCAAATGATTCCTATTGACCAAACCTCCTTCCTGTTTCTTTCTTAAAATGCATTTTCTTTAGAAAACTTTAGTAAACATTAGAAGATAGTTCAGTAGTTATAGTGCTTATGCAGAGTCTCATATTAATGCCTCTTGGAATCTCTAGGCTGAAATTAGACTGTTTTGAAAATCATTTCTTCTCTTAGTGATCAAGGCAGGAATGTGGATTAAATGATGAATGGTTTTAGCCCTTGAACTGAGATGTATCAAAGACAAAGTGTTGCTGGCTGGGATAGGCTCTGGAGACTATGCTGTAAGGATCAAAGAGCTTTACTTGAAAGGGATCCAGATAACCAAGCTGAGCCTTCCTCACCAACGAGACAGAGTGGCCACACACTTACAGCAGTATTGCTGAGTTTGGGACTAAGGATCCTAGCCATGCAGGAAAGATAAAGCCACATGATATTATTATAATGGATTCAGTTAGTCCAGTTATATAGAATGTATGTCAGTTGCTTCTGGAAGACGTCTAAATATGCCTTACAGAGTTGCAAGAAGGCTAAAGAAAATAAAGGGTTAGGGAAGTGCTGTGCTTTAAAAATGACTTCTTGAGGTTCATTTTGGTCAGCCCTAATATTCTGTGAGTAACTACTGGGTGAGTAGAAGCCAAATTTCTTGAAGCCTAAGTCCTTTTCAGGAAAATATAAAATATCTAGTAGTTTGAATTTTCCATTATGTGGCTCTTTCACATAATGAAAAGTAAAAAATAATATGAATTATTTACATCTTTTTTATTTGGCCCAAACTCCTTTACTTGATCATCTGTATTGATATTTCTTTTTTTATTTGATTATTGATATCTTCCTGTATGTAGCACCCAGAGTTATCTGTATTTCTGTCTTTATTGGTTTGATTTTTCTCAATTCTTTAATAATCCCAATGTACAACTGATAGGAAAGGCTTTTTTCTTCTGTGAATCTGCTGTCCATGGATCTCTTCTAAGCTGATTTTTTTTTTTTTTAAATCTCATTTTTCTTACATAGGCTGACAAATAAGCTACAACTTCAGATATCCTAGATGCTGAATATCAAACATACTGGTAGTAGAGCTCTTGGCTAAGCACCATACTTTTCTCTTAAATTACTTCAGATCAGACAGCCTGGCAATCATGTACATCTTCAGTCTCTCAAAATCATACCCACTCTGGAAGCAGATTGATCTTTTATAATTTTATAAATTATTTCTCACTTTCTGTTTGGAGGAAGATGAAAGCATTGTCTTTTGAAAGGCAAGTTTTCTTTAGAAAATCCAATATTTATCTTGGCCTACCTTGGATTCTAGTGTTTAATATATGAACCTGAAGGCAAAAGGCTAGATTGCTAAAATAACAAGGTTTCTTTGGCAGTGAGTATGTGATAGAGAATAGTTATGACTTCTTCATAAAACCATTGGTCTGACTTTAATGGGCTGATTTCAGGTAGCATCACACAGATTGCCATCTCTGAAGAGAGCATGGAAGAGGCAGGGCTGGAATGGAACTCAGCTCTCACTGCTGCTGTCACAATGGCTACAGAGGAGGGTGTAAAGAAAGACTCAGAGGAAATTTCAGGTATTTTTCTGTGGGTTTCAGATATCTTGCAGGGGTTTGTGACTCTTATCACCATTATGATTAGGGACATAGAAGTCCTCTTAATTATGTTTGCTGGCTGTTCTTAGGCTTAGTAATTACTAATTATGGATGTGCACATCTTATTTTAATCCGCGGGCAATCCTTCAAAGTCACATTTTACGTGTGAAGAAATTGAGATTTAGAAAGGTTCAGCATCTCACCATAAACCTGTAATATAACAAGTGTCAGAGCTGAATCAGCTGTTTGATTCTATAGTCCATGCTTTTCATCTGTTAAACTGCCTTCAACTTCAGCACATTTCTGAGATAAACTAAACTGCAAGATGTAGAAGAAAAAGTTAGGTAGCAAGTGGTGTAGAGGATGGTGATTAATGTTGAAAGAACAGAGAGGCTTCATGTCATCCTTCATTCATTAATTTATATAAAAAATATTTATTGCTGCCTGTTTTTAGTTGTCAGGGTTCCTAGATGCTAAATAGACAGATGAAAAGCCTCTGCCCTCAAGGAATTTATAACACCACCTGTTCAATTGTTGGTTTTAAGTATAGAACTGGGGAGGGAGGGGGCTGTATATTTAATGTATTTATTATTTAACTTTTAAAATAGTTATATTATTAAAAATATTGAATATTAAATTTTAAGTTAAATTATTTAAAGAGTATTTAATATCTTTATTAGAGGAATATTCTTGTTCCTTATAACCAAAGCCATGACAAGTTGAGGTCATGCTAAAACAACCAAGACTCTATGCTTCTGAAGAAGCCAAATCATTATGTACCAACCAATGTAGCAGTCAGTTTGTGTTCCAAGAACTTCTTCCCTTTTCCTTGAAATGACCCAATATGAAATCCTTTTGAAATGAAATTATTTTGAATTTAACACATTGTACAGATGTGCCTCAGTATATATAACATCCCTAGTTTTTTGTCTTATTCCTTTTGTGCCAGAGGACACGTTGATGTTCTGGAAGGGAATAGCTGATGTAGGACTGATGGAAGAGGTTGTCTGCAATATACAGAAGGAAATAGAGGAGCTACTCAGGGGGGTTCAGCAGCGGCTCATTCAGGCTCCCTTCCAGGTCACAGGTAAGTACACAAACCCTAACAGTAACCATCATTTATTAAACACTAACAATTATTGCCAGATCCTATTAGCTTCATGAAAACACTGTAGTATAGGTATTATTATTTCTATTGTACAGTTTAGGAAATGTAGGCTTATAAGAGTTAAGTCCAAAATTCATAACTGGATTTTGAACTCAGGCCTGGCCATACTTTCTTTTCCACAGCTAATTTTTGCTTTATGCCCAAGAATGCTCTGTGTGTGTGTGTGTGTATATGTGTGTGTGTGTGTGAATAAAACCTGAAAATTGGAGAAGTACATGTACACCTGGGTTTGGAAAACTCTTTTTTTAAGATCTACTCTATTAGGAAAGCTTCTAGAACCATTGTTTGTTGTCTTCACTTATAGCTGTTTCTGAATACTTATGGGGTGCTTGCTTCTATGCAGAAGGTAAAAGGATGTTCTAATCATCTGATAGAAATGGGGTTATGATCAAATTTCATAACCTAATGTTCAGTGAGTTCTTCTTAGAACTTATACATTATGTGAATATACTTAAAGTGTACAACAAAATCATTTTACATGCATGGAGTTTAAAAAAGGCAAATTATATAGAAAGCAGGGGTGACTATTTTGGTATTGGTCAAGGAGGGTCTCTCTAAGGAGGTCATTTAACAAGAGACCCAAATGGAAGGAGCTATCCATGTGATGTACTGAGAAGGAACATTCCAGACTGAGGGAATAAAGATCTTGAAGGGGCAATGTACCTGCTGAGTTCAAAGAATTACAGAAGCACTCATATGACTACAGTGAAAGGTATAAGGAGAATGATAGATGATCAGGTTAGAGAGGAAAAGAAGGGACAGTTTGGATAAGTGTTGGTCAGAACTTTGGATTTTATTTTATGGTGGTAGTAAGCCATCTTAGTGATTTCGAGCAGGGAAGTAAAGTGATAAGAATTATTTAAATTTTTTTTTAAAAGAATGTGTAGAGAGTAGACTCTATGGGGCAAAAGTGGAAATAAGAAAACCTTTTGGGAGACTCTTGAAGGAATTAGTCCAGACAAGAGACGGTGGTTACGTGGATTCAAGCGGGTTATGGCAGAACCGGGAAGAAGTGATTTTAAAAATTTTTAAATGCGGGTCTTCTTGGTGGCGCAAGGGGTTAAGATGCAACCTATGAAGCAATCCGCAGCCACTGCAGCACGAGTTCGATCCCCAGCCAGGGAACAACCCACATGGCACAGCAGACCTCTCCTGACTCGCCCGCTGCTCCCCTGGGCAGTGTATTTCAGTGGATCTGCCTGTTCTGTTCCTCACTCTGTCTCTGGTGGATCCTCCCACCCCCCACGCCTCTGGCCTGTACCCCAGTTCTTGTATGCATAGATAAATAAATCTTTAAAAAAAATTTTTTTTTTAAATGTGGGCTGGGCCCTCTCTGGTGGTGTAGGGGTTAAAGTCTCAGTGCTATCAAGCTTTCTCAGCATGAGTTTGATCCCTACCAGGGAGCTACCCACATGGCACAGCAGACTTCTCCTGTCTCACCTGGTGCTTTCCTCAGCAGTGTATTTCAGTCAATCCACCTGTTCTGTTCCCTACTCTGTCTCTGGTGAATTTTCTCACCTCCCTGCACTTCTGGCCTATATCCCAGTTCTTGTATGCATAAATAAATAAAATAAATCTTAAAAACATTTTGTTTTACATACAATGAGAATAGTCCTATCATTTCTAGGTTTATTAGCAACATAACAGGTAGCTGGTAAATATTTGTTTTGATTTGACAGGCATGTGTTTTGTTTTAAATAGACGCCGCTGTTCTCAACAATGTAGCACATACATTTGGCCTAATGGACACAATCAAGAAGGTTTTGGACAACAGAAGGAGCCAAGTAGAGCAGGGAGAAGAGCAATTTCTCTATACTCTAACAGGTGTGTGTGCATAACTTCTCTCTCTTCTTAGGTGATATCATACCAAAACCCTTGAGTCTTTTCATTTCTTTGTTGATTTCTGTTAGAACTTCAGAACTGTCTATTTCTTCCTTTTTTTCAATTCACGTAGAATCAGATTTTGCTTTTTTTTTTTGTATCCAGATCCAGGTGAGGTAGAGTAGTGGGAAGCAGAGGAAAAACAAAGGAAAACAGAAAGAAGCCAATAGCAGGGCCCTTTATCCCTTTCACATTACTGATACTGCATCTTTTGATAGATATAAATTTAGCACTTTATCCATTGTTTGCAGTAATAAAGAATTATGATATACACGGATAATTTAACTCTTTTTATCAAGCACTTACTTTTGTGCCATTGTCGAAACTTTCCGAAATATGATATTGAATAAGACAGTCCCAGTCTTTTCAGAGGTTTCAAGCAACTCAAGGGAAAGCAGACAGAAATAAGTGCAAAGGGCCTCCCTGGTGGTGCAAGGGGTAGAGATGCAGGACTATGAAGCTATCCTTAGCCACTGTGGCATGAGTTTGATCCCTGGCCAGGGAGGTGACCCACATGGTGCAGTGAGCCTCTCCTGTCTTGCCTACTGCTCTCCTCAGCAGTGTATTTCAGTGGATCTGCCTGTTCTGCTCCTACTCTGTATCTGGTGAATCCTCACACACATCTCAGGCCTGCACCCCAGCTCTTATATGCATAAATAAATAAATCTTAAAAAAAGAGAGAGAGAAGCTGTAGAGGAGGTAAGGCCGATGAAAGATATAAATCAAAGGTGGTAAGTGGGCCTCCCCTGGAGCGCAGGCAGTTGAACGCTGCGCTGTGAAACTGTCCGCAGCCTATGCAGTGCCGGTTCAATCCCAGCCGACCAGCGAGGGTCCCACATGGCGTGGCAGACCTCTCCTGTTGCGCCCGCTGCTCCCCTCAGCAGTGTATTTCATCAGTCTGCCTGTTCTGTTCCCCACTCTGTCTCTGGTGAATCCTTTCACCCTCCCGTGCATCTGGCCTGTACCCCAGTTCTTGAATAAATAATTAAATCTTTAAAAAAAGAAAAAAGGTGGTGAGTGTCAGCTTTTGAGTGATATGAGAAATATTATAGTCAGTCATGAAGCCAAGAAGTAAGAACAATTTAGGTTGTTTTTAACTTATTTTTATATCAAATTTATATTTTAAAATTTAGATACCTGCGTATTCTTAGTAATGGCCCTTTTTTTTTTTTTAAAGATTTATTTATTGGGCCTCCCCGGTGGCGCAGCGGTTGAGCGCTGGGTTGCGAAGCTGCCCGCAGCCTCTGCGGCGCCGGTTCGATCCCCGGCTGCTCCCCAGCCACCGGAGGAGGGTCCCACATGGCGCGCAGACCTCTCCTGCTGCCGCCCGCTGCTCCCCTCAGCAGTGTACTTCGGTCCTTCTGCCTGTTCTGCTCCCCGCTCTGGCTCTGGTGAATTCTCTCACCCTCTCGCGCTTCTGACTGTACCCAGTGCATGTATAAACAAAAAACCAAATAAATAAATAAATAAATAAATAAACATGCCTCTATTAAAAAAAAAAAAAGACTTTAAAAAAAAGATTTATTTATTTATTGTATTTATTTATACAAGCACTGGGTACAGTCAGAAGCGCGGGAGGGTGAGAGAATTCAGCAGAGCCAGAGCGGGGAGCAGAGCAGGCAGAAGGACCGAAGTACACTGCTGAGGGGAGCAGCGGGCGGCAGCAGGAGAGGTCTGCGCGCCATGTGGGACCCTCCTCTGGTGGCCAGGGAGCAGCCGGGGATCGAACTGGCGCTGCATAGGCTGCGGGCAGCTTCGCAACCCACCACTCAACCGCTGCGCCACCAGGGAGGCCCAGTAATGGCCCTTTTTTATTTGTTCCTCTTGAGAATGTTGGGATAGATCCCTATAAAGTGGATGTATTAGAACTCTCATTTTTGTAATTCTTAGGGATTTCCCCTATAACTTTCTGTAGACTTCTCTGGTTGCTGATGGCACATTAGCAAGGGCCATTTGGGTCACCAGCAAGGTAATCCTCTTTGTAGGACCGTTTGAGAATCACTGCTTTTCAGAGTGCCCACTATAACTTCATTGTAGTTTCATGGCAGTTCCAGGGAGATTGTGCAGCTATTATTTTTATCTGTCGACCCGGGCAGGGCATATAATGTTTCTAGACCAACTGGAGACTTTTGGTGATAGAGTGTGAGTCACTTTTGGTGACAGAATACCACAGAGGCTTTTAAAACGTTGAACGTAGTAGAATCACAACCTGAAAAAGGCACCTGTGTTTTTGCCATGGCTATTATCTCAGAAAGAAATGTAATTGCTGGAGGGATTTTAAAAATCATCTAGTCTATGTTATTCATTTAGAAACAACTAAGTGACTTGCCTGAGGCTACATAGTAGCAAAACTAGGACAAGACCCTAAGTCTGCTGATTCCCAGTTTACTCTTCCCAGTATTATATTTTCTTCCACACAAAGTCTGTTTTTTTTCCATAGATTTAGAACGCCAATTAGAAGAGCAGAAGAAGCAAGCTCAGGATCACAGGCTGAAATCACAGACGGTTCAAAATGTGGTACTGATGCCTGTGAGCACTCCTAAACCTCCAAAGAGGCCCCGGCTCCAGCGGCCAGCCTCCACCACCGTCCTGAGTCCTTCTCCTCCTGTCCAGCAGCCTCAGTTCACGGTCATCTCACCCATCACCATCACCCCAGTGGGTCAATCATTTTCCATGGGCAATATTCCAGTGGCCACCCTCAGCCAGGGCTCCAGTCCTGTGACTGTCCACACACTGCCTTCTGGGCCTCAGCTCTTCCGCTATGCCACAGTGGTCTCCTCTGCCAAGAGCAGTTCACCAGACACAGTGACCATTCACCCTTCGTCTAGCCTGGCCCTGCTAAGCTCCCCTGCTGTGCCGGATGGGAGTACCCTGGGCAACATGACCACCATGGTAAGCCCTATGGAGTTGGTGACCATGGAGTCTGGCCTGACCTCAGCAATCCAGGCTGTTGAAAGCACCTCAGAGGACGGGCAGACCATCATTGAGATTGATCCAGCCCCAGACCCAGAGGCTGAGGATACTGAGGGCAAAGCCGTCATTTTGGAGACAGAGCTGAGGACTGAGGAGAAAGTGGTGGCTGAGATGGAAGAACACCAGCATCAAGTCCACAATGTGGAGATTGTGGTCTTAGAGGATTAACGGGGGATCTTGGGGCCAGGAGATATGTTTTGGTTTGGAATTTTAATTATTTGTTTATTTTTATCATTGTCCTGCTCATTTCCATATAGGGTCCCCCCCCCTTTTTTTAAAAAAAAAAAAAGAAGCAAAATCTCATTGTTGTAACTGAAATGTTGGGTCTCTCCCACCCCATCATTGAAAAATGGACAAAAACAAGCTGCCCTACCGGAAGTTGAGAGTAGGTCACTCAATGTCTTAACCCTTTTACACCAAGAAAGTTATTTCTTTTAGGGGAGGCATTAAGATAACCAGAAATCCCATCCAGAAAGCTGTTTTCAGACTAGTCTGTGTGCGCATGTTGTTTTATTCTTGTAAAGATGCATTGACCAAACTCTGGAACACACATCTGACACTGGAAGGCAACCCATTCACATGTGGATGCAGAAGGATACTTTATTTTGTATCCTGGAAAGGGCCCTCAGAGGCCAGTACAAAACTCTGAAACAAAAGGAAATTGAACTCTGCTTGGAGGGAAAGGTGGCATACCAGCTTAAAAAGGGAAGTGCTTTGACCAGGATGGGGCAGGAAATTATCTTCCAGAAGTGCAACTGATGCCTCTTAAGATCTCTGAGGGATGTTACCCTGGGTGCCAGGAGAGGCCAGTGATAAGTGGAAAGGTGCATCTCCACAGAGCAAGTGGCACCAGGAACCAGTGGCTTTATAGAAGCAGACATCCAGGAGGTCACAGCTATGCTTTGGGATTTGAGATGGTAACCCAACTTGTCCTCCGCTTTGTCAAAGCACTTACTCTCCTAAACTAGGATCAGTCCATTCATTTGCAAACTGTTATGTGGTATAAATTGCTCTGGTTCTTGGACTGTGGCTGTCGTGGGGGTGGGGCTCCAAGGCCATCATCTGTGTTGCATGACTCTAGGAGCCGTGGAGTTCCTCATCCAGATCAGCTGCCTTTTTTTGGTGGGGCCCTTTTTTGGCTTTGGAACCAAAAGCATCCACTCATTTGGTGCTTCCTCTTGTTCATCCTCCTCCCCTCAACTGTTAATGGCATCTGTCTTCTGGATCCCACGCTCTTCAGCTTTCTGGCTGATTTGGAGAACAGTGACAGGTGCCTGCCTGCCTTCATCCCCTTTTAGATTCATTTATACCACAGATGTTTCCGTGAAATATTGAGCTCATAAAAAAGCCTTAGGCTTGGCAGGAAGACTCAACACCCCCAGCCTATCCTGAGGCACCGAGTAGATGTCTCCTCCTGAGTGAGCTGGACTCCCTGGGAAAGAAGCATTGTCTGCAACATTATATTATAGGAAATGTACCAGGAATGTTAATAATAATGTCTTTGGGGGTGAGGGGGCTTTCTTTTATTTCTTTTTCTTTTCAAATATTGTTTGTATATTTAGAGCTGGGCCATTTTTCATGCTGTGATTCCCTCTCTGACCATTTTCAGTGTTTGGGGGAAGAGTGGATCTGTTTTGTTGGTTTTTTTTTTTCCTTTGATTGCATTGTTTATTGCACTAGTAAAAATATAGGGAAACTTAAAGGATAATTAGGTCCAAAAAAAAAAAAAAAGAAAAAAAAAAACCTTAGAAGTGGGAGGTCTTTTTTCTTTTTCTTTTTTTTAATTAAAAGCAAAACTTTGATCTGTAGCTTCCCCTTTTTTTTTCAAAGGCACCCACCTGAAGCCATGTTTCTTCCAACAGGTGTTGGAAAGCCTCTTGTCAAGCAAGTGGAACCCATGCTGCCATCCCTGGATGGCTGTGTATCGCTAGAGGAGCCTTCTGACTTGGGAGGGATAATCTGGAAAACTTTAGAGTGACATTTCTGAATCCCACACAGTTGTGGTTTTCATCCTTGAAAGTTTTCTGGGTTGTTTGTTTGTTTCCCTTTTCAAAATATCTGATGTGGCAATCATCTTAGAACAAACCTTTGGCCCTTTATATATCTCTAGTAAGGAAGGTGGCTTTTATTTCTTGCTTTCTTTAGGTTTTCTGTTGGTACATTAACAGAGAAAATTTTATCTAAGCCTAAAACTACTACTTAAACGTAGAAAGGCATGTGTCATCTCAACTGTGGTTTTTAGGGATACTTCTAAAAGTGACTCTTTTCCAGAGACGAAAGGCTCAATTCAGGACAGAAGAGCCCTAGAGAACACCTTCAGGCTAGCTCAGGTTCCTTTCTTTCCTCCGTCAGAGCTGTTGCTAGTGTTTTCAAGTAGCATGAGCATCATGCTTCCAAAACCAAGAGATGTTCTTCTAAAGGCTGAGTCTGTTTACTCTCACTATTTGATTATTCTGGTTGGTTAAAATACATGAGCTTTGTTTTCCTGGTCTTCCAATAGCCTGTCATTATTGCTAGACACTACGGCACATGTTGTTCTATGTGGGTTCCCTTACAGCACTGGTTTAGAAGAACTCAGATGGGGCAAAACCTATGCAAGCCATTGGATATATACATGAGGTTGCAATGAATCGTTCCTCAGACTGGCTTAGCAATAGCCATATACCTTTCTGTTCATTAATTTAATAAACATTTATTAGTATCCTCTATGTGCCAGGCTTTATGCTAGGCACGGGCAGTATAGAGACAACACAGCCCCTGCTCTCAAGGAATTCATACTGTAGAGTTTGTCTCGAGTTAAGAACTATATTTCAATATAATTGGTCTCAGTTGTAATCCTATATATTTTCCCATTCATTGAAAATCATTATCCCAAGAATTAGTCCATAGGTTTCAGCACACTACCAAAGGCACAAAGAGGTTTAGCCCTTCTCTGGTGAGATACTGGAAGGTGTCATCATATTGGGGTAAGTGCAGTGATAGTACTATTGTCTGGGAGTTGAGAGAACAAAAGGATGAAGCAGTTAACCCAGGCTGGGAGCAAATGGTCAGCAAATATGGGAGTACTTCCTGGAGTGCTTCTGCTTGAGTGGAGAAGGGCATGTGCCATCAGCACTTAAGCTGATGTTGGAGACCATTTTTTTGGTATTCCATTTTTAAGTAATTGGGCTTGTTGATATCAGAAGGAAAAGATTCTCAGTCTCCCACTGCTTCTGCCCCAGAGCTAGGCAGAGAACAGTACTGGCAATCTCTCCTGAGAGTATCACAGTAAAAAACACAAGTCACTTTCCAAGTTTCCGTTAGATGAATACAATGCAGGAGTGGAGTTTAACTGGTGGAGGATAGATGCTCCAAACCTTCTTGACGTGGTTTCCTCAAAGGCCTCAAACCACTGTACAACTCCTTGCCCATGTCCTTACCCCCACCCTTTTTACTCCCCCTTTTTAGCTTCCAGATTCCTTCTCTGCCCACCCCCAAACAAAACAAAACTCCCAGTCATTCTAAATTAAAAAATGGACAATAGACTATTCAGTCACTTCATGTGAAGTTTCTTTCACACCTCTATCCACCTTAGGGAAAGAGGACCGATGATAATCCAAATACCTTGGAAATTAATATTCAGTCAGGTAGTCTGATACCATTCAGTAGTGGTATTTTATGTCCTTTTCCTGAAAGGCACTAAAGGTAAGTCTATATGATGGGAAGTATTGGTTTTAATAACATTTGATTATAAAGAAAGTAAAATCAAGCAGAGATAGTAGAATTACTAGTTCGTTGAGTTATGACAGGTCCAGGTTTTAGGACTATAAAGAAGGTAGAAAGGATAAAGGAAAGACTGGATTCTGAAAATAGACTTAAAGTTGTGATTCATTCTGGGCAACACTCCTAAGGAGTTGGTCCCCTGAGACAAAAAGATAGTTGGTTAGCTCCTGCATTTTCAGATAACCTATTAACAGTTGATCACTGATCCCTCACACCTAGGTTAACTCCTCCCTGGGAAATCCTTGCATTCTGTAATGTATCACAATAACAAGAGGTGGTTACATGAGACAAGGGATCGGTTCTGCTAGATTTGGATTCTTTGCTTCTGGAATTTCTTCTTAGGACATTTTCTTCTTGGGACATTTTCTTAGTCCTGAGCTATGTAATGACTTCTTTAGAAAGTTCTACCCTCTTCAAAATTCCTATCCATATTTCTACTTCTCTAGCCCTTGCTAGAGAAATAAGATTTAGTTCCCAAAGACTACCCACTTAGTAACTCTACTTTCTGCCCTAACAGTAACTTTAAGCTCTTTAATCATCTCTTGTCAAGGTACCCCAACACCCAAACCTTAGCATACACTAGAGACTGAATTAAAGCACATTTGGGATATGTTTAGGCCATGACTATATGTAAGCTCCACAAACACATGGAGTCTAAAATCTAGTTGTTTTTTTTTTAAAGATTTATTATGCATAGAAGAACTGGGGTGTAGGCCAGAGGTGTGTGTGTGTGGTGGTGGTGAGAGGATTCACCAGAGACGGAGTAGGGGCCAGAAGAGGCAGATCTACCGAAACACACTAATGAGGGGAGCAGCGGGCAAGATAGAAGAGATCTGCCATGAGGGTCAGCTCCCTGGCCAGCAAGTGAATTCATGCGGCAGTAGCTGGCAATAGCTTGATAGTGCTGAGACTTTAATCCCTGCACCCATCAGGGAGGCCCCTAAAATCTAGCTTTTGTACCCAGTTGATTCTCTACCTGTGGTCAGTGGTGTAGGCTAAGACATTCCTGTTTCCTGGATAAATTATTTCAGGAAATATTGTGATTCCCACAAATACCTGAAATTTCTTTTAGTCTTAGGTGGCTTCTTAACCTAAGGACTTCTGATGCCCACTCAACCTTACAGGACACACGTGCTTTGAAATTGCTCCGGGTTCTCCTACATCTTTGGTTTCCAATTCAGTATCTTTACCAATAGTTATGGCTTGGAATATGGTATATATATGGTTTCATTTTTCGAGTTTGAGAACAAGAATGAACAATAGTATTGGATCACATATAAAGGTAAATGTTAAGCTGGGTTAAGACCCAGAAGGATGGCCTCCCCTGGTGGCACAGCGGTTGAGCGCTGGGCTGCGAGGCTGCCTCTGCAGTGCCAGTTCATTCCCCGGCCTGCAGGTGAGGGTCCCACAAAAAAAAAAAAAAAAAAAAAAAACAGAGGGAAAGACAGTCCTTGTCATTGGCCTTTGTCAGGGCTTCTCTAAGGAATGCATATACAGAAGGCGTTTACCTACATTCCAAGGTATGGTTTTCTATTTTTCTCTGAAGAAATATATGTGTCGGGTCTCTGTGGCGCAAGGGGTTAAGCGCAACACTGTGAAGCTATCTGCAGCCTCTGCAGCAGGAGTTTGATCCCTGGTGGCCGGTGGCCGGCCAGGGAACTACCCACACGTGCAGCAGACCTCTCCTCTCTTGTCTGCTGCTCCCCTCAGCAGGGTATTTCAGTCTGCCTGTTCTGTTCCCCACTCTCTCTGGTGAATCCTCTCACACACAACCCCCACCCCCCGTACCTCTGACCTGTACCCTGGTTCTTGTGTGCATAAATAAATTAAAAAAAAAAAAAGAAATATGTGTCATCATGCAAATTGGAAGTTCACACCCATGACTCACTTGGACATTTATCCTTATTTTTGTTTCATTTTAACTTTTTATTGAGGTATAAAAGCATATAGGAAAGTACTCAAATCATAATTGTACCACTTAATAAATTTAATAGACTGAATACCTGTGAAATCAACTTCCCAGATCGAGGGGAAAAAAACAGACTAGCAGCTCACCCAGCCAAGGTACCCCCTATCTACCTCTCTAATTACCATAGCTTAATTTTGCCTTTTTTCCAAAAGGGCAGGTTTACTATAAAACAGGAAGATAAAGGATGCTTTCACAGTCACAAGTGGGCAGAAAGTGCTACCCCTGAAAGGGACGGGTTTGGTAAGAGAGGTCTGCTTAGTCACAGGCAGGCAGCCTTGGGAGGAAGCTGTCTCTGCTGCTTTGCAAAGGGAGAAGGTTGGTGAAGAGAAGCATCTGCACAGGCACAGGCAGGCAGGAGAGCAGCCAGCTTTACCTTTTTGAACTCTAGCAACTGGCTGTTTTTCCTTCAACATTCTGTTCACCTATAGTTGTGAAGCTGTAGCTGGTTCTTCTCACTGCAGTACAGAAGCTGACTGTCGCAGCTCACTCATTCTAATGATGGGGCTATCATGAATAATGCCCCCAACATTCTTGCACATGTCTTCTGATGAACGTTTGTATACATTTATGCCCGTATAGAGTTGCAGACCTTAGGACAGTTCACATGAAATACTCAAGGTACGTTTTTTTCTTAAAACATCTATTAGTGGACCTCCCTGGTGGCGCAGGGGTTAAGCACAGCCTCTGCAGCAAGAGTTTGATAACCAGTGGGTGGTCAGGGAGCAACCCACATGGCACAGCAGACCTCTCCTGTCTTGCCCACTGCTCCCCTCAGCAGTGTATTCAGTCTGCCTGTTCTGCTCCCCACTCTGTCTCTGGTGAATCCTCTCACCCCCCACACTTCTGGCCTGTACCCCAGTTCTTGTATGCATAAATAAATAAATCTTAGAAAAAACAACATCTATTTGACAACACTGGACCACATTTCCTCAAAGCATCACCTGACTGGAACTGAGGCCTGCCCGAGATGGGGCAAGGCAGCTTCACAATCTCTGCAAGTCCCCATTACAAATGGAGACCTACTTATTTTGGTAGCTTTATTCAATCGTCTTAGAATACTCTTCCCCCAAGTAACTACAAAGCTTATTTCCTCACTTCCTTCAAGTCTGTTCACATATTACCTTATCAGAGAGGGTTTCCTTGACCATCAACCTCATAAAAAATGTCAACTTCCCCCAGTGTTGTTTCCTATTTTCCTTTGCCTTGCTTTATTTTCTCTATTTTACTGACATACATTTATTTTCTCCCCCAAATAGAAGGGAAGCTCCAAGAGAGAAGGTGCCTTTACTCTCTTAGCCACTGCTGTTTCTACAGTCTCTGCAACAGTGCCTGCATGTAGATGCTCTATAGATACTTGATGCATGGATAATAATACTAGCCTGTACTTATGGAGGAATAACTATTTATGAAACATTGTTTTAAGCACTTTGCATGTGTTAATCCATTTGATCTTCACAGCAATCCTATGTGATAGATGGCATTAATCTCTCCATTTTCCAATGAGGAAACAGTTAAATTCTACTCCAAATAATAGCTACACTTGACATATAGTGTAATGAATTCATTAAACAGTCTTGAATGTACTTAGAGGGACTTGATACCTAAGAGAAACTTTCAACAAATCATTTTATAATGATGGTATTTTATTTGGTAATATGTTTAGTTGCTCCTTAAGTTATTTTTTTTAACATTCAACTTTTAGAATTTTTATTTAAAGATTTATTTATGCATACAAGAACTAGGGTACAGGCCAGAGGCGAAGGTGGGGATGAGAGGATTCACCAGAGACAGAGTGGGGAGTAGAACAGATGGATCTACTGAAATATTTTGCTGAGGGGAGCAGCAGGTGAGACAGGAGAGGTCTGCTGTGCCATGTGGAACAGCTCCCTGGCTGGGGATCAAACTTTGCTGCAGTGGCTGCAGATTGCTTCATGGTGCTGAGACTTAACCCCTTGCCCACCAGGGAGACCCTAGAATTTTCAGTTGTAGCTGGGCCTAGATTGGGATGCAACCAACTTACCTGGAATTTCAGAAATCTGGGGCAGCGGTAGCCGATAGGTCTTGCTCTCTGTGATGGGCAGGGAGTCCCGTTCACCACTACTCAGAGTCCTGGTAAGGGGATACTGGAGGAAATGAAAGTCTACTTACCTAACCCAGCTCATCTGTTCATCACAGGAAGTACAGATTTATTCCTTTGCTAGTGATTTTGTTTGAGATGAAACTGATGTAGGGCCCTTGTTAGAACTCCTTCATTTCTTTGCTAAGCTCCTACTATGTAGACTCCTACTGTTCAGGGTTTTACACATGGAGCCTCCTCCGAGAACATTGCTAGTATGGCAAGACCTTTGTCAATTGAGTAAAAGGCAAATATTAACACCTCCCCCCTCCCCACTACCATGTTCCAGAAACAAAAATGGAACTTCTATGATTCAGAAAAACGCCAAGTTAATACTTGTATTGACTAAGGTCAGCTTAAGGACCACAAATAGCCTAAGCACACATTTATTGGTTTAACTATTTTTCCTTGGCACAGATTTAAAATCAAACTAGTCTTTCCAGTTATATTCTTCATTTTCCCCTTGAGACTATTTCCAGAAATTTTTTTGTGTGTTCTTTTTTTCTCTCCAGCCCATTGTCTTAGCCTGAGACCTTAAACATTTCCCTAGCACAGTGCTTCACAGAATTTTAGAATACATGTATCAATAAAGAAGATCAAAAGAAAGAAAGAAACAACCTGGGGTTCTCCACATATTTTACCAAATAAGGATTTTTTTTAAGTGGCCAACTCATTGGAATCATTTGAAAAGAAGGCATTTTTACATAAAAAAGGTAAGCAAGAGTGGGCTTCCCTGGTGGTGTGAGGGGTTATGACACAACCTATGAAGCTGTCTGCAGCCACTGCAGCAGGAGTTTGATCCCCAGCCAGGGAGATACCCTCATGGTGCAGCAAACCTCTCCTAACTTGCCCACTGCTCCCCTCAGCAGTAGATTTCAGCAGATCTGCCTGTTCTGCTCCCCACTCTATCTCTGGTGAATCCTCTCGCCCCTCACACCTCTGGCCTGTACCCCGTTCTTGTATGCATAAATAAATCAATTTAAAAAAAAAAAAGGTACGTGAGAAATAACCTCAGAATAACCAATCTCCTATATTGAATAAGTTTAGCTTTATGAAAAACTCATTACATTATCATTACCTTTTTCACTTCCTAGAGAACTGGTGAAAATGTCTGCTTTCACTTCTAAACTCAGTTGAATCTTGAAGGCTCATTTACTGCCAGCTCCTTCTTGGTTCTTGTTCTGTTCTGCACTGTGTCTCTAACAGCAGCTCTTGAATATACACAGCTGTGAATTGCTAGTGTTCTAAAGCCACCTGGCCCAGCTGAAGTTCTTTTCTTCCTTGAACCTCTTTCTCACATTGCTCTTTTCATACCTCCATTCAGCCATTTAAAAAACACACCTGCCTGTTAAAAGCCAGTTATCATTTTATCTTGGGATTTTCAATGTCTTTATCATTCAATTAAGCTAGTTAAGTCTGCACATCTAATATTTTAATACAAATGTTGGCCCTATCAAGGTTTCATTAATAAAATGGGTGTTGACATTAGAAGAGAGAATTTTGAAAATGAGTAGGAAAAATTAATCAAATATTAATTTAGTTTTGGATTATGAAGATTATAATATAGACTGTCCTATAAACAGTCATAGATTTATTAGAGAGACAAAAGTCAAGCTAGTGATTGGTTTTCTTTTTTTTTTTCCTTCTTCTTTTATTTAATACAAGCACTGGGTACAGTTAGAAGCGCAGGAGGGTGAGAGAATTCACCAGAGCCAGAGCGGAAAGCAGAGCAGGCAGAAGGACCGAAGTACACTGCTGAGGGGAGCAGCGGGCGGCAGGAGAGGTCTGCGCGCCATGTGGGACCCTCCTCTGGTGGCCGGGCAGCAGCCGGGGATCGAACCGGCGCTGCAGAGACTGCAGGCAGCTTTGCAACCCAGCGCTCAACCGCTGCGCCACCGGGGAGACCCCCGTGATTGGTTTTCTTAATCTGGGGTCCATGGGAGGGATGGGCTTGGGGTTAGGGGTGTTTCATGAGATAGTAGGTACAAACTTGGATGTGTGGGCATTGTTCTGAGAAGATTCATTTTTCTTCACTAGATTCTCAACTAAATCCAAGATTTCCAAAAGAAATTTTGATGTAAATAGTTTTAGTACACTGAAATAAGTTACCATAAGGAAATACACCCAATAGTCTGAGAAATTATTATGAGATTATGGTGAACCAAGAATAAAGCAGCTTCTTTCTTTTAAGGGGAAGAAATAAGTTGATCAGAATCTTGAGAGACAGGAGTTGAGTGGGGGAGATGACAAGGGAATTTGAGGCAGAAAGAAATGCATATGCAAAATCATGGGTTCCGGAAAAACAGATGTATACATGGGAAGATGTTTGGTGTGACTCCAACATGGAGTGCAGGGCAAGAAACATAAAGGGTTAGAGAGAAGCAGACTTTGTACATCTTGTGGACTACAACAAATAAGCAGAAATCTTTAAAAATAAAATGTTTACTCTCAGTTGTATGAAGTATATAAGCATTTCTCATGGCAGGTCTTTTCTATTCCTGCCTTACTTTCTATTGCCTGACTTGGGCAATGAGGTCTACTGTGCCTGAAGGCTGGGTAGCTTGAAACTAGAGCTCTAGGACCCAGTTCAGCCTATGGCAAAATTCTGAAGAATATGCACAAGTATCTTCCTCTCCTATTTCTGGTCCTGTTTTTCTCACCCCTCCTTCGTATGTCCAGAAGGATCTCTTTGAATTCCACCTTCCAGAGGGCTAAAATGATGGAACTAGAAAGGACTTCAGAGGTTATTTTGGTCCCACTTCCTCATTTTGCAGTATTGAAATGGACTCCCAGTGAAGAAATCATTGATGTTACTACTTGTCTCTCTTTTAGTCTCTCTGGTTAGATGCTGGGCCTTTTGCTATCTTCTTTTCTGAGAAAAAAATCAGATTCCTTTGGCTTTATCTAACATCCTTATACCAAAGTCTGCAAAATTTGTGTTCCCAGCCTTTAAAATATTTTTAAAATTTTTAAAATTGAGGTAACATTAGTTTACATCTCTTCTGAGCAAATCTCCCTGTCTTCTGAGGAAGTTTCAGACTTCTTTGGCTTTAGCTAACATCCCTATACCAGAGACTGCTAAATTTGTATTTTTTTTAATTTTAAAAAAGATTTATTTATTTATGCATACAAGAACTGAGGTACAAGCCAGAGGTGTGGGGGTTGAGAGGATTCACCAGAGACAGAGTGGGGACCAGAACAGGCAGATTGACTGAAATATACTGCTGAGGGGAGCAGCGGGTGAGACAGGAGAGGTCTGCTGCACCATTTGGGTAGCTCCCTGGCTGGGGATCGAACTCATGCTGCAGTGGCTGCAGATAGCCTCATAGGTTGTGTCTCAACCCCCTTGCGCCACAGGGAGGCCCTCCCTCTCCACTTTGTGCTCACCCATCTTCCTTCCCTCCCCCTCTGAATGGCTCAGTCTTATAGTCTGCTTTCCAGGGCTAGTTTTTGAGTTTGGCTTTATCTGAACTTTTTTTTTTTTTTTTAAAGATTTATTTATTTATTTATTTCTACAAGCACTGGGTACAGTCAGAAGCGTGGGAGGGTGAGAGAATTCACCAGAGCCAGAGCGGAGAACAGAACAGGCAGAAGGACGAAATACACTGCTGAGGGGAGCAGCGGGCATGGCAGGAGAGGTCTGCGCGCCATGTGGGACCCTCGCCGGTGGCCGGGGATGGAACCGGTGCTGCAGAGGCTGCAGGCAGCTTCGCAGCCCAACGCTCAACAGCTGCGCCACCAGGGGAGGCCCTTTATCTGAGCTTTTGTCTAATTACCCAGTCCTTTTTTTTTCCCCCTCTCTTGCCATCCATTTAATTGTCTACAGAACACTTCTGATATTTTATGTTCTGAAGTCCAGTATGTCCAAAGATATATATATGATTTTTCCCCACCCCCATAAATCTCATATTCCAGTATTATCTGTATTAGAAAATAACTTCTCATCCACCCAGTTGCTCATTTGAGTATCATCCTTGATACCTCTTTGTCTTTTAGTGCCTTTTCCCCAATTTTTTTTTTTTAAGATTTATTTTTATTTATACAAGAGCTGGGGTACAGGCCACAGTCGTGGGAGGGTGAGAGGATTCACCAGAGACAGAGCGGGGAGCAGAACAGACAGATGGACCAAAGCAGTGCGTGAGACAGGAGAGGTTTGCCTCACCATGTGGGATTCTCCTTGGCTGGCCGGGAATCGAACTGGCGCTGTGGAGGCTGTGGACAGCTTCACAGTGCTGTGCTCAACCTGCTGTGCCAATGGGGAGGCCCCTTTCCCCCAATTTACACAATCACAGAAACTTCTCATTTTGTCCATTTCTCACTGTCTTCACTGCCACTGTATTAGACCATTACTTTATTTTTTTAAAGATTTATCTATTTAGGGCCTCCCCTGGTGGCGCAGCGGTTGAGCGCTGGGCTGCGAAGCTGCCCGCAGCTTCTGCAGCGCTCGTTTGATCCCTGGCCACTGGCGAGGGTCCCACATGGAGAGAAAGACCTCTCCTGCCGCCGGCTGCTCCCCTCAGCAGTGTATTTCTTCGTCAGTCTGCCTGTTCTGTTCCCCGCTCTGGCTCTGGTGAATTCTCTCACTCCCCTGCGCTTCTGAGTGTACCCAGTGCTTGTATAAATAAATAAATAAATCTTAAAAAAAATATTTATCGGGCCTCCACGGTGGCGCAGCAGTTGAGCGCTGGGTTGCGAAGGTGCCCGCAGCCTCTGCAGCACCGGTTCAATCCCCGGCTGCTCCCCGGCCACCAGCGAGGGTCCCACATGGCGCGCAGACCTCTCCTGCCGCCCGCTGCTCCCCTCAGCAGTGTACTTCAGTCCTCCTGCCTGCTCTGCTCTCCGCTCTGGCTCTGGTGAATTCTCTCACCCTCCCACACTTCTGACTGTACCCAGTGCTTGTATAAATAAATAAATAAATCTTTAAAAGAAAAATATTTATGTATTTATGCATACAAGAACTGGGGTGTAAGCCAGAGGTGTGGTGGGTGAGAGGATTCACCAGAAACAGAGTGGGGACCAGAACAGGCAGATCTACTGAAATACACTGCTTGAGGGGAGCAGGGGGCGAGACAGGAGAGGTCTGCTGTGCCATGTGGATTAGCGACCTGATCAGAACTCATGCTACAGTGGCTGGCAATAGCTTGACAGCTCTGTGTCTTTAACCCCTGCGCCACCAGGGCAGCCCTAGACCAGAACTTTTTGCCAGAACTTTCTGCATATTCTTCTAACTCCTAATATACACGTTTCTCCCTAAATTTACTTCCCAGACTGCAACCAGAACAAACTCCTTGAAACATAAACCTGGGCCTCCCCTGGTGGCGCAGGTGGTTGAGCGCTGCGCTGTGAAGCTGTCCGCAGCCTCTGCAGCACCGGTTCGAACCCGGCCAGCCGGCGAGTGTCCCACATGTCTTGGCAGACCTCTCCTGTCTTGCCCTCTGCTCCCCTCAGCAGTGTATTTCGTCACTCTGCCTGTTCTGTTCCCCGCTCTGTCTCTGGTGAATCCTCTCACCCTCCCGTGCATCTGGACTGTACCCCAGTTCTTGTATAAAATAAATAAATAAATAAATCTTTAAAAAAAAAAACACATAAACCTGAGGATGTTATGCTTCTATTAACCTTTATTGGTGCTTGTCATTTATAGTGCCACTTTTCTTTCTACCCAATTATTTGGTCGTATCTGGTGCCACCCTCTCATGTGCCAGTCATCCTGGCCTTTCAGTTCCTCACCAGTGCCAAGCTCCTTTGCCCTTGGGGTCTTTATAGGCATTGTCCCCTGGCTTCCCTTTCTTGTCTGGTCAATTTCTGGCCATCCTTCAGGTCTTAGCTGAAGTTCAGGGAAAAATTTCCTTGGCCCCCTGACTAAGTCTGTGCTTTCTCATTGCATTTTGCACAGCTGTAGTTGAATAATTATTTGAATAACTAGTTGCTTATTGTCAGTTTCCCTGACTTGTCTATTCAGGAGGAGGTGAACTCCTAAGACTTTTTCCCCAGCACACTGCTTGGCCCTCAAAAAGTCTACTTCAAAGAGCGATTGAATGCTTTTTCATATACCCAGAGCTGAAACTAGAAGCCAAACCATTTCCAGTACAGTATTCTTTTCTCCAAACCGTGAGGGGTTTCTCCCCAGAAGATGGCACTTCACATTCCAGACTTCTCTCCTTTCCCAGTGAATATATAAATCGTGGATGTTCTATTTCTTCAGTGACCTGTTAAAGTCAATCTAGTGAGCTAGTTCAGGTTCAGAGATTACTCTTCCAACACGGATATTTATATATTAACCAGGATCTCCAGGAGGACAGAAGGTAATCCCAAAGGAACTAATAAAAATTTCATGCACTAAGAAGATATTTTGGAAGGAGGTAGTTTTTACTATCATCCATAATGGGATTATAGGAAAAGAACCTCTAATGTACTAGCCCTACTTTATTTTTTATTTTATTTTTTTAAAGATTTATTTATTTATGTACACAAGCACTGGGTACAGTCAGAAGTGCGGGAGGGTGAGAGAATTCACCAGAGACAGAGCCAGGAACAGAATAGGCAGACGGACGAAATACACTGCTGAGGGGAGCAGCGGGCGGCAGGAGAGGTCTGTCACGCTATGTGGGACCCTTGCCGGCAGCCGGGGATTGAACCAGCGCTGCAGAGGCTGCGGGCAGCTTCGCAGCCCAGTGCTCAACCGCTACGCCACCAGGGGAGGCCCGCTCTGCTTTATTTTTTAAGATTTATTTTTATTTATTTATGCATACAAGAACTGAGGTGTAGGCCAGAGGTGCTGGGGGTGGGGGGTGTGTGAGAGGATACAGCAGAGATAGAGTGGGGAGCAGAACAGTGGATCCACTGAAATACACTGCTGAGGGGAGAAGCGGGTGAGGCAGGAGAGGTCTGCTGTGCCATGTGGGTAGCTCCCTGGCCGGGGATGGAACTCATGCTGCAGTTGCTGGTGATAGCTTCATAGCGCTGATTTTAACCCTGTGCTTTAATGTCTGTATTTTTTTTTTATAGAGGCATGTTTTATTTATTTGTTTGTTTGTTTGTTTGTTTGTTTGTTTTGTTTATACATGCACTGGGTACAGTCAGAAGCGCGGGAGGGTGACAGAATTCACCAGAGGCAGAGCGGGGAGCAGAGCAGGCAGAAGGACCGACGTACACTGCTGAGGCGAGCAGTGGGCGGCAGGAGAGGTCTGCGCGCCATGTGGGTCCCTCCTCTGGTGGCCGGGGAGCAGCTGGGGATCGAACCAGTGCTGCAGGGGCCGCGGGCAGCTTCGCAACCCAGCGCTCAACAGCTGTGCCACCAGGGAGGCCCCCTATTCTTTTTTTTAAAAAAGATTTATTTATTTATGCATATGAGAACTGGGGTACAGGCCAGAGGTGTAAGGGGTAAGAGGATTCACCAGAGACAGAGCGGGGAGCGGAACAAGCAGACTGACTGAAATCCCATTGCTGAGTGGAGCAGCGGGTGAGACAGGAGAGGTCTGCTGTGCCATATGGGTAGCTCTTTGGCCAGTCGGGGATCAAACTAGTGCTGCAGTGGCTGCGGATACCTTCATAGTGCTGTGCTTAACTCTTTGTGTCACCAGGGAGGTCCCGAGGTTAAATTTCTGATCTCTAAAATATTATGTTGTTTGGTCTCCCTTGAAAGTCATAACCTCCATGCTCACAATTTTGAAATAAAATGATAGTGTCTTTGATGCTTATTATTGTCAAGTGGCCAAGTCTATGGATAAGACATGGGGCGGAGGTCTGAGTGCTGTCCCCATGACTGCTTCTTTGAAGTCCCGTTCCACGTCCTGGCTGGCAGCCTGAAGGGCAGATGGCACAGTGTGACTGGTTAGGTGTCCTTGGCCTGGGGCCTCTGGCTCAGTGCCCCAGCTCTACCACTGATTTAGGTTTCCTGGAGTCACTTATAGGCCACCAGTTAGATCCACCGTGGTGCTGCCATTGGCTGCTGTTCCATGCAGTTGCTCTGGTTCTTGGTTAATGCTCCAGGTTGCAGTGGCAGAATTTTGGCTCTGGACACCAGAGGTTTGAGTCCCATCTAGGAGCTTCATCGTGTGCATCGTTCACAACAGCACTGAGAAAAAGTCTTCTCCAGGCTCCCTGCAGGTCTGACTCATGCAGAGATGGTTCAGGGTTATCTCACAATCCTCCTCTAAACCATCTGTACCTGCACGATTCCACACCATGACTTAGAGGCGTCTGGCTGAGTATCTTTTAAAAAGTATTACTGGATTTCTTTTTACTGTCTGCTGGAAGCCCATCACTTTTGGTATCTGAACTTATTCCTTCCAACCGTAAGTGTGATTTGGGTAGAAAAGAATAAGCACTTTGAGCAAAATCATGATGTAAAATCCAAGATGCCCTGTTACCATTTATTTTACTACTGAGTTCACCAATGCCTCCTGTATCGAGGGAGTGGATAGTATCAGGTTGACACCTAATAGTGCATTATTTATCTGTTTGCTACTATTTACAACCAGGAAAGCTCTAGGAAATGTGCTGTCTTAGGATCAAATACCAACACATGAGTTGGGTTTGCTTTTACCCATTCTTTAAATCTCTGGATTCTGGTTCCTGTATACAGAATTTCTCTTTTAGAGGTGGAGGTGACCATTATGCTCCTTCCTGTTAATGTCAGCTACACCTGGCTATTTAATCTTTGTGACATCGGGTACATAATTGAACCAGTGTTCCCTAATGTGGAACAGAGAGACTGATAGCTATTTTGAAGATGTTGAAAATCTTTTAGCTTTTGGAAGCATCAATAACAAAGCTTAACCCACAGCAGGTATTCAAATAGTCTTAATTTCCTTCGTTCTCCAGTTAAGGACACTCCCTTTTGAGGTCTATAGATTTATAGAGTCTCTGGATTACTGGAAGGTACAAGTAAAATTTTATGAAGGCGTGAGGTGTGTTTTTCTTGTAAATGAGGTCCACAGTTTAACGGATTATCACAGGGACAAGCGAAGTCCCTAAAAAAAGAATTGTAGATTCTCTATTTTTCGTCCACATTCTCCCTGAAAAGCTAAAGGATAAATCTTTAGCAGGGCACCAGATATTTTGTGTATGTTTTTGTTCTCAGGGCACTCTTTTTTGCAGTCTGCTAACAGGGCCAGGCCCCTGGGGCGGGAGGTTCTCGAGATAGGAGCCCCCTCTCCCTCCACCGCGGCCCCACGAAGTTTCCCTGCGACCCTGCTTTGGGGTTTCCTTCCAGAGACTGGTGGGGTGCCATTTGCAGCTGAAATCAGGTTATTTTAATCTCTCTCCTGCTTCAAAGGTCTCTTCCTCGAAGAAATCGCTTTTGGTGGGGTTTCGCAAGCTAAGGCTAGTCTCCCGAGCTGCCACCCAAAACCTAAAGGTACGACCCTAGCCGCCCCCACCCTCCTAGGCCCCAATCTCGAGGCGTTGGGGGCGGGGAGGCCCCACGCGCCGCTTCCGCTCCTCCAGCCCGCCAGAGGGCGCTGGGGCCCCGCCTCTTCCTTCCCGGGGTGCTTCGCGCCAGGCCCCTTCCGCGTGGGTGAGTGAATGTGAGAGTCAGCGTCGCGCCGCGCGCGCCGTTCGCCTCCGCCGCTCGGCTCCCTTATTTCGGCTGCGAGGGGCGGGCGCGCGCGTAAAAGCATAGAGACGGGCGTTGAGCTCTGGGGCTAGAGCGTCGCTGAGTCGGAGCCGGAGCCCGAGCCGCGCGCTGAGTCTCCGCTGCGTCCGCCGAGGCCCCCGAGTGTCAGGGACAAAAGCCGCCGCCGCCGCCGCGCCGCCTGCTCCCGCCGCCGGGGCTCATCCGCCGCCGCCTCCGCCCTGAGGGGAGACCGCCTCCGCCGCCACCCGCGAGGATCCGAGAGCCATGTCGGCCAGCAGCCTCTTGGAGCAGGTACAGGCCCGGCCCGCATGCCTCGGCCATTGTGTGAGGCGAGAGGGAGCCCGACTAGGCCCGGGCCCGCCGCCCCCGGTCGGGCCGAGCTGAGGCGGCGCCTCTGGCGGGCCGGGTTTCGGGCCTCTCGGGCCGGCCGCGCCCAGCACCTCGCCCTCAGCCCGCTCTGCCCGGGCCTCGGCGCCCACCGGCCGCGCCGCGCCTGCCTCGTTTTCCTTCCTTGTTTCCTTCCTCTTCCTTGACGCCCTGGGCTCCTCGCGCTGCCTCAGGCGCGTCCCCCGCTTTTCCCCCGCGGGCCCGCCGGCCTAGCGTTTTTCCCCGCCTCCCGTTTTCAGCCTCCCCCTCACCACCATTCCTGACGCCTCCCCTCAGGCCGCTCCTTTCTTCCCTCCCCGGGCCCGGCTTTAATTTGTCCTTTTCCATTTCTTCCTCCGAATGCTTGCTGCCCGGCGACGTTTCCTCCGCCCGCAGAGACCAAAAGGTCAAGGAAACAAAGGTGAGCCCAGCTTCGCGGGTGGCCCGGGGTCGGGAGTGGGGCGCCGAGCGGTGGGGGCGGGGTCTCCGGGAAGCGCCCCGGGGAGAGGACCTTTCGGAAGCCGCTTAGTTCGCAGGTGGTGCTCACTTTAAGCGTTTGACCCTTTCAGTGTGTTCTTGCAGCTGGCGGACAGCTTTTTCGTGAACAAGGAGTAATTCATTAAGGGTGGGGGTGGATTCGGTTTTGAAATGTCCCAGGTCCTTAGTTTCCTGTAGGTCTTAGAAGGCCTTTGTTTTTCATCCTCGTGGATCACACTCTGGAAGTACTCACATGTGATGGGGGAGGGGAAGCGGGAGGGAATAGAAATCTAGAGGAGCCAATAAAATGACCTTTTTAGATCAACTCGCTCTGGGTGGAAGGAGACATTTTCACTGACGAATGTTGCTCAGCATTCACGCTTTGTTCTTTTGAAATGAAAACTTTGTTCGGTAAAATTTTTCTCTGCTGAGGGTACATTTATTTGATTCATTGGTGCTGGGGTGGGGGGAGACTGTAGGACTGAGACACTCCTAATTTGAATATTTTTTTTCCCCTTTAGTACAAAATGGATCTGTGCATCAAAAGGATGGATTAAATGATGATGATTTTGAACCATACTTGAGCCCACAGGCAAGGCCCGTGAGTAGTTAACCATTTACATGCCTGATCAAAGGGTGTAGTATACCAATTATTCTTTCTCTGCCCTATCAATAAATCTCATTTTCAGGAGATGACTGTCTTAATACAGGTCAATATGTTATAAAAACAGTTATTACAAGTTTATGGACTCGGATTCTCATGTCTGTTGTCAACCTTATATTTCTAGACTTGTGTTGATAATGTTTTAGAGTGTAGGAACAATAACATTTATTTGAATAATTGTTCTTCCTTACCAAAAATATAGTGGTGTAAAGTTTAAGAATACTTTCTAGTGTTAAATATCTGAATTTTCACCTCCCCCAATTTTTTCTTTTAGAAATTGGATTCATATGTGATGGAAAAACTAATAGAAAGTAACCTGAACTTTATTCAGTGCTGTAGAACTGGGTGTCTTCCTTTCTTCCACTCACTAGTTAGTGGATTCTTAGATTCTGAGAACTGTATTGGAGTTAGGTACATCTTTCTTGAGTTGAGCTTGATCTGTATCTATAGAGACCAACTTTATATACTTCTGGCTTCTCACTTAAAGGAGCTGTAGGATTTACAAAATGGTTCAAAGGAGGTGAAAATACTGCTTAAGAGCAAGAATGACGTTTTGGCAGTGTAACCTGTCTTCTAATGTGAAGATTAGTTGTATATAAGGTTCATAAAATAATAAGTGTATGTAAAAGCTTGTTTCAGCAGTTCTTTTGTATTGACAGCTTGGGTTCCAAAGACAGAGTTGTAACTAATAAATGTTTCTCCCTTGATTAATAAGCCAAAAGGAAAGTGGACAGTAACTCATCTAAGATATCCTAAAAGAGGAAGAACCTTATGAAAGGGGCATCTGTGTATATGAATATATGCTATCTTATTTGTATTGTAGTCTTGAATAATGACATGTTAATACATGCCCATATTTGAACCTAATTCTCACATAAAACTTTTATGTTACTTAAAATTTTATGCATTGTAAGTATAGAAACCACTTAAGCAAGTGATTGGAAAAAAGTTTTTGCAGAAGACAACCAGTTAATCAGGAAAAGTAGGGAAGGAAGTAGAGGAATGAACTATTAATAGGTTCCTGCTATTGAAGTAGTTTGCTTATATAATCATTATAACAGGGAGAGTGGGAGCATTTGGAAACATAATTCTAGGTAGTTCTTGTGAAACATTGTGTAATTCAGATTTTTGAGCTCGGGGGCATGTGGGAACCTGCCAGTTCAGGTGTAGGCATTCAGCTATATAATGGTATAGCCTGTGATATTAAATGTGTTTGTTTTTTCCTTTCTTGAATAAGCTCAAGCTTAAATGTCTAGTTAAGAAATTTTGAGGAAAATAACAAATCTTGGTTGAATGGAGGAATAACTTGAGAATCTTTGTTCTCTGTAGTTTATAGTCGCGTTGTTTCATTTGCTTTTAAACCAGTTCTGTATTGCCTTAAATAGGCTTATTCTGAGTTGAGTATAGACTGAATTTTTACACATAGTGATTTTGGTTTGTTAATATCTTAACACTCTTTAAAAAATAGACTTTAACTTGAGGATATGTGTGAAAAGATTGAGCTTTTTTTCTAAGGAAAAATTTTAATTGGCAGATAAAAATACCAGCATTTTTTTCAACCATGTTAACTGAAATATTTAATTTCGATGTGTTGTAGTGACTAGGGAGAACCTCTATTTGCTTTGATAATACAGACTTAAGCACAATATACTTTATGGTTTTCTAAGTGTCTTAAGAACAAAACTACTTATTGACTGGTTATTGGTTGTACAGTTAACCAGTATAGGCCAGAGCTATTTTGGAGCTAGGGCAAAATATTCTTGATTTCCATTTGAGCTGTGTATCTATAGTTAGAGATCAATTTGTGTATCTCTGACTCCACATTTAAGGGATTATTTTGTGAGTGATAGGATTCATAAAAAGTATTAAAGTGATATTCTGCATAAACTAAAGTTGGTCAAGAATGAGGTTTTTGCACTGTAATCTTCAATGTGTGCAGTGGTTAATGTGAAGACTATTTGCATTTAAATTTATATTCCTGGTTCTTTTTTTACAATGATTCCTTTTTTAAAGGTATACATTATATAAAATCATACTCCTGCTTTTAATGGAAAGGTTAGGTGTGAGTTTCCCTTGCAGTCACTTTATAGGTCAAGTAAAACAGGTAGCAATCTTTTTCTAGTTTTAAATTCTCTGGAAACCACTTTACTTTCTAGATTTTTTTTTTTTTTTTTTAATAGTAGCATCTATTTCTTCTCAGGTGATTTGCTAAGAGGCCAAAGCTGTAAACTAGATGTAGTGAGTTCTATGTTTTGGTGTATGGATGAGGGATGACTGCACAGATTTTTGGGATAGAATTTCAAATACCCCCGTTCTGTTATAGTACGGTTTTAATAGGAAATTCCTTTAAATACTGTTCAAACTATTGAACACTTTGAAACTCTGTTATGTCAAAATTCCTACTCCTTAATCCAGAGATGGTTGGTGGCTTTAGTAAAAATATCATCTGAACACTTCTATAGAGCAAGACTTAAACTGTTGATGAAGTACTGGGTTTGCCCTTTGCTGAATTGAAGTGCTAAAGTTAAGGCCCACGTTCATTATATGTTTAACTTTAAACATTGCAGTGATTAAATAAAAAAAACTTATATTATGAAAATACCAGCAGGTTTATGGGAAGAAACCATCTGAAATAGTCATTCCTTTTTTATGGTAATGACTGAAATACTTAAGTTGTGAATAAGTGGAAGAGGAAATGTCCTGATTGCTTTGTTTATTTTTGTATTTAATCTTGATTTATTTGCTTTTTTTCTCCTTCCACAGAATAATGCATATACTGCCATGTCAGATTCCTATTTACCCAGTTACTACAGTCCCTCCATTGGCTTCTCCTATTCTCTGGGTGAAGCTGCTTGGTCTACTGGAGGCGACACAGCCATGCCCTATCTAACTTCTTATGGACAGCTGAGCAACGGAGAGCCTCACTTTCTACCAGATGCAATGTTTGGACAACCAGGAGCCCTAGGTAGCACTCCATTTCTTGGTCAGCATGGTTTTAATTTCTTTCCCAGTGGGATTGACTTCTCTGCTTGGGGAAATAACAGTTCTCAGGGACAGTCTACTCAGAGCTCTGGATATAGTAGCAATTATGCTTATGCACCTAGCTCCTTAGGTGGAGCCATGATTGATGGACAGTCAGCTTTTGCCAGTGAGACTCTCAATAAGGCTCCTGGCATGAATACTATAGACCAAGGGATGGCAGCATTGAAGTTGGGTAGCACTGAAGTTGCAAGCAGTGTTCCAAAAGTTGTAGGCTCTGCTGTTGGTAGTGGGTCCATTACTAGTAACATCGTCGCTTCCAATAGTTTGCCTCCTGCTACCATTGCTCCTCCGAAACCAGCATCTTGGGCTGATATTGCTAGCAAGCCTGCAAAACAGCAACCTAAGTTGAAGACCAAGAATGGGATTGCAGGGTCAAGTCTTCCGCCACCCCCAATAAAGCATAACATGGATATTGGAACTTGGGATAACAAGGGTCCTGTGGCAAAAGCACCCTCACAGGCTTTGGTCCAGAATATAGGTCAGCAGCCAACCCAGGGGTCTCCCCAGCCTGTCGGTCAGCAGGCTAACAACAGCCCACCAGTGGCTCAGGCATCCGTAGGGCAACAAACACAACCATTGCCCCCACCTCCTCCACAGCCTACCCAGCTCTCAGTCCAGCAACAGGCAGCTCAGCCAACCCGCTGGGTAGCACCTCGGAACCGTGGCAGTGGGTTCGGTCATAATGGGGTGGATGGTAATGGAGTAGGACAGTCTCAGGCCGGATCTGGATCTACTCCTTCAGAACCTCACCCAGTGCTGGAGAAGCTGCGGTCCATTAATAACTATAACCCCAAGGATTTTGACTGGAATCTGAAACATGGCCGGGTTTTCATCATTAAGAGCTACTCTGAGGACGATATCCACCGTTCCATTAAGTATAATATCTGGTGCAGCACAGAGCATGGTAACAAGAGACTGGATGCTGCTTATCGCTCCATGAACGGGAAAGGCCCCGTTTACTTACTTTTCAGTGTCAACGGCAGTGGACACTTCTGTGGCGTTGCAGAAATGAAATCCGCTGTGGACTACAACACATGTGCAGGTGTGTGGTCCCAGGACAAATGGAAGGGTCGTTTTGATGTCAGGTGGATTTTTGTGAAGGACGTTCCCAATAGCCAACTGCGACACATTCGCCTAGAGAACAACGAGAATAAACCAGTGACCAACTCCAGGGACACTCAGGAAGTGCCTCTGGAAAAGGCTAAGCAGGTGTTGAAAATCATAGCCAGCTACAAGCACACCACTTCCATTTTTGATGACTTCTCACACTATGAGAAACGCCAAGAGGAAGAAGAAAGTGTTAAAAAGGTAACCAGTTTATTACCATTCTTAAGACTTTCAGGGAAGGAGAAGGAACTAGGGAGAACAGGAGAGGTATTATACTGAACCATAAATAAAAGCTCTGAATAACTCAAGTATCACTTATTAGTTCAAACCTTTATGGAAGTGTAGTTGGTCTTACTATTTGAACCTTAGTGTGAAGGATAATGGAGGAAAGAAATGTGGCTTAAAGGAAAGCAGAAACTATGTAAGGAAAGGGGATTTACATGATGCCGAAAGATGTGAAGAATGAGTTGAAAGAAATGTAAAGGGGATGATTGTAGTGATAGAACCATGGAAAAGGTTAAAGCTGTAATGGGGCACAGAAGAAGGTTGGGTACTGTGGTTATTTTCAAGAGCTGGTGAGTTACCAAGCACTGAAACTGTTTTCTGCCTGCCTTCTAGAATTGGTGGTGTTAAGAGGGTGTTTTTCAGAACTTTTTTCCTAGCTCCTATCCTTCATAGTGTTTTGCCTTTTTCCCAAGACCTTTTTCTTGGTAGAACAGTCAGTATTTATTATATAAAATGTCAAAAAAAAAAAAAAATCCAACATAACCAGAAAAAGGGTGACCTCTTTTAACATTTTTGTATTTGTGAGGAGTGACTTTTCTCTGTAACAGTTGGGAATCTTGGGAAGAGCGATGGAGGATAGGTTCATACTAAAGAGTTGAATTTATTTTAAAGAGTTGGTAATCCTTATTGAGAGAATGTAAATATTTAGGACTGTAAGAGAAAGAAAATGCTAATT
The DNA here is from genome assembly GCF_964194135.1 of Talpa europaea. Classification (NCBI taxonomy): domain Eukaryota; kingdom Metazoa; phylum Chordata; class Mammalia; order Eulipotyphla; family Talpidae; genus Talpa; species Talpa europaea. The sequence goes on from NC_140076.1 coordinate 16,556,425, forward strand.
GGGGTGGATTGTCATACATTATCCAGGACTCAGACACTATTTAATGTAGTATGGTGGAAAAAGTAAGAGTGAAAGGAGAAATGTTCTTTAAGAGATATACATATTATTGATTGAGAGAAACCTGAGTACTTAGCCTCAAATATAAAATAAATTATATAAATGCCTTTCCTTAAGTTTGTCATGAATTCATGGGGATTTTATATTTGTTCTAGGACCTGAGACACCTGTTAGGTTTTCAGTATAAAAACATTCTTTTAGTGGTGTGAGGAGGGCTCTTTGGTATCAGGTGCCCAGTTTAAAGCAGAATGGTTGCCATCTTCTAGAGTGTACAGATGAATGAGAAAGTGATATACTTGCCAGTGATGTTAAATAATCGGGAATATAGAGCCAGAATACTGAGAAGTTGATTGTCAGACAAAACACAGCAAAATTTAGTCTTTTAAACCCCTCCACAGTGTAACAAAAATCTATCATAAATCTTGTAGAAAGAAGGTAGTTTACTGATTATTTTTGCTAGATAGCGGAAAGACTAAATCGTCACAGGCTTCTGTTTCTAGAGAAACAAAAAGGAGCCTGACCTTTTTGCATCACATGGTGGCATAGCAGATTATTAACTTACATGAGGGACACCTTGGTTTAACCACTGAAACATGCTTAATCACTACACTATATTATGAATCTGCTTTCTTCCATCTGCAGAATGCTCTCTTACATCTCATGATTAAAAGCAGAAAGGCAGAGATAGGAATATTTTTAGGAATGTATAGTATAAGATGCTAAGATGAACTTGAATGTGTTAGAATCAGTGTGGAAACTTGGATTTAAAAATGAGGTAGTGAATTTGAGGACTGCTAATTTATGTAAACTTCTAATCAAGTATGTATCTATTAAATTCACAAGTCACTTGGTGAACTTTTGGAATAGATGGAAGAGTCATATGTTGGGATTGACTACCCTTATGATGTTTTCATAGTGTGAGTGTAATAATAAAGCTTTAAGGTCTTGATTAGTGAATGGTTCTTTGGTAAAACCATTCCATAATGACTTGATGGTTGAGTATCCCAGTTATTCTCAGGTTAGTAAATAAACATCAAAAATAAACAAAAGCTTCGATTATTCTTGTCATTACTTTTTAGTTTACCTGCTAAAGTTTATAGGAACGTTCCTGTGGTTGCTTCTAAATCCAGTTACCGCTTCAGTCAATATTGCCTTATTCCTGTTGCCAACTGTTAACTCTGAACATCCTTACACAATTGACTATAAATTGTTTTTCCAGACTTTATTAGTCTTCCAAGACAAAACAAGTTTCATGAAGAATGGGACTGATACCTCACTGAGCAGTAGATTCTCTTAGATGGGGTGTTTGTGTGTGTGCTTTGTATTTACAAGATTGCAGAAAATCTTCACGCCAAATTGGCATGGTAACTCAATAAATTGAAGGAATACTTAAACTTCATTCTGAAAATGATGTTGCAAAACTTCTAAAGTTTTGTGATTGGGTACATTTCTTGGCAGAATAAACTGAAGGAGAACGCAAGCCATTTTTGCTTGGTATTCTTACTGACTTGTTTGCCACAGGATCTATTTAATATCTTAGAACCTTCAACCTGTGAAACGTAAAGCATATTTAGTGACATCATCCATGTGTGGTTTACTTCATTTTATACCTCAAGTACTATTGTGTAATTGGCTTTCTGCATTTTAGAAGCTTTCCCTAATCATTATGCAATCTTCTGTGACATCACTTTTGATGACTTTATAGTGTTGTCATAGATTATAATTTACCATTCTCTTTATTTGTTGAATATGTCAGCTTAATACTTTTTTTTTTCAGGTAAAGTAATATGGTAGTGAACATTTTTTAATATATATTGATTCACTTCTTTATTAATGGACCAAAGGATGTTTTACATGTTTTATAAGATTTTCGCCATGCTGTATAATTGCGTATGACTTTTTTTTTTCCCTAGTAAATTCTTTTTAAAGATTTATTTATTTATGCATACAAGAGCTAGGGTATAGGCCAGAAGTGTGGGGGGTGAGAGAATTCACCAGAGACAGAGTGGGGAGCAGAACAGGCAGATTGACCGAAGTACGCTGCTGAGGGGAGCAGCAGTCAAGTCAGGAGAGGTCTGCTGCACCATGTCGGTTGCTCCCTGGCTGGCCGGGGATTGAACTCATGCTTCAGAGTCTGCGAATTGCTTCATAGTGTGGTGCTCAACCCCTTGTGCCACCAGGGAGCCCCCCCCCCCCAGTAATTTTTGATTGAAATTACTTAGCTGTCAGCCATTCTGAAGAAGTGAGTTAACTTTTCCTTTGGGCTCAACTTTGGAGTAGTCTGGCATAAGGAAAGATAATTTTTTTTTTTTTTAAGATTTATTTATTCATGTATACAAGAATCGGGGTATAGGCCAGATGTGCGGGAGGGTGAGGGGATTCACCAGAGACAGAGCGGGGAGCAGAACAGGCAGACTGCCCATGAACACTGCTGAGGGGAGCAGCAGGCGAGACAGGAGAGGTCTGCCATGCCATGTGGGTATCTCTCTGGCTGGCCCAGATCGAACCCCCGTTGCAGAGGCTATGGACAGCTTCATAGCGCTGTGCTCAACTGCCTGCGCCACCTGGGAGGCCCAGAAAGATACTTGTTAATAAGCCTCACAAAATGATTTAAGTTTTGTCTTATGTCTTTAGTTCTTTAACTCTAGGTAAAAATAAGAGTAGCGAGGACTGAGGACTGTGTAATTCTCTTAAGAGTCTGGCCTATCATTAGACTCTAATCAGGCACTTGGGTAAATTATTTTTCTGAGTAACTGGAAAGCTAATGGGGAGTGGGGTGAGGGGCATGTAGAGAAGATACGATTATAGTAATACTAAGTTAAGGCTTACATCCTTTAGAATTTCCTTGCTATTGAGAATGGCAAGATTTCTTAAATACCGGGCCTCCCCTGGTGGCGCAGGTGGTTGAGCACTGTGCTGTGAAGCTGTCCCGCAGCCTCTGCAGTGCTGGTTCGATCCCTGCCGGCCTGTGAGGGTTCCACATGGTGCGGCAGACCTCTCCTGTCGCGCCCGCTGCTCCCCTCAGCAGTGTATTTCATCAGTCTGCCTGTTCTGTTCCCCTCTCTGTCTCTGGTGAATCCTCTCACCCTCTTGCGAATCTGGCCTATACCCTGGTTCTTGTATAAAAAAATCTTTAAAAAAAAAAAATTTCTTATATACTTCTAGAATTATTCCTGTTTTCAAGTAAAACCAAAAAATGGTGAATTACTGTTTTAAGAACTAAGATGAAGTTGCTTGTATTTTCATTGTGCAACTTTACTGTGTGCTAGAACCTACAAAGAAACTCAGGAGTATATTTTCAGGGAACCTTACATTAGTGACAGATAACAGTACAAACTAGGAAGTGTTTTTTCAAGGTATGCACAAGGTGCCAATTTGGAAGCTTTAAGATTGCTTAAACCAGCCTTCAGTGTGGGTGGATTGATCATGGAAGAACTATGGAAGAAGTAATTGCTGAGCTGAACCTTGAAAGATGCATAGAAGATAGCTAGAGGTGTTTTGGGAAGAGTAAATGTGGTACCTTATAGATAATAACTTGAAACAGGGATTTTCCTGTATAGGTCTAATTGATATGTGGATTGGATTTCCCCAAAGGAAAATTTGGTGATTAGATTAGGAAAAGGAAGTTGAATGAAATGTTTATGCAATTAGTTTGATATAGGAGTGTTGGGACAGGTATAGAGTTGACTTTAAAAAATGTGTGTGTTTAGAAGATCAAGGAGTAAGGTCTTACTTGAATCAGGGTGGTGGAGTTCCTTGCTGTAGTATGTATTTGGAAAGCAGTGGGTTGCTTGTAGATGTAGAGGTGAAACTCATTTTCTGCTGTGCAATATTTGGTGTAAAACATTTAGTTTGTAAGTGGTGATTTCAGAGGGACATGTATGATAAGGGAATAGATGGCTTTGCAGAATACATGATAACTTATGATGATCAAGTGTTTTTATCATTCTAGTAGGTTTATTCTCTGTCAAAAGATAGCACTACAGCCAGTGGTTATAGGGAAAAGATTTTTTGTAAACAAAAGGGAGAACTTTCTAAAAATGGAGTTCTTAGTTACAGGAGAGTTTCCAAGAAGAGACTAACAGAACATTTATTATATATTATAGAGAGGATTCTTATGGGATAGTCTAGACCAGAGAAACAAAGCATCAGGTAGGGTTAGTTGGCGCAGGATAACATCAGATGTGCATGGAGAGGAATTGATACTACATACACGTCTTTTTACTCTTTTGTTCTACAATTTCTGATCTAAATGCTTATTACATACAAAAAAAAGGGACTGAAGCGGAAGGACATGAATGATAAAATAAGGGGATTCCCAGTGAATCTTAGTACATATGAGGTGTATGTGTAGCTTTTTAAAAAATATGGGGGGGCCTCCCTGGTGGCACAGGGTTTAAAGGCAGCGCTATCAGTCTGTCAGCAGCCACTGCAGCATGGTCCCCCCGCTGGCCAGGGCCCTAATCCACATGGTGCAGCAGACCTCTTCTGTTTTGCCAACTGCTGCCCTCAGCAGTGTATTTCAGTAGATCTGCCTTTTCTGCTCCCCAACTCTGTCTCTGGTGAATTTTCTCACCTCTCCTATACCGCTAGCCTACACCCCAGTTCTTGTATGCATAAATAAATCTTAAAAAAAATATGTATTATGCCTTAATGTCAAAGAGAAATGGTTACCTAAAATGTATACCAAAGAATTATTTTAAGAATATTTTATTTTCCTTACAGCTTTTCTCTTTTAACCCTTTAATGTGGGCATTTAACTTCTTGTTAAGAAATAATTTGAAGTAATCACCTTGGTTCCATTTTCTTTTTTTTTTTTTAATTTTTTTTTTTTTTTAATAGAGGCATGTTTTATTTATTTATTTGTTTTGTTTATACATGCACTGGGTACAGTCAGAAGCGCGGGAGGGTGAGAGAATTCACCAGAGCCAGAGCAGGGAGCAGAGCAGGCAGAAGGACTGAAGTACACTGCTGAGGGGAGCAGCGGGTGGCAGGAGAGGTCTGCGCACCATGTGGGACCCTCCTCTGGTGGCCGGGGAGCAGCCAGGGATCGAACCAGCGCCGCAGAGGCCACGGGCAGCTTCGCAACCCAGCGCTCAACCACTGCGCCACTGGGGAGGCCCCCACCTTGGTTCCATTTTCAACTTTAGAAAAAATTATATCCAAGTTTTACAATATAAAAGTCAAAGGAAGAAAACATCACTTTAGCCAAATGTATTGTTTTCTTATTAAATCCTTAGGAAATAACCAGTGGGGTATTGTTCTTTTCTGTTTGGGTATTGTTCTTTTCTATTTGCTTGAAACTGCCTCTGTAGAACTAGTGAGTAGGTATCCTGTTTAAATCAGGATGATAAAGATGAACTTCAAGTAAAATTCTAAGGCCTTCTGTGTCTCTTGCTGATAAGTTAACTTGTGTCTGCCAAAAAGATTGAGGGAATTCTGTGTGTATTAATCATCACCTTCTATGCTTTGCGCATAGATAAAAAGCCTTTCTGCAGCCTCTTTAATGTTGGACTAGAAGAAAATATGACACTGAATTTGGAATTTTTTGAACCAAATCCTTTGTATTGACTTTTTTTTTTTTTTAAAAGATTTATTTATTTATGCATCCAAGAACTGGGGTGTGTAGGCCAGAGGAGCAAGGGGTGAGAGGATTCTCCAGAGACAGAATGGGGGAGCAGAACAGAGAGATCCACTGAAATACACTGTTGAGGGGAGCAGCGGGCGAGACAGGAGAGGTCTGCTGTGCCATGTGGATTAGGCCCCTGGCCTGGGATCGAACTCATGCTACAGAGGCTGTGGGTAGCTTCACAGTGCTGTTCTTAACCCCTTGTACCACCAGGGAGGCCCTGACATGTCTTTGTTATTTCACTTTTGCCTTAGTGAATAAATGAAAATATGTTGGGACTACATCCAAAGAGTCACTGTAAATCTCTTAGGCCTGTAAAACCCATGGACCACTGTGTGATAAATGGAGTTTGCCAGGTAGAAAAGAGGGGGGAAGGACACAGTATGTTCAAAAGCCTGGTCTTACATTTTTATTTTTTTTTTATTATTATTTTTTTTAATGTAGATTGAATGATTGACTTTATTGTTTTATTTATTTGTTTGTTTGTTTTGTTTATACATGCACTGGGTACAGTCAGAAGCGTGGGATGGTGAGAGAATTCACCAGAGCCAGAGCAGGGAGCAGAGCAGGCAGAAGCGAAGTACACTGCTGAGGGGAGCAGCGGGCGGCAGGAGAGGTCTGCGCGCCATGTGGGACCCTCCTCCGGTGGCCGGGGAGCAGCTGGGTATTGAACTGTTGCTGCAGAGGCCGCAGGCAGCTTCGCAACCCAGCGCTCAACCACTGCGCCACCGGGGAGGCCCTGATCTTACATTTTTAGAGTGGGAAGGAATGGTAAGAAAAGCTGGAGAGGTTGGCTGGGCGCTCAGTATTTGGGGGATTTTGGATTTTTATTTTGTACTTTCATTTTAGTTAGATTGTAAGGATAGTTAAAACGGATTGACAGTTTGGAGGATGGAAAGGAAATATTTAGTGAACACTGACTTTGTTAGAATTCAGGGGTTTTTAGCCCTCAGTATAGGTTAAAGGCATGGAAGAGTTTAAGATTATTCCAGAATAGCAGCAATAAAAATGATGGTTGAGTTATTTAGCTTTCTGTAGCGTCTAGTGCTTAGTGGTCCTGAGTACGTTTTTACGTTGTTTCATTTAGTTCTATCATTGTGAAGTTGGTACAGTTATTTCAGTTTTACATGTGAACACTCGGAAGCACAGAAAAGAGTAAATAACTTCTGCAAGGTCACGTAGCTAAGAAAGCAGATTTGGTGTGTTCTACTTAGGCAGTGTGGTTTTAGAGCTTAACATAGTGTGAGAAGAGGACCAAAGACATAATTGAGAAATAACAAAATTTAAAGGATGGGTTAGAAAGAGCAAGTGAGGGCCTCTCCTGGTGGTGCAGCGGTTAAGCGCTGGGCTGCGAACTGCCCGCAGCCTCTGCAGTGCCGGTTCGATCCCCCGGCAGCCCGTGAGGGTCCCACATGGCGCGACAGACCTCTCCTGCCACGCCTGCTGCTCCCCTCAGCTGTGTATTTCGTCACTCTGCTTGTTCTGTTCCCCACTCTGGCTCTGGTGAATTCTCTCACCCTCCTGCGCTTCTGACTGTACCCAGTGCTTGTATAAGAAAAGAAAAGAAATAACAAGTGAAAGAGATGGAGGGAGGGAATAGCCTGAACTTTTGGACCAACGTGGAAAGACCTAGGTCCTTTTTCTTTCTTTCTTTCTTTTTTTTTTTTTTAAAGATTTAATTATTTATGCATACCAGAACTGGGGTACAGGCCAGAGATGCGGAGGGTGAGAGGATTCACTAGAGACAGAGTGGGGAACAAAACAGGCAGACTGAAAACACTGCTGAGGGGAGCAGTGGGTGAGTCAGGAGAGGTCTGTTGCACCATGTGGGTTGCTCCCTGGCCGGGGCTCGAACTGCAGTGGCTGTGGATAGCTTCATAGGTTGCGTCTTAACCCCTTGCGCCACCAGGGAGGCCCAAGACCTATGTCTTGAATAGAATTTCAAGCAGTGGATATAATTCACATATTCAGGAACTGCAGAGAGAGGTGACAGATGACTACCAATGCCTACTTCTATCTGTTGAATAAAAATAACCAGAGAGTGCTTTGCTATTATGGGTTTGTGTGAAGGTTTTAGTTTCCACACATCCAGCAGACTGCATTTGTGTTTGTACATTGTTCTAATTCCCCACCCACCTCACCTTCCCCAACCCCCAGACAATTTTACAAGCTGTCTGTTCTGAGCCTTGAAGAGATTGAGTGAAGACCAGCTTTTATTTAGTTATAGTTAGTAGGTCAGTTTTGGTAAATTAGACCATGTAAAAATGCCTGAAATACAATTGGGTATTAAGAATTCTAGCTGGGGGCCTCCCCGGTGGCGCAGCGGTTGAGTGCTGGGTTGCAAAGCTACCCGCGGCCTCTGCGGCGCCGGTTCGATCCCCGGCTGTTTCCCGGCCACCGGAGGAGGGTCCCCACATGGCGCGCAGACCTCTCCTGCCGCCCGCTGCTCCCCTCAGCAGTGTGCTTCGGTCCTTCTGCCTGCTCTGCTCCCCGCTCTGGCTCTGGTGAATTCTCTCACCCTCCCGCGCTTCTGACTATACCCAGTGCATGTATAAACAAAACAAACAAATAAATAAATAAAACATGCCTCTATTAAAAAAAAAAAAAAGAATTCTAGCTGGGACTAGTTCAATAAATAGTGCTTTAATGCTTTTCATCCCTTGCTGAATAAGTAGTTATACCCCTCATTGAACTGACTTAACTCTGATTAGCCATAGTGAGAAGATACCAAATAATTATCAGATAATATAGAACACACTATAAGACAGTATATATTGTGAAGTGCTAATAGCAAAGAACACAGTATAGGATAATACATACTGTGGAGTGCCAATAGCAAGAACAGTTAGCACTGAAGTCATTAGGACAGTTTTATGGGAGACTGGATTTCAAGGTGGGACTAGACATGTAGATAAGAAAAGAAATAATGGAGCCTCCCCGGTGGCGAAGCTGGTTGGGTGCTGTGCTGTGAGGCCATCCACAGCCTTTGCAGCACTGTTTTGATTCCTTGCTGGCTGGGGAGATTCCCACCCACATGGTGCAGCAGACCTCTCCTGTTGTGCCCACTCCTCCCCTCAGCAGTGCTTTCGGCCTGTCTGCCTGTTCTGCTCCCTGCTCTGTCTCTGGTGAATCCTCTCACCCTCCCGCGTCTCTGGCCTGTACCCCAGCTATTGTGTAAATAAAAAAATCTTTTAAAAAAAAATGGAAAGCTGGGCCTCCCCGGTGGCGCAGCAGTTGAGCGCTGGGTTGTGAAGCTGCCTGCGGCCTCTGCAGCGCTGGTTCGATCCCCGGCTGCTCCCCTGCCACCGGAGGAGGGTCCCACATGGCGCGCGGACCTCTCCTGCCGCCCGCTGCTCCCCTCAGCAGTGTACTTCGGTCCTTCTGCCTGCTCTGCTCCCCGCTCTGGCTCTGGTGAATTCTCTCACCCTCCCGTGCTTCTGACTGTACCCAGTGCATGTATAAACAAAACACACAAATAAATAAATAAATAAATAAATAAATAAATAAATAAATAAATAAATAAATAAATAAAGCATGCCTCTATTAAAAAAAATTTTAAAAAAATGGAAAGATTAAGGAAGAAAATGGCTATGTTGGGTGTGGAGGGGAAAAAGAAGAGGCAGTTGATTTTCTTTCCAATGCATTTACACTGTACTGCTTTTGTAGTATTTGGTGGCTCTTAGGAGATACTTGTGTCACAGTTAAAACTATGTCCATATCATTTGTGGAATACATGAAACCATTTAGAAAAGGTAGACTTCCTGTGTGCTTCTTGGGTAATCAGGGTCTGGAGATTAAAAATAAATTTTTTTTTTAAAGATTTATTTATTTTATACAAGAGCTGGGGTACAGGCCAGATTCGCGGGAGGGTGAGATGATTCACCAGAGACAGAGCAGGGAACAGAACAGGTAGACTGACGAAATACACTGCTGAGGGGAGCAGGCGGCGAGACAGGAGAGGTCTGCTGCACCATGTGGGACCCTCACTGGCTGGCCGGGATCGAACCAGCACTGCAGAAGCTGCGGACATCTTCACAGCATGGCTCTCAACCACCTGCGCCACCAGGGGAGGCCCATATTATAAAGAAGTTTTAAAGCCTGCATGTAAAACACTATTGTGAAAATTTTATATTTATACATTTTTGCCTTTGTATTTGTTGTAAAATATAACCACATTATAAAAAGTTAGAGAATTGAAAGAAAATTCACCCATGCTACTCTGACAAAAAAAGTCATCATTTTGGCATTTTTGTTTACCTACAAATTTGCTTGCTGGTTTTTTTTTTTTAAAAGATCTATATATGCATGCAAGAGCTGGGGTGGAGGTCAGAGGTGTGTCTGTGTGGAGGGGAGGTGGGGTGAGAGTATTCACCAGAGACGGAGTGGGAAGCAGAACAAGAGGATTGACTGAAACACACTACTGAGGGGAGCAGCAGGCAAGACGAATGGTCTGGTGCCCCAAGTGGGCTGGCACTCTTGCCAGAATCAAACTGGTGCTGTAGTGGCTGCCAATAAAATAGCTTCATAGTCTGAGACTTAACCCTTTGTGCCAACAGGGAGGCCCCTACCTACAAATTTGTTTTAGAATTTATGTGATATCTACTTTATCTTTTTCCCCTTTGACACTTATGGTATAAACCCATGTTTTGTCCTATTTTTGACATCTGTAGAGCCCTTTTCATCTCTTATCTCTGATCCTTGTAATTATCCTATAGAATAGTGAAGATTAGCTTCATTTTATAGTTAGGGAATTGAGATTCAAAAAGAACAACTTTCTCAAGATCACTAGGTAGGAAGTAGAAGAACTGGAATTATTCTGCCCCAAAGCTTATTCCTTAATGATTTGCTGCATTTTCACATTTATCATTTAAAATTGCTAATAACAATGTTGTATATTACCTGTTGATCTCTGTAGCCAGTTACTTCTTTGTGGCTATATTGGGAGACCATAATTAATTGAAACTTACGCCTGAATTTAAGTACTCAGGTGTAATCTTCACAAGCATCAAAATGGGGATGAGTTGCATCCATTCCACCATATTTTGTGAAACTTGCTCCTAATTATAGGCATTCGGAATAAGGGGGCAGGGGATGCATGTGATTCTGTATAAATCACTCTGAAAGGTTATAAAATTGAGTGGGGAGGTTTTAGTCTATCCTCTCATGTTTATAAATTGCAAGGTTACCTCACTTTATTGATAAATCTAAAACTGGAATCCAGGCAAATTCTGGGCTAATTCATATTCATTTATGACAAATGTTACTTGGAGTGTATTGGTCTTCCTACAGAGGTGTGGGAAGGGGGATTAGAAGGGTAGACTTGGGTGAGAGGTTCAGAATGTAAACTCAAAAATATATGGTAATGATTTAAAACAATCTGCCCCACATAATAAACTGGAAATTTTTATTTAGTCAACTCACTAGGAATAACAGGATTCAAAATGACTGAAGAGAAGTTTCTGTTTGTAGAAGTTAACCATCTGGGAGTATTTAACAGTGCAGATTCTTGTCCTCCCTCATCTTCTTAATGAGTGTATTTGGAATCTGCATTTTATCAGTGTTCTATATGATTCTCTTGTGTTTCAGTGTTTGAAAACTGGATTATGTCTCTTAGTAATGTTTTTTTTTCCAAATTAGAGTTATTTTTTTTTAAGATTTTATGTATTTATTTATACAAGCACTGGCTACAGTCAGAAGTGCGGGAGGGTGAGAGAATTCACCAGAGCCAGAGCAGGGAGCAGAGCAGGCAGACTGACAAAGTACACTGCTGAGGGGAGCAGCAGGCGGCAGAGAGGTCTGTGCGCCATGTGGGACCCTCACCCAGTGGTCGGGGATCGAACTGGCGCTACAGAGGCTACGGGCAGCTTCGCAACCCAGCGCTCAACCACTGCGCCACCGGAGAGGCCCTCTTAGTAATGTTTTGTATACTCCCCCCCTCCCCATTTTCCCTCCTGAAATTCCTCATGGTTTTCCTGCAGTTTCTTCATGGGTTCTGTAGTTTCTCCCCAATCCTTAAGTCTATTTTACCAGCTAGTCTCCAAATTCATCATTAGAAGCAATGTTAGAATTCATCTGAGTTTCAGAAGCTTGGCTGTACTTTACAATGCTGTGGCCTAACTTAAGACTTAACTCATTTTTTTTTTTTTAAAGGTTTATTTATTTATACAAGCACTGGGTACAGTCAGAAGTGCGGGAGGGTGAGAGAATTCACCAGAGCCAGAGCGGGGAACAGAACAGGCAGACTGATGAAATATACTGCTGAGGGGAGCAGCGGGTGCATCAGGAGAGGTCTGTTGTGCCATGTGGGACCCTCACCGGTGACCAGGGATCGAACCGGCACTGCAGAGGCTGCCGACAGCTTCGCAGCCCAGTGCTCAACTGCTGCGCCGCCAGGGGAGGCCCTGGTTTTGATATTTTTGAAGGTGGAGCTGGAGGAGAATGTCTTGCATCAGATAGCTGGAAAGAATATACTGATGATTGCTTCATTCTTTCTGAACTTTGTCAGAGAGTGGGATATGCTTATGTTTGGAATAGGGGGATTTGACAAGCTATTAAAACCTTCACTGTATTCTGAAATGTCTTAAGAAATGGGTTTTATTTTGAAATTAGTTTTGGTTCAAATGTTTTTACAAGAGAGTTGAGTAATTCAGAGAATAATAAAGCCTGGAAAAATGTTTTGTTTAGAGTTAGTAGTTTTCTAATTTTATTTTGTTACATTGAAAAATTAATGTAGCTATCTTACCCTTTGTCCTTACTTGAGAAGTTACTAGTCAGATACATTCTGGGTCAAAGAAGTGACACCCAGAAGTGACTGACCTTTTTGGTGAAATGTATATTGGAGTTCAGCTACTAATTATTAGCAGTCTTGGAAAGAATTTGATGGTAGGAAATATGATTAGTTAATGCATGTACTTCATTTTTTGGTACCTAGTACCCAGAAATTTAGTTCATCGAAATTTCCATTCTGCACCCTAGATAAACTCTTAAAAGGGGACAGAAGATATTTTTATTTATTTGCCTGTTTCCCCCAAAGATAGATATATATATATATATATTTTTAAAGATTATTTATTTATTTATTCATTTATTCATTTATTTATTTATTTATCCAAGCACTGGGTACAGTCAGAAGCGCGGGAGGGTGAGAGAATTCACCAGAACCAGAGCGGGGAGCAGAGCAGGCAGAAGGACCGAAGCACACTGCTGAGGGGAGCAGCGGGCGGCAGGAGAGGTCTGCGCGCCATGTGGGACCCTCCTCCAGTGGCCGGGGAGCAGCCGGGGATCGAACCGGCGCCGCAGAGGCCGCGGGCAGCTTCGCAACCCAGCGCTCAACCGCTGCGCCACCAGGGAGGCCCCCCCCAAAGATATTTTTAATACAGTATTATAATCCTGCTTTAAGTTGGAAAATACTTTTGTTCCCTTCCCTATGGAAGGCAGAATATTAGAATTCTTTTGCCATTAGATTCATTTAACTTTTTTTTTAAAGGTTTGTTTATGCATACAAGAACCGGGGTACAGGTCAGCAGTGTTGGGGGGTAAGAGGCTTCACCAGAGACAGAGTGGGAAACAGAACAGGTGGATTGACTGAAATACACTGCTGAGGGGAGCAGTGGGCGAGTCAGGAAGCGGTCTGCTGTGCCATGTGGGTTGCTCCCTGGCCAGGATTTGAAGTGCACTGGCTGTGGATAGTTTCATAGGTTGCGTCTTAACCCCTTGCGCCACCAGGGAGGACCCAGATTCATTTAACTCACAGAATTGCAAACTATAAAGATTGATTCCATAAACCATATAGAGCAATGAAAGTGTTCTTAGTATAGTTCCATTTTTTTCTCATTTTAGCTTATCTAAGCATTCTGTCACTTTCAGCCCAAAGCACTGAAATTTATGTTCTGTCAACGCCCATGGGGACATTGGAAAAATTAGTTGAGGGCTATAGATGTAAAATTAACTTGGGAGTGGATTAATATCAGATTTTGAAGTTAAATACGATATCCAACACAGAGATAATGAATTTGCTTAAGTTGTGTTTTATGGTTCACTTGAAAGTGTAGAAGGGGGCCCTCCTTTGGTGGCTCTGGGGTTAACATCTAAGTGCTGTCATACTATGGCCAGCCACCCTGGCATGAGTTCTGTCCGGCCAGGGAGCTAACTCATAAGGCGCAGCAGACCTCTCCTGTCTTCCCCGCTGCTCCCCTCAGTGGTGTATTTCAGTAGATCTACCTGCTTTGCTCCCCACTCTGTCTCTGGTGACTTCTCTCACCCCCTGCACTGGCCTATGCCCCAGCTCTTGTATTCATAGATAAATAAAAATAAATTTTAAAAAGTGTAGAAGGGTGGTGATGGAAATGAGAAAGGCTGTTAGCTAAATAGAGGGAAAAAGCCAGCGAGATTTCAAGTGTAGATTTTTAAGTAACATTGCCACCTTGTGGTTTTTAGGATATTTTCTCTATAGACAAAGTTTTGTATTTTATAATCAGATACAAAGTTGTAAGTGGGGTAGAGGAGCATGGGATGAGTAGTGTGTGTGGATATTACTTCAAGTTATGTACATGACAGACCAGATATTGAAAATTAATGTCTTTTGTAGTTAATGTCTTTAAAGATTTATTATTTTTTTTATGCATACCAGAACTGAGGTGTAGGTCAGAGGTGTGGTGGGTGAGAGAATTCACCAGAGACAGAGCGGGTAGCAGAACAGGCGATCTACTGAAATACAGTGCTGAAGGGAGCAGAGGGCCTGACAGGAGAGGTCTGCTGAAACATGTGGGTCAGCTCCCTGGCCGGGGATCAAGCTCATGCTGCAGTGGCTGGTGATAGCTTGATAGCCCTGAGACCTTTAACCCCTGTGCGACCAGGGAGGCCCTTGTAGTTAATGTCTTTAAAGTTTGTCTTTTTAAGATAGTTTCTTTCCTCTCGTTATTTTCTGAGATTGTCATTGATTTAAAGATTAGGATGAAAGTCTTAGTGGGAATTTGAGGCTGGAGTGCGAATTCAGTAAAATCCTGCTCTGCTGTTATTCTCTACTCTTCATTGTTTACCATTAGACTATTCTCAAACCTTAGCATTTTCTTCTCTTTAGCATTTGGACTTTTTTTCCTGGTTAACTGGCATTTTATGGTTTTGTGTTTGGACTTTTTTTTTTTAAATTTTTTAAAATATTTATTCTTACAAGAGCTAGCGTACAGGCCAGAGATGTTGGGGGTGCGGTGAGAGGATTCACCAGAGTCAGAGTGGGGAACAGAACAGGCAGACTGACTGAAACACACTGCTGAGGGGAGCAGCGGGTGAGCCAGGAGAGGTCTGCTGCGCCATGTGGGTCACTTCCCTGGCCGGGGATCGAACTTGTGCTGTTGTGGCTACAGACAGCTTCATAGGTTGCGTGTCTTAACCCCTTGAGCCACCAGGAAGGTCCTGTGTTTGGGTTATGAGGATTTTGTTTACTTCTTTGTACCTGTGATGGATAGTCGATCCATATAGCCAGAGCTTAACCTGGACTGACCACTCAAGCCTGCTTTTTCCACAGATCTTGTAGCTGCCCTGCACATGACTCTAGGAGCAGTAGGTTAAAAAAGTGATAGGCAGATTCTCTGTGATAAAAACGGGGAAAATCACCTTGCTACATCTCTTCCCTGCTATGATGAGTCAGGAGTGTCTTCATGTATAAAAGCTGCAATGTCCAACAAGACCCAAATGTTCATATGGCAGTTCTGATTGGGACTTGAAACCACTGGAAGTTCAAGTTTACTTATATGTGTTCTTCCTGCTCTTTCCCTTTTATTATATAGCCTCCATCTTTCCTCTGTTTTCCGTTCCCTCCTCTTGCTTTTTTTTTTTTTATGAATTACCAGAGTAAGACTGTTTAATTACAAGTGTCAGTAATACAGAGTGAGACTGGTTAGTTGTAAGTAAAAGTGAAAGAAACCCTTTGACCATAAATTGTCAAAAGCTTTTTGTGGAATTGCTTCAGTGATAAATAGGAAAGTCACAAGAGTGAAAGAAAACTTGCTGTAAGAAAAGTCTTTAATAGCAACTTAATTTTTTAATTTTTTCTTTTAAAGATTGATTTATTCATGCATACAAGAACCAGGGTACAGGCCAGATGTGAGGGAGGGTGAGAGGATTTACCAGAGACAGCGGGGAACAGAACAGGCAGATTGACTGAAATACACTGCTGAGGGGAGCAGCTGGGCGAGACAGGAGAGGTCTGCTGCACCATATAGGTATCTCTGAGGCCTGCCAGGATCGAACCTGCACTGCAGAGGCTACGCACAGCTTCACAGTGCAGCACTCAACCCCCTGCACCACCAGGGAGGCCAAAGAATATGTTTTTAAAACCACAGGGCAATTATCAAAATTTGGGAATTTAGCATTGACAGAATACTACCTAATCTGTAGATATGCATTTACTAGTTGCCTTAATGGCTTTGAGAAGTTTTCATGTGGTTCTTAATCTGCAGTGGTTATACATACATAACCATATTCTATTCCTTTTGTTTATGATGTGACATTGACATTACTGAGGAGTATCAAACTTTCACCCTTTAACCTTAGCATCCATTGATAATCCTTGCCTAACTCAGATACATGACTATGATAGTTATTTACTTGTTATGTTATATAATGCTCAAATTGTAACGGATTTGGGCACTGGAAGCCATTCAAGCAGGGCTTGTTTCCAATCCATACTTTTTTTTTTTAAAGATTTATTTATTTATGCATACAAGAACTGGGGTATAGGCTAGAGGTGTGGGGGGTGAGAGGATTCACCAGAGACAGAGTGGGGAACAGAACAGGCAGATCCACGAAATACATTGCTGAGGGGAGCAGTGGGCAAGACAAAAGAGGTCTGCTGTGCCATGTGGGTTGCTTCCTGGCTGGCTGGGAATTGAACTCGTCCAGCAGTGGCTGCGGATATCTTCATAGGTTGCGTCTTAACCCCTTGCGCCACCAGGGAGGCCCCCTCTGTACTTTTTTTTTTTTAAAGTAATGAAAAATTTTAAAGTCTGATATTTAAAATCTTGTGACTCAATATCTTTTATTGGTGCTAGTCTTATTTTACTTTCTAAGATAGTATGATATGAGTGCTATTGTATCTAATTCCTGAGAAGATGGATGTCATCTTTATTTGTAAATATATAAGCTTATTTTTTGTGCACACGCCAAGACTATTTGGAAATGTCAGCTTGCTGAATTATATTGATGTGGGTTTTTTGGTGTTCATTAGATTAAGCCAGCTAGTGGGTTTATGTAATTTGCATAATTTAAAATAAACGTCGCATATAGCTTTACATTAGAACACAGCTTCTATTTGCCTTGATAGATAGCATTATATAGTTAAGATTGAAGAATAATTGTGTGTTTTAGGCAACATTTAAGTTATTTGTGACTTGGTGTTACTATAAATAGGAACAAACTTGGGTTTGCATAAAAATGTGTTTAAAAATGAGATGAAATTGTTTATGTACCTTACACAATACTTTGTGAATTTTTTGCTAACTAAACATTTTAAACTTTTATTAAGCATGCTGATGATTTTATATGTGCATTTCTTAGGGTAAAATGAACGTGGCACTATCTAGGTTTTGTAATTTAGTGGTATAATTTAGGGATCATAAGTATATTACAAGGGTTATTTTAAAATAGGAGATAATAGGTGGAATTTTTCCCAGTTTTATTGAGATATGACATATAATACTATTAAATCCAAAAATAGCCTTTTTTTTTTTAAAGGAATTTATTTGTTTATTTATTTATATGAGCACTGGGTAGAGTCAGAAGCACGGGAGGGTGAGAGAATTCACCAGAGCCAGAGCGGGGAGCAGAGTAGGCAGAAGGAGCGAAGTACACTGCTGAGGGGAGCAGCGGGCGCGGCAGGAGAGGTCTGCGCGCCATGTGGGACCCTTGCAGGCGGCCGGGGATCGAACCAGTGCTGTAGAGGCCATGGGCAGCTTTGTAGCCCAGTGCTCAACCACTGTGCCACCAGGGGAGGCCCCCGAAATAACTTTATATATGTATATATTGAGAATTGATAATCACAGTAAGTTTAATTAACACCATCTCCTTCACAAACCTTTTTTCTTTCCTTGTAACAAGGACCAGAATCTTACTTAAAAGTGAGTTGTAACCTGCTAACTACTGCCAAACTCATAGTTTGTGAATGAGATTAGTTGGAGACTTGTTACTTTTACTTGCTTTTTGGGATCTTTTTTTAGAGATTTATTTATTTATGCATAAAACAGCTGGGGTACAGGCCAGAGATGTGGGGTGAGGGTATGAGAGTATTCAGCAGAGACAAGAGTGGGAAACAGAACAGACAGACTGAAATACACTGCTGAGGGGAGCAGCAGGCGAGAAAGGAGAGGTCTGCTGCGCCATGTAGGTTGCTCCCTGGCGGGCCGGGGATCGAACCCACGCTGCAGAGGCTGTGGATAGCTTCACAGCACTGCTCTCAACCTGCTGCGCCACCAGAGAGGCCCCTGTTTAAGCCCTTTTGATTGAGTAGGGACCAATTTTATATGAAACTAGACAATACAAATGTAGTTTTCAATTGTGGACATAGATTTAGAAGGACATTGAAAGGTGCAGTGATTAAGATGGAAAGGATATGGAATTGTACCTTGAAGCCAGAACACCAGGCATTCTCTTGGTAAAGAATCATATAAACAGGAATGAGATTCAGTCAAGACAGATACCAAAGAGTTTATAATTCCTGAAGCCACAGGTAAATTTTGATCAGTAAAGATGATAGGTTAGTTAAATGGTATCCATACACATTATGAAAGACATAGCCAGGTAATTAAATTTAAAATAGATGTGAGAAGCAAGGTGCTATTGAAAATTTGACTTTGGTTCACTCGAGATTTATTTTTTAACTGATTTTCCTTAAAAATGATATATCCATTATCAAAACTTTGAGATAGTATATATAGAAAGGACAAAAGAGGAGTGGGTTTTCAGTACCACAGACCAGGAACATCAAAACTTTTGAGGTCCCTTGGGCAGATTTCTTTTTCTTATTTTTGAATTGTGTTTTGAATTTTAGAGATAATCTTTTGAAACTTCAAAAATGAGTTATTTTAAAAATAACATCCAAGCTCTTGGTGGGTTGTGAGTTTTTCCCTGAATTACAGATACATGAAGTGGAATGTCACAAAAAGATAACTGGTCTTTCTGAATAATGTACTGTTTTTATAGTCATGGATTATTTTAGTGGTAGGGGAGACAGTTCATCATAAAACCTTAAGTTTGTAATGACATGTTTTAAAAAAGGCATTATAGGGCCTCCCTGGTGGCTCAAGGGGTTAAGATGCGACCTATGAAGCTGTCTGCAGCTGTTGCAGCTCAAGTTCGATCCCTGGCCAGGGAGCTACCCACATGGTGTAGCAGACCTCTCCTGACTCACCCGCTGCTCCCCTCAGCAGTGTATTTCAGTCATTCTGCCTGTTCTGCTCCCCACTTTGTCTCTGGTGAATCTTCTCACCCTCCACACCTCTGGCCTGTACCCCAGCTCTTGTATCCATAAATAAATAAATCTTTTTTTTTTAAAAGGCATTATAGTATTAGGTTTGAATCTTTGTTCTTATTTAAATAGCTGGTGATCTTGGTCAAATAATTTTTTTCAAGGTTTAGTTTTCTTATCTCTAAAGCAGGAATAATATAGTCTTTGCAGGGTGATTATGAAGATTATAGTAATGTACAGTGTCTGTAACATGGAAGTCCATAAGTGGTAGTTGCTCTTCTTTTTAGTAGGAATCAGTTCAGAACCATAGTTAATGGCTTTTGAAGTTACTGTACTGGTAAGAAGGGGTAAATGACTGCTCCATTAGATTGTTGAATCAAGTGTAAGTTCAGGCATCTGTGCTTCTACTACTTAATGCTTTTTTTAAAAAAAATTCTTATTTTTTTAAGATTTATTTATTTTTATATAAGAGCTGGGGTGTAGGCCAGAGGTGTGGAGGTGAGAGGAATCACCAGAGACAGAGCGGGGAGCAGAACAGGCAGATCTACTGAAATATAGTGCTGAGGGGAGCAGCGGGCAAGACAGGAGAGTTCTGCACCATGTGGGTCAGCTTGTGCTGCAGTGGCTGTTGATAGCATCATAGTGCTGAGACTTAACCTCTTGAGCCACCAGGAAGACCCTCTTGCTTTTAAAAGGCATGTTGGGCCTACCTGGTGGCGCAAGGGGTTAAGACGCAACCCGGCCGGCCAGGGAGCTACCCACATGGCATGGCAGACCTCTCCTGACTTGCCCACTGCTCCCCTCAGCAGTATATTTCAGTCAGTCTGCCTGTTTTGTTCCCTACTTTGTCTCTGGTGAATCCTCTCACCTCCCCACACCTCTGGCCTGTACCCCAGTTCTTGCATGCATAAATAAATAAATCTTTAAAAAAAAAAACAAAAGGCGTGTAGATTGGGTCATATTTATAAGAATTCGAATACATGTGGTGTGTGAAATGGAATGCTGTTTAGGATAAATTTATGAAAGGCTTATAAAGAATGAGTGTTTAGGGGCCTGGTGGCGCAGGGGTTAAAGACAGCACTATCAAGCTATTGGCAGCTGCTGCAGCACGAGTTCCATCCCTGGCCAGGGAGCTGCCCACATGGCATAGCAGACCTCTCCTTTCTCACCCGCTGCTCCCCTCAGCAGTGTATTTCAGTAGATCTGCCTGTTGTGTTCCCCACTCTGTCTCTGGTGAGTCCTCTCACCCCCCCACACCTCTGGCCTGTACCCCAGTTCTTATATGCATAAATTATATATATATATAATTTATATATATGTATAAAGAATGAGTGATTATAAGAAACGAGCTTCTAGATTTATTTCAGGGAAAACAAATATTTAAACTCCATCTCTAAATGGATTTTAAACTCTCCTGAGAGGAGGAGGATGTTTTACTTGCTTGCTGTGGACTAAGAGCTTTGTATATATCAGTGTATTAATTCTCCCACAGCCCTGTGAGATAGCATTCTCACTTTACAAAAAAGGAAATTGAAGCTTATGAGTGTGTCTGAGTAAGGTCTTGGGGCTGCTAGTGTGGGATGATGCCAGCCCTGGTAGGTTTTTCCTAGTGTGCTATATATGCCGCTTCACTTCTTCAGGTCATTGATACATGTTTGAGTTACTTCCACTAGGCACATATTTTAGGGAACTGACAAGTATTAGCTTAAGTGAAATATTAAGAAATCTATTGAATCATGTAATGAATTTTAAAGTCAGAAGAAAACTATTGGGATGCTTGAGTGTTCCCACTTTGGTTTAAGAAGAAAAGTAAGCATCAGTTTTTATTTGTGGGGAACATTCTGTCTAGCACAAATAGTTAAATATCTGTTCAGTTATGTTGAGTTAGTCTATGCAGTTTTACTAAAGGAAGCATGTACAGATAACTAACTGTTTCAACTTTTTTTCTTTTAACCTCTGTAGGAACGTCAAGGTCGTGGGAAATAAGGCAGTTCTGCAAAGACTGCAGCAACGGTTGCATCTGCTTATCTGCATATCCTAAGCGGGGGAAAAAAAATGACCTTCGAGAGAATTAGGACTTTTTTCTTAATTTCATTGACTTCAGAGACGATTGCAGACTTCGCAGTTTAAGTATTGGAATTTCACAAAAGACATAGGACTTAACTGGAAAATGAAAAAAAAAAAGAAAAAGAAAAAACTAAACAAAAAATCCCTCTAGATAGCTTAGGTGAAAAATGTCCCTTTTATTTTGGCTTTGGTTGTGATTTCAGAGCATAATGCTTTGTTTTTTTTGTCTTTTTACTATGTTTTTCGGATTTTAAAGTCCGTAAGTACATACAGTTTTCTCTAATTTTTAAACCCTTTCCTCCCCCCATTTTGACATTTGCACTTGGAGAACACTTGAGTTTCGAAGGTTTTGGGCCTCCACCCCAGAAAGTGGGAATTTGGTTTTTCCCTTCCGAATTGGAAGAACATTTTTATGAAGAATTTGTCTTGGATAATTTAACAGTGTTACCAAGGTTGTGTCTTTAAGGGTGGTTCATTTTCTCTGACCCTTTGTTACTCAAAGTAAAGTACTAGGAGTCCTGCCTAAGAAATGTTCTGTTCTTGTACATTATATTGATTAAGTCAGGATTAATTTGATTTCAAAGTTAAGAATGGTGGTAAAAGCTTGTTTACAGAAATGCATTTTGGAAGAGAAAAATATTGTAAAACTTGTGGTGAATGTTCCTTCAGTTTCTTGTTCAGCCAATGAGGAAAGGGCATTGCCTTTCTTTTTACCATTAATCACTTCTCAATAAACGTGAGATCCTGTTGAGCATCACTTCTAGTACCATTTTATTAGTATTATTTGAATCTGCTATATTTTATTAAATATTTGGAGCATAAGGAGCTTTTAAGAGGTTGAGATGTCAACTATTTTCTGAAAATTTGCTGAGACGAAATAGTTCAGGCTGCTTTTGTACCTAAGGCTGAATAATGACTATAATCTGTAAAGCAAGGTTGTCTAACATTCATAGTACTTTATTTCCAAATATTTCCCAGAAAAGGTAGTACCACTGCTTAAATCATTCAACAAGTATTTAATTGTGAGTATTATTAGGTGCTAGACCCTGTACTAGCCCTGTTAGAACCAGACCACATTTCTTCTATACAGAGACCAGTATCAAGAATGTAAATGTATAACCTGAAACAGTGGCTTATGTAGACATGGTTGACTATGGATGCAGGATCCAAAATAAGAAATTCTATTGGGCTTTTCATCTTTGAACCATATAGCCGTAATAATGGTGTTCACTATTACTTCCTAAGGTTTGGAGCTTCTCTGCCTTAAAGAATTTTAGCCCTTCAGATGTCCCAAATTGAATTAAAGGTGAAAATTTCTATAATAAAAAAGGGTTCTAGGGCCTCCCCAGGTGGCGCAGCGGTTGAGCGCTGGGTTGCGAGGCTGCCTGCAGCCTCTGCAGCTCCAGTTCAATCCCCGGCCACTGGCGAGGGTCCCACCAAAAAAAAAAAAAAAGCGTTCTATATCTGTTGAATAGTGTTTTGCCCTAAAATGGCTTGTTTCTTATTCTACACAGTCCAAATGACTAAGTCAAGGGTACAGTGAAATTCAGTGCCTATTTATAATTAGCATTATATCAGACACTTCAGTTGAGAATGCTTAACTGTCCAAGGCGCAGTCAGTACCCTAGATACCCCTGTTTGTCAAGCGATTTTAGCTAGTTTTTTCCTACCTTGTATTCTGGATATGAGATTATTCAAGATGCTTTTATTGCAGTTTGAAATGTTAATGCCTCATTCATTGGAGCCAATGCTTTTCACATCATACAGAAAATACCTGAAGGGCTTTGAGGGTAAACAGAGAGGAATTTGGAGCCCCTGTCAAGACTGCTTCCTTCCTAGCTCTCCCTGACTGTTGAGGTTAGGATACTGGATTTATATATTAAAAAATACATTATATATATGTTACATATAGCGAGAGAGAGCGAAACTTTCTGTAGTATAAAAATTAGATTATGTTTGCCCTAAGAGTTTGGTCCAAAAGTTTCTTTAGTGAAGACTCAAAAATGCAGCTAAACTAGTTCTCTTATTTGCTAATAACAACTCTGCCAATGGAGTTGTTGACTTTGACTATTTGCCCTCACTGCTTTTGTTCTGTCATTTTGTTAAAGTAATGACTTTTAAATAGCCATGTTTGTTTACTTTTCTCCTTGGTTGAAGATGAGGGAACGTGAACAATCTTATCACACACTGTCAGTATTCATTCAAAATATTTTAAACTTTTAAGCAAAATGTATAAACTTCACAAAGTTAATTTTAGTTCTATTTGATTGGCTGTATTTCCCCAACATGCTCCTGTTTTAAAACTTATTTTGGGTAATTTTAGACTGGTGTGAAAATAGTATGGTGCATTCTTACACACCCTTCACTCCGCTTCTCCCAGATGTTAACCTTCACAGAACCACAGCACACTTACCAAAACCAGTAAATCACTACTCAGTATCATACAGGATTGTGTTAGGTTATCCAGTGAATAGTTCTTGTTTTTTTTTTTTTTTTCCTTCCTGGCTCAGTATCCAGCGCAGGTTTGTACACATTTCATTTAGCGGTCTCCAGTCTTAGCCTGTGACAGGTTTCATTCTTCTTCATTTATGAGTTTGTTTATACTGGCCAGTTACAGAGTCTCCCTTGAATTTGTCTGATGTTTTCTATCAGATGGAAGTTATTTTTTGGCGAGAAGACCACAAGTGATGTGCCCTTCTCGGTCTATTTTATCAGGACATAATCATGTCCATACGTCTTGAGTACTGTTAATGCTAATTTTGACCACTTGGTTAATTTAGGTAGTGTTTCCCATATTTCTCCATTATAAAGGTAATGATTTTCCCTTTGTAGTTAACAAGTACCTGGTGGAGGGGTAAACTTTAAAACTAGCAATTCGGGGTTCACTAATTTTGACATTTTTGAGTTAACGTTTGCAGCAAGTTATTGGTTGGTGTTTGCCAAGTGTTAATTCACTGTTTCTTCCTTCTAATTAGAAATCTGTAAGGAGCAGTTGTCCCTGTCCACATTTTGCTTGTTGTATCAGTTATGGACGTAGGGATATCTTATTCCATGGGTCAATGCTATCGTTTATTTTGTTGCTCATACTGTTCCATCTTTGGCTATTGGGAGCTCCTCCCAGTAGAATCTTGTGTCTTTTTGACAGCCTTCAATGTTTTTTGGCGCTCTTCCTTGCTATCTTGGACTGCAAGGTGTTCCAGGCTGGTTTGTATTTTCCCTGCCCCCACCTCATATTTCCAAGGAACGATGATTCCTTTTATGGGAGCATGTTTGAAACCACCATCCTTTGATTTTTTTTTTTTTAAGCAGTTTTTAAATTGCATCAAGTTAGAGTGTTTCTTACCAAGGTAGGTGTTTTAGTCTCATCAAACTCCTAATGACTTCATTTCTTCTTCCTTTCCATAGTACTGTATATGAATATTCTAGTTATCCTTTCACCTGTCATAAAGCTTTCACCTAGTGTGAGTCCAAATGAGTGTGGGCTGGGTTGCACCCTTCTGTAATTTTATCTTTATGCCTAGTATCTAGAAACCCCAAATGTCGGAGGTCCTGGTGTTTACCTCACTTACCTAAGAGGCTCAAATTTTTCTACCTGCGAGAAAATAAATGGTCATACACTAAAGTGTTGTGTTTTGCATTATGGATCTAATAATAGCATTTGAATATTGCAACTTATTTTGACCTTTATTTGAAAAATTTGAAATATGGTGTGTGATTAAAGTAGGACTCGTCTGAAAATAAGAGTAAATGTCCATAGTATTCAGATCCCTTAAGGTCTGTTTACTGTTCCCTTTCCTACCTCCTCCCCAACTCCCTTTGGAAATAATGCCATTTACTTAAGATAGTAGTTTCTGGTGAAACGCCTTACCTCTCCCCCCCAAGAACCTTTTCGTTGAAACTGATACCTGTTACAGCTGCTGGGTTTGCACATGGAAAGCCGCCATGGCTCGGAATTGACAGTTACATTAAGTGAATCGCCGAAGGTCCCAGGATTTGGTTTCCAGGTTTCCGGGACTGGCTTTAGTTCCCAAAGCCAGGGAGCTTAGGGAGGGGGTCCTGCCAGCTCCACCCGGTCACTGCTTGCACCGTGGCTTGCAGTCGGGCAAATCTCTGTCCCTGCTAACTGGAATTCATTCTGTGACCCCGCGTACTCCAGCTCTCAGCAACCTTTGTGGGTGTTCTTAATATCCTCTTGTTTTGTACGTTTTCCTGGGACCCTGACGAGGCTACCTCTTTTAGGCTACACGATGGATTCAATATGGTGTCTACCATTGCGTTTGCCCCTGTGCAAAATCCTCTATCGCTGTGCCAAACCTTACCTTTACAGGTGAGCTAGGTCCCTGGAGGGGCTGGGAAGTGGGATTTAGCGCTACACGCTAGCAGGCAAAGATGTCATTAGTGTCAAGCATGGCTTACTCTTAAAATGCACAATCCTGTGCCTAGCTTGAAGGTTAGAAGGCTATTACTCAGGCCCCACCTGGTGGCCATAGGCTGTTCACTTGCTCAAAAAAATCAAAAACTAAAGAGTTGCCCTTTAAGGAGGTGCTCCCTGAAGAAACTCCCAATTTTGCTGTTTTGTCCAGTTTTGTGTGTTAGTGTACACATGATTTTTTCCTATCCATCCAGTTACTCCACCTGTATTTCTTGAACCCCTGTTGGTGCTAGGGGAAAGAGAAATTAGTAAGATTCTTGTCCTCCCCAAAACTATCAGGTTTAGAGTTGTGGGAGATGCACAGGGTGCTGTAAGAAGAAACTAGAGATATTTACCAAGCAGGCTGTCCTTGCTATATTGGATTTGCCGCCTTAACTTTTCCTTCTCCGTGGAAACCATGAGTCCCTTTTGCCTCTTCACCTTTAACAGCTTCAGTTAGTTCATTTCAAAGCACTCTGCTTTATCACTAATGAGCCTCCTGACTGGCCAATTCAGGGAGTTTGTCCGGACACACACGCACATTTCCTCGTTGGAAAGAGGAAATGACCTCTAAAGCTCCCTGGTTGTATGATTTTTGCAGAAATTTTAATTCATTTTATTTTTTTTAAAGATTGATTTATGCATGCAAGAACTGGGGTACCGGCCAGAGGTGGGGTGTGTGTGAGAGGATTCACCAGAGACAGAGTAGGGAGCAGAACAGGCAGACTGACTGAAATACATGTTAAACAGAGCAGTGGGCGAGACAGGAGAGGTCTGCTGCGCCATGTGGGTATCTCCCTGGCCGGGAGTGGCTGCAGACAGCTTCATAGGTTGTGTCTTAACTCCTTGTGCCACCAGGGAGGCCCTGTAATTCTTTTTAACTAGTAGTTAGAAAACAAAATAGCCAGTTAACAGTTATATACCTAGAATTAAAAAGTTATCCCTTGATAAAAGAGTTTGCTATGTCCTAAATCTTAAAAAAAAATTTTTACTTAATGAGCTATATAAAAAATACACAGCTTGTGTGTGTTCTTATATCTATAAAAGTTTACAAAAATGGAATAATACCAAGCCATCTGAAGCTTCCCTCTTTCCCCTTGGTTGTGATTCCATTATTTTTTAAAAATGTGTTGGCTACTGGAAGACCCAGCTCTTACTGCATGACAGCCTAGTAGGGATGGCCGTCCAGGGGTCTGGGGTGAGCAGCTCTCTAAGGGCCTGGAGCTCTCATTAAAAGCAACCTGACTCTTCTTGTTCCTCTTTAGCATTGGAGGCCAAATTTTTCTGGATTTCTGCTTCCCCAAAGCCTTTCAACTTGAGGAATCAGCCTGTTTTTAGCTGTACTCATTCTAGATCAAGGCACTTTGATACAGAAGTATAGGACATGTCCTGGTCATGTAGTTGAAAAGTAAGCTGTTGGGTGGGGGAGAACTGCTAGTAGATGCCAGGAGGCTCTAGGCAACAGAGCAACAGCAGAAAACTAAAAGTCCCTGCCTTTAGTGGGACTTTAATTTTGGTAGAAGGACAAATCTATTAGGAGTGATGAGTGCTGTTGAGAAAAGTGACACAAGGTAAGGGTTTGAAGCTGGAGAATCTTGCTTACAGAAGCCCAGAGAGGTGAGAGATGAAGACAAATTGGGTAAGGCTTTGGGAAGAAGGCTCTCACCTTTCAGAAAAGTGCATCACCTTCTCATTTTGCCTCACTACGCCCCTAGCCACCTTTCCCAGCTTACATTCCACGTTCCATCACCATTCCCCTCCCCACCTTGTGTTCACCATCAATTCTCTTGGCCCTTTGTCTTATTTCATCTAATTTAATTGACAAACCATGTTCCTGGTTACATACAGCTCTCCCCTACCTGCCCCTGTGCATTTGGTTGGAGAACAATTTCAGCCAGTGCCTCATTTTAAAATTATTTTTCTAAGGTTTTTCTTTTTTTTTTTTTAATAGAAGAACTGGGGTGTAGGGCAGAGGTGTGGGGGTTGAGAATATTCACCAGAGGCAGAGTGGGGAGCAGAACAGTGTATTTACTAAAATACACTAAGGGGAGCAGCAGGTGAGACAGAAGTCTACTATGCTGTATGAGGGTTAGCTCCCTGGCTGGGGATTGAACCCAGGCCATAATGGTGATAGCATTGAGACTTAACCTCTTTAGGCCACCAGGGGGGTCCCCAGAGCCTCATTTGAAATTAATGTTCAATCTCAGCAGGGAAATCAACATTTCCTCATTTAGTCAGTCCTACTCAGGAGACAACTATTTCATACCTTCTCCCTTTCCTCAAACTAGTACCACCTTGTCTTTCATCTTTACTCTCAATGACTTGACTTCCTGCTTGACTGAGAACTGAAGCAATCAGAATGAAATATCAGAGAGTCCTCCCTCCCCTACATCTACTCAATTCACATAATTGTAGATCAGCGTTTCTTGAAGCCTGATGTTCCGGCCAGTAGCATGAATACTGGGGAACTTTCAGAAATACAAATTATTGGGCCACACTTGAGACCTACTGAATCAAATTATGGAGGTGGGGCCCAGGACGATGTATGTATGAAATGCCCCATGTGATCTGATGAACCTTAAGGCATGTGGGGACCAACGCCCGTGGACTGTGCATGTCTCCATCCAGAGAAGATCCCTCTAGTGCGCACCAGGTGTCAGTCTCTTACCAACTCAAGAACATGTTTCTTGAACATTCTTCCTCTCTTCCACATCCCAATTTTACCTCTATTGAATCCTTTCCATCAGCAAACAAACATGCTGTTTCTCCCACTTATTCCACCAATGATCACCCATTTCTCCAGTCTTTGCAGCAAACTCAAAGAGGAACCTGAGTTTGTCCTTCCATTTTCTCTAACCCACTCCAATCAGGTTTTGATTTGCCTCATCTCAGTGGAACTGGTCTTGTCGAGGTCACCAGTCTCCTCACATTGTTAATTCCTAGTCCTTCCCCCATTTGACCTATAAATAGCACGTGGCATTGTTGCTGTTTTCCCCTAGGGATGCTGTCTTCCCTTGGATTCTAGCATAGTATACCTTTTGACTTTCTTCCTCTTTAACTGGTTGTTCCTCGACTTAGTCTTGACTGGTTTCTCCTCTACTTTTTATTCTCGATGCCAGAGTGACTCAGGGCTCAGTCCTTGATTGACCCTCTACTAGATTTCATTCTGTCCTGCGACTTTAAACACCACCCTGTGGTGTATCAACAACCCCAAATGGAGAACTGGCCCAGACAGTCTCCTGCACTCTGGCATATTCAGCTGCCAGCTCAGCCTTGCCACTGGTTATCTCACCAACTTCTCAAACCCAACACTCAAATCCAAATCCCTTCCTCATGCCCCATCTCATTTAAAAACAAATTCATCTTTCCCATTTCTCAACTCCCGGGAGCAATGTTGGACCACTTCTCGCCACGTCAATGGGCCGAGTCACCCACCTGTCACTCGGATGACGGCAACAGTCTCTGTGCTGGTCTTTACTTGCAGCTTTGCTTCTTCCACACGGCAGCAGAGGGACTCTGTGAAATGTACATCAAATAAGTCATTTCTCAGCTCGCACCCTGGTGTCTCCATCCTCACTCAGTAAAGGCCAAAGCCTTCAAGGGTTCACAAAGCCTTAGGCCCTCTATATCCGTTCCCACCTTCACCTCCCTAATCTCCCTGCTCATTTCTCCACTGTTCTTATCTGCCCCATTCACCTTGGCCTCCCTGCTGCTCCTCACACATGCCAGGTTTCTGTCAGAGCAGCTTGGCCCAGGCTGCCTCTTCCACCTGGAATTCTCTACCCTTATCTTGCTCTTTCGTGGGGGTTACCTCATCAGCAAGGTCTCCCCTGACTGCCCTATTTACATTCACTTTCCTCTTCGCCCACACTGCCTGTCCCCCTGGCTCCAGGTGTCTAGCAGGCAGTAGTTGACGTGCGATCCCATCCCAAATCTGTCTCTACTCTGGGGAAGGAGTCAAGACAGCTAATACAAGACTGCTATTTCAAAATCGACGGTCTCACAATTGATGGTTAACAGAATTTTTAAAAATCTGGTTTCTATCTCAATCTTCAACTCCAGTAATAGAACACTGACCTGACAGTCAGAAATTGTGGGTTCTGGCCTCTCACTAAGGAGCCGTGTGACCAGGTCATCAGGCTTGGTCTGTTTGGGGAGGTAAGGAAATCGGACTAAAAGACCTATTGGGTTAACCTAGCTCCAATCCTGTCAGCTCTCCTTCCAAAATCAGTGCTGTCCATATTTCTCTACTGCCACCGCCACCACCCTCTTCATGCTGCTATTATTTTCTGCCTAGTCCTGCAGCATCCACTTTACTGATCTTTAACTCTTAATTTTTCCACATAGTGAAGTTTGTTAAATGAGGTTTTTTTACAAATGTAAATTGGAGTATGCGCCCCTTGCTCTCAAGCCCTTTGCTCTCAAGCCCTCGGATGGCTTCCCCTTGCACTTAGAATTATCTGAGCTCCTTACCCAGGCCCTGACAGCCTGGCTCCATGCACCCTGGCTCCGGCCACAGTGGATTCCAGCCCCTCCTGTATGCTGAGCTCACTCGTGTCTTGGCCAGCTTTTGTGTTGCACGTTGTTCTTCCTCTTCATGTTCCCCTGGTGGGTTCTCTCTTATCTTTTAGGACTCAGCTTCAATGTCATTTCCTGAGTGTGAGCTTCCTTTCCTGACCACCTTATCTTGTGCCAGATCTCCCTTGTTATTTTAAAATTCAGCTCCCTACTTATTGTCTGCATCATTTATCACCACGTAACATTATTTTCAATCATAGAATATTCACACAATGGGATATCATACACCTGTAAAAAAGATAGGAATCAATGTATTGATAGAGAACAATTTCTTAAGATATATTGTTAAGTGAAGAAAACCCCAAGGTGCAGTAGAGAGTGTATAAAATACCACCAATTGTAAAATGAGGGGGGAAGCAATATCCCCTTGTAGATGGGTATGTTATCTCTGGATGGTGCAGAAGAAACATAACATTACTTGCCTCCGTGGAGAGGACTAGGTGACGGAGGCAGGAGTGGGAGGCTTTTCACTGTGCACCTTTTGTATTTTAAATCATATATGTACCGCCTAATAAAATAAATAAGTAAATGGTTAAATTGTGTGTTTGTTTCCTATCTCTCCAAAGAGAAGAGAAATTTCTTGAGAGTGTGTATTTTGTCATATCAATTATTATGTCCTTGGCTGTTAACACAATGCCTGGCACCTAAGAATGCTCAGTAAGTATTTACAGAATGAATGAATGAAAGAAGGAAGTTCTCTTCCAGCTCGAACTCTGTCTTAGGGCTTCAAGAATTTCTTTCCTTTTTTTTTCTTTTAAAGATTTATTTATTTATGCATACAAGACTTGGGGTGCAGGCCAGAGATATGGTGGGTGAGGATTCACGGGAGACAGAGTGGAGAGCAAAACAGGCAGATCCACTGAAATACACTGCTGAGGGGAGCAGCGGGCAAGTCGGGAGAGGTCTGCGTCATGTGGGTCACCTCCCTGGCTGGGGATGGAACTCGTGTTGCAGTGGCTGCAGAGAGCTTCATTAGTGCTGCGTCTTAACCCCTTGCGCCACCAGGAAGGCCCCTGCTTGAAGAATTTCTAGGAGGAACTGAGAGACATTGAAATGTTTTGTAGTGTGGTCTACTGTTCTTCTCTGTTGTTTTCAATGAGCTGGAACAACGCAAACCAAAAAATGAAGTAACGAACTATGTAGAGGTGGAATGGGGAGGACCTGCCTGGTCACCGATGCATCTCCCAACCAAGGCTGCTGGGGATGGAGGCCTGGAGCAGAGGCGGGGTTGGGGGAATAGGCAGAGCAGCCCCACCCCCTCCTGTGCCTCCAAGCATTCGGGATCATAGCTCCAGTCATTCCAGTTCTGAGATTGTCTTCTGCTCATGGTTCTGAACAACCTGAGATCAGGAGCGGGGTCTGTCTTGCTTACTGGTATAGCCAGAGCCTGGGAATAAAAGAATGAAAGAATAAAAGTTGAGTTGAGGGGACTCCTGAGTACAGAAAGACCCAAATCAGGAGCTGTGATACCCCATCTAGCCAGGAGGTGACACTAGAGGAGCATTTTCTGAGATGTCACTTAAGCCTGGGCCTTACAGTCGGGGGACAGAGGCCTGTTTGACCAGGAGGGGAGACAGCTGATTTTTGACATGTTTACTAAACACTCTAGTAGGTACTAAGGGATTGTAAGAGGCACAGCTGGCCAGAGAGACAGAAGCCCCACACAGAAATCTGCACTATATAGGAGGATAATTCTCCTCTGCCCCTTGGGAGCCCTGAGAAAGGAGGGATACTTTTATTTGATGCATTTAGGGTAAGTGCACAGAGGAAATGACCTCTGAGCTGGGTCTTGGAAATGAGGGAGAGTTTACCCAGTAGAGGACATTCTAGATGAAGGGCATGGGAAGTTGAGAGAATTTCCAAGGATGATTGGATTGTCAGTTTGGTAGGAAATAAAATTGTGAAGAAAAAGCTCTGCTCTTGGAGAGTTTACATTTTTGATGAAAGGACAAAAGATTTATGAAATTAACTAATGCAATGCATACAATAGAGACTCAAGAAATAGTCAGTGGATTGAGATTTATGTGTCAGGTAAATAGTTCAAAACTTAATGGAACCTATTGTTGAATAAATAAATCATGGACTTCTGGGGTGGTTTCTTTGCTAAATCTTAAGTCCTTGCTGATGCTTTAAGAATGTGTTTTCCCTATTACTCAGCATTCAAAAAAGATAAACACATGCAATTTGCAGCAACATGGATGGCACTGGAAGGGATCATGCTCAGCGAAATAAGCCAAAAAGAAAAAGAAAAATACCGGATGGTCTCACTCATAGCAGGAATCTAGAAAACTTAAATAAGGGAACAAGAAAATGAATAACTATAAGAAAGTGAAAATCAAAATCAACAAAAAACTATGAACCAGAGACACTTTTAGGGGGGCGGGGGCGGGAGGGGAGGGATTGGGGTCAGAATGGGGGGGGCTGCAATTGTATGGGGAATATAAAAATAAAATTTATTATTAAAAAAAAATAAAAGAAAAATCAAAGTAAAAAAAAAAAGAAAAGAATGTGTTTTCCCAGATTGTTTCTTTCTGTATCTGAAGCTCCTTAATGACAGCTTTTCTTTCCCCTAAAGATAAGAAATCCTGGGCCTCCCCAGTGGCGTAGCAGTTGAGCGCTGAGCTGCGAAGCTGCCCGCAGCCTCTGCAGCGCCGGTTCGATCCCCAGCTGCCAGTTCGGGTCCCACATGGCACGACAGACCTCTCCTGCTGCTCCCCTCAGCAGTGTATTTCATCAGTCCGCCTGTTCTGCTCCCCCGCTCTGGCTCTGGTGAATTCTCTCACCCTCCCGCGCTTCTGATTGTACCCAGTGCTTGTATAAATAAATTAATTAATCTTTAAAAAAAAAAGATAAG
Organism: Talpa europaea; assembly: GCF_964194135.1. Taxonomy (NCBI): domain Eukaryota; kingdom Metazoa; phylum Chordata; class Mammalia; order Eulipotyphla; family Talpidae; genus Talpa; species Talpa europaea. Next base: position 16,589,480 of record NC_140076.1, read on the forward strand.
AAATCCTGACCCCCAAGGGGAAAGGATTATCAATAATCTATAAGTTTCTTGGATTCCAGAGCCCTATCCGAGTATTCCCAATTCTGTGTGTAGAACATAGTCTCCTTCCACAGGATTGATACAACAATAATCACTTAAATTTTTATAGCAACTGATGTCAACCATCAACTTCCATATCAACAAATCCACTGGAAACACGTCAATCCTTATTTTTACTTAATTCAAAGCACCGCTTCTTCCTTAAAACATTCTCCTCGCTACTTGTGTGACCCTGAACTCTCCAGCTTGCCATCTGTCTCTTTCCTCAACTCGGTTTCATTTGCCAGTTCCACCTATGGCCCTCTGTAGCCATGAAAGGTCAGGTTCTAGACTCTATCCTCCTCTTGTTTTATCCTCTCCCTGGGTGATCTCATTCTTCTCTGCGTTTGCAATTACCATCTAGAAGTCATCCATCCTCAGGCACTCTCTGAACTCCAGCCCACACATCCAACAGCGTGCTTGACTTTTTCACTTGGATTTTTTTAGGCATCTTAATCTCAACATGTGTACAAACTCCTGGTCTTCTCCACAGAACCTGTTCTTCTCTGGTGTCCCTGTCGTGATGAATGGCTCTATCACCCAGTTTGTTGCTTCAGTCAGGAGTCTGAGTCAGTCATCCTTGACTGGAGTCTGATCACCCCACTTGTTCAACATCTCCTGAATCTTCCCACTGCTCTCCCTCCCACCCAGGACCAGCATCTCCTGCTGCTTCCTTTGCAGTCCATTGTCTGCTCAGGAGCCAAAGTGACTCTCAAAAACTGCAACTAAGATCATGCCACATTTCAAAATTCTTCAAATATCTCTGCATTTCCCTTATGTGAAATCCAGCCCTCCCACTTCAACCTTCACGACCCCCTGCAAGCCAGCTGATGCTCACCTCCTGGGCTCCTTTTCCCTCATCTTTCCCCTCCCATCCATTTCTGCTTGTTTGAATCATGAAATTTATCCATTCAACCAGGTATTGAGACCGGGCCTTTTTTGTGCCAGGTGTGGTACCAGGTACTTGGATGTCAACAAAGCAAATGCCTCAGCTTTCGTGATGCCTCCAATATATTCCTTTCTGGCTTCAGTTTTTTCTTGCACGCTGCATCCTGTGTCTGAACTCCCTCTGCCAATACGTACACTCGATTCCCCTCAAATTACTAACTCTGGCTCATCATTAAGGTCAAAATTAAATGTCATTTCCTCCCTGAAGCTTCCCCAGACCTCTCAGGCTGAGTTAGGAAGCTCTGTTAGAGATACCCATTGCCCTGAACTTGCTTTTTTTAAAAAAAAAATTAGATTTATTTTATTTATTTATGCATACAAGAGCTGGGGTGTAGGCCAGAGGTGTGGTGGGGAGGGGTGAGAGGATTCACCAGAGACAGAGTGGGGAGCAAAACAGACAGACTGACTGAAATACACTGCTGAGGGGAGCAGCAGGTTAGACAGGAAAGGTTTGCCTCGCCATGTGGGTTGCTCCCTGGCCAGCTGGGGATCAAATTCGTTTGCTGCAGTGGCTGCCAATAGCTTCATAGTGCTGAGACTTAACCCCTTGCGTCACCAGAGAGGCCCTAAACTTGCTTTTTATTACTTATGTCTGTTTCTCTTGCTGAACAGAGACTCCATGAGTCTATAAACCAGTCTGCCATGGTCACCAGCACATGGCTTATACCATGAAGTCAATACATCCCAGTGGAAGGAAAGAACATGCCCGTGTGACTTGGATCTGCTCTTTCAGAGTATTTGGAAGTGACAACTTCCATGCTGACCATCGTCTTGCACAACCAAGTTGGCCATGCGCTTTAAGGGGAACCACAGATTCCGATATCACCTAGCTTCAAGAAAGCAAACATGTAGCCTGTTGCTGAAGCCTCTCTTGCAGTCAGCCTGTCTTCAGAAGGTGGCCCATGGGTATCACATGAAGGACACGGGGTTAACATAGCAAGTGGTCTTGGCCACCTGCTAGTTGTGTGAACAGGTCATTCAGCATTTCTGACCCTCAACCTTCCTACCTATAGGAAAGGCAGGGGTAATAAGATCTGCACTGCTGGCTTGATAAGAGGAGCTTAGCTGCCATACAGGGATTGTTAATGTTGGCTTCTTTTGTCCTGAAAGGCAGTGTGGGTTAGTGGTTAGCAGCCAGGGTCTCTGGCGGCGGGGGATGTAATGTTTCCTCATGTGGATAATGGGGACATTGTCATCCCTGCACCTAGGGTTGTGTGTGAGCATCCGTGAAACTTACTTGTGTGTATAAAGGACTCAGCCCCGCATCTGGGGCTCCAGTAGGTGTGCACAGCATATGTAGAGATGGTAAGGGGGACAGAGGACTTAGGTCTGGGGTTCTGATCTTCATTGTTTAATTCATTTGGAAACTATTTTTTTTTCCTCAGTTTTTTTTTTAATTTTATATAAATTTTTTTTATATTCCCCATACAATTGCGACCCTCTTATTTTGACCCCAATCTCTCCCCTCCCCGCCCCCCACCCTGGGAACTATTTATTAAGCATCTAATTTGTGGGGGAGCCAGACAACATGGCCACTGTCCCAAGTCTCATGGAGAGACATTCATAAGTAAGGAACTTTATGTGTAAGTGATAAAGATTATTTTAAAAAATGCTGATACTCAAAAACTTGTTGAAGGACAGCAGCTCAAGGCAAAAGAGTACATTTTAGGAGATTCTATTTTAATGAAGAGTGACAAAACAGTCTAGGTGAGAGGTCAGATGAATGGTTCCCGCTGGGGTTATTAGCTGGGAGGAGGCACTAGAGAATGTTCTGGAAATGATCTTTGCCTTGATCTGAGTAATAGACCTCTCGGTGTATATAAAAAATATGTAAAAATCCATCCAATGAATTTAAAATTTAAGACCCGTGTACTTTATGGTGTGCAAGTTATAGTTGAAAGGAAAACTGTACCAGAGTTTAGAGAAGGAAGCGACTTCTTCCAGGAAGGGACAGGGCAGGCTGTGTGGCCTGGAGAAGAAACTGCAGGGGGAAATGGCCACTTTTTCTCTCTTGGTGGCTCAGTAACAAAGGATCTAAACAAAGCACTTAAACTTCCCTTAATGGAGTCAGGAATCATCAGTAAGTGGTTTTGGAGATTATTTGCTGTCTGTTTACAATGCAAAAAAGAAAAAAAAAGAGAAGAATAAAGTTTGGGATTATATAATTGCTAAAGTCTTAGCCAGGGAGGTAATTATCCAGTGTAACATGAGTGTTCTATTTTTGGGCCTCATTGCTGGCTCTTCTGGCCCTTCATCCCTTTGGCTAATGTGATTGTGAGTTGCTTTGCTGGTTCTTGTCTGTCGGAGGTGGCTGGACTGGGGGAGTAAGGATGGGAACAGAGTGGAATGATCAATCACGATTCTGTCCAGCTTCACTGTTCACAGCCACCTGTGCATATACAGGATCCACTCGATAGCAATCTAGGAGGCAGACAGGGGTATCAATCATGGTGATTGATTGCAAGCTACAGAAACCAATTCTGGGTAGCTTAAGCAGAGAAGGAATTATTGGGAGGTCGTCAAAGCTCACAGAACCAAAAGGAAAACAGGAGAACCGGGGTAAGAAGACAGGCAGGAGTCAAGGCAGGCTTACTTGAAGCCCCTATATTTTGGATTGCCTTTGTTTCAGCAGCTTAACTGTTATTGTTACCCTTGGGGATGGTCAAGATAGATTGTCAAGGAAGCAGCAGCATGGGCTTGGATGATGGGAAGCAATTTGACCAGCGTGGGAGGGAGTTCCCAGGAGGAAATCACTGCATGAGCACAGGGAGCTCAGCCAGGAGGATGAGGGTGTGTGTGAGGAGCAGTGAGAGCTGGATCACAAGGCAGGTTGAGGCCTTGCAAGCCTGAATGATGAGTCTGTACCGAAAGCTATGGCAGGTCTTGAATTCACCAATGATTTCTATTTGCCCTTTAGGAAAAATAACCTGATGCCCAGGAGAGGAATGTGTGAAGGAGGAGGAGTCTGTACCTAGGCCAGCTGCCATAGTGAGCAAGTGTCAACTGCTCCTGGGAGACCAGCGCAAAGAGGACAAAGAACTTTGGTGCATGGGACTCTGGGAATCATGGGGAAAGCAGTTTTAAGACTGTGCCAGGTCTGAGGCGAGTTTGTAGGCTGTTAGGGACGCCATGGACAGTGAGACAAGGAATTTTAGGTGGATCACAAAAAAGGCCCCAAGTCCTGTGGCTGCCTCAGTTCCTTTTGGGCTCCCCACCCCTTCCTCAGTTCCCCTCTGCCTCAGCTGGGCTTTCCCCCTGGAACTCTCCCTCTGTTACTCCAGCTGGACACAGAATCTTAGCATCTGGAGAGACCTTCAATGGGAAAGTGCAGGCTTGGGGAAGGGGCTTGCCAAGGACACAGCCAGAAAGAAGGCAAGCCGATAGTAAAACCCCATCATGCAGTCCTTGCCCAGGCGCTCCTCTCCAGCCCTGGTGTAGACATGTCTCTTCTGAGACCCCTTCGTTGGCTTGTTTCATAACTTGTGTACACATGCATTTGGCTTATATTGCAGCCACTTAAAATCCTCATTGAGAGGTTTCCAATGCTACCCCTCAGAGGCTTATTGCCTTGTCTTCACCTTCTCCAGAACCTGACCCAGGCCTCTGCAGGAGGAGTTCCTGAGTCCTGGGTGAAGTGTCAGGCTGCTGCTTCTTCTTCTTCTTCTTCTTCTTTTTTTTTTTTTTTAAAGATTTATTTACTTATACATAGAAGAACTGGGGTGTAGGCCAGAGGTGCAGGGTGTGACAGGATTCATAAGAGAAAGAGTAGGGGGGCAGAACAGGCAGATCTACTGAAATACACTGCTGAGGGGAGCAGCAGGAGAGTCAGGAGAGGTCTGCTGCGCCGTGTGGGTCACCTCCCTGGCTGGGGATTGGACTCTTGTTGCAGTGGCTGGTGATCGCTTCATAGTGCTGAGAGTTTAACCCCTGTGCCACCAGGGAGGCTCCATGGGGTCAGGCTTCTTGACCTGGCTTAGCACCTCAATCTGCGGGGAATGCTGAATGTGGACCCTCTGACTGTCAGTCTGATCCCCAGAAAGTAGGAACCAGTCATGTTATACAGACCTGGGGAGAATGTGTCTCTGTAAAGCAGGCTTCTGGGTCCGGGACACACATCATGTTCCTTCTTTAGTTTGTCATTCCGAGACCATGTGAGTAAAGTCAAATTCCAAACCTGAGCTTGGGTTATAAATTCTTGGGGAAATACCCACCCTCCCACTCCAACTCAGCAGGTGACATACAAGTCTCCTTGTTTCCCTATGCCTGGAGGAGAGACTTTCCTCTTATCCCTCTTTCCCTGAGGGTGAAGAGGGTCCTGATTTGCACAGGGGATTTGGAGTGGTGGGGGGGTGGGGCCTAATTGATCTCCATACCTTGTGTCACTGGATCTGGGGCCCAGCTACCTGCTGCCCTCCCCTAAATCATCTCCCCACCCTGGAACTCACCCCTTGCTGTTCTTCACCCTCACACTGGATGAGTCTTAGTAAAGAGTGGCTCTGATCATGCTCAAGAGCCTTCAGTGGTTCCCTGTGGATTAGAAATGTAGCACATGGCTAATTAAGTAGCATTTCAGCCTCTACAGCAGGGCCTCAACCCAACTTTGCAGGCTCATCAGGGCTCTCCCAGCAGGGACTTCATGGGCTAGCAGGGAAGTTACTCGGGGCTCCAGGAGAAGTGAAAGCCACCTGGGCACTTGGGGCCACTTGCCTGGCAAAATGATGCCCCCTCCCTCACCTTCTCCCCATAGTCCTATTGCCGGTTTTATTCATCCTGTAGCTGGGATGAGGGGGAAAAACGCTATTTAAAAAAAGACCTGAAATGGCAAATTTTATGTTTTATATATATTTAGCTACAAACAGAACAAAATAAAAGTTGCCTGGCAGCATTTTCTATATGAAAGCAGATTTCATCTTGGAGGAACATGGCCCTTTTTTGGGACAACAAATGTACCTACTTGGCTTCCTGGAAGAGCTGTGGAGGGAGAAGCTGAGGCCCAAAGGTGGACACTTTGGACTGAGACTGGTGGGTTGTTGCTTTTGCGGTCGCTGTGCAGTGCTTGGTGATAAACGCTGAGCTTGTTTTCTTCCTCTAGAGGACTGGGAAGTGGGTGCGGGGCACAGCGTGGACACAGGGGAGACAAGGCAGGGACAGAGACCTCCATCTGCGCAGGGCTGAGGCTCATGTGACAGGGTGGGGAGGCTGACTAAAGGGCCTTATTTGAACAGAGGAGGGAAGAGCTCAAGGGACTGTGGTGATGGGTCGTGGGTGGTGGCAGGAGAACCATGGGACTACACCTGAGGGGAGAAATCAAATACTGTCCAAAAATTAACAATGATGTAAGAAAATAAATACATAAATTTATTTTTAAAAGATGGCATTTTTTTTTAAAGATTTATTTATTTTTATACAAGAACGGGGGTACAGGCCAGGAGCACGGGAGGGTGAGAGGATTCACCAGAGACAGAGCAGGCAACAGAACAGGCAGACTGACCGAAACACACTACTGAGGGGAGCAGCGGGCGAGACAGGAGAGGTCTGCTGCGCCATTTGGGATTCTCGCCGGCCGGCCGGGATCGAACCGGCACTGCAGAGGCTGTGGACAGCTTCACAGCGCTGCACTCAACCCGCTGCGTCACCAGGGAGGCCCAGAAAAAGATGTCATATTTGAATTTTTCACTAGGACACCAGTTTTGACTTGTTCGCTGCCACAATCAGGAATTAGGTGGGGCTCAGTGGCTTGGAGAGTGAGGGAGGAAAGGGTGGTCCTGTCTTTGGGAAAAGGCAGTTGGGAGCCTGACAGCAGCAGGAGAAGGTGACTACCTTACAGCCTGGAAGGGCCAAGAGGAAACCAGAGCAGCTGTTCAGACAACATGGAAGGAGACCACACAACTGGGTAAGTGTAAGTTTTAGATTTTGCCTTGTTTTGACTCCTGCTTCTACCTTTCCAGCTCTGTGAGCTTGAGCAAGGTAATTAACCTCCCTGAGCCTCAGTTTTACTCTCTGTTTAGTGAGCATGCCAGTCTCCACCTCACAGGGCTGTTGTGAGGATTAGAGATATTGAATATGTGTCACTCATTATCTGCCTCTCACATAGACTTTGGTTCAGCCGCATGAAATTGCTGTTTTGTGTTGAGAGACATATTCGTATGGCCCGAACTCTTAAGGACCCGGTAAGCACAGGATATTACTGATGTTGTTATTAGTATTATTAAATAACCTCCTCTCCAGGAACCCTCATAAATACTGGCAAGAAGGGGACTCCCTGGTGGCCTAGGAGTTAAGTCTCAGCACTGTCACTGCTAGGGCCTGAGTTCAATCCCCGGCCAGAGAGGTGACCCACATGGTGCAGCAGACCTCTCCTGTCTCGCCCGCTGCTGCCCTCAGCAGTGTATTTCAGTAGATCTGCCTGTTCTGCTCCCCACTCTGTCTCTGCTGAATCCTTTCAGTACCCACCCCCCCAACACCCCTCTGGTCTATACTCCAGTTCTTCTATCCAAAAATTAATAAATACTTAAAAAAGATATCTAAAACACTATAATAACCCAGCTTAAAAAGAAATCCTGGCAAGAAGACTGGACTCCTTGCAGTCATTTGGAAGGGAGATTTTGAATTATCGGGTTATTGAAATGGAAGCGGGAGCTGGGAAGATTAGAGCGCAGAGAACTTCCAGGTTACAGCTGTTACCATTATAACAGTTTCTCTCACTTGGACCATTTACTAAGCGTACCTTGCATTTAACTCCAGGTTTTTCTTGTATTCCTGTATTTCCCCTTTAAAGTCCCCCTCCCTAAAGCCCTCTATAACCAGAATTTGCCTGAAGAATTTGCCTGAAGAAAAAGCTGATCCTATGGAAGCAATGATGAGTCTTCTGGAAGCCTGGCTGTGGAAGAAAACTGCCCGGTCAGGTGGGGTCTCCAGGAGGGAGGTAGGGGGAGGACTTGCTTCTGCTGAGGCCTGTAGCCCTCTCTGACACCTGCAAGCTGCAAAGGCTGGAGGGCTTCAGGAGGGCGCTGGAGGTGGCAGAGAGGAGATCTTCTCTGGAGCCCAGCCCTGCTGTGGAGCTGGGAAGGGGAAAATGGATGTGAACACCCACCTAGTTAACTAGCTTGGCCTTGAGGGCTAGCGAGAGGCGACGCCAGGTGTGGCGGGCAAATAGGCAGGAGTTAGGTCTCTGAAGAGGAAAGCAGGACAATTGGTTCCTCTTACTCTCGCAGTGGGAAGAGAGAAGGGCAAGATGGGCAATTTGCGAGTTGCCTTGGGAGCTCTCTTTTCATTTTCATAGACGCTTGAAGAGCAAGATGAGTCATGTTTCCAAATCAGAATGAAGGAGACCCAACGTCTCTCTCCCCAGGCCCTCCCCACATCTCCAGGTGAGGCGACACCTGCTGTCTCAGTCACGTGGGCGGGATTGGCAGCAACAGGAGATTTATATATTTCTAAAAAAAAAAAAAAAAAGAAAGAAAGAAAATTGCTTGTTTTTGTAAAAGGCTTAGACAGGTGTGTGTGTGTGTGTAATCAACAAAATCACACCATTCCATCACCCAGAAACATCCCTGTGGGCATTTTGGTTACCGGCTTTCCACACTCTGAGTTCTCATCTGGAAGTCAGCTGGAGACTTGAGACTCAGGTAAGATGAGCACTAATCCTTCATTCTGTGCCTCAAAGAAATTCCAGTTCCCTCTTCAAAACAGATTTGTTTTTCCAGGGGGCATAAGTAGGCACAGTTCCCTCTGGCTCCCGCATCCTAACACTGATCCTCTCTGCTCTGCCTCTTTTTGGCAGTTCTGAGGTGTCACACCTGGGGCAACATGGCCTGGTGGTAATTGAGTCCTGAAATTTAGCTCTTTTCCTCCATTTCCAGAAAAATCCCCATTGGATTTTTGTGTGTTGTAAACATTCCTAAGAGAGGAGGGACTAAAAGTGGGGTTACTTCCCAGAAACACAAAGCTTTTGAAATGGAATGTTGACCTGCTATTAAAAATAGTCCTTGGGGGGCCTCTCTGGTGGCACAAGGGGTTAAAACTTCAGTACTATGAAGCTATCCACAGCCACTGCAGCACAAGTTTGATCCCCAGCCAGGGAGCTACCCACATGGCACAGCAGACCTCTCCTGTCTTGCCTGCTGCTCCCCTTAGCAGTGTATTTCAGTCAGTCTGCCTGTTCTGTTCCCCGCTCTGTCTCTGGTGGATCCTCTCGCTCCCCCCACCTCTGGCCTGTACCCCAGTTCTTGTATGCATAAATAAATCTTTAGAAAACATAATCCTTTGGGGCCTCCCCTGGTGGCGCAGTGGTTGGGCGCTGGGCTGAGAGGCTGCCCGCAGCCTCTGCGGCACCAGCTTGTACCCCGGCCGCCGGCGAGGGTCCCACAAAAAAAAAATAATAATAATCCTTTGGTCCTAAGTTGGGGGGCTTGCCCCCACCTCCTCTTGCATACAAGAACTGGGGTACAGGCCAGAGGTGTGGGGGGTGACCTCTCACCAGAGACAGAGCGGGGAACAGAACAGGCAGAATGACTGAAATACACTGCTGAGGGGAGCAGCAGGTGAGACAGGAGAGGTCTGCTGCATCATGTGGGTAGCTCCCTGGAAGGCCGGGGATTGAATTCGTTCTACAGAGCCTGTGGAGAGCTTCACAGTGCTGTGCTTAACCCCTTGCACCACCAGGGAAGCCCTCCTCCTTCCTTTCTTTTTTTCCTTGCTGCCCCCACCACAGTTTCTAATGCATCTTTCCTGTAGACTGGCTGAGAGCTAATGCTCTTCCATGAGTGATTTCTATCTCAAGTGGTTTATCAAAATGTTATCTTAAAGAGAGACAATTCTCTCCCTAAGGACCCAGCTGCCATCTGTTAAGAGAACAGTTTCTTCCATCTTGCTAGACATGTCCATTTTTGTTTTCTTAAACAAAAATGAGCTCATGCTACATATTCTCTAAGACAACAGAGCTGTTATAATTTTCTCCATTTACAAAAGAGGAAAATGAAATGAAAGACTTGTCCTTTGTCTAAAAGCTGCTCTGGTAATACTTCACCTGGCTAGGCAGCTGGTGTGGTTCAACGCACATGCAAACATCTCTATTTGGTGTGTGTGATGTTATGTTTCTTTTTTGTTTCTTTTTTTTTTTATAGAGGCATGTTTTATTTATTTGTTTGTTTGTTTGTTTTGCTTATACATGCACTGGGTACAGTCAGAAGTGTGGGAGGGTGAGAGAACTCACCAGAGCCAGAGCGGGGAGCAGAGCAGGCAGAAGGACCGAAGTACACTGCTGAGGGGAGCAGCGGGCGGCAGGGGTGTGGGACCCTCCTCTGGTGGCCGGGGAGCAGCCGGGGATCGAACCGGTGCCGCAGAGGCCACGGGCAGCTTTGCAACCCAGCGCTCAACCGCTGCGCCACCGGGGAGGCCCTGTGTTTCTTATTTACCGTCTTCTTGCACTAGACTGAAACTCAGGCCTCTGACCATGTCCATTTTGCTCACTGCTATTTCTTCAGAATTAATCACATAGTAGGTTTCATTAACCCAGGTTCCCCAGAGAAATAGTTAGTAGGATGTGTGTGTGTATAGAGAAAGATTTATTTTAAGGAATTGGCATATGATTACAGAGACTGGCAAGTCCAAAATCTTTAGGGTAAGTCAAGCAAGTTGAAAATCAGAGAAGAGCTGGAGTTGTAGTTCAAGTCCAAACATTGTCAAGCTGGGCATCTGTCTTGCTCTAGGGAGGTTAGTCTTTTGTTCCAGTGAGGCCTTCAGCTGATTTGATGAGTCCCATCCACATTAGGGACAGCAACCTGCTTCACTCTACATTCTCCAGTTTAACTCAAAAGTTAATCTCATTCAAAACATCCTGCAGAAACATCCAGACGAGTGCTTGACTATATATCTTTGCGCTGTGGCCCAGCCAAGTTGATGCATAAAATTAACCACCACAATAGGTACATGGTAACTATTTGTCCAGTGAGTAGCTGAGTGAATGAATTAATGAACTTAAGGAGAGTCTTGCCTGGGTGTAGTGGCAGGAATGGCCACGGGGCCGGTTTTCTATGATCCAGCAGACGGGGTAAAGGAGGAGAGTCCTGGAGCCCTCGATGGGTTTTGCAGGCTTTTATTGGGATTTACCAGGTACAAGGCAGGCAGGAGTGCTGTGCGGCCGGGAGGCTGATAAGCCTCCCAGCCCCCAATAAGTCTTCTCTCTTTCTGGCCTCAACGGCATTCTCTCTGCATCTTTCTTGTTCTATGTCTGTCTTGGCTTCTGCTGGTGTCCCCGCAACACCCCCCTAAAAGCCCAGTCTCAGCCCAGATGAATCCCATCCATATACGCCCACACCCCATTCCAGGTGCCCGCCATCAGGCCTGCATTCGGGACCGCAGGGTTCCATCATCTAACCCTATGGCAGGAGGGCAGAAAAGCCTGATACTTTTTACCTGACCCTATACTGGGTCACACAGCTGGCAAAAAGAAGGCCCTTCTGGACTTGAAGCCGACAGCTGTTCTTTCTACCCTGCTACCAGGTTTCTCAGAACCGTGACCAGAGCAAGTGGGCTCCTAGGGCTGTTGCCACGGCACAGAAGACTTTCCCCTGTAAGCCTAGAAAGGTGTATGCTCAGGTCTGGCATGCTACATGGTGTTACTGATAAAAAATTTTTTCCTGGGTGACCTGAAGCAACTAAGCATCTTTTTTTTTTTCTAAGATTTATTTATTTATGCATACATGAACTGGGGTACAGGCCAGAGGTGCGGGGGGTGAGAGGATTCACCAGCGACAGAATGGGGAACAGAACAGGCAGGTTGACTGAAATACACTGCTGAGGGGAGCAGCGGGCGAGACAGGAGAGGTCTGCTGCGCCATGTGGGTAGCTCCCTGGCTGGGGATCGAACTCGTGCTGCAGTGGCTGCAGATAGCTTCATAGGTTGTATCTTACCCCTAGCGCCATGAGGGAGGCCCAAGCATCTATTCTTTTATGAAAAGAAGAGCATTACCTAGAACTTCCTCCTGCAGGCATGACTAAAGGAGAGCTGGACACTCTGGCATGGAGATCCTTCCCTAACCCACTAAGCTGCTCCTTAAAACATTGCCCACTTCCCTTGTGCTCTCTGCCTTTCAGCCTGACAGAGCTACTTCCTAATCCAGATCCTGCAATTCATTCTCTCTTTTGTGTTTCACCTGGTACTGTTTTTGCACCTGGAATGCACCTCCCTCTCTTCTACATTTCATCCATTTATTTATATTCAACACATATTTCTTAAGCACCTAGAGGGGGCAGGCACTATCTTTGCATGGGTGACAGAGTGATGAGCCAGAGAGATAAAGCACCCGTCCTCCTAGTATTGAGAAAACAGACAAAATTCACACCAGTAAATGAACAAGATAATTTCAGGTGGTGATAAGCACTAAAGGGAAAACCAGGAAGTAATAACAGGTTACCAACAAGCTGACGTGAAAGAGTGTGCTCCGGTGGGGGAGGGGTGGTTTAAGGAGACACATGAATGGTAGAAGAACCAGCCCCATGGGAGCTGGGGGAAGGAGGTCTAGGCAGAGGAAACAGCAAGAGTCAAAGTGTAGGGCAGAACAAGCTTGATGTATTAGGAGAACAGAAAGGAAAAACCTTGCATTATATACTTCCAGGTTTGTGCAAGGCCTTGGGGATGCAAAAATAAATAGGGCATGGTTCTTTTCTCCTAGAGAGTGTTATTTTGGAAGGAGACAGAAATTATTGCTAAGGACCTTTGGAGGATCTCCCTGGGCCATGAACTGATGGCCCCACCCCCTACTTTCTAATGGCCCTGGCAGCCATGTTTGTGCTGTGAGCACATTCTGTGGCCATGGCTGATTGGAGCAGGAGGGTCACCTGACTTGAGCAGAACCAATCAGCTTTCCTCCTCTCAGCACCACTGAATAGGGGTCCAAACATGACCCGCCTGCTTGAGGCATCCACTAGAACATGTGTTGATTCAATCTAGCTTGAGCAACTACTGTTAGGATGACCAACTGCCCTGGTTTCCCAGGACTCAGAGGTTTCTGTGGTAAAACTAGAAGAGTCTAGGCAAACCAGGATGGCTGGTCATCATGTCTGCGTGTGATCCAGCTTGGGTGTCAAGCCTGAGAACTGAGAAGCTGTGGGGTGGTCACATCCATCACTGTGGCTGGAGCAGCAGAAGAGACTGGTCTGCCTAGAAAGAAGAATGCAGGGGAGATGTGCTTCAAAAATGTGTGTTTTTGAAATATGTGTTGAGAAGCAGGGCTCGAGTCCCCCAGATTCTATTCCTTCCCAGAGATAGTTTACATCCTGGAGAGTGGGTTATTGGATATTTTTGCTCCTTACAATAAATCTCCTTTGTCTGCTTGAGTGAGCTGCAGGGGTTTCTGTTACTTGCAACCACAGAGTCCTGAGAGACGGTGCTTGTAAATGTCTGTAACCAGGAGGTGTGGGCATTCACGGAGGTGTCCACAGTCCTGGCAGTAGCACAGTGAGAAAGTCACCGGCCTGTCTGGCTGTGTCCCCAGGAAAGCCTTCCCTAACTCCATCTGTCATCCCTGCCTCTCAACTCCCAACAACTTCCTCTGACTCTCTCATAACGCTGCTGCCTCCCTTCTAGATTCTGTGTCACCTTCTAGACTGTAAAGATTCATGTATGATTCATCTCTGTGCTTCTCTCCAAACATAGCTTCTAATATGTCTCCTGTATAGCAAGTGCTCGGTTCAATTATTCTATGCAGTAAGGGTTCTACACAGCCAGTGTGAATAGTCTTCCTGAGTAATAATAATTGTTTGCACTTGTGTGGAGCTGCAGTCTATAAAGCATTTTCAAGTTCATTATCTGGCGGGCATTCAACTCTTGAGAGTCTAGATATTAGTAAAAATAACAGTTGTTATATTTTTGTGTGCATATTTTATGTGCTGGGGAGAATAATCAAACCCTGAGCTTAGACAGAGGTAATAATTTGCCCAAGATCTCCACATGCATATGTCACAGATCTGATCATTTTCACGCTGCAAACCCATTTCTCTTCCCCCGGTGGGATCTCAGGGCAGAGGGCAGGCTGCTGACCCCTGACCCCTGTGGCTCTGGCCCGCCCCCTCAGGGAGGCCAGGCCTCTGGTCACTCAGCTTGCCAGTCTGACCAAGTTGGGTGAGTCTGGCTCCCTGGAGCGGCAGTGGTTGCCATGGCACCGTCTCAGGCTCTTCTCAGTGTAAACCTGGGGGCGAGCTGTTTTGAAGCAAATGAGGAAAACAGAGAAATTCTCCCACTAATGCAGGCAACTAGTGAACTGCCTGGCTTTCCTCGAAGTTCCTCTCAGTGCCTCACAGGTGGCTCTTAGGGCTGTGGAGTCCAATTCTTCCATTTCACAGGTGGGAAACTGAGGCCCAGGTTGCTTAGTATTTCACAAAGACATTTTGTGCCTGGGCCAGGAAGGTCTCTGGAGTCAGGGGGACCTGGGTTCCAATCCAGCCCCTGTGTATATTGTGTGATGTCAGGCCAGCTCCTACACCGCTCCAGCCATGGAGTCCTCATCTGTAAACCGGGATCACAATGTTCCTTCCCTGAAAGAATAATGTGAAGGATGAAGTGAAATTGCACACTGCCGAGTGCCTGGCATGTGAAGAGAGGCAGTTTCCCAAGGTTCTTCTGCCCAGTGTGGGGTCAATCTGGTGGCTCCAGGATTCAGGAGATGTGGCTTCTGCTACTGACTTGCTGTGTGTGAGTCCCTTCCCTACTCAGGGCCTCTGCATCTTTTTCTGTAAACTAAAGGAGAGTTGGAACAATAGATGATGCCTAAGCTTTTTTTCCAGTTCTACAATTCTGTGCATCTGGTGACAATGTTAATTCCCCATCCCCACCCCTCATCCCCCACCCCTACCTCCCACCCTGCACCATCAGCCCTGGAGCAGGGGGCATGGGGGAGAGATGCTCTGTGGTCAGCAGCTTTGCACTAGGCCAGGGCTCTGGGTCTGGCTCCCCAATGCCCGCCTCTTGCTCAGGGTCCTGCCTAGGTGTTATGGGGAGACTGAGATGGGGGAGGAATGGAGAATGGAAGAAGACCTGGGACTTGCCATCAGGGTCAAAGGAAAACAAATGTTAATTCCCTCAGCAAGCGAGAGTGGAGATGAGATGGGCAGCTAATTACTGAGAAAGAAGAAGAGCAGGGAGTGGGTGACTTTAGGGGTTCCAATGCAGGGGCTGAACGCCAAATGCAGGAGAGGGGGAGGTTGTGATGGGGTGGGAAGCTGAAGGGAATGTGCAGAAGCTGAAGGGAATGAGAAGAAAAAGCAGAGAAAGGGAAGGAAAGGACTGATTTTTGACTAAGGAAGATGACTACTTGATAGAAAAAAATAGGAGACACACAGAGCATGCTCATTCCTGCCATCATGCTGCTCTTGCTGCCCCCCAAGAGGAAGTTGGAGGAGACCCAGTGTGCTATTCTCAGAAGTCTGGAGTCTGGAGAAGGCCCTGTGTCGTCCCCACCCCCCACCTCCCACCCCCCCACCCCCCAAACCCCAGCTCCTGTGGGCACTGGCTGGGAGCTCTGAGTGGGCAGCAGTCTCCTCCCAGGTATTGTCCCCTGCTGCAGCTCACTCCTTCTTCCAAGTCCTCATCCCTTCCCTCACCACCTCTGCTCTAAACAAGCAGTCCTGCCATTTGACACATGGGAGTGAACTCCAGGCAGGATTTAGCACACTATTCAGGACACACACCCAACATCGGGCAAACCCCTTTTTGCAGAGAGTAAAGGCAGGGCATGGTGTTGGGAGGCAGTGTAAAGTGTCTGGACGGGAGGATGGGGGGCTCATCCCAGGTGCAGGGAGGGAAGGGGATTTTGCTGCTTCAGTTTTTCCAAGTCACCACCCCTGTTCTGAAAAGGATGACTTTCATCTGTCTGTGTTAATGCCTGGTCTGGGCTCATGACCGTTCTCCTAACAGGTATATGCCTTTCCTCCAGACACGCAAATGTAACAACAATTACAAAATTGATGACATGAAGTAAAGTCTGTCTCTGGCTCCATCCACAGGGCGTGGAAAAATTTAGCCTCAGGCAATGGCGGGTATGGCAGTGTTTTGGCCTCCGCTTTCTTCTCCCTTGAGGTTTGCGTGACCGGAAAACCTGGGTCAAGGACCTTTGGCACTGGGGCCATCAAGTTTGCCTCCAAGGTGCTTTTGTCCAAGCCCCAAGGGTCCATTTGAAAACAGGAGACTCTATCTCCTGTCTGTTTTGTTTCAGAAAATTTCCAGGCTTTTACTTCCCAGCCTTTGGGCCATTAATCCACAACCTCCTCTGTTCCTCCCCTTCTCAGAAGTCGGCCACCCTCCTTCCTCAGTTCTGTTCTAGCCTCCTGACAGTCTCAGTCTTCTCTGGCACTATCTGGGTAGATGGTCTTCTAGGAACCCAGGACCTGACTGTGCTTCCAGGAAGAAGACTTGCCCCAAGGGAACAGCGTGTGGTATATACTAATCTGGGGGTGCCAGGAGAGATGTGCCATCTCAGCTGAGCTAAAATGGAGGTGTGGAGTGGGCTAGGTGACTAGGGAGCTGGGGAGCCCGCAGTCGAGTGTTCCAGCAGAAGGACCATCATCGCAGCGATAGCTGACACACACCGAGCACTGCCTACGTGCCAGATGCCACAAAGCAGTCCCTGTTGCCCCATTTCATGAAATTGATGGAAGTAACTTGCCCAAGGTCAAGCAACTAGTATGTGGCTGAGCTGGGGTTTTAAATCCAACCAACCTGATACCAAAGCCCCCTTTTAACCACTTAGATTAACTCGGAGAGGAGAGAAGCAGATTATTTAAGAGCCTCAAGCTGGAGCACAGTGTGTGAAGGGGAGGGTGGCATAAGAGTGGCATGAAAGACTAACGAGGCAGAGAGAGGTGAGAATGTCATCTGCAGTCATGTTGCTGCTTTGCTGTTTGAAGGCAGCAAGCCTGGATGCAGGGAGACCATTTAAGAGGCCACTTCAGTAAGAAGGGATGGTGTGTCAGCTTAGAAGGACTGGAATGTGAATAAACAATGGCAGGATTCATGGGTTATGTGGGAAGAATGGGCAGGATGTGGTGATTGCTTAGAGGGGCAAGAGAAAGAGGGGGTCAAGCGTGACTTAGGCTTCTGGCTTGGACAGCTAGATAAATAGTATCAACACTGTTTTTCCCACTGATTTGCTGTGTATCCTTGGGGATCTCACCCAGGCTCTCTAGATGTCTGTCTTCCTCCCAGTAAAATGAAGATAATGAAATTTGACCTCCCCGTGTATCTGGACGGTATCAAGATAAGATGAAATCATCAATCTGGAAGTGCTTCAGAGAGTCAAGAGTACTTTGCAAATGTAAGTTGTTATTATTTTATGGTTATCGTTATGGTCCTCCCCCTCCCGGGCTTGCTGTTGGAGCCAGACTGAAAGGCAACCCAGGGGAGCTGCCTGCTCATTCGGAGGCAGTCCCAGTAATTTCCATCCGGTGGATCTGTCTCTCTGGCAGGTGGGAGCCACATGCCCACGTACTAAATTGTTAATAGCTTCCCCAGGGAGTTCCTTTCTGCTCTGACTCCAGTGATTCTGTTTCTCCAAGCTGACGCCTTCTGATGCCCTGCGTTGGCCCAGGATTTTCTGTCCGTTTTTGTTTTGGATTTTTTTTTCCCTCTGATGTCAAGGATGGGGGGAAACCCCAAAACATTTGGGAACCCAGGTGTGGAGAGCTGTGCTTACTCTGTGCTCCACCCAGAGCAGGAACAGACTCAAGAATCTCTTGAGCTCCAAGTGACTCATCGCACTTCACAGTGGGGAAAACTCTGCTGAGCAGACACTGGAGCCATGGGTTCTTGTGTGGTTTTTTGGTTGGTCTTTTTTTTTTTTTTTTTTCCCAGAAATGACTTAGTTCTGAGAGGCAGTGACGTGGGGTCGTCAGAATTCTGACTGGTAGAGTCACATCAGCTTAATACAACAGCTGGCTAACAGCTCACCTGGACAGGCAATCTGATCTATGCAAAATGAAATAATAATAGTAGAACCTCACACCTATAGGAAGGCTGGAGAATGAGAGGACCCACAATGCAGTTGGCCCAGTACCAGCGCACAGCATGCTGCTCTCTATAAGGCAGCCAGCAGAGTTATTTATGAGTTGTGACCACAGAAATGAGACTCCCTCTTGTAAGAAGACTGGAACACCCACATCCAAGTAAGAGGTAACCTAGTCAAAGTACTCAGTGGTGGGAGGTCATTGTGGAAACCCCTTTAGCTGCCTTTCAGGTTTCCACGTGTTCTCCCAATATCCTCAATGGGGGTAACTCCTGTGTACTTGGCAGATGTCTTGTGGGTTCTGGCTGCTGTGACAAAGTACCGTCCACTGAAAGGTTCATAAACAAACTTACTTCTCACAGTTCCAGAAGCTGGAAGTTCAAGGTCAGGGTGCCAGCATGGTGGGGTTTTGGTGAAGGCCCTCTTCTGGGCTACAGAGTGCAGACTTCTTGTTGTATGCTGATGTGGGGGAGAGCAGAGACAGGAAGCAAACTCTTCAAAGGGGCCATCCAGAACAGCATGTGTGTTTTCTTAACAATTATTTCTGCTCAAGTACTTGGTCATTTACATATCTTTCGTGGCTTCCTGATTGTGAGCTTCAAGAAGCAATGGTCTTACTCATCCTCACAGTTCAGTAACTCTCATGCTCATACACTTTCTCAGTTTGCAGAGCATCCCTGTACTTTAGAGATGAGAAAACCAAGGATCAGAGAAGTTAAAGGAACTCATTTCTACCACCCTAGCGATGGCTTTCACCATAGCACAGTGGACTCAAAAACTCGTTTTGGACGGGCCTCCCCGATGGCGCAGCAGTTGAACGCTGGGTTGCGAAGCTGCCCGTGGCCTCTGCGGCGCCAGTTCGATCCCCGGCTGCTCCCCAGCCACTGGAGGAGGGTCCCACATGGCGCGCAGACCTCTCCTGCCGCCTGCTGCTCCCCTCAGCAGTGTGCTTCGGTCCTTCTGCCTGCTCTGGCTCTGGTGAATTCTCTCACCCTCCCACGCTTCTGACTGTGCCCAGTGCATGTGTAAACAAAACAAACAGATAAAATAAATGAATAGAAAACATGCCTCTATAAAAAAAAAAATAACTCATTGTGGAATGAATTTTTAGAAGTTCCCTTCAGCCCAGTGTGGCTGTAGCATGGGATTGGGGTGGGGAAAGGGCACGGAATCAGAAAAGAGAAGCAATAAACCCTGGCTGGGACGAGAATGGAGGACCCCAAAGGCAATACCACCAAGAGGGTAGAGTAGCTTGGTGACACCCTACCTAACACCAGGGTGCAGGGCAGGAGCTAGGCACTAGCATGTCAGTTCCAAGCAAAATATGATAGAATTAATCAAAGGGTTGTAGTTGCTTAGGAAAATTCCTAGGTCTGGATTAAACTATGTCTGGTCTGTCTCCCTCATCAAAATGGGAGCTCATCGAAGCTAGAATTGAGTTTCCTATTCCCTCATTGATTGGTTGTCTAAATTGGGGGTACAGAGTGCACCATTACAACTATTGTAATGGTGATACATGAAAATCCAGTGATTATGCAATTAAATAGGTGGGAAATTCTGTAAAGAAGAGATACATGGTGGTAAGAGAACACATAACAATGGGAACTGGTCTAGTTGGTTATACATGGGGGAAGGGTGACAGTCATTAAAGGTTTCATGGAGGAGGTGATATTTAAGTTGAAAACTGAAGGACGAATAGCATTTAACCTTGGGAAGGGGCTGAGTCCCCTAAGTGGAAGAAATAGAGTGTGCAAATGTCCCAAAGTTGGAAAAAACTCAACTTGTTAGAGGGGTAAGGAGGAGGCTAAAATTCTAATAAGTATCCCTCCTTCTTCTTGCCCCAATTTCTCTCCCTTGACACCAGAAAAGTCTCCTTAGTACCAAGCCCTTTGGGACAGGGGAAAGAGTTCTGGCAGCACCTATGACCACAGAGTGAAAACCATCTGTGTGATGAGCCCTTAGGTGGTTGAGTGGGAAAGTCTGGGGTGGGGAGTCTCCAGCTGAGCAAGGCAAAGTGAATGGTGAGAAGGGTGAACTTAGGAATTCTGACTTTATTCTTTCTGGGAAAGAACAAGAGCCTTGCAAATAGATGAATGACTTAAGAGCCAGAGGGTGATATAAATGAGGGATCCTTGTCCAGTCACAGGCCAACAGCATTACCCCAGAACTTAGGACTTGGAAGCCCCAAGGCTGTTATTCTGTTCCCCCTGGGGACCATTATTCATAACCCAACCAGCATTTCCTGAACAAATGCTGTAATCCCGGTCTCTAATGGGTGCAAGGATCAACCAGGCCTGGTCTCCTCAAGAAGGTAAGAAGTTCACGTAGAAATAATTACCATATGAGATAATTTAGCACCTAGCCTAGATGTCTCATCTTAAAATGGGTACACTTACAGAATCCACTCCAAAGTGTTGATGTGTGTCTATATAAAGGACTTATCACAGTGCGTGGAACAGAATAGGGTTTGTAGAGAGAATGTTATGGGCAGGACAAGAATCTCAAGAAAGAGAATGACACTGGCTATGGGCTGGTTCGGTTAGGGAGAGGATGTGGGATCTTCCCTGCCCTTTCCATCTGCTTCTCCAGCACCCAGAGTTATCTTTAAGATGGTCTTAGAGGGCCTCCCCAGTGGCACAGTGGTTGAGTGCTGGGTTGTGAAGCTGCCCACAGCCTCTGCAGCGCCGGTTCAATCCCCGGCGCTGGGCGAGGGTCCCACATGGTGCGCAGACCTCTCCTGCCGCCCGCTGCTCCCCTCAGCAGTGTACTTTGGTCCTTCTGCCTGCTCTGCTCCCCGCTCTGGCTCTGGTGAATTCTCTCACCCTCCCGCGCTTCTGACTGTACCCAGTGCTTGTATAAATAAGTAAAGAAATCTTAAAAAAAAAAAAAAAAAAAAAGATGGTCTTTGAGACCCTGCCCACCAATTCATGCCCTCCTTCCCCTACCTACTCCCTGCCTTCTCCTCCTGGCCTCCTCCTAGTCCTCACCACCACAGGGTCTTTGCTCATATGGTTCCTTTATATGGAATGCTCTCCCTGTGTTTCTTTCCTAAGTGAGTTCCTTCCCATCTCACCTTAGTGTCATTTCCTCGGGGAAGCTGTCTTGAGCTCGGGGTTTTGTAGACCCCGTGTCACCAACCCCTTCTTTTCTTCCCTTCCCCCCACCTACAACCTTATTTTCATCGGTGTGATCTTAGGACTGCTGTCTCTCTCCTCCCCTGGGACGTGAGCCCCAGAAGCCAGGCGCTCCATCTGGTACTGGGCACCAGAGATCCACGAGTACCTGGTACCCCAAGATGATGGTTATAATTATGAGCACGGATGTGTGCCCAGCACTGAGCGCTTGCATCATCCTATTTAATCTCCCCACAACCCTTTGAAGGAATTGGTGCGATTATTCTAATTGACAGGAGAGGAATATAAAGTTGAGGGAGGTTAAATGACTTGCTCAAGGTCACTTTGCTCTTCCGAGCAGGGGCAAGAGGCGGGATTCCAAAGCGTCAAAAGGGTGGGGAGATGAGTCCCGGCTAGGGTCAGGGTGTACTTGAGTCTGCGGAGCATCCCTAGGGAGTGGGAAACTTCCCTGCGTGGTGCAGCACCCGCCCCCGGTCGCGGGCGCAGACTGGCTACCGCCTCCG
Organism: Talpa europaea; assembly: GCF_964194135.1. Taxonomy (NCBI): domain Eukaryota; kingdom Metazoa; phylum Chordata; class Mammalia; order Eulipotyphla; family Talpidae; genus Talpa; species Talpa europaea. The sequence goes on from NC_140076.1 coordinate 16,611,140, forward strand.
GGCCACGTGGTGCGCGCGGCGGGCGCGTCCGAGAAGCCCGCAGCGGCTCCTGGCTCAGAGCGCTCCTGCCGAGGAGAGCAGGCGGGGGCCGCGGGACAGAGCCGGTGCGGGCGGCGAGGCAGGTAAAGAGGCGCGGAGGAAGCGGGGCGGCCAAGGTGCTGTAGCCCGCGGCGGCGTCGGGGCCGCGGCCTCTGCCCTTCTCGCGCCCTCGCACCGCACCGGCTCTCTGCGCCCAGGGCGCACGGCGGGGAGGGACGCAGCTCTGGTCATCTGGCCGCCATGGAGCCGGTCTCCTCCACGGATGCCGAGCTGCAGCCCCTGCTCCTGGCCAACGAGTCCGACGCTTTCCCCAGCGCCTTCCCCAGCGCCGGCGCCAATGCGTCGGGGCCGCCGGGCGCACGGAGCGCCTCGTCCCTCGCCCTGGCTGTCGCCATCACCGCACTCTACTCGGCCGTGTGTGCCGTGGGGCTGCTGGGCAACGTGCTGGTCATGTTCGGCATCGTCCGGTGAGTCCGCAGTGGACTGGCGCCGCGGGGCTGGGCACCTGGGGTGAGGATAGGGACCGTGGACTTGGGACCCTGACCTCGGACCCGGGACTTCCTGGGCCTCCGCGCTTTCTGCAGAGGGCGCCGGAGCCCAGCCGGAGGGCATGTCCACTGACAAGAGGAGAGGAAGAGAGAGAGAGAGAGAGAGAGAGAGAGAGAGAGAGAGAGAGAGAGAGAGAGAGAGAGAGAGAGAGAGAGAATAACATTTGATCGTCTGTTGGCATCTCACTATGGGGGTAGTCTGGTAACACTTGGTATGTCAGTCACAGTTTCTGAGTGTGTGATTCTGTTTGTGACTGAATAAGTGTATTTTGTATGTTTGGTCCTGGTAGGGGTGGGCTGAAGTGCCTGAGAGACCCTGGGCCTTTGGGGTGTGTGTGAGACCCACAGCCTTTGGCTGTGTATGAGCTGCCAATGCAGGAGGGGGACAGGAGTGTGTGTGTGTGCACCCTGCTGGGGGGGCACTTACAAGTCACATGTGGTGATCCTTTTTGGGGGCCCCAGCATTATATACTTGTCTCACACTGTGGTTTCTGATGCTTTCTGTATGAGAACATGATAATGTGGCTTGTTTTTTTGTCAAATCCCTAGAACCTCAGGGGCAGGAGAGCAACCCAAATGGCTTTGGACACTTGTGTGTGTGCGCCTGTGTGTATGTCTTTGTGTGTGTCTGAGTGTGTGTGCGCCTGTGTGTGTGTGCGCATACGCTAATGGGTGTAGTGTATTGGCAGCCTGCTCTTTTCTGCCTTCCCAGGGGCAGTCACCGGGTCAGGAGCCTGGATGTGATTCAGAGGCCAAATGCTCCCCCCCATTTTCCCCTAGGCTTGTCCTTTTTCCTGCCCAAGGCGGCAGTGGTTCACTTGGGCTGGAGTGGATTTTGTTCTCTCACCTCAGAACATGAAATCCCTTTTTTGGTATCTGAATACAATGCTGGGACCTTCTCAGAGAGTCTAAAACACCCCCAGGCTGGCCCCAGACATCCATCAGCTCGGGATATCCGCAGAAAAGACTGCAGGAAAACTCCTATCCTTATCACAAAGATGCCCTGATATTTGCTGTTAGTTGGAAATGGGTCCTCTGTGCTAGTTAACTGAGGCTATGGCCCTGAACCTCGCTGAGCCATGTGCCACCAGGCAGGGTAAAGGCCAGATTGTGGACTCAGAGGTTGAAGGTGTGAATTGTAGTCTCAGCCTAGTCACTGGTGCCTATCTTATTGGGGTCCCCATTCCTGGTGCTCCCCACCCCTCTTCTGCCCCAGTTTACATGACGAATAGATCCCGGATCCTCCATTGAGAAGCATGAATTCCAGAGTATGGGGTCTCTGCAGAGCAGAGCAGAGCACACTAGAACATTGGGTGGGGTGTGTGGGTGTTGAGGGAGCTTTGGCATCGATGATCTCTGGGGATCTTTTCTCCCCCCAGGAAGAGTAGTGGGCATATGACTTTCCTTGCTTTCAATGACTCATCACCAGCTACAGTGGGAAAATTCCCCAATGTATAGGCAGGATTGAGTTTTGCTTTGCAGTTTTCTCAGTGATTTGCCCTATTTTGCCTTTGGGGTTGGTGCAGCCTTCAGATGTCCCAACCCGAGAATTCATCCCAGCTCTGCCACACACTAGCTCTGTGACTTGGGTAAGTCACTTTCTTTTTTGAGTCTCAGTTTCTTCATCTGTGGAATGGGGTGATAATCAATGTTCTAGAAACAGGGTTTTCACAAGGTGTCAATGAGAGATTATAAATAATACAGTTGGCTTGGTGCCTGGATTCAATAAGTGGAAACTGGCCATGTAATGAAGAGGAGGAATTTTCCAGATCCTTCAGAATCTGGTGCCTGTTAAAACAGGGAGAATGGAGTGGGGTGGTCCTCAGGTGGGTCTGAGAGTGGCTGTGATTCTGAGAGCTCCAGGTTCCCAAGCACTTACACTCTGGAGGGTAAGAAGCTCAAGTCTGGGGAGAGCTGAGCATCTGTGTTCAGTTCCAATCCAGCCTCTTCCCAGGGGTCGTCTGGCTGGTGAGCTGAGGAGCACAGCTCTCCTGCTGTCATTGAGGTAGGGGAGGGCCTCTACCTTCTGTGGGTCCGCTCAGAGCAGGTTCTGGGCTTACCCTGCTGGGGATGCTCCCAACCATCTTTCTGAAATTGCCTTGTCAAATGTATCTTGCAAGTAATACAGCTGGTCCCAGTAGGTTCCTTTGTTACTAAGGCATTTCCCTGGCCCACCATCTATGTGACAGCTGTATCTCTGGGTCTGAATGGCTTCATCCTCACCTATAAGCCTGTGGGAGGGACATTAGAATCCTCATCGTTATCACTCCCATTTTACAGATGAGGAAACTGTGGCTCAGAGGGAGAGACAGAGTGACCTGTTCTCCTGTGGTTCCACAGCTAGCTCTCTTGTTTTGTGACTGCAAGCCAAGAACTTTTTCCAGAACTGCCTGGGATAAGGGACAAAGAATTGCTTGGAAGGAAGGGGCAGAATCCTGTCCTTCCTCTTGTCGTCAGAGAATGATGGACACCAAAAGACTATGATTCTATACATTATTTGGCCCACGTACTTTCAGCTGCTGTCCTTGGGGGATAGGGATGGATGGGAATCGACACCACTTTAGTGCTTCCCCACTGAGAAGAAGGTTAAGGACAGGGCAGCTACCTAGGGCTCAGCTTCTGCTGGCAAGGCCCCAGGAGCAGCAGGGAGAGGGAAGCCCAGGGTGAGAAGAGCCCCTGTGTCTGGTTCCCTAAACAACCCATAAATGAGTCAGTTGATTGGTTGACTGGATGACTGTTCCAATGACTGAATTCTACTTGTCAGTCTTGAACTTGAGCAGTTTGGTGGCGATGGCAGGGAGCACAGGGGAAGGTTTGCAAGGGAAGAGGAAGAGGACACCTGGGTTGGGAAGGCAGAGTGTTGTCGTGGCAGGAGGCACTCTTGAAGCCAGACAGCAAAGTTCAAAACCACATACTTGCCGTGCGTGTGGGTTACCAACTCCACCCCTAAGGCGGGGATGACAGCATTGCCTCCGTGGTGGTGGTGAGGATCAAATGAGACGTGTGCTGCCTCTGGGCCCTTTAGACCCTCCGCCTTTTGGGAGCAGGGAGCAGCGAGGGCTTCGGTGGGAGGAAGAGACATCCGTCAGCTCGTCATCCGACACAGTTAAGATTGTAGGGGTGCTGAGGGCTGTGTGGAGTACGGGGGGCTTCGGCAGCCCATGGTGGTCTTACTTGGTCAGGGAATTCAGAGGCCTCTGAAGAGCTGAGGACGAGGCGGGGACAGCAAAGGAAATTGCTGAGGGAAGAGCCTGAGAAGGGCAGCATGACATGGTTGTGGGGCTGAAAAACAGAACAGGGGGATCCCAGAATCCCCGATCATGATCAAGGAGTCCTTGCCATTTCCTCCTCCCCCTCACCTGGCCCTTCCTCCCCCATCTCTCGTGGACCCGCCTGGGAAGCCCACTCATCCTTCTCGGTGCACCAGACAGGCCCCTGGGAACTGTGCTCTTAGCAAATCTTCTGAGGCTCCTGAGGCTTCTGTGAAGCATGAGCAGGATTTTTGGGGGGCATCTGGTCCCCAGGAGATCATCCCTTCCTCCTCCTGCAGTGCGAGTGCAGCAGCTAGTGGAGTGACTTGTGGGGCCAAAGTGCAGAGGCTTGGGAACCCCTCCTTCTCGGTGTCTGTCCCTAGCAGAGCTGGCACCTCAGAGTCCCCACTGGTGCCCCATTGGGCAGAGTGGATACGGGGGCTAAGTGAAGCAGCCCAGCTTCCCCCTCCATGGTCTAGAACATCCTGGTTTGCCTGCCCCAGAACTGAGCAGGAGATCAGAATCAGTGCTTTCCCAGCTGACCTCTGTCTGTTCCACAGCCTTCCCCATCTCCTTGCCTCCACTTCTCCCTGGTTTCAGCAGGTTCACAATGCCCCTCAGGACCCTGCCCCCTGTCCGCTGCCCCCTAGGACCCTCTCAAACTTCTCTGCCCCCTGACCTCTCCCTCGCCCTGACTGTGTCTCCCGACTCTTATCCTGACACCAGTGCTGACTCTGCCACCTACTAAGATCTTTAACAAGTAGGATTACCATTCTGCACCCCAGTTTCTTCACCTATAAAATGGGGATCATAATGCCTGCTTCATAGGCACCTTGGTCCCTAAAGACTGGATTAGAAGCTGCTATAAAGCGTGGTGTTTCCCCTCCTACGACTGCAGCATAGAACAGGGGGGCATGGTTTGGCCGGACTGGGGTGGAGCCATGAGGGTGAACGAGGGGTCTTGTCCTCTCTGTCTCTTACCAGGTGCGGGGGCTGTGGAGGGGGGTGCTCCAGTGTCAGCTTCACAGGTCTGGGGGCTCTGAATCCTGTCTTGTATTTGGAAGTCCAGCATGAGCCCCCTTGGCTTCTTATTCTTCTCCCCCTCTTGCCCTTGGTGGGGTTCATGGCCTCAGGACCCCTAGACTGGGAGAGTGACAGTGTGGTCAAAAGGTCACAGCTGGAGGTCATGCAGTGCCTGGTCTCTATCCCACCTCAGCCAGGCCTCATGGTGGCTTTGGGGAAATAGCTCACCGTCCTGCGCCTCATTTCTGCTTTGGTAAAAAGGGGCCCTCTCAATGAGTTACTGGGAAAATTGAATGAGATCATCATATAAAGGCTGTAGCACCACACCTGGCACATAGTAGGTCCTCAACCCATGCCAGGTGCTGGTTTCTAGCAGCCTGCAGCTGCTCCAGGCGGGGAGCGTGGGTGGCTGTGCAGCCCGATTGTCTGAATTTCAACCTTGGGTCCTTTCCCGTTTCCTGCCTTGCCTGCTCCGTAACTTGGCTGCTGCTGCCCCTGCCAGGCCCACCCAGCCCCAGCCCTCACTGCCCAGACTCTCAGCTAAGCCTCAGCAGAGCCTCTGGGTCCTGACGCAGCTGAGCCCCTAGGATCCTGTTTAGTTGTAGCTCCAGGACAACTGCAGCTTCCTAACGCTGGGGCGGCCTCGGAGTCGCTGAGTGGTGAAGGGGGAGCAGTCGTTGGCTGACTCCGTGGAGAGGTGGGGGGGTGAACATTCCAGGCAGAGGGAAAAGCACAAGCAAAGGAAAGCGCAGTGGATGATGATGGAGAGCTGCAGAGGGCAGGGAATTTCGCCGAGGCTGACCTGAGGGTCCAGGGCTGTGCTGGTGGAGAAGGCGCAGGCACAACAGCAGAAAAGGCCTGTGAGCAGGTGTCCTTGCCAGGCCTGTCCAGGCGCCTGCTGTGTGTGAGCTTGGGCGAGGCCCAGGAGCCGTGGAGACGCCTCCCACTATGGTCTCTGCCTTCCACAATTCCTGCTGAGGTGCAAATGTTAGAAGAACTCCATGGACCAGCCCAGAGCAGCGGAGGATGTTGCTCTGGTGGTGAGGAGGGCAGGAGGACGGCAGCATGGCTGTGCTATGGGCCAGTGGCCATGCTGAGGCACCAGTTCCAATCTGGACAGTGGCAGCTGAGTCTGGACAGGCTCTTGGGTCCCACCTTAAGGCAGTCATGCTGGGAAATGAGGGGCTTTGGGTTCAGGCAGGCCAAGGGGAAGAGGACTTTGGCGCAATCTGTGCAGGAGGGCATTCAAGAGGAAGGATTTGGTGTGAGTGTGGGGGTTCAGGGGGGTGGGTTGGATGGGAAGGACTTCAATGTGGGGAAACCAGAGGCTGGCTCTGGGCCATGTGCGAGAGCTGAGTGACCTGAATCCCTGGCTTCGGTTGTCCCCTTTCTCAAATGGAGCGCTGTCCACCTACCAGGGAGGCAGGAGCCTGGGCCAGGCGACCTCTGTGAGAGCCAGCAGGGACTGCGATATTCCATTGCATCTCCTGGCCTGGCCCCAGAGCTGCCACGTCCCGGCTCAGGTTTGTCCAGCAGGAGCGTGTGACTCACTGACACACCAGGGGAGTCAGAGGAGCCACAGAGGGCACTGAGGAGCCTCTCCCGCGCCCGTCCTGCACTGTGGGCTGCAGGTTCTCATTCACAGCCCAGGGTGGGAAGGTTTGGAGGGAGCAAGTGCCTCTCACCCCAGAAAGGTGCAAACCCAGGTCGTTCTGACTCCCTAACCATTGCATGTCCGCTCTGCCACGCTGTCCCCAGGACACGAGGGGAATGGGGGTGAGAGCTGGGGAGTCTAGTTAGGGAAGGGAGGAAGGCAGCTTGCCGTCTGCACACAGCAGCCAGGGCGGCTCACACACCGCCACTTCTCCGAGCCTTGGTTTTCTCATCTGTGAAGTGGGACTTAACCTTGTAGGTGGCCGATGTGAAAGATTTCAGCACCTCAGCAAGCATTTGGTAAATTTTCAGTAACTGCTTTCTATTTTTCTGACTCTTCAGAAAAGGAGTGAGTCTTGTTTCTCACCCACCTGATCGATCGCCATTTATTGAGGCCCAGAGGAACTATAATTATTGGGTAGGTGCTAGAGGGAAACTTCATCAACGCATTATTAGAAACCTTCTTCTACAATAAAGTTGATATCGGCATTTATTTCGGGAAATATGGAGAAATTTTAGCAGAGACAAACATTACCATCATCTCTCCACAAGAGAGAAGCTTTGTCATTTTGGTGTATTTCCTTCCATCTCTTTTTTCTGACCCTGTGTTTTTGTGTGTGTGTTAATGACATCCAGATCACACTGTTTTGAAATAATGATTACTTTATGTGAAGTGTTTTGTAAACTGTCTTTTCATGTAACACGATCTTGTGTGTTCTTGTGTTAGCAATTATTCTTTGAAAAAGATTTTCGAAGACTGTATTTGGGGGGGATTTATATTGTTTCCATTTTCATGCTAAAAGTGCCTGTGAACCTTCTTGAACACAAATGTTTGTGTACATCTTGTATTACTTCTATATGGAAATTTCAAAAAAGTGTTCCGGGAAGGCATGGCCCGCTGTGTAACGGAGTGAGCTTCCTGTCACTGAAGTTATAGGGCAGAGGAACAATGGCAGGGGCACCGGAGGCTTGTGCAGAGACAAGATGAGAAACGATTTTACGTTCCTCTCATTACAGCTGAGCTCTGAGTCGCTGATCCCTGAGCCTCCTCTCCTGTTGATGCCTGGACTTTGAGAGGAAGGGGGCTGAGCGAGGGCAAGCCTTGATTTCATTAATGTCAGAGTCCTGGGATGGCCAAATCCAATTGGCTACCCAGATCATCATAACATGCACAGGAAGAGGGATAATCGTGGCGCAGAGCAGAAAGCCTGGCTTAAATTAGCTATTTGCCATCACGCAGGCTGCAGCGGCCCCATTACCAGCCGCGGGGTAGGGGTGGGATGGAGTGCCTGGGTTGTGCTCTGTTGATTTATAGCTCCTGGTGCAGCTGCAGAAATCAGCGGCTTTGTCTCTGGCCAGGATGGGGGTGCGTGTGTGTGGAAAGAATCTTGTCTTCTGTAGCTTTCTGCATCTTTTCTGAGAAATGGAAGGAACTCAAACTTCACAACCCTGTGAGGTGAAAAAACCCCATTCAGTAAACAACACAGAGAATTGGAAACGGCCTGACTCCCCTCCGCTGTGGCAGTAACCTTTTTCCAAGGCATAGAATCATGGATGATGATGATCCTCTTTATTGAACACTTATTTGTGCCAGGAGTTCTGTATATGTTATGTGTCGATACTGTATTCTGCATATATACATCTATAAGCATATATATTATCTTGTTTAATCCCCATAGATCCATATAAGGTAAGTGTTGTTTTAAAAAAAATTTTTAAAGGGCATCCCCCATGGCATAGCAGGTTGAGTGTGGCGCTGTGAAGCTGTCCGCAGCCTCTGCAGCACCGGTTCAATTCCCGGCCAGCCAGGAAGATACCCACATGGCGCGGCAGACCTCTCCTGTCTCACCCGCTGCTCCTGTCAGCAGAGCTTTCGGTCCGGCTGCTTGTTCTGCTCCCTGCTCTGTCTCTGGTGAATCCTCTCACCCTTCCACACCTCTGGCCTGTACCCCAGCTCTTGTATACATAAATAAAATCTTAAAAAAAATTATAAATTTTTTTTTAAGATTTATTTTTGCATAGAAGAGCTGGCCAGGGATCCAGCTCAGGCCCTAGTGGTGTGATAGTGCTGAGACTTAACCCCTAGGCCACCAGGGAGGCCTGCCCCCACTTTATAGATGAGGAAACCAGGGCTCAGAGAAAGCCTATACTATGCCCAAAGCCCTAGAGTCCAGCTGCAATCAGGTCATTTGGCTCCCAAGAGCTCACACTCTGAACCACTGCCCTGTCCTCTGTCAAGCTCTGATCTACAAGTAGGAGGCCGAGGTCTGGAGACCTTGTGTGTTTTCTGACTTAATGGCCAAGGTAGGACTGGAACTTGCCTTTTGTATGGGCAGGACTGGGCACAGTGCAGGTTTTCTGATCCCATGCAGACCGGGTAAAGGAGGAGTCAGAGTCCTTAGTGGGTTTTTGCAGGTCTTTTATTGGGGTTCACCAGGTGTATGGCAGGCAGGGGTGCTGGCTGGGGGGCTGGGAGGCTGGCAGGCCTCCCAGCCCCCAGCAAGTCTTCACTCTATCTGGACTCTCTGGCGTTCGTTCTGCTGCTTCTCGGCTTCTGCTTCGGCTTCTCCTGCTGCTACTGCGGCTGCTGCTACTGCTGCTGCTGGCGTCCCCCCGTGACGCTGCCCTTAAAAAGCACAGTCTTAGCTCAGCTGAATCCCATCTACCTATGCCCACACCCTATTCCAGGTGCCCGCCATCAGGCATGCATTCAGGACAAGGATCTATCATCTATCCTGATGGCGGAAGGGCAGAAAAGCCTGACATTTTCTTTACCCTACACCTTTCCTAACCCTTTGCTCCCTCTCCTTGCATCTCTTCCTGTCCTTGGGGTTACAAGGTGACCAAATTTAGTGGTACTTGGGAGCATGAGAAATGGGTTTCTCCACAGGGCAACCACAGCTGGATACCACTGATACCATATAGGCCCAAAGACCCCAGGTTCCCTGGGGCAGGACCAACAGCCACATCTTTCAGAGATACCTGCTTCTTGCTGGCTGTCCCCACCACCCCACCCAGGCTCACCTCACTAGGCCTCATCTGTGAGATGAGAATGATACCAAGACACCTACATGGCAGGGTTGAAGTGGACGTACATCCAGCAACCCCTGCTGAGGATCAGGTGCTAGGCCTGCAACAGCGATCCAGATAGTTCCTGAGCCCATGGAGGTGATATTCTGGGGAAACATAGACAGTAAACAGTTGTAAGGTCAAGGCCATAAGCAATGAAGTCAATTAAATCAAACCTGGGAGAGAGTGGCGGGCTGCAGGTGTAAATGGGGAGGTCAGGGAGGAGGAGACAAGGCCTGTTGCTAGGAAGAAGCATTTTAGGCAGAGGTAACAGTGAGGGTAAAGGTGAAGGGAGATGATGTATGACCTCAGCACAGGCCTGGCCTGTAACAGGAAATTATTGGTGATCATGATGCTTTTTGGCTGGTTGCCCAGCACTTGGGAACCAGGGGCAGGACTAAGCCAAAGGAGGGAAACTGCTTCTCCCAGTCAGGCCAGCTGCCCCTGCAGGACAGATGGAGATAGTCTGTTTCCCTTGGTTACAAAAATTCGTCCTCCTGAAGTGCCTGCATCTCTTGCACGATTTTCCATCCTTCTGGGGGAGGGAGCAGAGACCAGCACATGGCTAGGGGGCTGCCTGGAGGGCAGGTAGCCAGTCCCTCTACCTGCTTGGGCTTTGTCATCCCAAATGAGAGCGTGTTCAGCCAAAGCATGATATTTTGACTCAACAGGACTAACTTCAAAAACAGAACCACCGATCTTTGCTGAGTGCTAATAAAGTGGTCGGCTCTGGGCTGAGCACCCACCTACGTTAGCTCATTTGATTCTATTAACCGCGTGAGGCTGGAGCCATGCTTCCCTCCATTTGACAGATAAGGACTGTCATCTGTCAGTCTTCTGAGTCTCAGAGATAATAATTGACTTGCACAGGAACACCATTGGCAAATGGCAACATCAGCCTTTGGCTGAGGCCTCTGACTCCCAGCACCTGCATGTGCCAAGGGTCCCCGAGTTGGTGTCCGTGCAAAAGGTGGGACCTGCAGTCCTCTCTGATGCCTACTGGGGAAATGCGACTTTTCCACACAGCCAGGGGCTAGGAGAGGCTGTGGTGCAGGTCAATTTATTTGTAAAATTATTAAAATTATAAATTATTATTATTTTTTAAATATCTCCTGTCGACTTGTTTTATTTTTAAAAAGATTTATTTATTTATGCATATAAGAACTGGGGTACAGGCCAGAGGTGCAGGGGGGTGAGAGGATTCACCAGAGACAGAGTGGGAAACAGAATAGGCATATCGACCAAAATACACTGCTGAGGGGAGCAGTGGGTGAGGCAGGAGAGGTCTGCTGCGCCATGTGGGTTGCTCTCTGGCCAGTCGGGGGATCGAACTTATGCTGCAGTGGCTGTGGCGAGCTTCATAGGTTGTATCTTACCCCTTGCTCCACCAGGGAGGTCCTATTAAAATTATAAATTATTAATAAAACAAAAGTGAGACTCAGGTGTGTGTGAAGCAGAAGGTGCTGTAACAAGTACCATCCAGCATGGCCAAAGACCTCGAGGTGGGAAACTGGGCTTTTCGTTAACATCCTGCTTTGGGTGCTGGTTGTGTCCACTCTACACTCTTGGACAAGCATATAGCCTCTTTGGGACCAGTTTTCTTCTGTGAGTAAAATGGGAATATGTTGATTTCCCCCCTCACACACACAGGGTTGGTGGGAGACAGAGGACAGAATGTGTTTGAAGTGCTTTGCACTGGGCCTACTTGGCCCATTATATCGAGTGTCCCTGGAATTGGGATGGGTTGGCATCTCCACAAGGTCACCAAGAATGATGTTTTTACATGGAATTGTGGTACCAGAACATTTTCTTGGTGATGGTGAAGCCTCTAAATTTAAGATTCTACCAATTGCAACAGTAGCAAAAATGAGCATGTACTTTAGGAATATTGCAAGATTCCGCACAGGGGACTTTATGAGCAACATCTCTTTTAATCTTCACAGCACTTCCCTGAGGTAAGGATCATTTAATGTGCTTGTTTTACAGATGAAGAAGCTGAGGCTCAGAGAGGACAGAGTCTGCCCTCTCTCCATGTTACCACGCCACCTCTCATCACACTTGAACCCCTGCAGCACAACTCGATGTGGGGGGGTGTTCTCATTGTCCTTTTCCAGCTGAGAAGACTCTTGAGAAAAGCCTTGAACGTGGGCTTCAGGTCTGTCAGTCAGGGTGCAATGAGAGAGCAAAGCACCAGTGGGTTATATTTGGCGTCATCTGCTAATGTGATTGTAGGGTCTGGCTAGGCAAGCCTGAAATTTGTACGACAGGTTGGCAGACTAGAAACTCAGGCGAGAGTTGGTGCTGCAGGCTACAGGTGGAATCTCTTCATCCTCTGGGATGAAGTTTTGCTCTTAAAGGTTGCCATTATCAAGGGTAATCTCCTTTATTTAAAGTCGACTGATTATAGATCTCAACCACAGCTACAAGGTGCCTTCACAGCAACACCAATTAGTGTTTGATTAAATGGCTAGGTAGTGTGGCTTAGTGAAGTTGACACATAATACTGACCGTCCCTGGGACACACACGCCTGGGCTTGAGTACAACTTACAGGCTCTGTGACCTTGGGCAAGTTTCTCTTCCTCTCTGACCCTCAGCCCCCGCATCTTGTCAAATGTAGTCGTTGTTCTGACCACAACTGGTTGTGGTGAGGATTTAATGAAATGACGTAAATCAACTGCCTTCTTCCAGAGCTGTCACATGGAGGGGAGAGGCACACAAAAATAGATCACAAAACAGTGTTTTCTGAATGTAAGTGCTGCTTCTGTGTTTGCTTCATTTTGCACTGGTTGCTCCTGGAGGGCAGGGACTCTGTCCCATTCATTTTCTATCCTTTTCCTAGCTCAATCCCTCACTCTAAGGATGCATCACTAAGTATTTCTTAAATATCTAGTTGGCACTTTGTTAATGAGATTCCCTCTGGGGAATTGGAATCTATAATAAAAAAATCTCCCAACTACAAAGCAAGAGTGAATGAACTCAGGTCTCTAGACCCTTTAGAGGAACCTCTTAACTTCTCAGCTCAGTTCCTGCAATGAACTTTCTCTGATGTCCCCAAACCAATGGTTCTTCCCCCTCTGTGTCCCCATAGTGCCCTATACGGCTCTCATCCGAGTAGGGACCACCCACTTTCCCAAACACTGATGTCTCCTCTCGCCCCAGATGAGCAGGGGTGGCTGTGGGGGAGTATCCCTTGTTTACAGCTGGAGACTCAACCTGGGGTCCTGCACTCAGGTGCCAAGCAGGTGTTTGTAGGAAGAACACATCCTGTTTTCAGAGACCCCCAGGCTGACATACCACACGAGGAGGTCTGTGTCCTCGGGGCCGCCCCTGTGCCCAGCTCTTCATCTCCTGGCCCAGTGAACGCGAAGGCAGAAGCAGAGCCGGGGCGGTGGGGAAGCTCTTGTCTTTCCCGGCTTCCATGAGCATCTTGTAGTCTAGCCCTGACCTCAAGAGAATGGCCCTGTCTATCGCTGACTGTGATCTGGACGGCCTCCCCACTCATATTCAATTCAGGGCCCCTTTATTTTCATGTTCCAGCCCTTAACCTTCTCCTGTGACATACTTGCTGGGCCTCATCATAATTAACTACTTTCTTTTCTCAGGCTTTGCCAAAACTGAGACAGCTAATTAATTTCTGGCCGTTCGCCACTCGCATTAAATGGTGGGCAGGGACGCAGCTCCCGTCCTTGCTGCCCAGCTGGGCTTGTTTTGCCAGTCGGAAGAGCAGCTACCCCTTTGTCTGCAAATAGAGGGAACCCCAGCTGGACCGTGGCTGACTGGCTGGCGGGCAGGAGCTTTATTGAAGCTGCTTGTTCCCCAGTGGGTAAAGCCTTTGTGATCACTGCTGTAGCTGTCCCTGGGCTTCCTCATTGGTTAAAAAATAAGGAGGAGGAAGAAAAGAGGGGGAGGAGGGGGATAAGGGGAAGAAATGGACTTTGACATACAGGGAGAAGAAGACGGATAGAGTTTGGGAGTGAGGGTTCTGGAGTCAGAGGGACCCAAGGCCCAACCCAGGCCCTGTCACACCCAGGCTGTGCCATGCCTCGGGTAGGACTTTCAGCGACTTGTCCCCACCCCTAGCCTCAACATTCCTACCTGCAAAATGGGAATAAGAATATTCATTTCCTGTGGTGGTTGTGCAGACTCAGTGGGATAATGAACACGCAGTGGCACTTATTTAGTAGGGCAACTGGCACCTAGTAAGTGCTCAATAAATACTTTCATCAGCCATCTTTCCTTTCAGTGCTAACATTCAATGTTCCTAATGAAAAAAGTCCTTGTGTTGGGAGAGCTGGGATGTGGAACAGACCTGTTCCTGGTTTTTTGTTAATTTATGTTTATTGAGGTGGTGATGATTTATAACATTGTATGTGTTTTTGGGGTATAGGTTCACACTGCTACACAAGTATGTTATACCACCCTCCACTAATCCTCCACTATAATCCTTTGGGACAAGTGATTTTTCCCCCTCTAGCACCATCTGTTATAAACCCTTGACTCTATCTCCCCCTGCCCCCCGTTTCAATCTCAGGAACTTCACTTTGTTTATTAATGTCTGCTAATTTTTGTAAGTATTTTTTTTAAGATTTATTTATGCATACAAGAATTGGGGTACAGGCCAGAGATGCAGGGGGTGAGAGGATTCACCAGAGACAGAGTGGGTAACAGAACAGGCAGGCTGACTGAAATACATGCTGAGGGGAGCAGCGGGCGAGACAGGAGAAGTCTGCTGCACCATGTGGTTTTTCCCTGGCTGGCCAGGGATCGAACTCATGCTGCAGAGACTGTAGATTGCTTCATAGTGTGGTGCTTAAACCCTTGCGCCACCAGAGAGGACTTATAAACATTTTTTATGTTGAATCGTTCACTATATACATGTCCAATATTTGTCTTGCCGTTCTGACTTGCTTTACTTCTATTTTTCTGTAAATGGCAGCATTTCATCTTATGGCTGAATAGTATTCTATGGTGTGGATGTAACCGCATCTCCTTGATCCCATTGTAAATAGTGCTGCAATAAGCATTATAGAACATATAGTTTTTTGAGTTGACAGTTTCAAGGGTGGGGCTACTGGGGGATATGGTGTTTCTATATATATTTTTTAAAGATTTATTTATTTCTGCATAAAAGAACTGGGGTACAGACCAGAGGTGTGGGGGGTGAGAGGATTCACCAGAAACAGAGTGAGGAAACAGAACAGGTGGATCTACTGAAATCCACTGCTGAGGGGAGCAGCGGGGAGACAGGAGAGGTCTGCTGCACCATGTGGGTTGCTCCGTGGCTGGCCAGGGATCGAACTCATGCTACGGAGGCTGCGGACAGCTTCACAGTGCTGTGCTTAACGCCTTGCGCCACTAGGGAGGCCCTACATATTTTGTTTTTTAAGGTAAATCCAGATTACTTTCCATCCTGGCTTTCCCAACCGGCTACACCAGTTTATATTCCCACCAACAGTGTAATAATAAAGTCCCTCTTTTTCCACATCCTCTTCAGCACTTGTTATTGGGGGACTTTTTAATATGTGCCATTCTCATGGGTTGAGATAGGATCTCATTGTGGTTTTAACCTGCATCTCTCTTATTGAAAGCAAAGATGAACATTTTTCCATGTATCTATTGATTGGCTTTCTGGATATCATCTTTGGTGAATTGTCTGTTCAAATTTGCTGCCCATTTATTAATTTGTTTGGTTGTTGATTGTGTAAGTTTTTTATATATCTTGGATCACCTCTTGTCAGTTATGTAATGTGTAGTTATTTTCTCCTATTCAGTAGGAGGCTTTTTTATTCTACTTATTTTTTTATTTCATTGTGTAAAAGCTTTTTAATGTGAGATAATCCCACTGGTTTATTTTTGCTTTTGTTTCTCTTGCCGTAGAGGTTGAGTCTCCAAAAACATCTTTATCATTGATATCCTGAAACATATGCCAAGGTTTCTTCTATATATTTTATTGTTGCCAGTCTTACATCTAAATCCATTTGGAATTTATTTTTGTGATGGATTTAGAGAGTAGTCCAATTTCATTATTTTTTTTAACATGCAACCTTCCGGTTTTCCTAGCACTATTTATTAAAAGACTATCCTTTCCTCACTCTGTGGCTGTGGCTGTCAGACCTACTTTTAATAGACGTGCTTCTCTGTTTTAGGCCCTGGCTGGCAAGGTTAACCCCTCTGTACTAGTTTCCTAAGACTGGTGTAACAGATTACCATAAAATACACAGCTTAGAGCAACAGAAGTGTATTCTCTTGTAGTTCAGGAGGCCAGAAATCTGAAATCAAGGTGTCAGAAGGAACATGCTCCCCCGAGGGCTCTAGCCGGGAACCCTTCCTTGCCTCTCTCTGGTGTTGCCTGCAAACCTTGGCATCTTATGGGTTTGTAGTCATATCACTCATTTTTTGCCTCTGTTTTCACCTGACCGTGTTCTCTCTGTGTGTATCTCTGTGTCTCCTCTTATAAGGACAACTTACAAGGCTCAGAGTGGTCAGGACCCATGGCCCCAAAGTTCTACAGTTAGGTAGAGGCAGAGCTGGGCCTTATATCTAGGTGCGTTCGTGCTGTACCTTTACTGTGTTCGTTTCCACAAACTTGACCTAAAAGAGCTGAAATTTGTTCTCCCATAGTTCTGGAATCCAGAAGTCCAAGAAGTGTCTGTAAGCCTGCATTCCTGTAGAGGATCTTGGGGAAACTCCTTCCCTGTCCAGCTGTTGGTAGCCACATTCCTTGGCATGCGGCTGCATCACTCTAATCTCTGCTTCCATCTTCACTTGGCCTTCTCCCTGTGTGTCTCTTACAAGGAGACTCTGGTTATTGGAATCAGGGCCCACCCAGATAGTCCAGGACAGTCTCATCCCAAGATCCTGAACTTAAATGCATCTACAAAAACCCTTATTCCAAATAAGGTCAGTACAATCACTGGGGGTTGAGACCTAGACTTGTTTTTCAGGGACTATCATTCAACCCACTTCATTATTAAAGGTTATTAAAGCCTTGATGGTACAGTGTCTGCTGGGTCCCCAGCCCACAATGTGGAGATGTAGGGAGCAGGAATATTCTGGAATGGTTTCAAAGTAGAAGGAGATGATTGAAGTGGTAAGGGGAGGTCAACTTGGGGGCCATGTGTAACAGAGGGTACAGCTTAAGCTGCAAATCCCATCTGGGATCACAGCCCTCCAGGAATCTGGAAACCTGACCACAGGGGCCAGCCCTGCCAGCTGGGGTGTCTGTCCACATTTGAGGCCACTGATTCCAGAGAGAAAGGATCTGGCCGCACTTACCTGAAGAGAAGGGAGAAGGCCTTTCCTGAGCACCATCTGTGTGCCTATGATTGTGATTTACCTGCTTCATCTCGTGCCCTCCCTTAACCTAAGAAAGTGGCATCATCTTTATTCAGATAACCTCATTCCTGAATGCACTAGGACAAATGAGATGGGGGCCCTGAGGACTAGCCACACAGTCCTGAGAAGGCTGCCAAACGACCAGCCATAAGTTAACATATCCTGAGCACCATTGTTCGAACTCATGTCTTACCATGGCTGGATAAGGTGTGTACTAATATCTCTGTGGGAGGGAGAAGGGGTAGGTTTGGAATCTGTGATTCCATGAGCAGAAGCAGAAAAAAATAGTTCCAGGTGAGAGAGAGAGAGAGAGAGAGAGAGAGAGAGAGAGAGAGAGAGAGAGAGAGAGAGAGACTGAGAGAGAGAGAAAAGAGGCATGGAGAGAGAACTTGCTTGCTGGGTGTGTTGCCCCAACAATGGGATTGGTTGTGAATTAGGCCTGCAGGTAGTGAGTTCCCTGTCTCAGGAAAGACTCAAGCAGAAACTGTGTTGCCATTTGTCTGGCAAGCCGTAGAGTGAATACCTTCCCTGTGAAGTTTTCTTCTAATGCTGAGATCCTAGAAATTTTTCCCAAGAAGAGCTTCAGTTAGTTGTGTGCACAAAGATGTTCACCACAGCATTATTTATAAGACAAAAAAGTGGAAGCAACCCACATATCCTCCAATGTGTGATTTATTAGGTAACTTTAGTATTCCTGGGGTGCCTAGATCTAGCCTGAAGTCTGTTTTTGAGTTAGAAATGGTTTAAAAGATTGTTTTTAAAAAGAGTATGGGGCCTCCCCGGTGGCGCAGTGGTTGAGTGCTGGGTTGCGAAGCTGCCCGCAGCCTCTGCAGCACCGGTTCGATCCCCAACTGCTCCCCTGCCACCGGAGGAGGGTCCCACATGGTGCGCAGATCTCTCCTGCTGCCCGCTGCTCCCCTCAGCAGTGTACTTCGGTCCTTCTGCCTGCTCTGCTCCCCGCTCTGGCTCTGGTGAATTCTCTCACCCTCCCGCGCTTCTGACTGTACCCAGTGCTTGGATAAATAAATAAATATATCTTTTAAAAAAAAAAGAGTATGGAAGAGAACTTATGGCTCTCAAAGCCTAAAATATTTATTCTCTGACCCATTATTGACCTCTGGACAGAATAACAATCTGCCACCAAAAATTATATTAATCTATTTCTATGGATATAGAAAGATGGCCACATTATATTTCTGAGAGAAAGAAATAGGTTATGTAACGGTATCCAGGCCACTCCTGTTTCTCTAAAATGGAGTTTGTATGTTTGCATGTTACCTGTAGTGATGGCTATAATATGACTAGTGGTTATTAAACTCCTTTAGTGATGGTTCTGTATTGTGTGAACATTTTCTAGTGAGCAGCTGTTATTTTTGAGATCTCAAAAAGCATTTGGGAATAAAATCAATTCTAAATACTCTAGCAAGCCGCACTGTTGGGGACCAAATGAATTTTAATCTAGGCTGAAGCCATTTTGCTCAATATTGTTTCCCAGGTGCTACAAGGCCCATCAAGCTGAGATTGACACTCTTGTTTTGTCGCTATTGCCTTTGCTTTTAGGTCTCTGGCCCTACTCTGACTCCTATGCCCTGTTGTGCTTTAGTGGGGGAAAATACCCCCCAGTTTATTTAAAAACAAAGGAGCTACTTTGGATAGATGAGCTGACATTCCCCTTCATCCTAGCAGAGCTGAGTCACTTCAGACTCAGGGCAAACAGGCCAGGCCCCGATATCCTTCAGGGGACTCTTAACCACAGAAGGGAGGTAGGGAGGAGGCTAGGGAGAGAGGGCTGGCTCATTTGAGCTCTGTGGTCTGTGACTGGTTCCTTTTGGAAACCTTGACGCCCCTGATCCACCCTGTCCGGTCAACACCGCATCTCTCGGTTCCTGGCCTGGACTGAGTTCCAGGATATGGCTTGCCCAGTGCCTGGCACATCCTCAGTGCCCAACAAATGTTTATTATCTATTAAAAAACACAAACATAACACAGGTGTCAGGGGTATATAGAGCCATGCCTGAGAAACACCTGGCTTACAGTTGTTTGTCCATAAATACTGGTTGCCCCTCCCTTGTGGCCAGACCCTTCTTCCTCGCCTGACTGGCCCTGTCACATGTTTCTAAGTCTCCACCTGGGCTGTGAACAGATTGTCACCAAATCCCCAGCTATACAGGATCTGGGAATGCATGAACAGCAGATGAGCGCTGTGGAGCCAGCCCACCACTGGGCCAGTTCATGCCACTCTGTCTTGGCCTCCAGGCTGGACCCCTCACCTTGGGCAGTGTTTTTTTTTTTTTTTAAACGTTTTTATTTTATTTATTTATTTTTTTTAGATTTATTTATTTATTTATTTATTTATTTATTTATACAAGCACTGGTTACAGTCAGAAGCGTGGGAGGGTGAGAGAATTCACCAGAGCCAGAGCAGGGAACAGAACAGGCAGATTGACGAAATACACTGCTGAGGGGAGCAGCGGGCGGCAGGAGAGGTCTGCGCGCCATGTGGGACCTTCACCCAGTGGCCGGGGATCGAACTGGTGCTGCGGAGGCAGCTTCGCAACCCAGTGCTCAACCGCTGCGCCACTGGGGAGGCCCCTCACCTTGGGCAGTTTTGATGAACTCATCAAGGTGATAAGGAGGCTGACAGATCGGGAGCAGCAATGTGCAGCACAAAATGCTTCTGAGCGTGGGCTCTGAGAGCCAGATCTAAGTTTGGATACTGCACTTTCACTTCCTAGTGGCACTTCCTCGTGTCTTTGGGTGAACCACTTAACTTAGCTCCTCTGTAGAATGAGGATAAGGTTAATGCTCAGGGTTGCAGGGAAGATGAAGTGAAATCATGCAGCCACTGCTTTGGGCATCATCCCTGGCACATAAAGGAAAAGACACTCAGAGAACATTGCTTAAAGAAAACAAACTAGGGGCTTCCCCGGTGGCGCAGCGGTTGAGCGCTGGGTTGCGAAGCTGCCCACAGCCTCTGCAGCACCGGTTCGATCCCCGGCTGCTCCCCGGCCACCGGAGGAGGGTCCCACATGGCGCGCAGACCTCTCCTGCTGCCCGCTGCTCCCCTCAGCAGTATACTTGGGTCCTTCTGCCTGCTCTGCTCCCTGCTCTGGCTCTGGTGAATTCTCTCACCCTCCCGCGCTTCTGACTGTACCCAGTGCTTGTATAAACAAATAAATAAATAAACAAACAAATAAATAAATGAAAATAAATCTTTAAAAAAAAAAAAAGAAAACAAACTACCATCCAGAGCTGTGGGACCGGCCCTACCAAGACCTTATACCAAGGAGGAGTTTCCTCCTTGGAAACTCCTTCTGGGTACTGGGCATTAAGATGTCAGCCCATCTAACCAGCTGCCCTGGGTCTGCCTAGGGGAGAAAATTCATACAGGCATTTACTTGTCAGCTGACAAGGCCCGCCCGGAGTGTGTGTGTATGTCATGCGGCTCCGGCTGTGCTTTAATCACAGTATGGCCCATCTCCAACAGATGGAAAGAAAATTAATAGACATGGCAATGATCTTCCTTGCCAGTGGGGCTAGTTTGACAGATGATGGAATGGGTTTAGGGCTCTGAATGTATAAAGGAAGCCTCGCTGAGAATGAGAAGAATGGTTTGCAGCAAATTCCCAGCACATTCAGAATGTGCTAGAGGGGATTTTGACTTAGAAAAACGGCAGAGGGTTTCCCAAGTTATCTCACAATCAAGAGGTACAGCCTGAACTTACCATCCTCACTTCCAGGGTTGGATCCAATGGGTAAGGATTAAACCCTATGAGAAAAAGACATATGAATATTAAGGGAAAAAACCCAAAAGGACTGTCAATTCCTGTGTACCAGCTGGCTGAGAAAGCTACATGCTTTCATGTGTTGACTTCAGAACATAAAACAAAACACACACACACACATAGACCATGACTATACTGAAAGTACTAAAAAGGAACCAGGTTCAGAGAGGGAAAGTAATTTACCCAAGATGACACAGCTAAGTATGTCGAGAAGCCAAGATCGGAATGGCTCTACAGGATTCTGACTCACTTCCAAACTTGGAATGTAGACTTGGTGACAGCTCTTGATTATCCTTAACCTCTTTTTGTTGTGGTAAAACAGTTAACATAAAATGGGCAATCTTAACCATTTTTAAATGTACAGTTCAGTGACATAGTCACATTCCCGTTGTTATACAGCCGTCCCCACCATCTAGCCCCATGACAGTTTTCATTTTGTAAAAACTAAAGCTCTACATCTATTATGCAATGACTCTCCATTCTCCACTCTTCCTGGCCCCTGGCAACAACTGTTATACTTTCTTTTTCTTTTTAAAAAAGATTTTATTTATTATTTTTGTCATAGAATAACTGGGCTGTAGGGGGCAAGGGTGAGAGAATTCACCAGAGATAGAGTGGGAAGCAGAACAGACAGATTGAAATACACTGTTGAAGGGAACAGCAGGCAAGGCAGGAGAGGTCTGCTGCACAATGTGGGTCAGCTCCCTGACTGGGGATCAAACTCAGGACGTTACAGTGGGCCTTTGAGGTGGTGGCACTGAGACTTAACCCTTAGGTCACTAGGGAGGCCCCCATTATACTTTCTGTCCCGATTTTGACTATGCTAACTACCTATTGTATGTGGAATCATACAGTATTCATCTTATTTTACTTAGCATAATATCCTCACGGTTCATCCATGTTGTAGCATGTGTTAGAATTTCCCTCCTTTTTAAGGCTGAATAATATTCCATTGTGTAGGGCATCCCTGGTGGCGCAAAGGGTTAAGCACAGCACTGTGAAGCTATCCACAGCCTCTGCAGCACAAGTTTGAATCCCTGGCTGGCCAGGAAGCTACACACCTGGCACAGCAGACCAATCCTGTCTCGCCCACTGCTCCACTCAGCAGTGTATTTCAGTCAGTCTGCCTGCTCTGCTCCCCACGCTGTCTCTGGTGAATCCTCTCACCCCCCCTGCACCTCTGGCCTGTATCCCAGTTCTTGTATGCAGAAATAAATAAATTAAAAAAAATTCCACTGTATATATATATATATATTTATATATATATACACACACACACCACATTGTGCTTATCTATTCAATACCCATGGTTACTCAGGTTACTTTCATGTTTTAGCTACTGTGAATAATGCTGCTGTGAACACAAGTGTACAAATATCTCTCCATACCCTGCTTTAAAATCTCTTGGGTATATACCTAGAAGTAGAAATGCTGGGTCATATGGTATTTTAAATTTTATTTATTTGAGGAACTGACACACTGTCTTCCCCAGAGGCTGTACCATTTTACATTCCCACCAATAAGGGTTCCATTGTCTCCACGTTCTCACCACACTTGTCTGATTTTTTATAGTAAACTGTCCTAATGAGTATGAAGTGGTATTTTGTCATAGTTTTGATTAGTGATTCTATAATGATTACTGGTGTTGGTTTCTTTATATATATAGCTTTGTTATCTTGTTAGTAAAATGTCTATTCAAGTCCTTTGTCCATTTTTAAAATCAGGATATTTACTTTTTAATATTGAGTTTGGTAGTTATTTATGGTTCTTTCCTCCATTTTGAGTTAATTTTTGTATTGGTGTAAGTGTCCAGTGTCATATCCACAACTTTTTGAAAAAGGAAAAAAAAAAAAGAATTAGGGACCATTAGTAGGATTTTAGAGGATTGGGGCAATAAATCATTAATCCTTCTAGAGAATTTTTGCTCTGCCCTCTATCTGGCTTCCATACAGCAGTTAGAGTGATTTTTTTTTTTTAAAGATTTATTTATTTATTTATTTATCCAAGCACTGGGTACAGTCAGAAGCGCGGGAGGGTGAGAGAATTCACCAGAGCCAGAGCGGGGAGCAGAGCAGGCAGAAGGACCGAAGTACACTGCTGAGGGGAGCAGCGGGTGGCAGGACAGGTCTGCGCGCCATGTGGGTCCCTCCTCCAGTGGCCGGGGAGCAGCCTGGGATTGAACCGGCGCTGCAGAGGCTGCGGGCAGCTTCGCAACCCAGCGCTCAACTGCTGTGCCACCGGGGAGGCCCTAGAGTGATCTTTTAAAGAAACACACATAAATCAAACTACATCACTCCCCGGTTCAAATCACCAGTGGCTTCCTGTTATACACAGAACAAAATCCAATTTTCTGCTATGATTCAAAGACTCCATTTGATTTTACTACCTCCTGATTTCTCCCTCTACATCTCCTGTTGCTTCCTCTCTGGCTTATTGCAGTGAGTCACATTTGATTTCTGACCTTTCCTGTAGTTCATCAAGTTCTTTTCCTACCACAGGACCTTTGCATTTGCTATTCCTTTTGACTGAAAAAAACCCTGTCCCCTTTTCTCCATATGGCTGATTCCTTCTCATCCTTCCCAGCTATGTCACTTGGACTTAGTCAGCTCAAATTACCATAACAAAATACCATAACAGAAACTGACTTCCTCAGTAGGGCCTCCCTGGTAGTGCAAGGGGTTAAGTCTCAGCACTATGAAGCTATTGGCAGCCACTGCAGCACAAGTTGGATCCCTGGCCAGGGAGCCAATGCATGTGGCGCAGCAGACCTCTCCTGTCTGGCCCCCTGCTCCCCTCAGCAGTGTATTTCAGTCTGTCTGCCTGTTCTGCTCCCCACTCTGTCTCTGCTGAATCCTCTTACACACTTCCCCCACCTTTGGTTTACAACCCAGCTCTTGTATACATAAATAAATAAAATAAATCTTTGAAAAAATGATGTAAGGGCATTTCTTTCTTTTTTTTTTTTTTTAAAGATTTATTTATTTATTTATACAAGAACCAGGGTATAGGCCAGATGCGCGGGAGGGTGAGAGAATTGACCAGAGACAGAGTGGGGAGCAGAATAGGCATATTTTACTGAAATACACTGCTGAGGGGAGCAGGGGGGTGAGACAGGAGAGGTCTGCTGTGACATGTGGGTAGCTCCCTGGCTGGGGATCGAACTCATGCTGCAGTGACTGCTGGTACCTTCATAGTGTTGAGACTTAAACCCTTGCGTCACCAGGGAGGCCCCTGATCCTTCCTTCTTTCCCCACTCTCACTATTCTGGTAATTCTGTGGGTACTTGCATGGACCCAGAATGGTTGCGTGCCCAGAATGGTTCTGGTCTGAGGCATATTTGCTGCCTCCGCTGGGACTCCCCCAGGGCCTGCCACATGTGCTATTTCCACACCGTCTTCTCCTTCACCACATCAAGCCCTATAGTCTTTCCATTTCCTACAAGGAGAAGATACTTCCTGGGGTGGTTCTTTGTGGTAGTCTGGTAGACAAATACATCTTTCTTGGTGTCATTCCTATTTATGAAACCACATCAGTTCCATTAAACCATCTTACTATTCCCAGAACTGTTGTTTTGACCTCCTTGTCCCTCCACCATGGCTCCCCTCCCATGTGAGGCCACCTGCTCTCTGCACTGCTGCCCAAGGTGATGGGTTTGCTGTCAGCGGTGCTAATGGTGGAGGCAGCTGGGTGGGGGCAGATGTTGGGTCCTGCTGCTGCACAGCAGCTCCTCCTGGGGTGTGATGGTGACTAGGCCAGAGACAGCAGTGGGATTGCTCAGGTTTCTCTGGGGTCTACTCTTTGTTCCCACTACTGATCAAACTCTAAAATTTTTCTTTTCTTTTCTATTTTTTAAAAAAGATTTATTTATTTATTTATACAAGAACCGGGATACACGCCAGATGCACAGGAGGGTGAGAGGATTGATTCACCAGAGACAGAGTGGGGAACAGAACAGGCAGACTGACCAAAGTACACTGCTAAGGGGAGCAGCGGGTGAGACAGGAGAGGTCTGCGCACCATGTGGGACCCTTGCTAGCTGGCTGGAACCGAACCGGTGCTGCAGAGGCTGTGGACAGCTTCACAGCGCTGCGCTCAACCACCTGTGCCACCAAGGGAGGCCCTAAAATTTTTATTTTCTATGTGTCCTTTCTTAGGAAGTGAGGATGTACTCCGGAGGATGTACTTCCACTTAGGAAGAGGATGTACTCCAACACAATGAGGGTATAAACCAAGATAGACAAGACTTGCAAGCCAGGAAACAACGGCCCAAACACAGGACAGTGTACATGTGGGTTAGAAAGTAATCAGTCCCAGGTTGAAGAGGAAGAGGGAGACTTCATGAGTTGGATCAGTAGGACAACAGAAGGAACTAATAGATTATGTGGAAAAAGAATGCAAACCCTGAATAACACACTAGTCATGTCCCCAGATAGCACAAATATCTATTGAGAGCTTGCATTTGCCAGTTGCTATTGGTAGGCCTGGCAGTACAATAGGGAACAGAATGACAGAGTCTCCTACCTTCGGGGAACACACACGGATGAGGGGCTGGTTGGGAACTCTGAGGAGGTGATATTTGAATAGAGTCCTGAATTAAGTGAAGGAGCAAGCCATGCAGAATTTGGGAGAGGAGGTTCCGGGCAAAGGGCAGAGGGTGCAGTGGTCCAGAGGCTATGAGGTGGGAATGGGTTTGCTGCACCTACGGAACAGCAAAGAGGCCAGTGTCTTGGGTGAGGAAGAGAGTAGAGAGTATCTCAGTCAAGGGAAAGTTTCTAGAAGCTGAGATCTGAGAAGCTGGAAGTGGTCTGGGCCTGTTTGTGGAATATGGAGCTCCTTGGGGGGTTGAGAGCAGGAGGGAGACTTGTCTGAGGAGGCCAATGAGAGGCTTGGCTGCTAGGTAGCTGTGGGGTTTGGGGGAGGCCTGTGAGATGAGGAGCCTGGGGCTGGGCTTGGACCAGCAACAGCAGCTTTATCACCTACTTCCCAGCATCCCAGCCCCCTCTGGGAATTGCAGGATCCTTCACAAATCAAAATAGCAGGCAAAGAACAGCCTCTAATTGTTCTGGGTAAAAGAAGCGAAATTAGACGAGTCAGCTGTGGGGTTGAGCCCGCCTCCCACACAGCTGTGATCCCACTACCGCTGAAGACAGACTTCCCGAGACTTGCAATTCTGCTGTCTCCCAGCAAAACTTTTTGCTTCTCCGGTCCCAGGGCAAATGACAGCTATTTTGGGAGGGAGTGGGACAGATGCTGGCCCTGGAGGACAGTGAGTGAGGCCATTTGTTTTTTTGGCTTTTTTTAAGCCAAAAAAAAAAAAAAATGTCATTTCATGAAGGAACAGTCTTAGTTGATAGGAGTTCATTTAGTCATTCAAAACATAGTGGGCTCGTTTGCCCTGAGTGTCCGGGACTAGGCGTGGTTGGGGGGCTCTAGAAGCACTGTGCAGCATCTCCCTTGGGGTAGGTTGGGGAGACAGCACTGGTTTGGGGGTGAGGGAGGTCTGCGTTCTTACCTGGCCTCTGCCCCTGTTGCTGTGTGCCTTTGGCTGAGTCATGCTACCCTTGAGGCGTCAGTTTGTCCTTCTCTCCTGCTGTGGGCTTTAGGTTACAGTGTTTCTCACACTTCAGAGGCCATAAGATGACGATTCCCAGGCCTCCTTTCCGGAGATAAAGATTTAGCAGGTCTGGCATGGGGTCCAGGAATCTGCATTTCTTGCAGGTTCTCTTGATAATTCTGAAGAGAATCCTTGCGCCTTACTTTAATGAAGTTTCCCCTCAATCTCTCAGAGTACTCCCTGCTTTGAAATTTGAGGAGTCTTTCACGCAGCCCTTTTCTGGGGTGCTCAGATCACTCCAGGGGCACAAATGACGTGCTGCCCCTGCTTCAGTGCACCTACATGTTTCTGTGGTCATCACACTGCTTCTGTACGTGCCGCCTTCTCCAGCTTCACCCAGTGTCCAGCCCAGGCCCTGGTACAGAGGGGCCATGCCTGTCAGTGTTGGCCAGGTGAGGGCCCAGCTGTAGCACAGGCATCTGTGCAGCATCAGAGTATGTAGAGGTGATGGGAGTTTGGGGTGCAGGGCTGGGGTTGCTGACATCTGGTTTGAATATCTGGGCTCACACCAGGGGTTGGGTGTGTGAGACTTTCACCTGCTCCCCTTCCTCACAACTGGGTGAGTCCAGCTGTACGGAGACAGGACAGTCTGGATGGGGCCACAGGAAGGACTGAAGCCCCAGTCTATGTTGAAGGAGACCCCAAGGATATGAGGCCCTGGCCAGTCTGCTAGGCAGAGTCCCTTCCTCAGAACTGGCCAATCATCTCCCCAGAAGGGCAGGTCAGGAGCAGAGGTCCGAAGGCCAGGTCATTCTGGTCTAACCCCCAGCTTCATTCTTCAGCTCAGAAGAGTAACAGATGTCATATACTGAGCACTTAGCATGCTTTGGGCTCAGAGTTAAGTGCTATGTCATCTCATTAAGTTTTATAATTCTATAAAGTTGGCAAAAATATTGCCCCTCTTTTTGTAGTTACAGACACTGAGACTTAGAGTTCACGTTAAAAGACCAGAGTCACTCAGCTAATAGATAGTGGAAACAGGATTAGAACCTACATCTCTTTTCCTCTGGGTCCCAGTTTTATCTTTAACCATATTGCTTAGACCACTTTGGAAGATAAGAGCTTTTCCTAAAATACCTTTTCCACAGACAGAGAAATCCTTTTGTCTCTGCTGTAGTGGAGAGGAGTGATACTGAATCAGAGTACAAGGTTCCAGTTCTGCGCTGACTGTTTGTGTGACCTTGGACAAGTCATTTCACCTCCTCGAGTCTCATGACCTGAGAATCTGTGAACCTGAAATCTGTGAAATGGAACACTTATACTTGCGCTTCCTTTTAAGGTACACTAAGATGAAGACAGCCACCAACATCTACATCTTCAACCTGGCCCTGGCAGATGCGTTGGCCACCAGCACACTGCCCTTCCAGAGTGCCAAGTACCTGATGGGGACGTGGCCCTTTGGGGAACTTCTCTGCAAGGCCGTGCTCTCCATCGACTACTACAATATGTTCACCAGCATCTTCACGCTCACCATGATGAGTGTTGACCGCTACATTGCCGTCTGCCACCCAGTCAAGGCCCTGGACTTCCGCACACCTGCCAAAGCCAAGCTGATCAACATCTGCATCTGGGTCCTGGCCTCAGGTGTGGGTGTACCCATCATGGTCATGGCCGTGACCCGCCCCCGGGGTGAGTGAACTAGGGGCTGTGGCACAGGCCGCTGATTACAAGAGGCAGCCCGTGGGCCCTTATGGGTTTACAGGCCGTTTACTGGGGTGGGTGTACATGGCTCACCAGTGGACAGGTGGGTTTCTTATCAGTGAGAGCGTGGATGGCTGGCCAGTGGGGAGTAGTCAACCAGTGGGAATGGGAATGGTTGACCAATGGGGAATGTGAATGGTTGACGCTTGTGAGAATGAACATGTGGGCAGTGGTCATGTGGGTTGCAGGCCAGAGGAAATGTATGAATGGGATTATAAATCCCACCCATAGATGGCTTATCTGTGTGCATGCGGAGGCTGGCAAGGAGTGTATGGCTGACTTACCTATTGGGAGATGGATGGATGGTCAGTGGGGTGAGGGCATCACTAACCAGTGAGTTATGGAGGTTTTAAGATTTGTGGTCTCATCCCAAACTCCCTTTCACCCCAATTTGAAAACTATTGACCCAAATAACCAAAGCAAGATATAGAGAATGGCCTTCAGGAAATGACAGGTACATTCCTCTACAAAATGATCATTTTCCCCAGAGCTAAATGGTAATTATTTTAGTAACTACCTGTATTAATCAGGATAGCTAATGTAATGATCTCCAAAGCTCAGTGACTTAACACAATTTGTTTCTCATTCACATCATGCCTTTTCCTTCCACACAGTCATTCAGGGATCCAGGCTCTGAATGATGGTTTCAGAATCCTCAGCTGCTGGCATCTGGCCAGCAGAAGAATATGGAGAGGGAGTGGTGAGAAAGCACAACCACTATTAAATGTCATGGCCCATCTCTTCCTAGTGATAGGTGGTCATGTGGCCTCAATTTGATGTAAAGATGTGGGAAATGTAATTTAGCAGGGTGCTGGAGACACAGGTCACAAATTAACATATCAGCCACACAATACTATGGGATGTTGAGATTAATGAGGACATTGCCAAAGCTCATTAAATAGAAGCCATTGAAATGATTAATCTAATGGGGTAAATAAGACAGGGACTACTACCTACATTTGACTGTAAGAAAACCAAGAATTGGAGCGGTCAAGTGGTGTACTTAGGGTCACACAGTGAGGCATTTGGTGGAACTTAGCCAAGAATCCAAGGCTTCCACTGCCTATCTGTCACTCATTTTAGCTGCTTGGTAAAGGTTTGCAGAGGGTCGGTGCTATGTGTGGGTGGAGGAAACAGCTTGGTGGGAGGCTTCTTGGTGATCCTTTACCCCCATCAAGGGTAGCGCCCAGTGCCCTTATATGATCTCTGAGAGATTGGTCTTGACTCAGCACCTGGGTCCATTCCTCACTGTCAGCCTTCAGTTTACGGGCCATTAGGTATAGCCCTGATGGTGGCCAGACCAGATGGCTCTCCTCACTGTAACACACACTCACTATACCCCCCCCCCACACACACACACTAGCACTATTGGTCTGTGTGACCTTGCTGCGTGACCTTGGACAAGTGCTGCTCCTCTTTGGGCCTGGTTCTGCCACCTATAAAATGAAGTCCTTGGGCTCAGTCACTCCTAGAGGCCCTCCCAGCCTGATATCCTGTGGCTCTCCATCCCCTTTCTTTACAATTCTCAGTCTCAGTGGCCACCTTGTAGCTCTTCAAATCCCAGAATCCCAAGAGATCTTGGGACTCCCTTGGGCCAGCCTTGTATCTAAATCCCACAATATCCCCTCAAGTGTTCACCCCACCTGAGCTCACACTCTAAGAACAGGGTGCTCATCCTATCCTGGGGGCCCCTCCTTTCTCTGGACAAGTCAGGCACTCAAAAGTTTTTCTTGCCATTAACCCTAGTTCTGCCTCCATGGCCCATGGCCCCCACCTTTGGACTCCCACACACACCTGCCCCCCCCCACCCTGTGAGTGCACCCCTGCCCTGTGAGAGCTTTCACCCCACTATGCTCAGTGCTTTACTTGCCTTCTGCCAGGTAAGCAGCCCAGGTAATCTCACAACAACCCCTGTTAGTTCCACTTTACAGATGCTCTCTGAGAGGCTGAATAATTTGCCCAAGGCCACAGAACACACAGTAGGGCCTCATGCTAAGTCTGTCTTAGTTGTATTTCCCCTACGGGCATTACTCTGGAAATGTGTGGGGTTTTTTATCACAAGGACTGGCATCTAATGGGCTTGGGCTAAATTATATCATTACTGCCATGAGCACAGAAGCTTATGAAGGTGCCGGGAGAGAATAAACAAAGGAGGCCCCCAAGAGTAGGGTCTGTTCTGTGGGGGTCTTATAGCATGAGTTCATCAAGTTCAGAAGTCAAGGGGCGGGGGCATCCCGGGTAGAAGAGCCACGTGGCGCCAACCCCAGGAGGAGGCAGTGGGCAGACGGCAGGGCTGGGTGCACCTGCCAGGTCCCTTGGGCCCACAAGCCCATCATCCCCTGTCTGTCTTGTTTCCCTGACCCAGACGGGGCGGTGGTGTGCATGCTGCAGTTCCCCAGCCCCAGCTGGTACTGGGACACGGTGACCAAGATCTGCGTGTTCCTCTTGGCCTTCGTGCTGCCCATCCTCATCATCACGGTGTGCTACGGCCTCATGCTGTCGCGCCTGCGCAGCGTCCGCCTGCTGTCGGGCTCCAAGGAGAAGGACCGCAGCCTGCGGCGCATCACGCGCATGGTGCTGGTGGTGGTGGGCGCCTTCGTGGTGTGCTGGGCGCCCATCCACATCTTCGTCATCGTCTGGACGCTGGTGGACATCGACCGCCGCGACCCGCTGGTGGTGGCCGCGCTGCACCTGTGCATCGCGCTGGGCTACGCCAACAGCAGCCTCAACCCGGTCCTCTACGCCTTCCTCGACGAGAACTTCAAGCGCTGCTTCCGCCAGCTCTGCCGCACGCCCTGCGGCCGCCCGGAGCCGGGCAGCTTCAGCCGCGCCCGGGAAGCCACGGCCCGCGAGCGGGTCACCGCCTGCACCCCGTCCGACGGCCCCGGCGGTGGCGCGGCCGCCTGAGCAGCCGGGCTGGCCCGCGCGCCCCCGCCCAGTGCCCCGAGGGCGCTCGGCCTTCTCGTGGGGCTGGGGCCCCGGCGCGGGCTGGGGCGGCGGGGAGCCTCTGTTTTGGAGAAGGGGGTCGCGCCTGAGCCGAGTCGGGAGCCGGGAGATGGCGCCCCTGCAGTAGGGGGACCCCTGGTCTGGGGCGGGGTAGCGGCGGGACAGTGGGGCGGTGCTTCTGGGCTGTGGGCGCTGCCAGCAGCCTGGGGCTCCGTGCAGCCTGGGGCTCGGCGGGAAGCTAGAGGCTCCAGGTGGGTGGGACCTGTGCCCCTAGAACCAGCGGCTACGCAGGGCCTCTATCTTGGGACAACCCGGAGTTCTCACCCCGATCCCGGCTGGCCGGAGTGGGGGTCCGGTCTGAAGATCTCGGGCCCAGGACCCAGAAGGGGTTGGTGGGCACTGTGGTTTGAAAATTGGGCTTCAAGTTTGGGTTCTGTGTGGTGGGGAGGGGCCTCTTTAGGGGTGAGACAGAATTGCACAGTGAGGTGTGACTACAGCTGGAGGTAGGCTGTGTAGGCTCGGGGCTTCAACTTTGGGGTAGAATCCCAACCGCAGGTTGTAGCAAGAGGTGGGGCTCCCTGAAGTCCAGGTTCAACCTGCGGTCTTGAGAGAAAGCGAGAGCGGGAGAGACTCCTTGACAGTCATTTCCTTGGAGCAGGTAGCAGGGATCCTTTAGCATCAAAGTGTCCCCAGCGCTGTGTCCCAGGGGGCTTGGGGCACAGTAGTGGACTAGGACAGGGAAGAAGAACAGATCCTCAAGCTGAGGTGGAGTCCCCAGCCCTGAGTTCCATGGAGCTCTGACCCGGCTTGTGGAAGGAGTGGAGGAGACACCCCAGGGTTCTGCACCAAACCTGGAGGCTGCAAGCCAAGCTCTGTGCCAGGGGTGGTGGCCGGTGGGCTGAGGGGGAGCTTCTGCTTTGAGGTTAGGTCTTCAAGCCAGAGGGCAGATGCCTTTTGAAGGTCCCTAGGGCTGTGGCTCATCTGACCCAGTCCTAGAGGAAACAGACCACACTAATTAGCGCTCGGTGGATGGTATCTGTGGCACCTGGACTGGGTGGGAGCATCTGAAGCACCAATATAGACTTCTCCTCCTCCCCCCTCCTGGTCTCGGGTCTCTGAAAAGAACCTTCAAGAAGTCCTCTCTTTTCTCACAACATCTGGCTCACCCCCTGTCCCGCAGCGAACTGGAGCTGCCCACAGGGACCTGGCTTTCATAACTGCAGTACTATTGTGAGTGTGTGCGCCCCTTCTCCCAGTCCTGATCCCCACCTGCCCCCCACCCAGGCTTCCCAGGTCCCCCACCTGCTCTAACAGCCCAATTCAAGCTGCTCAGGGTGTGGCCTACCCAGAAATGTGCAAGTTTTTCTTTTCATTTGCTTGGAATTTTATTCAGGCATTCCTAGATCTTTGCTCCCCCTGCCCCAATATAGGGTCTCCCCTTGTTCACTGTGCCTCTCCATCCTTCATCTCCCCCTCTCCCCCAGATACTGCCTCAGTCACACACCCCTGACTCCCTGTGGAAGCAGTGTGCTGACATCCTTGTAAAAACAAATTTAATTTTCTTCCCTTTTTGGGACAGATGGAAAGAAATTGACGTCTTTGTCTCACACACACACACCAAAAAAAAAAAGAAAGAAAGAAAGAAGGGAAAAGAAAAAAAATAAGAAAGAATCTACCTCTTCTTCCTTTGACAGTCATTTCCTTGAAAAAAAGTCTCTCCCCTATCTGGGAGGCTGTCAATCCAGTAGTCACTGAACTAGCAGGGGGTAGGGTTTAGGCACCAAGGTGGGCTTCGGGCACATTCGAGTTAGGGATGTCCTTAGGAAAAGCCCATCTTTGGGGTGAGTTCCCCAGAAGCAGAAGGCTGGGGGAATTTTCTTTCCGGGAAATGGCAGGATGGCAGGATGTGGGGAGGCAGCAGTCAGATCCTGCTAATCTACCTGGATCTGGAGTCCCAGCCCACCCAGTCAAATAGAGCTTGTGGCAATAGAAATCTCTGCCTGCATAGGGGGGAGACCTCTGCTCATGGATACCCCATCTGCTTGTGCATTGGGGAGATGTCAAACACAGAGAACAGTTCAAGAATTGGGGAGGTGATGTGGGGCTGGTGATTGTCCTTCAGCCCCTCCCAGCACAAGAGGATGCTTTGGAGTCCTGCCCTTACTGTGTGGCTGCAACAGACTCAGCTGCTTTGTACCAGTTCTCATACGGAAATTTGCCCTGGGGCAGCCCGGGCCGGGATCAGACCAAGTGTATTTAAGGTAAAGCAAACCTGTACTGAAAGCTGCTTCATGCCAGGCTGGTCACCCTGGGCACTGGGACTGGGGAATGAGTCAGACATGGTCCTTCCTCAGAGAACTCAAAACCATGGTGGGAGACAAAGCATAAACAGATCACTGTGTCTCCGTGTGATGTGTGCAATGACAGGGAGCCCCAGGGGGGGTGTCACAGGGAGGTGCCTTTTCTAGCTTTTTCCCAAAACACATATTTGTAGCAATTTTAGAAGAAATGTGTACAGGCATGGAATCTTCGACGGCTTGGAAAACCTGAGATGAGGCATCTGGAGTGTGGGGCTTAACTGAGCCCTCTGGGTGTCAGGCTCAGGGGTCAAACACCTTATGCACATTATCCCTTCTGATCCTCCTAACAACCAGATGGGGGAACTACTAGTTCCCTTTTCTAGACAAAAAATCTAAGGCACAGAGAGGTCAAGCCACCCACCCCTAAATCACACAGCCTGACAGTGATGAACCTCAGGTCAGTGGAAGGCCAGGGATCAAGTTTCTAGTGAACTCCAGGCCTCATTGAAGTAGAAGGGCCTGGTGGCTGGCACCCTTGGATGGAGTTTTTAAAGACTTAAAAGCCAAATGGAAAGAGCTGAAAGAAAAGGCAATTTTCCATGAACTTTTGTTCCTTCTGAAGCTCTCCAAATCTTCACATTTCAAAATGTACTGTGCATGGTGCATTTTAAAGCTCCAAATTGACAGTGTAATTCTAGATCATCACAACTGTGGAGTAGGTCTGGTTTCCCCCCAAATTTCTATTCCTCTCCTGTCAGGTGGGAGGGAAGTTTTTGCTTCTGGTTTTGAAATGTCCTATGATTTCACATCTCTTCTGGTTGTAATAGCAATAGTGATTAAAGCTGGGGTCAGATCTGCCTCAGTTTCATCATCTATAAAGGGGACTTCCTCCGTGAGGTTGATGTGGGGATATGTTGAGTTAAGGCTGGATAGGGCCCAGCACATAAATAAGCTCTTAGCACATGGTAATAGCCATTATTATTAAAACTGGAGCTAAGCCAGGTTAGAGGTAGAGCCCTCGAGGGCAGGGGGAATGATGAAGAGAGAGAGCACAGATGGGGGACGCAGTCTGAGGATCCCCTTGCTTTCCAGGATCAGGAACCGCAGTGGAGAGTGAGAAGCTGCTGGAGAAGCAGGGGGAGGATGGGAGAGAATGTGCTGCCATGGAAACTGGAGGAGGAGGGCGTTCCCAGGGGGAGGGAGTGATGGATAATATGATGTCAGGTGTCATAGAAAAGAGGTTGGGGGTGGGGAGGGCAGGAGGGTGATGGGAGTAAACCAGAGCCCTCAAGTTCAGTCTCTCTCATGGCCTGGGAGGCCCCAAATCTGAATTCCAATCTCAGTTCTGATGCTAACTGGCCCTGTGACCCAGACAAGTGATCCCCCCACCACCCCCAGCGTCTCTTTCCTGAGATGAGGGATGCTTCCGTCCCTAATAAGGATGCTGAGTTTTTAACTATAGTCCTGATTTTGCTGGATTCTTGGCCACTTGCTAGCAGTGTGATCTTACACAAGTCACTGGGCTTCCAGGAGTCCCTCTGGAGGCTGCAGAGACGGGGAGCCAGGTGCTTTCCCACATACCTGAGGGCGATTCAGTCATAACTGCCGGAAGGCCGGAGGCATCTGCCTAGGAGCTTTGCTTGGTGTGAACTTAAAATGCTCCTCAAGGCGGAAGGAGCTACCAGCATCCTGGGAGGACTTGGAGGAGCAACAGTCCAGCCTGGGCACCTACCTACACCTCCGTCCCTCTGTGTCCAGCAGCAGATCTGGAACCCGGCCACTGGCTGCTTTCTTGCTTGGCAACTACCGCCAATCTGGGAACCGTCTCAAAGGCTCCAAGCTTCTAGGTGGTGATAGAACTCACACACAACACACACACACACACACACACACACAACTTTCTTGCATCATTTATTTATTTGTTATTTATTCCCTTCTTTCATTTCTGGGCACTGAGCCCATCATGTTGGGAGTTGGGGGAGTTATGGGAAAATCAGGACCTGGTCCCTCAACTCTGAGGCTGCATATGTTGGGTTACCCAGGGCTGGGACTGCTGACTGTCTTCGGGTGACAGGCAGCTCTGGAGTTCAAACTGGGGTCCAGACTTGGGTTGGAGCGAGCCTTCAGGATGGACAGACTGATGCCGTAGTAGAGCCTAGAGACTCGGGGGTCACTACACTGGCTTAACCACATGGTGTTCAGCCCATTCTGGAGCCCAGGACACTTTCATATCTCCTCTCAGCGAGAGGCCAGTGTAGTAACAATAGGCGACATAGCACTTTCCCTGCCCATCATAACTCGAAGCACTTTACATGAAATAACTAATTTATTCTTCATGGCATGAATACGAGGTAGGAATTACTGTTATTACCCCTATTTTACAGACCAGGGAACTGAGGTCCACAGAGGGGATTGACCTGCCCAAGGCCACGTGACTTGTTGGTGGCTCGGCGGGCTAGGATCCCATCTCAGCGCTGTCCAGACTGCGTCCTCTGCTTTCCCCAGAGGAAATTGATCACACAGAGGGCACTTGGAGTATTACCTTTTGCACTGAGCCTTCTGCTTTGGCAGCAGAGCTCATGCCAGCCACCCAAAAGACTGCTGTGACCTCGCAGGGCCCTCTCCCCAGCCACGCTTCCCTGTCTGGGAAGGCCTGCTGCTTCTGATGCTGTAGTATCATTTTTTGGCAGCCTGCCATGTCTTTGCTGTAGGACCTTGGCCAAGTCACTTCACTCTTCGAGCCCTTTTCCTCAATCACAGATGACAGCGCTTACCTGGTAAGAAGTCATGAAGATTTCCAAAAAGGCTGTGAGTGAAGGACTTTGTTTTGGTCACAAAGTGTTCCCAGCAAGTGGCATTGTTACTGGCACAAAGTGGCTGTTGTATTGAGTGGCTGGAGAGCCTGGCGCATACTAAGTGCTCAACAAATAGAGCTTTTCAATGTCATCTAATGTTTTGGGTGTGTCTGCTCCAACCCATATCTCAAAGCTATAGGTAGGTCAAGAGCAATGGATTTTTCTCTTCTAACCACCTCCTAGAGTTTCAGAAGGTGGACCAAGTACTGTTCCCTTTTGTTCTCACTAGGGCTGCCCTCCCAGGGGCCCCAGAGGGGGCACCTCTTGGGAGGGAAGAAAGACCCCTGGGTGGCTCTGGCCTGAATGTTTGGTTCATGGGGAGTCCCTGGGTGGGTGTTGGTGCAGGTGCCATCCATCTGTTGGCGCTCATTTAGAATCTCCTTTTGGAATGAGTTCCAAGACTGTCTCCCACTTCCTTACTGTGTTACTTTGGGCAGGTCTCTTTCCCTCTCTGGACCTCTGCATAGTGGAGGGACAGATTCTGAGGACCATCCTGGGAGAGAACAGACATTTCCCTCATATCCCCACATTTTGGGTCAGAGAAACAGACATCTATTGGTGAAATCCACTGGGTGTTTGCCCAGGGGCAGGTACATGTATACCTGGGGGTCTGTTGCTTGTGCTGGAGCTGCCCCACTTTGGGGGTGAGGGAGGCAGGCATGTCAAAAATAAATCTTGGCTCAAACACCTGGCCTCTGGGTCCCATCTTGGTACCAAGAACCAAACTTCTATTTTCCCAATAAAGTGAGTCCTCTCCTCGGTGTCCACACCTGTTTCTTTTGCTCAGTTTCTGTGCTCCCCTTTGGGGAGTGACACAGACCTGCCCGCTCACACTTAGTGGAATGTCTTGCCCTGCCTTCACCACCTGTCTTGGAGGAGACACATCATTGTCCTTAAGAATCTCCTCCAACGGGAGAGTCGCACACATAAATGGGCCACTCCTCCCTCCCTGGGGCCCCTCCATAGTCCTGTTCTCCTGAGCCCTGCCCACTCCACATGCCTTTTGGGGCTTTCACTAACCGCCCCCCGCCCCCCCCCCCCCCCGCTTCTATTTTCCTTTCATCTCCCTGACCCTCAATGACCCTGCCTTCAGCCATAGAAGCACCAAGCTTCCTCTGTGTATTCAAGGTGGCCCTTGAGGCGGGGGTTAGAACCTATGGGCCCCCAGGCCTCCCTGGTGGTGCAAGGGGTTAATCACAGCACTGTGAAGCTGTCTGCAGCCTCTGAGCTACCCACATGGTACAGCAGACCTCTCCTGTCTTACCCACTGCTTCCCTCAGCAGTGTATTTCAGTAAATCTGCCTGTCCTGCTCCCCACTCTGTCTTTGGTGAATCCTCCCACCTCCACACCTCTGGCCTGTACCCCAGTTCTTGTATGCATAAATAAATAAATAAATCTTTAAAAAAAAAAAAAAAAGCTATGGCCCTAAAAGACCTTGTCCCCCTCCCCTGTACTCCTCCAAGACCTGCTGGATAATAGTACTCTCCTGACCCAGGAGCTGCTGCCTTACCACCAAGACCAGAACAACAGAGCACAGGGCTTCTCTTCTTCTTCTGGGCCATCCCCCCTTAGAGCCGCAGAGCCCCAGCCCAGGGCTGCCCCTTGAGGCCTGCCATGGCAGGTGATAATCACCAGGTACTGGATTGCCCTGACCCAGCCGGGGGTCGGCATCCCTCTCAGCTGTGGACTGTGGACAGGAGCTGGGGGCTACTATACTGCCTGGCGGGTAGAGGAGGTTTCACTGGCCTCCTGCTGCTCACAGAGAGGGACTCAGGTCAGAGAACTCACGGAGGCCTGGAGCTCTCCCCAGAGCCCACTGCCACTGCTGCTGGGAAGAACAGCTCAGAAGGTGAGTGTCAGCACAGCATGCGGGGGGCATCTGGGTGATGATGTGAGTCTGTGGGCACGGTGGAGATTTTCTATTCCCCTTTGTTCATGCCCTGGGGAAAAGTTTTGCTGAGTGACAACTCTGGGTATTATTTTCTCTTTTGTAAAATAAGATAATAATTAACTTACCAGGACTCTCCTAAGGATAACCAGGCATCAGCTGTGTATGTTAATGGGGTATGATTATTATTGCTGGGGAAGCACACTCTGCCTATAACCTTCAATGGCTCCCGGTTGCCTGAAAAATCCAGATGACTTCTCATGTCCCTTCCTAATGGGGAACTATAGTAATCTAAGTTCAGTCTTCCTGACGGCAACCTCAAAAACCTCCAAGGGGAAAGAGGACCCACTATAGGAAGAGGATTGCCGAGGGCTCAACCAAGGGCAGTCAGTTCTCAGAGAAGTGAGGCAGGCAGGATAGACTCCGTCATGTGCCAATTCCATTACCCTTCCAAGTCAGTGCCTTTTTCTCTGCCTCCAGGAAGCCTTCTCTGACTGCTCCAGCCACATCCTTCCCTCTGTTTGAGCCTCTTACACCTGCTATAAACACCATCACCCACTGGCAAAGACCTGCTCTTTCTCAGCAGGCTGCAGGTCCCTATAGCTTCAACACACAATGGGACCCCTGCTGTGTCTTAAGGAGGAAAGGAACAGAGGTTTGTGACATTTATGGTGATTACAGAACGCTCAGTATAGAAGCAGAGAAACCTGCTAATCTTGGCAAGAAGCTAGTTCACCTGAGTGCTCTTCCTTACCCAGGGCAAGCCCCAGGGGGCCCACCGGTGATTCCAGAGCCCTCTGACCTCAGGGTCTGGGTTGTGTCACTTTATGCTTTGTTACAGGATTCCTCGGATGCTCCAGGAATCCAGGAACCAAACGGTTAAGAGGTGCTGCACTGGGGGTGGGGAGGACAGCATCCACAGTCACATGCAGATAGGCCTGTGGCCTGGAGGCCACACAAACACACATCTGTACAACTGTACAAACACCCTCCCACATACCGTTGAGTACACTCACCCCAGGCACCTCTACACTCCTTGCTCACATACACAGGCACCCGGGTGTTCACACCACAGGCATGCACACGCGCTTCTTTGCACACACACCACCTACCGGGGCACACACTTATTCATAGACCTGTGTTAGTAGACACGTGGATGCAGCCTGGGCTGAATACAGGAGCAGCCACCTCAGGACAGGCTCATTTCATGGGTGCTGCTGCCACCTACTGGCCACCATTAGACTTCTTTCCCTCTTGAGCCGCAGCGCAGCCGGCGGTCCTGCCCCTCCTGATCCCGGAGAGCTGTGGTCTGGAGCTGGTTCCTAAAGGAGCCTTGAAAGAGGGAGGCGTCCTACTGGGAGGCCCTGGGGGAGTGTGGGCTGGGGAACCGGCACACTGACTGAGCGCCCATTATAGGTCAGACATGGCAGTCCTACACAGCTATTATCCCATTTATTTTCTCAACCTCTTGTGTCCCATGCTGTGCTCGACAGATAAAGTCCTATTAACTATTTCAATGGAATAATTAAAAAAAATACTTTAAGGTGAGTCCTTTTAACAAATGAGGAGCAGGGGGCTCAGAGGGACAGGGACAGCTTCCTGTATTGTCAGGATGGTGCTTTGAAGAGAAAGAGAAGGAAGGTGCAGCAGAGCTGAAAATCCTTGCAAGACCTGTAGGAAGCCCAGCCCAGACCCCCACCCCCACCCCCCAACCAGGGCCGCGGGAGAAACACCCAGAAGTGGTATCTCTGAAGGGATGACGACCTGAGCTGCTGCCTCAGATTCCTCCACTCAGTTAATATTTATTGTTTACAGTGCAGCAGGCTCTGTGCTTAGGCTGAGGCTGAGCAGTGAACAAAAGTCCAATCTCTGCCCTCATTTCAGTGTGGGGCTCCAAAGGGCCCCTCTGCTGTTCCTGTCATGGCCACTGGGACCTCTGAGCTCGTCACCACCCTGTCTATGCTGAATGGACGGACAGTCCAGAGGACAGCAGGGGGAGAGGAGACAGGGGGTGGGAAGGAATGGTTCAGCCCCAGCTGTCCAGCATTACGGTGTAGCAAAGACAGCCTCAAGCCTGGAGTAGAGCAAACCTCAGTTTGAATCCAGCCCAGGCCTTCCCCACAGCTCTTATCTTCACCATAGTCTTTTACACTTGCTGGGCTTCTGTGAAAGCAGCAGGCTTGTTGGTTCCTTAGAAAGGCAGGGGGACGCCAAGCAAATGGACTCCCCAGACCCTGGTCCCCCTACCACACCCCGACTGCCTCACTCAGGACATCCCTGCTTCCCTCCATTTCCCACGGTCTGTGGCCACATGAGTTTGACAATCACCTGGACTAGCTCATCTCCGAGTTAGTCTTTGCCCTAAAAGTTTTAAAACAGTTTGTGTGTACCTGACTAGACTGAGTTAGGGGCGCCTGGGTCAGAGTTCTCTCTCTGTCTCCCACCCCTCAACCCCAGGCCTGGCTTCAAGGGTGTGTCCCTCTGGACTGACCACACCTGGGTGACAGCCAAATGACAGTTTCTTCATGAAAAAGTGAACTTTTTTCATGGGGCTGTTGTGAGGACACATTCAGCTCCGTACAAATAGGGTCCAGCACATAAATACACTCTTAGTCACCCTTTTACCACAACCTCCTGCCTTGGAGTTCACAAGGCACCCCCAAAGCAGGCACACTTGCACAGCTCCCTGGGCAGCCTGGACAGCTCAGCTGGGCACCTGGCCTTGTGGCTTTTTGACCACTAGGTGGCAGCAGACACCGTCTCTCCGTCTCAGAGAACCAGCTCTTCAGGGTGCCCTGGCAACACCCTCATGGCCAGAATCACAGCCTTCCCCATCAACCCTTGAAATAAGAGTGCTCCCTGGAATTCTGGTCTTGCTGTTTAATGACTGTGATTGCACGATCCCTTCACCTCTCTCAGCTTCATTTTACTCATCTGTAAAGTGGGGGACTATGTGGGAACAGGTTAGTGAAGTGCTGGGGGGTGATAATCACCTCCCTTCCTGCTCTTATCCTAAGCCCACAACCAAAGGCAACCGCGCTCTCTCAACAGGCTTTGGGGTGGCACCTTCCCTGGGAAGGGGTTCTCTTGGCCTGATTGGCCCCTCCCTACTCTGTATCAAACCCAGAGGAATTCCTTTTGAGTCCATCAAAGTGAGCAACCTCTGTGCCCATGCCTAGTCTGGGGCATCTGACTACTTTTTCTCCATCCCTGCCAACCCCCATATCTCCCTTGGTGGAGGCTCTGCAGCCACCTGCCCACCCGAATGTCATCTTGGGGATCTGCCCCAGGCTTCGAATAGATCCTCCGGGCAGGAGCCTGTGGGGTGGGGTCCCTGAATCACTGCCAATTCTTCCTCTCCTGTTAGCCCACCTTGGTTGACTCTATCTCAAAGACTCCCCAGTTATCTCCAACAATCTGCATTCCTCCCTTCTGTCCATCTTAACCTGGCATTTGAGGCCTTTCATAATTTGGCCTCATGATTGACTCTGTTCCAAACAGATCAGAGCATTTTCTGGTGTTCCCAGAACACACCTTTACTATTCTACATCCAGTTTTGTGCAGACCGTTCCTCCACCTGGGATGCCCTCTTCCATTTCCATATCAGGCATTCATCCTTAAAAGAATAACTGGGGGGCCTCCCCTGGTGGTGCAGCGGTTGAGCGGTGGGCTGCGAAGCTGCCTGCAGCCTCCGCAGCACTGGTTCAATCCCTGGCTGCTGCCGGGGAGGGTCCCACATGGCTCGCAGACCTCTCCTGCCGCCCGCTGCTCCCCTCAGCAGTGTACTTCAGTCCTTCTGGGTGCTCTGCTCCCCGCTCTGGCTCTGGTGAATTCTCTCACTCTTCCGCGCTTCTGACTGTACCCAGTGCTTGTATAAATAAATAAATAAATCTTCTAAAAAAAAAAAAGAATAACTGAATAACTGGGCCTCCCTCGTGGCCACAGGCGTTAAGTCTCAGTGCTATCAAGCTATTGCCAGCCACTGTGACCTGTGTTCAATCCCGGCCAGGGAGCTGACCCACATGGTGTAGCAGACCTCTCCTTTCTCTGCCACTGCTCCCGTCAGCAGTGGATTTCAGTAGATCTGCCTGTTCTGTTCCCCACTCTGTCTCTGGTGAATCCTCTCACCCCCTGCACCTCTGGCCTAGACCCCAGTTCTTGTATGCATAAATAAATAAAATAAATCTAAAAAATAAAGAATAACTGGAAGTTCACTTCCTCCTGGCAGCCTTCCCGATCCCTCCAATGGGATCCTTTCCCCTCTCTGGGTTCTGGGTATACAATTGCTTCAGAGTCTTCCTCCAAGGAGGCCATAAATCACAACAATCATGTGGAAACCAGATCACAGTCTACAAATGACTTTCTCTTTTAATGTCCTGGAGTCAGGAAGGCAGGCAGGGTGAGCGCCGTCACCTCATTTGACTGACAAGGAGACAGGCCAGGAGAGAAATGTGACTGACCAGGTCACACACCCCATAAATGATAGAGGATTCAAATTAGCAGCAGATTGCAGCACACCCTCCCTTTTAGGCTCGTCCCTCTTAGATTGAGCAGAATATTGATCAGTTTTGAATAATGTGCTCAGTACGGTTTTATTGAAGGAATGGATGCTTCCATATGGTCCTGCCTCCCACCCCTCCACTCCCACATGTCCCCCTCCTCTCTCTCCCCTGCCCCCCCCCCCCCTTTATCACTCAGCTCAAGACCCAATCACCCAATGAAGCTTGTGTCAGTGCCCAGGCTCTGCTAGGATAAGGAGCTGGCTGGAGGCCCAGGCAGCTCAGACATAGAGGGGGAGGACACAAACAGGGTCACTCCTCTGCCCCCCTCCCCCCTTATCATTTCCCCACAGGCTCTAGGCAAACTGGATGCTCAGAATAGGGAGATTTGTCCTCTCACACCTTTGGTTACTTAGGAGCCATGTGACCTTGCGCTGTCACTCCAGGTCTCTGAGTCTCAGACACTCTTCAGAACATTTTGGCCCTTAGGATTCAATGAGATCAGATGAGAGAAAGCAATGTAATGACCACTAAATGTGAGTAGCCTCCTATGAGTCCCTCCCAGGGAGCATTTCAGGTAGTAAAATGCTCCCCGTAGTCTGGAGAGGTAGGACTTCATAGGCAGAGGCAGTGGGCCTGAAGTTCAGGCAGTGACAGCACCCCACTCACCTTACCATCAAATACCCACATGGCCACATTCTCGGTCACCCACACAAGTGCACGAGTCACCTTAAGAAGCAGCATATACTCAAGAAGAACCAGGTTGCCTGGGCAGAGAGCCCCTGGGGCAGGGCAGTCCCCTTTAGCCTGATCACAGGGCCAACCTGTTTACAAGGACACAGAGACAGAGTCACATCTTCCAGGCAAACGCACCAACACAGGCACCCGGCCACTCCTTCCCCCTTGACGCAAATACACGGATGAGAGACACACAAGCTCCAGATCACAAACACTCCCAGCAGTACTCCCCATGCACAAACTCAGAAACCCAGAGCCCTCCTTGGCCATCCCTAACATGCACACCGTCGCAGACACACACTTATCAGGCCTGGGCAGGCGCAGGCGCTGCTGAGTCACGCACAGGCTGCTCAGCCGAGCGAGCTGCAGCCACGTGCCCGCCCCTATCGTGGAGGGGCGGGTCCTGGGGCGCTGGTTCCACTCGCCGGTCCCGGCGCCTCCGGGATTCTCCTCGCCCCGCCCTTTGCGATGGAGGAGGAGAGTCAGGAATCGGGAGTAGGGAAGAGAGAAAACCCACGTTTGCAGAGGCGAAATCAAGGTGTTCACAGCCTGCTCTCTCCTGGGTGCGTGAATACATGTGGGAGCAATTAAGAAATCATTCTAGGGCCTCCCCGGTGGCTCAGCGGTTGAGCGCTGGGTTGCGAAGCGGCCCACGGCCTCTGTGGCGCCGGTTCGATCCCCGGCTGCTCCCCGGCCACCGGAGGAGGGTCCCGCATGGCGCGCAGACCTCTCCTGCCGCCCGCTGCTCCCCTCAGCAGTGTGCTTCGGTCCTTCTGCCTGCTCTGCTCCCCGCTCTGGCTCTGGTGAATTCTCTCACCCTCCCGCGCTTCTAACTGTACCCAGTGCATGTATAAACAAAAACAAACAAATAAATAAATAAATGAATAAAATACGTGCCTCTTTAAAAAAAAATCATTCTAGATCTATTACTGGTATTTGCACAGGTACTTTCATATACTCTCATTTAATTTTCACAACAACTCTCTATAAACCTGGGACGATTATTATCCTGTTTTACCCAGAGGGAAAGTGATTTGCCTGAAGATACAAAGCTGGTTAAAAAAAAAAGTCAGGGCCCAGACTCAACTACCAGGGAACCCCAAGCTCTTAGCCCCTGGGCAGGACACCAGGTGGGCAGGAGAGTAAGTGGCCAAGTGAAAGGTGTCTCGATATGCTGGGGAGCCTGGGTGAGCTTGTCAGGTTTG
The DNA here is from genome assembly GCF_964194135.1 of Talpa europaea. Classification (NCBI taxonomy): domain Eukaryota; kingdom Metazoa; phylum Chordata; class Mammalia; order Eulipotyphla; family Talpidae; genus Talpa; species Talpa europaea. Next base: position 16,655,591 of record NC_140076.1, read on the forward strand.
GTGGGGTTCACAGGGGTAGGGACTGAGAAGGTCCCGATAATATTAGGAAGAACTTTTGAAATCTTAGGACTGTTTTTAAAAGGAAAGAGCTATGGGAGCACAAGTCTGAAATGACATCACTGGACCAATGTCCCTGGAAGCTCGCCTCGTGCTGAAGGGTTGGGTTATCAGAAGGGGGGAGTCACTGGGAAGAGTCGTGATGGAGATGAGGGGACCCAGAAACCACATTTACTGAGTGGCACCTAATGTGTGCCAGCCTGGTGCTTGGTAAATCGCTAACTCTTAGGAAAACATTAGGTTTATAGTGGAAGAAACTCAGATTCAGAGAAGTGACTTGCTCAAGGTCACACAGGAGGAAGTGGGGAGCAAGTGTCCAGGTGAGTCTCGCCAGGGTCACGTCTCGTGGTTTGCCCCCCCCCCTCACTAATTTCCTTTTCACCTCGCTTCCTGCTCTTAGGGGCAGCAAGTACCACGTGGCAAATTGCATCATACTTTTGCCATATGACGTCAGAGACCACACCAGCCAATCTAGGAGTTCCCTGCCCAGCGCTCGCCGGACCCCTCGGGTCAACACCAGGCACCCCTGTGCGAGGCGCCCAGTCAGGCCGCACCTGCAGCCCCCGCCCCTTCCCGCACGCCTCCGCCCGGCCCGCCGCGCCGCCCCGTCGATTGGCAGTCGCCCGCACCAATCAGAAGGCCTCCCGGGGCGGGGGCGGGGCCTCGAGCCGAGTTGCCCTGTCAGTGCAGGTGGAGGCCCCGGCGGGGCAAAGTGGCAGGAGCCTCTTAAAGGGCGCGAGCGGCGGAGGGGAAGCCCGCGGCCCGCCCGGGTCCCCGCCCCGTCCAGTTCAGGTGAGCCTGGCCGCCTGGGGGGCGACCTCGGGTCCCCGGGAAGAGCGGGGCGAGGGACAGACAGATGGACTCACTCCCCAGGGCCGGGGCCGTCCTGAGAGGGCGAGACCGGGCTCTAGGGGTCCAGGGAGGGGCATCGAGGGATCTCGAGCTCCACGGTCCTGACTGGGGGTCCCGGGGAACCTGGGCGTCTCAAAGTTTGGGGTACGGGAGGGGCGCCGGCGTCAGGGAGACGGCCCCGGGGCTCGCGTCCCGAGCTGGCAGCTTGCGGCGGCCGGTCCCCGCCGGCCCCGGGCCTGTCTCGGGCGGGGGTCGGGCTCCCCGCGAAGGGGTGCGGCCGAGGCCCCCGCCCCGCCCTGTCCGGCTCGGGCCGCGGGCGCCGCAGCGCGGGGCGCTCCAGCGGGCGGGCGGGGGCGGGGGCGCGGCGGGCGGGGGCGCCGGGGCCTGGAGCCCCGCGCCCCGCTCGGGCCCTTACGTAACTGACTTTGAGTTTCCGGACTGGGGGACCCGCGAGCTGGGCGCCAGCTCTGCTCGCCAGGGTGACCCGCTGGTCGCCGCCCCGTCCCCACATATTCCCTTCCAGGGCTGGTCTAGGGACTCCCCTCTGGTGCCGGCTCGGGTTCCCAGCGTCTCTCACCCTCCGCTGTGCGTCCCGGGCGCTCCCTCGCTGCCCCGACTCTCCCCGAGAGTTTACTGACCCTCACCTACACTTTCTGGCAGACCCCACTGCTTTATAGGGGAGGACAGGACTTCCCTCCGGCAGTGGAGGTGGGACTTGTCCAGAATGCCCTTTGCTCAAGCTTGCCCTGCGGGGGTGGGGGAGGGGGACTATCCTCGTAGGGTTGGGGAGGTGGTTTCTGGGCCCTCGGCTTCCCTGGGAGGGAGTGGCTGAATGTGACCCCCTGGACTAGGGTCCACGCTGGCCCCTTCTCTGCTTCTGGAGCTTTTTCTCCAGAAGAAGGAGACTTGGGGAGAGCCTGGCTGGGGCTGGTCCTTAGGGCATCCGTGAGTGCCTGTGAGAACTGCCTGGTGTCAGGTCCTCAAATACCAAAGGGGAGAGGGGAGATAGACACCTCACAAATAACCCCTGTACCCTGTTGCTGTGCGGTGCGTGTAAACAAAGTGTTACCACAGACTTCAGGTGAGAATGATTAATTCTGACTAGGAATGGGGGAGGACAGACTCTGCCGAGGGAGATGGAAGCTTGGGAAGAGGGGAGCAGAGCTAGTAGAGAGGGAGGGTAGGAGGGAAGCTGGCATCCAGTGCCCCGTAGACTTCCCACACAGCAGAGCTAGATTTGAATCCTGGCCCTGTTACTTCCTTGCTGTGTGACCTTGCATGCGTCACTTCACCTCTCTGAGCCCCAGTTTCTGCCTTAGTCAATTATCTAGCCCTTACAGGTATTAGCAGAATCAAATAAGGTGATGAGTGTACAGTGATCAGAATGGTGGCTGGGCTGGGAGCAGGCCACTGGGGTGTTTTAAGAAGGGAATGGAATGGGGAAGCCCAGAGGTTTTCTCTGTATATACAGGAGAGTCAGGCAGGGCCTGCCAGATCCCTGCAGTGAGGAAGCAGGTGGAGTGCTTGGGTGAATGGGCAACACTCGGTGAGGTGAGGAGGACCCACACCCAACTGTCTCCTGATGGGCTCATCCCTGCATTGCCGAAACCCAGCTGGCCTTCCTTTGTAGGCCCCATGTGCCAACAGAAGCTCTCAGGGTTCCCAGGCTGCCCCACCCACCCCCACCCCTGGCCATTGAGGGTGGGGCAGCGCAGGGCAGGCACCCCCTCTGCAGAGTGGACCCTGGCCAGTCGCCTGGCTGACTGTGCCGGGCAGGAATATCCCAGGCTGGCTGGGAAGATGCTGACGCTGTATAGCCTCTGGTGGCGTAGAGCTCTGCTGGCTGAGCTTGGGCTCAGCTGAATGGCCCTGGGTTGCAGGGTGAGACAGAGGTTAGGGTAGGAGTGAAGAAGGGAGATGCAAGGAGAGACCCCCTGGAGTGGGGAGCCTAGAGCAGAGCTGTGGAGCCTGAGAGGAACTTCATGCTGATATTCCCTAAGCCTTTCTTGAACACCTACTGTGTGCCGTATACAGGTTTACCAGCCACACTGCTGGCAAAGAGCTTACCATCGAGGTGATAGTGGCCTGAGATTTGTTGGGGGTGTGCAGAGTAGATCGTTAGGATAGTTGCCCTCCCAACCCCCACTACACACACACACACACACACACACACACACACACACACACACACACACACGGGGAGGCACTCAGATTCTGATTTATTTAAAAGGGGCAGGACTCTTATTATCTGTGGGCTAGTCACTTTCTTTCTGGATCCCAGTTTTTCTTTCTCTGAATTGAGAAGGGGAGATAAACCTGGAGTCTCTAAGGATCTTCCAGCACCCGTTATTATAGCCTCAGGATCTGGTTTGGAACTTAGCCCACCCTCACCCTTCTCCCAAGAGGATGGGTCAAGGGCAAGGTCAAGTATGATGGTCCCCCAAGTCCTGTTCTTGACCTGTATTCTCTAATAAGAGCTGTGGCTTCTTGAGCACTTAATGTGCACAGGTGGGGACTCTGTGCTAAGCCTTTAATATGTAGTGTTAATATGTAATGTAATCCTTGCAACCCCAGGAGGCAATAGGCATTATCCCTATTTCATAGAAGTTCTGGGAGGTCAACTGATTTGACCAAAGTCATCCAGGAAGAGGCTTGGCTGAGATTAAAACCTAGGTCTGTCTCACTCAAAGGGCAGACTAAAGGGGGAGCCTCCGTCCTGCAGGTACAGAAGCACCCACAGTGTCTGTCCATTCCTTATGGAACCTGCCTGACCTGTGCTGGGTGAGCTCAGAGCTTTGAGATATTCAGGTTGAGGAACTAGGAACAGGCTGTGCGGGTGCCCACTGGGTCCAGTTTTGGGGAAAAGGAACAAAAGGAGTATTTTGTGGGTTAGCCACACCCAAGGCAGTCTTGGGTTTTGGCCAACTTTGGGTCTCAGTTTTTCCACCTGTAAAATGTGGGTTTTAGTCGTTGAGCATGCCTGCAGAGGTCAGCAATAGCGTAAAGGGTTAGAGGAGGGATCAGGGTAGCAGTGGCTGAGCCTAGGGAAGATACATTTGGGTCAGGAACAGCATTGGCCTTGGGTTGGCCATCCAACAACTATTTTGATGAAGGGACTGAGTCTGGAGAGCTTCAGAGGCTTAATATGGGCTATACAGCTAGTGCTGTGGCGACTGAGGGGAAGAAAAGCCGGGGAAGACCTGGAGAACAGAATCCAGGCAGAAGTGAGTCGGAATCCAGGCTTGTCTATCTAAGGAGGCTTGGAGAGGTGAAGTAATGTCCACAAGAACAGAGAGGAGTCCCTCCTCCACCTCACTGTCCTCATTTGTAAAGTGAGAACAGTAAGAACTCCATCTTTGTCCACTTCCTGGGTTATTGTAAAGTCAGAGGAGACAGGACATTTGGAGAATCAGGTGAGCATGGCTTTCCAGTGCAAAGTGCAGTTCTAGGTGTATTTGTGGGGAGAGGGCATTCCTGACAGCCCTTCTGTTCAAATGCTTTACCCTGGGCACATGCTGCAGAGCAGCTCAGGATGCCATCCCTGTTTATTGAGTAGTTGCCATGGCCTGGCACTGGATTCAGGACTTCACATTTCATTGTCTCCTTTAATCTCTGCCTTTCAGTAGCTGGTGGCCTCACCCACATGAAGTTCCGCTGGAACCCATGGCGACAGCTTCCTGTAATAGTGGTAGCTAATCATCATGGACTGTGTCAAGCATCATTCAAACCTTTTTACATATATTTAACTCATTTAATCATCCCCCCCTGGTGGTGGGTATTAATAATGTCCCCATTTTAAAGATGAATAACAGATATCATTTTATAGATGAATAACAGAGAAGTTAAGAAATGGGCCTAATGTCACAAAGCTAGTAAACAGTAGAGCCAGGGTGTGACCCCAAGTTGTTAAGTCTCTTTCTGGAAGCCCTTATCACAGTTGTGACTCAGTTATTGTTTATATGACTGCCTCTCTACAGCACTGTAGGTAGAATGAGGGCAGGCACCAGTTCCGTCGTCTTCATATCCCTGACACTTGGCACACAGGAGTACTCAGTTAATTTTTCTCCACAAAGCCCACTGCCTCCAGGGGGCTGGGCCCTGGGAGGCCTGCTAGGCAAGGTGGATTATCAAATTGCTGACTAAAAGGGTATTTGTCCCAAGCTCCCCAGAAGCAGAGGCAGGACAGGGTTTTCCTCTGGCCCAGGCCCAGGGGAAGAGAGGATCCTGAGTTGTTCATGGCTATGCCTGTGTCTCACTGCTATCCTTTGCTTCCATGTGCTTCCACTGCGACAATGACTTGGCTTCTCCCTGATGGGCTACGTGACCCCGATGCATCCTCTGGTGAGTACATTGGTTTCACTAAATGGCTACCACGTGGGGGTGGGTAGGGCGAGGCTCCCTTCTAATGCATGTCCTGTGGCTCTCAGGCCACTGGAAAGGGGCGGGCAGGGCTGGGGTGGAAGAACTGAGGGAGGGCGCTGGTGAAAGTAGGATACTACTACCATCAGCTGACGTCTCCGCAGACATGCAACACACTGGGTACTGATTTGGGGTCCTGCCATGCAAAGCACTTGGAGGCCACCGTTGTGTGGAATAAAATCCTTATTCTGCCACTTGTAGTCGGGGTGTGGGGGGCTCTTTGCATGTCAGTTTCACATTGGTAAAATGGAAATATTAACAGCTTTCTGACACAAACTTGTTTGTTCTTTTATTCACATAAGCCTCATGCAGGCAGGGAATTTTGTTCATCTGCTCACTGCTATATCCCCAGCACCTAGGGTACAGTGGCACCAAGTGGCATGAACTCATTCAGCATCACTGTGCACCTGCCGATAGGCTTTGTATTGGATTAAATGGCTGATAGATACAAAATGCCCAGTATTGTAGGAGCTCCGTGAACATGAGGCCCCTCTTTGCTCACTTGTGAGTTTCTTGGGGGGGGGGGCAGGGCTCTGTTAAAAGTGAGCTCTGGGTCCTCTGAACTAAGTGTGGGGCCAAATACTGAGTGGGCATTAATGAGCAGAGGGGACTAGGTCACTGGACCCAGGGCCTCTGCTTAGGCCTGGAAGGGAGTGGCAGAGCTGGTAAGTTTCTGCAGGGGAGGCTGAAGATGCGAGGGGTGAGGAGGAACATTGTCTTGTGTACTGTCACTTCCCTAGCTGTGTGACCTTGGGTAAGTAATTAATTTCTCTGAGTCTTGGATGTGGGTATCATTACACCTTCCCAATGGGTGTGGGAAGGAGCCATCAAGAAGTGCCAAGCGTGTTTTTGGTAATTGTTGGTTTCCACGCAGGCCAGGGCTCACTCTGGGAAGGGGTTAAGTAAAGTGTACCTCTTTTTGGTGCCTTTCTCTGACTTTTAAATTCCCACCCAGTTGGGACAAGAATCCCAGAGTCCAGACTTCCCAGCAGGGTGGCCAGGACTCTGGGACAGGGGCTGGCTCTACCAAGCGTGAAAGTGGCTAAGCGGAGATCCAGCATGGCCAGGCCATACTTTTGCTGTTTGATGGTTCAGTAGCTTACCTTCTCTGGGCCTTGGTTACTCCACCTGTGAAATAGGATTAAAGTAGGAGTAATAAAGGACACTGCCCTTTAATTATTTAAGGTGCAACGGGGTGGGTTAGGCTGAGGATGCTCCAGGGAGGGCCTTGGAGACTTATATCCCATCTTGGCCTGAGACTCTCTAGTCAGCATATGTATTGTTGTCACTTATTGGATGTTTTTAATATGTTGGGCTGGTGGTTATGTGCTATTTTAGACCTTCCAGTTATCTCATCTAGTCCTTCCAGTGATCCTCAAAGGTAAATATTATGACCCCCAATTTATGGATGAAGGAACTTGATGTAATCAAGTGAGTTACTAAGAGAGTCACCTAGTTATTTTGGGGGTGGGGTTGGGGCACAGACTCAGGTCTGCTCACTCCAAGGCCCAAGTGGGACTCTGTTATCTACCCTAAGAAGGCAGAGACTGTCTGAGTCTTCTCTGTCCAAGGTCTGGCAAAGACCTGGTGGGAGACTCTGAACATTTTTTCTGAATGAATAAACATACGCAGGCACGCACGCACATTCGTACGTATACACATACTCCATTCCTTCCAGGCCTGGAGTTTCAAAGAGAAGGCATGATAGAAAACAGAAGGCAGACAACATAGTAGGACTTGGCTTTGAATCCTGTATCTATTGTTTACTAATTGTATGACCTTGGGCAAGATATTTAACCTCTCAGAGCCTTAGTTTTCTTATCTGTTAAAGGATGATAAAAGCACCTGCCTACCTCCTAGAGTTCTGACAAGGATTAAATAATGCATATGAGGCACATGATGAGGACTCAATGATAGTAATTATTATTTTTATTATTATGGTATAATTATGAGTATTATCTTGGGATTACAAAGATATCCCTCTTGGGACAGTGGAGCCCAGGTCTGGGAGGGGACCTAGCTACCTAGTCTGACAGGTTTTTTTTTAAAAAGATTTATTTATTTATGCATACAAGAACTGGGGTGTAAGCCAGAGGTGCAGGGGGGGGGGTTGTGTGTATGTGAGAGGATTCACCAGAGACAGTGGGGAACAGAACAGGTGGATCTACTGAAATATACTGCTGAGAGGAGCAGTGGGTGAGACAGGAGAGGTCTGCTGTGACATTGGGTTAGCTTGCTGGCTGGCTGTGGATTGAACTCCTGCTGCAGTGGCTGCAGATAGAGCTGCAGTGGCTGCTTGATAGAGCTGTCTTTAACTCCTGAGCCACAGGGAGGCCCCCAAGTCTGACAGGTTTTGAAAGGCACCTCTAGGGAGAAGGGTAGAAGACCTCTGGAAAATAAGAATATATCTCCTTTCCTTAGTCTGCTTGCACTCCAGGCCTGCTGGTGACAGGCCCTGGGGCAAGGACACAGAGATGAACTGTGTGGTCTCTGTGGGCCCTCCTCAGCCCCTCGAGTGCAGAGTCTAGTTGGGGAGAACACAGAAGCCACCAAATCCACCTGATTGATGTGTTGACATGTGCTGCATGAAGAACTTCTCAGGCAGATACCAGAAGAAAAGGGCATTCCTCGTGGAGGGAAGTGCTTGTGCGGGTCCAGAGCTATGACTGCATTGAGGGAATGTGGCTGCAGAGACAGCTCAGAAGAGTTGGGGGACTTGACCCAGAGGCAGTGGGGAGTTAGTAGATATAAAACAGGGATGCAACATGGTCTGACTTATATTTTGGGAGGGTCCCTTGGTGTGGAGATGAATGGGAGGGGAAAGGTTGGGATAACACTCCAGGGCAGAGATGATCAGATATGGGGCCTGGGACTGAGCTGTTAGAGGGGAGCAGTAGGTGAAGGGGCTGTTTGTTTAGGAGGCAGAGCCAGGTGGGTGTGGTTATGGACTTCTGTGGGCATGCAGAGGAGGTCAGAGTGAGATCTTGGGGTGATGGGACTGGCCCAGGTCTCTGGTTGAGGGACATATCAGGGTGGAGGAACCACAGCTGGGTTGTAGAATGAAAACCACTTGTCTGCCCCTTGCCACCTTCCACCTCAGCTCCCCCAGGCCGCAGCTATGTTTGAGCTAGACTCTGAGGCAAGACCTCTGGCCACTAGATTTCGCCCCCTCCACCACCACTTTGGGGTTCCTCTTTGAGGTGGGGGCCAGGCAAGGATTGTGTGGTACCAAAAAGCCCTGGGTTCAATGTCTACCAGTGTCACAGAAAGTCTCTGATCTCTGTCACTCCCTCCCTTGCCCTCTTTTTCTTCTCCTTGAGAACTGAAGATAAGAAAACTTGTTTTTCTTGCTTGAAAGATTCCATGATAAAATATAATCACAGACAACAAATGTTTATTGAGCACTGGCTGGGTACTAGCTTCTGGGGGCATAAAGATGAGTCAGATGGGCTTCCTGCCCCTTGGAAGCACAGCCCAAGGGCTGGCTAGCTCAAGACATCACATGGGGGAAGAGATGGCTGAGCTGGAATCTGACACATGCACAAGAGCTGTTTATGTGGGCAGTGGAAGGAACAACTTTCTATCACAGGGAACAGCACGTGTGAAGACCTGAACCTACATAATGTGGCCCGTGTGTGTTAAGGGCTGCAGTCTGGAGTGTGTCCGTAGGCGGTAATGGGAGATGAGGCTAGAGAGAGAAGCAGGGCCCAGATCCTGCAGGACTTTGGGGCTGGTTAATTGCTATCCTCTCCTTCATGCACTCTCCATAGCTATCTGTTTTCCTCACTGAGACTGCCAGGGCCCTTTCCACCTTACCCCCAACCTGGTCAAACCCAGTGGGTGCCTCTCTCAGGATTCAGGAGGCTGGGTTTCCTGCCAGCTCTCCCACTTACAAGCAGTATGAGTCTCCAATCACTTACTTGTCCTCTCCCAGTTTCCACATCAGTAAAAAGGGGACAGCAAGCCTTCCTCACAGGGAAGGGCTTCAACATGATAATCCCCACAAATGGCCTTGCAAGGTGCCTACAAGGAGCTCCAATTAAATCATCATTATTTGGACTCCTTAGTCTTCTCTGTCCCACCCACTGCTTCCCCGCCTCTCCTGATAGCCCTCTCTGGCCAACAAAGGAAGGAAAAGATTAAGAAACATGTGCAAATCTCCAGGGGGGGTCCTGGTCCACAGCCCAGCTCACTCCCCTCCTGCCCCTTGCCACCCTTGGCCTCAGGCCCAGAGACACTCAGTTTTAAGGCCCAGGCTCCTCCCAAGTCCCCACCCAACAGGCCTCTGCCTGGCTGGAGGCCAAAGCCAGCAGCAGCAGTGAAACAGAGTAAATATTTTAAAACTCTGTATCTTTATTTTTTCCCCCAGAAGCCAATAATCAGGCCCCCTTTTCTGGGTGATAGGGAGGAAAGGGTAATGCTCTTGTATCTGAGTCTGGGCAGAACAGGATCTCTGAGCTTCCTGGACTTCACAGCACAGGCTGGTACTGATCTGGGGACCTCAAATCAGAGCAGGTGCTGACAGTGCAAGGGGACACACAGCAGGAACCCAGATCTCTGGACCCTTTCTGTGCTGCACTGCAAGTGGGTGTGATGTGGTGACCTGGGCTGACACTTTGCTTCTCTGAGCCTCAGTTTCCTCTGCTGTAGAATGGGGCCAATTTTACAGTGAGGATTGGCAAACCATGAGGATAAAATACTTGTCCACAGTGGAAGTAGCTACCGCTATGGCTGCTATAACTGCTGCCTAAGAACCTCCTTCTGCACCACCCCTTCCCAGGCTAGACACCTGGACTGTCTGATCTCATTGAAAAAATGAAATCCAATAAAGTCAGCATCTTTTACCCTCCACTACCCACTCCTGCCTCCTGCTTGGCTGGAGCATTCTAGCCTCACCCTTGGCCTTACTTTTAGCCCCTGCCCCTGACCATTTCTGCCCTCCTGGCACCAAACCCGCATGATCTTTCTTCCAGGAGCCACAAGAGGACAGAGTTTCAGTTCTGTGGTCTCCTCTGATCAAGTGCCTACAAGCACTTTGGAAAAGCACAGAGCAGGAAGGTTCTAGCGTTATCCAGGACAGATGTGGACTGTGAGGTCCCTGGAACTGTCCTCAGGGAGCTAAGATGACAGGAGAGTTCTACAGAGGCTCGGAAGAGAAAAGCTGCATGGCCAGGTGGTAGAGTAGAAGGAACACACCAGACCGGGGACTGGCGGGCTATACTGGTGCCCACCTCTTCACTGTGAGAGCCTGGGCGAGTCACCTGCCCTCTCAGCCTGTTTTCTGGTTTATAAAAGGAAAGGGATGATGACTGTCGCCAAAGGTTTCTGCTAAAATTATAGGATTAAAAGAAGAGATTTGGAAAGGGATTTGGGTTTAAACCAACCTCAGTTTAAACCCAGCTTCACCATTTACCAGCTTTGAGACCTCCAGTGAGTTGTTTTACAAGAGTTTTCTTACTTAAAAGTGGGAAAAAATGTTAACACTTCTCATAAGATTATGTGAGGGCTAAAGTAGATAATTCAGGTATAGCCCCTTAGTCCATCGCTGGCACACTGGGATGACCATTGTTGTTTTTCTATGATTAGTAGAGACTAGAAGAAGAAATCAGACGAGACCAGTCAGAAAACAGTTCATTGTGAAGGCAGGGAGAAGAGTGTAGGGCTCATTCAGCCAGCAAACACTTAGGATTTGAGTAGACAGGACATAAAGAACAGGGAAGTGCCAGAAAGCAGAAGTGAAACAGGCCCACCCATTCCAGCTGCATAGTATGGGAGAAGTTACTTCTCTTCTTTAGATCTCACACCCTCATCTGTAAAATGGTGAGAATAACCCTGATCTCCTGAGTCACCCTAAGGGTCAAGGCAGTTCAGGTGCACGGTGGGTGAACAGTCTATGTGTGGCTCTTTTCCTCTTCCAGCGTTAATGACTGGATTTATGATCTCAGACAAGTCCTTGAATACAGGAAGTGTGCTTCTACCCCAGGGCCTTTGCACGTGCTTCTCACACAGTGAGAAGATAGCTGTCGGCATGGAACACTTTACCCTATGTACTTTTCTGACTTGTTTCCTTACTTCCTGAATTTTTTGGTTTAAATGTCACCTTTTCAGTAAGCCCTTTCCTGTCTCCTATTTAAAATTGTAACATTTTTTACCATGGCAACATCAACACCCCTCATCCTTATCAGCTTATTTTCCTCCACAGCACTTATCACTCTTCAGTGTGTTGTATTTTATTGCATATTTGTTTGTTTTTTGTCATTCTTCCCTTGCCCCTCTCCCCTACTGGAATGTAAGCTCAGTGATTTTTGTCTTATTCATTGTTACATTCCTTGTACTGAGAATAGTAGGACACACAGTAGGTGCTCAGTAAATATTTGTGGTGTGAATGAATGAATAATTAATGAAGCCTCTTCTCTCTGGATCTGTGCTGAACACATAGTAGATTCCCAATAAATATTTGTATGGAAGGCCTTCATCCTCTCCACTTGCCAGATTATACTTTGACTGGGTCAACCGTGAAGCCCTTTTGTTTCTAAAACTTTGTATCTGGACATCAGTTTCAGTTGGAGTGCCCAAATCTTTTGTTCCTGAACCTAAGCTATGCAGAATTTCTCGTTGGGGCTGTTTGGTTGTTGGGCCCACAATGGTGATTATGTCATTACTGGTAATTAGCACTTAGGCCCAGAGGATGGAGCTTTTTGTTTTTCAGCAGAAATTACAGCAAAGAGCTGTGCTAGCCAGTGGGGCTCAGGCCTCCAACAGCTTCCTCTGTAACTCCCTCTTCTCAGCTATGGGTCCTTGGCTTAGGGAGACCCAGATGGAGGTGCCCAAAGTGAGGGCACCAGGGTAAGGAGCTCAATTGCTCTCCTCCCAGGCAGCATCCTACAGAGTTTCTCCTCTATACCCTTGGCTCTCCTTTTCTGGCCTGGTATAGAGGCAGCTCCTCACACTCCTGGGTCTGAGACTCAGGAACCCAGCTTCAACTTTCTGCAGAGTTGCTGGGTCACTGTAGGCATATCGTTAACCTGTGTTAGACCTCAGCCTTTTCATCCATCAAACAGAGTTGAAGATGCCTGCTTAACCTCCCTGGGGAAGAGATAGGATAGTAGAGTGGCCAAGGACTAGGGTTCTGGAGGTCAGACTTCCAAACTATATCCCTTCCTAGCTGTGTGACATTGGGCAAATAGCCTCACCTCTTTCACTTTATTTCCCAAAGCTATAAAACAACTCCATTGGGTTGATGTGAGAAGTAAATAAGAGAGTGCAAGTAAAGCACTAGGCACATAGAGAGTGCTTCGCTGGCATTATTAGAATGACCATCGTGGAAATGCAGGCAGTCTGTAAGCTAGAGGAAGAGTACTAGCAGTAAAGCCAAGCAGATGTGATTTGAATCCTAACTCTGACCCTTACTAGCTGGGTCATCCTGAGTAAGATTTTTTATTCCTCTGAGACTGTCACCTATAAAATGGGAATTATAATCATTAACTTCTTCAAGCTTTCAGGCTGTTGTGATGGTCTGGTGGCATGCTGCACATGAAGTCCTTGGTACAGTGGTTGGCACACGTTATGCCCTCTTTGTACATGGGGAGAGAAGTCGCTTGCTTGAACTCACATAGCATCTCGCTGGTGGAGCTTTGATTTGAAGCCAGGTCTGCCTGCCTCAAAAACTCACCTCCATTTTATATCTTCTTGCCATCGTATGTTTGGGATGATGGTGATGATGATGGTTATCCTTTTTTTTTTTTTAAAGATTTGTTTACCCATGCACACAAGAGCTGGGGTACAGGCCAGAGATGTGTGGGGGCAAGAAGACTCACCAGAGACATTTGGGAACAGAGCAGGCAGACTGACTGAAACACTGCTGAGGGGAGCAGTGGGCGAGACAGGAGAGGTCTGCTTCATCACATGGGTTGCTCTTCGGCTGGGGATCGAACCCATGTCGCAGAGGCTGCGGACTGCTTCATAGTGCAGCGCTCAACCCCTTGTGCCACCAGGAAGGCCCGATGATGGTTATCCTTAGTGCTGCTGGACTTAGTCATTCTGTAATCCCAACCCCTACACATAAGAGATGCTACAAATGTTTGTATGATGAAAATGTTGGTAGGATGAAGAAAGGGGAGACAGCATGTCCTAGCTTCCAGGGAGGCTTTTGCTTTGGGGTTAAAGTTTTTGTTTTTGTTTTTCCTGCATGGTTGATAGCAGAATAAAAATGAAAATAAAAATAAAAAGCATAGTGCAGATGTAGGCTTTGTAATTTGAAGACCCCTTTGTGTCTTTGTAATTTGAAGACCCCCCTGACATTATTTGATCCTTCTTGCTGCTCTGAGTAGAGGAAATGGGAGGCCAGAGAGGGTGTTACGGCCTGAGTGTCTGGTGGCCCCAGATTAATATGGTGAAGCTGTCACCCCTGATGTGATGGTATTTGGAGATGGGATCTTTGGGAGAGATTTGGGATAGATGAGATCAGGAGGGAGGGGTCCTCATGATGGGATCAGTGTCCTCATAAGAAGAGATTCCAGAGAGCTCCCTCTCTCTGCCACGCAAGGACGAGGACGCAGTGGGAGGTGGCTGTCTGCAAGCCAGAAAGAGTCCTTTCCCCCACCTGAGCGGTCCCTGTACCTGGCCCCAGACTTCTAGTGAGACTTCTGTGAGGAAATAAATTTCTGTTGTTTAAGACACCAAGTCTGTGGCATTTTGTTATGGCAGCCTGAACTAAGAAGAGGATAAGTGACTTGCTCAGAATTTATGACAGAGCTAAGACTGAAACTTATTTATATTCAATTTACTGCTGGACAGGCATCTTAGGAGCTGTCCTGCTCCAGCAGCTTTGGGAGATTTGGGGAAAAGTCAAACCTGGCCATTTCTGGTTGCCCCCAGTATCCCGACCCTTCCCGCCCCCACTTCCCTAAGACTCCTCATCTGCCCTCATGTGAGGGTTGGGTCAGCTCACTGATGTCACTGAACCTGTGCCTCTGTTTCTTGGGAAACCCTCTAGGCCTAATGGGTCCCCTGTGCTGGGAGAAGGAATTAGTGGGCTGAGCTTGAGTGAGCTGGAGGCTTTGCTGGATCAGGTCATTAGGCTCACTTCAACTGGCCATATGGCCTGTGGGGAGGTCAGGGGGGGGGTGCAGATCCTTGGGTCTCTCCTTGAGTGTCCCAATGCTACAATCAGCAGTCCCGACAGCCTTTTCCTGAGGTCTTGGGATGGATGTGGGTGTTACCCATTCATATAATTTCCAAGTTCATATGCTTTTCCTGGGAGTGATATGAAAGCAGTGTGGAGCAAAGGGCAGTAGTGTTGGGTAAATCACTGTAGTTACACTTCAACTGTAACTGGTGATAATACTTTGCAAGGAGGCTAAATGCAATAGTACATATAAAGGATTTAGCAAGTGCCTGGCAGTGGATAAATACCTAATAAATGTAGTTGTCATTATTTTATTTTATTTTTTAAAAGATTTATTTATGCATACAAGAACTGGGGTACAGGCCAGAGGTGTGTGGGGTGAGAACATTCACCAGAGACAGAGTGGGGAGCAGAACAGGCAGATTGACTGAAATACACTGGTGAGGGGAGCAGTGGGTGAGTCAGGAGAGGTCTGCTCGCCATGTGGGAAGCTCCCTGGCTGGAGATTGAACTTGTGCTGCAGTGGCTGTGGATAGCTTCACAGATTGTGTCTTAACCCCTTGCGCCACCAGGGAGGCCCAGTTGTCATTATTTTAAATAATAAATTATCAGTAAAGTGCCTTACAACTTAGACATTCCTAGGTTTTATGACTGTAGAATTTAGACTGGCCTCTAGCCTTGGAAAAGAAATGTAGCTGTGATGGGCCTCCCTGGTGGCACAAAGGGTTAAGCATAACACTATGAAGCAGTCTGCAGCCACTGCAGCACAAGTTTGATCTCCGGCCAGCCAGGGAGCAGCCCACATGGTACAGCAGACCTCTCCTGACTCGCCCGCTGCTCCCCTCAGCAGTGTACTTTGGTCAATCTGCCTGTTCTGTTCCTCACTCTGTCTCTGGTGAATCCTCTCGCCCCCCAACACCTCTGGCCTGTACCCCAGCTCTTGTGTGCATAAATAAATAAATCTTTAAAAAAAAAAATGTCGTTGGGCTTAGAACCAAACAGTGAGCAGAATCTTGTAATAGGTGTTAGAAGACTTGTGTTCAGATTCGGACTCTGTACTCTGTGCTGTGTGACTGTGGGCAGGTCCTTTCCAGTTTCTGGACCTATTTCCCCAATTGTTGAAAAGTCAGCAGCTTGGGCTTGATAATCCAGGTCTAACATTTTGTGAATCCAGAGGCCTAAAGATGTGCCTTAGCCTCTAGACCACCAGTGCTATTATGATTCAACTTCCTTTCTTTCTTGGAGTGTCTCCACAGCAGAAAGGACCTAACTTGCTAATTCCAATGCATGTATTTTAATCACATTTACTTTTTTGCTTTTACTGTGCAAGAAAACTCTAATGAATTTTAAAAAAAGATTTATTTATGCATTCAGGAACTGGGGTATAGCCAGAAGTGTGTGTGAGGGTGGGGTACGAGAGGATTCACCAGAGACAGAGTGGGGAGCAGAATAGGCAGATCTACTGAAATACACTGAGGAGGGGAGCAGTGAGCTAGACAGTGGGTTAGCTCCCTGGCCAGGGATCAAACTCAAGCTGCAGTGGCTGGCCATTTAACTCCTACGCCACCAGGGAGGCCCTCTGATGGAATTTTTGTAGGCAAAATGGATTACATTGAAGAGGTCAAAATATACTGTGTGATTTTAAATATGAAAGACAAGGTATTGCATGCGTGTACTGCATTTGCTGACTTCTTTTGTCTTTATTTCAAATATGAACAGGCAGCCAGCCTTGTATGCTATAATTAAAAAAAAATCCTAGAATCAATGCATCCTAAGAAAATAATTGTGGGTACGGGTTAGATAAAAACATGTTTATCAAGTATCAAGAGAAAACTGGAAAATAACCTAAATGTCCAGCATTTAGGTTTAACTAAATTATTGCATATCCACTTGAGAGCACTGTTTATAACAGGGAATGCGAATGTCACAATACATTAAGTCAAAAAAGTAATTTCTAAAGCAATCTGATCTAACTTTTAAAAAAGTGTTAGGCTGAACCATATGCAATTGCTGATGTTTGACCATTTTTAACCCATAAAATCAGCATTTTTATATGACTGGATTTAATAGATAAAAAAGTGTATGTGTAAGAAAAGGTACAAGAAGGTACTAGACGGGAACTCTCCCTGATATTTTTCTGATTTATCTGTATTTCCAATGAACAATTCAAGTACTACTATTAAAAGTACTCCCCGAGTAAGGCATGCCACTCAATAAACAGTAATTTCCCCATCCTGTTATAGTGTGTTTATCATTTGTGTTTAAAAGGTCTAAAATGACTGCAATTTTATGACCATGGCCTGGATGGGAAGCTAGACTCATTTATTTTTGGTACCAGAGTTGGTTTTTCTTCGATAATGACTTTCAAAACACTTAGCCGGGGGCCCAGTTTTTTAAGCCCCCTTCATCTCTTGCCACCCTGCATTACCCTGACCCCCCCCACAGACATATGTTTTCTGTGAGCCCTGTCAATGGGGCTTCAGGCCAGCTGAGTCCCTAATCCAACCATGTCCCATATTCAGGAATGGTTCAGACTCCAACTGTTCCCTCCGCCCCCCTGCTTTATTCTGGTGTCATCTCTCTTATGTCATCAGAGGCCCCATCTACCTGCCCTGGCCTTCCCCACTGATCGCCACTTAATTTCACCATCTAATTTCACCCTCTTCTGTGCAGCTGGTGTTTGCTTCTGCTTGAGCTCAGTTTGCGATAGGGAAGGATTAGGACCCTTTCATGCTCTTTTTTCTTTTTCTTTTTTTTTTTTTTTCCTTAGTGCCCTTGACCGCTCCAGGGGTTGACAGGCAGCTAGCGGGGCCTGTATTCCCCAGGAAGGAACGGGTGTGATGCAGTGACAGAGACAGTGGTGGGCTCAGCTGGCAGGCGGAATACAGTGGGCCCCTAGAGGCCCCATGGCAAGGCTTGAAGCATGGCACAGCCACCACCACCCAGATGTGAGCTTGGAGCAGGCAGGGCAGTAGCTTAGTTTCTGCCCAGGAAATTTGCCTTAGAGGTGGTGGGTGGGACCTTTACTCTTGGTACCCAGTGGCAACCTCTGCAGTCATCCTCTGGAACTGTATATCTAATTTGCAGAGGCCCCTTCTGAGATGCCAGAGGGCACAAGAGTAAAGGTGGTTTCTCTGCCTTTAGACTGGGCATTGCTTGTCCCCCACCCCTGACTATGTGATGAGCCCAGCTACGTTCAATGACTGATCATTAAACCTAACAGGGTATGGTGTGTAGCCTAATTCATAACAAAAGTCCCTTATACATGGATAGTTCTCTACACTTACAAAGTCCTTTTATCTCCTGGTCAAGAATTAAAAGCTAGGACTGGAATTCAAATGTTTCAGATTGTAAAATCTATGCCAGAAGTTTTTGGTATGGAATTGCATGGCACTGAATTGAAGGGTGGTTTAAGTGTGTCTAGCCATTTTCTGCTAGCCAAAGATCCTTGCTGTTTTTCAGGATGATGGTTAAATACTATACACTCTATGTATCCAACCAAGCCTCTTTAAATATGTATCACTGGCTAGCACTTTCTGGCATGGAGGATAATGGTTTTCATGAATCTGAATATGCTGATAGTGGTGGGCTATCTGGTGACGGAGCTTCAAGATTTATCTTTCATGGCACCAAATTTCCTTGTTCTAGGAAGTATCGGAAGCACAGAAAGGGTAGAGCTAGAGTGTCCTTAATCAAAAGTTCAGCTGATAAGCAAAAGGCACAAGGAAGAAATCAAATACCTGATGGTTTCACTTATACGTGGAATATGGAGAAACAAAACAAAGTTACAGACAAACCAAACCAACAACAAATTCTAGAAATCTGACTATGGAATGGAAGCTACAAGATGAGGAGGGGAAGAAAGGAGGCACAGTGGATGATGATAGAGGGCTGAGGGTACCTGGGTGGTGGCTGTGGTGTGGTGTGGTGAGGTGTGAGCCTTTGAATCACATAGAGTGTTGTAAACCAATGTGACCTCAAAGCGAAACACAGAAGGAAGGCTTAAAATAAAAAAAAAAAGCACAGCTGAACCCAAGTACCAGAACAAGTTCTTTACCTTTAGTACACAGAATGACCCTGGCCAAGTCACCTAACGTTATTAAGCCTCCGCTTCCTTATATATAAATTAAGTGTGCGCTCTTCTGGGAGATGAATAAGAGGGACTCCCTCTCCCAGCTTTGAGCTAATGCAAGCTCAAACTGTAGCAATTTGAGAGGGACAATCAGTGAATAAATAGTAGAAAGTCAGGTAGGAGTAAGTGCTATGAAGCAAAATTAAAGCAGGGCAAGGATGTGTGAATTAAGGCTATTGTAGATAGGTCAGTAATTAACACTTATCTAGACCTCACTATGAGCCAGTACTATTTTAAGACTTTACATATAACTCATTTCATTCTTACAGTAATTCTAATGAGGTAGGCACTACCTTTTTGGTAGTTCTGATCCTTTTATGGGGTCAGAAGCAGGCATAGAGAGGACCAAACAATTAGGGAGGGCAGGAGACTGAGAACTGAACCCAGGAGCCTGTTTCTAGAGGCTGAGCTGAGAAGTGAACAGGCTGTGATTGATACCAGGTGACACTTTAGCTGGCATATACTAGTGCTGATGTCGGATTGGCTTCTCCTAGCAAGTCTAACCCTCTCTGCTTCGGTTTCTTCATGTCTAAACTGGGAATACTGAAACCTATTTTACCTTATAGCGCCATCATTAAAACAGGCTTCTTTCTGCTGGGTGGGGCCCCCATCTCTTCAGAAACCAACCTGGCAGGGAGAGCAAAAGATCAAGGGGCTCTAAAATTTCTGAGAGAAAATAAAGGCACATCAGATAATTGTCAGAGCACCCCTGAATTCAACTGAAGACCAGACCTCCGAAGCTAGGGTTTTATGATTTTGAGGGTGCCAGAGTGGAATGAGGAGACTCTTAAATGCAGAAAAAAGATACAAGGTTGGCACAGCCGCCGTCCTCAACTTCCATTTCAGGCCTTACACTGCTGCCAGGACAGGTAAAACCTCATCAGATGGCAGTGTTGGAATGGTGCCTCGAGACGGTCAAGTTAGTAGATGAGGAAACTCAGGGCCAGAAAAGCTGAGTACCTACCCAAGGTCACTAGGTACATTAGGGGGCAGTCACTGCAGCAGCCTGGCAGCAGCCTGGAATTTCCTTGAGGCTTCCACATCTTGGCCTCTTCCCTGATCCTCCCACGGCTGGATAGAGGCTCACCTGCGTCCAGGGCACCGGGTTCCTCACTCACCACGTGGGTGCTGCAGGGGCCGGGAGCACCCGGACGCCAGAGCGGGTTGGACGCGCGTGCGCATCCGCGTCCGCAGCCGGCCCCTTGCCTCTTCGCCTTTCCTCCCCCCCCCCCACTCCTGAGGTGGGGGGGAAACCGGAGGAGCCCGAACTTGGCCTTAGCCAATGGGCTGGCGGGCCGCGGGCCCGGCCCCCTCCTTCCCTCCGGCGCCATCCAATAGAAATTTACTACAATGTTGTGGCGCCCCGAAGGGGCGGGGCGCGCGCGGGCGGGCTGGCTGCGGGCCGGGCCGGCCTCGCCTCGCCGAGGGAAGGCGGGAGGGCGCGCGCCCGGCCCC
Source organism: Talpa europaea (assembly GCF_964194135.1). Lineage (NCBI taxonomy): Eukaryota > Metazoa > Chordata > Mammalia > Eulipotyphla > Talpidae > Talpa > Talpa europaea. The sequence goes on from NC_140076.1 coordinate 16,675,633, forward strand.
CTGCTCGCCGGCTCACTCGCTCTCTCGCTCCCTCCCTCCGCCGGGGTTAGTCAGTCAGTCAGCCTGCAGCCGGCGGGCCGCGAGCCGCGGAGGGCCCGGGCCTCGGACGCCGGCGCCTCCTCCCGCTATTGTTCACCGGGCGGCTGCAGCGGCGGGCGCGGGAGCCCCGGCCCCGCGGGTGAGCTGAGGTGGCGGCCGCGCGCGAGCCGGTGGGGGGGTTCGGGGGGCGCGGGTGGCGGGTTGTCCTCGAGGGGACGGTCCTGGCGGCCGCGGCGGCGCCGCAGCCTCTTTGTCTCCAGCCCCCACAGGCCCCGGGCCGGGGGCGCGGGCTCCACGGCCTCGCACGCGGGGGTGGGAACCCGGACGCCGCGGGCCTGAGGAGAGGGAGGCGGGGGTTGCGCGGGGGAGCGTTTAAAAGTTAGGCTTGGGGGGTATTTCCGGCGCGGGGACCTCGGGGCTGTCTGGCCTGTCAGTCACTGCCCGGCGGGCGGGAGCGGGGGGGCGGGGAACCAAACCCCGAGAATTGCGGGTTTCGGGCAGCCGAGGCGTGGGGTGCAACCGCCGAGCGGCTTCTCCGTGACAGGGTAGCCGGGCTCTCTGGAGAAGTCAGGCGCGGTCGGGGGGGTGCGGGGAGCCCCGGGGGGGACTTGGAGGCCTTCCCGCCATACACATCCGCAGCATTAAAAAAAAAAAAAAAAAAGGAAACCACAAAAAACAAGCAACAAAACACCAAAGAGCTCGGGTCCTCTCCCCCTTAGTCGCTCCAGTTCCCAGGGACCAAGGGGTTAAATCTGTTCTCTCAGCATCGTGACCTCCTTTTTCAGTTCTCGCATCTGCCGGCTTGGAATATTTCCTCCCGCTGGCTGGGCTGCCTTACCTGTGGAGAGGCTGGATCTGGGCTGGCCCCCCGGGATTCGCCACCCGGCTATTATTCCTGGGTGGGCGGGTGGGGTGTGGTTTGCCAAAACAGGTTTAGTCTTCCCAGGAACAGGCGTTGTCTTGCGAGAAAGTGATCTCACGTGAAGCAAATTGCTGACCGATTGGTTTGGGCCACATGATAGCGACTGTCATCTTGTTGTTTCTCTAACTGTACCATAAATGACGAGTCTGTGGAGACTTGTCGGTTTTTGGCATGTATTGCTGATTAGGAGATAGTTTTTTTCCCCTTTAAGAGATGCTGAGCTTTTTTTAGTAGTCGGAGTGATTTCACAGCTGCTATTTTGTTCTTTCTGTTTTTAGTGAAAATTGCAAGAAATGGTTATGTCTTGTGTCTTGGATATTATTATAGTGGATTTCTACTCTCTTGAGGATATTCTGTATTCAGTGCTACTGCTCATTGTTTATCATATTCTCAATACTGGCAAAAATTTTAGTTGGTATATAGGTTTACATATAGATGCACATGTATGTACATATATATCTCCTTTATATGGTTCTTGTCAGCCCAATTTTATTAGTAAAATAATGAAAATTTGTTGTACTCTTCATTTTCCTTTTCTGTAAATTGGAAACATGACAGCTTTGTTGTCAGTTGTAAAATTTTTGGCCTTATAAAATTGCTTTTTGAGTTGTTATTAATATAACCCATGTAGAATACGTAGCCCAGTATCTGGCACACAGTAAGACTCAACAGATGACATTAAAAAATGGACGTGATAACTGAACATCAGATTGCCTCAGAATCAAGCTGTTAATTCAGAGTGTTTTCTACAATAGGGTTGTAATTAAGGTAAAGATAAGCATTATTCATATCCCTGGGGAAATTGAAGGTATATCTTTGCCACTATCATAAGTGAACTCACTGGCAGGCCCAAATTCAGTGTGCTCACCTTCTGATTCTTCTTCCTTCTAGTAAGAAAACTACACTTTTTCCTTGAGTAATTTAATTCAGTCTTGGACATAAACATTTTAAATCTGTAGGGCTCACTAGAATTCTCCCAGTATTTATACCAGTGTCTGATACCAATGTCCTATAGGTAAGTCCTTGCACAATATGGCCCCAATCTACTTTTCCAGCTTTATTTTCCTCATTACTTGTATTTTCAACTACAAAGAACTCAGTAATAATCCATGCTTTCCTTCCATTTCTGTACCCTTGGCCAGGTAGTTTCATCTATACTTGTCATAAAAATTCTTCCTATTTTCTGTGCTCTAACCTTAAGAATGTTCTGTATATTAGTAATTTTGAAGTGTGGGAAAAAGTGTTCTGTCTGGAAGGAACTTGATGGAATATTTTGTTTTGCTTTGAATATTCTTTGAATTTCATTAAGACCAAGCAGTTGAATTTCCTTTAACTGGTGTTTGTTAAAAAGATTTAGGTTCCAAGTGTCCCATCAGTGTGTGCTGCTCTTGTTGGTAGATGATGACCCAAGGGAGATTAAGAAAACCTGTTAGGCTGCCATTCTGCTCAGAGCTAAGAACTTCACCAGTTGACAAGTTTAATGCTTGGAATTCTGACTATCCGCAAATAGGCTGAGCTAATAGAAATTTTTTTTCTTATGTTTTTTTTTTTTTAAGATTTATTTTTATTTATTTATACAAGCACTGGGTACAGTCAGAAGCGCGGGAGGGTGAGAGAATTCACCAGAGCCAGAGCGGGGAGCAGAGCAGGCAGAAGGACCGAAGTACACTGCTGAGGGGAGCAGCGGGCGGCAGGAGAGGTCTGCGTGCCATGTGGGACCCTCCTCCGGTGGCCGGGGAGCAGCCGGGGATAGAACCAGCGCTGCAGAGGCTGCGGGCAGCCTCGCAACCCAGCGTTCAACCGCTGCGTCCCCAGGGAGACCCAGAAAGCTTTATCTTTTTTTTTTTTTTTTAATTTATTTATTTATACGAGCACTGGGTACAGTCAGAAGCGCGGGAGGGTGAGAGAATTCACCAGAGCCAGAGCGGGGAGCAGAGCAGGCAGAAGGACCGAAGTACACTGCTGAGGGGAGCAGCGGGCGGCAGGAGAGGTCTGCGTGCCATGTGGGACCCTCCTCCCGTGGCTGGGGAGCAGCCGGGGATCAAACCGGCGCCGCAGAGGCTGCGGGCAGCTTCGCAACCCAGCGCTCAACCGCTGCGCCACCGGGGAGGCCCGAAAGCTTTATCTTTTAGGTGGGTCTCTGCTTGCTTTCTCTGTCTCTTTCTTGGATGTCTAAGGGCCAATTTTCCTTCAATGTGTGTTAAACACTTTATTACGTTTAAGTAGTACATATGGTGAACAAACCTATATTTTAAAGTTGGCTTACCCTCAATACACAAAGTAACATGATATAATATTAACACAATAATACACAAATTTTTTCTTTGCATGTTTAAAAGTGCTTTCATTGTATCACTTTTTTCCTGAAGAAATACTTATCAGCTAATGTCTAAGTTCACAAGAGATTCCAAATGATTCCTAGTTCCGCTGAAAGAAATGGTTGTGACATTTTGTTGAGATATGGCCTATGTATTTTTCTGTTATTCTCTTTTGTCAGATATGTGCTCCATATTTAAATGTTCACCGGTATGTGTGCAGCTTGAATTTAACATTTTGGGACATTACAAAGCTAGCCTTCCATTTCATTCCTTACCTTATGGTCTTAATTTTAACCTATTCACATTATGGGCGATAGTATACTTTGGATGGTAGCTCTCTCCTCTTCCTAAGAAAGTTTCAGATTTAAACTTCTCAGAAGTCTTGCCGAAAAGTCATAGGATTCTTGAATTCTCCTCAGGTACCTCAAGAGCTTACTAAAAGGTTGTGACTTAAAATATTTGCTTCATAATTTGTGATATGAAAGATGGGACTTGCTTATATTGTTTTCTGACTAAATTCAATTTAATATTGGTGATCTGATTTTATTATTTTAGTGTATCAGTGGCTAATGGGGACTGGTTTTGGTTTTGAAATCAAGAGGAGCTTATGTTTAGACCACAGTCTGTTTTCTTATCTAAGAAGCAGAGCAGTCCCAGGGCTGCCAATGTACTTTTCCAAGAGTCCCATCAAATATGTGAGTGGTCACATGTATATTCAGATGCCGATTCATCTCTACCTCTAGAAGCGCCCCCCACCCCCTTGCTTGAATCACCTTATTCAAGCACCATGAATGCACGGAATCACCTTGTTTTGTTTGTAAACTAACCAGTAATGGTTCTGACAACTCTTTTCTTGTGAACACTTGGTTTTTCTCTGAATAAAGCTGAGACTTTTAAAAACTTTTTTAAAAAGCCTCAGAATTGATCATTACAGATCTTACTTATGTAGCGAACCAGAATTATTGGAAGATGCACTTATAGTTGCTTTTAGAAAAGAACCAAATTCCAAAAATATGGAATTTTTGTTGCTCTTATAAGTTTATTGGAATGTCAGTGGCACCTTACTGTGTCCTTTTCACCAGTGGGTTCATGGCGTCTTTAGTAGAATGCAGTGTAACAAATACTCTGGTGCACACACTGGGTTAGATTAGTATTTTGATTTACTCTATGCCGTTTAATGAATACACAGTGAGAAGGATAAAGAAAAATGCTATAATAACAATGAATGGTATTCAGAAATTGGAAACGTTAGAAAGGAGAACTTGAAATTCTGTTTTAAGTGCTTCTCCTGCTTTGAATTTACTACCTCACTGACGCTACTTCTCATGTTGGTTTTAGGAAAGTTTAGTGGGAGAATCTCATTTTGCCGAAAGTCTGTTTCCACTTGTTTTTGCTAATTATTTTCATATAAATGGGATTGTACCCACCTTGAAGTATTGGAAAATAAATTGGATTTTGAAGACAGCAACATACCATGGTATGGTCAATATAATTCAAGGAATAACTAGGAGAGACTTTAATATACTCTACCTCTAATCTTCATCAGTTTCTCCCCACAAAGTCACTATATCAATATGGTACCCCTAAAAGTCCCCGCTATAAAGAAATTCCAGAGCCATTCCGCCATCATGGTTGTCATTTATTATTATCACATTTGTCAGGAGCAATTTTTACTGTGCAAGTATCTCTTGAGTTTATCTCCAAGATAAACCCATATGGTTTGAATGGTGATTGTTTATTGAATTGCTCCTCTCTTCTCCCATGACTGAGAGCTCTTTGGGTCACTTCCATCCAGTTACCCTAGACTCTCTTCTTTTGTTCTTGAGTCTCAGGGCTGTCTCTATTTGTAGAGATTAAAATGATTTCAGAGCTCAATTTTATTTTATATTATTTTTTAAGATTTATTTATGCATACAAGAGCTGGGGTACAGGCCAGAGATGCAGGGGGTGAGGGTATTCACCAGAGACAGAGTGGGGAACAGAACAGGCAGATTGATGGAAGTACATTGCTGAGGGGAGCAGCAGGTGAGTCAAGAGAGGTCTGCTGCGCCATGTGGGTTGCTCCCTGGCGGGCCAGGGATCTTACTCGTGGGGATCGAACTCATGCTACACCGGCTGCGTATTGCTTCATTGTGCAGTGTGCTTAACCCCTTGTGCCACCAGGAAGGCCCCTCAGAGCTCAATTGTAGTGGAACTTTTGTAGGGTTTAAAGTCATTTTGGCAGAGTGGGTAGGGAGAAGTAAGGATTATCTGGAATGGTAGGAACTCTGTTTATATTGATAAATAAGATAGAAAGAAGCAGTAGTATTAATATTTAATTCTGCTCTATATTGAATACATATGTAAAATTTTGCTCTATCATCTAATAATATTATCTATTAATAGGAACACATCAGTTTCTTTTTGAAAATATGTAGAAATAATAAGAAAATAAAATAGGCTATAGTATATACTATTGGAGTTAATTGTGATTTATAAATGCAGCCTGCCTAGTCCTTGTGCCTTTCATCCTCAATAATAATTGCCCTAATACAAAGCAACTTTTGGTAGGCCCTCTATGTGGCTGAATTGTAGTGTTGGATACAATACATAGGGAGGTTTAGATGCTTTCTACATAAACATTTACTCTGAAAACTTTCATAATGTGATAAAATCTGCATTAAACCATTCCTAGTTATGATGTAAAAGTTTTTTGCTTTTGCAAAGAGGCGGTTTCTTTTTTTTTCCTGTTACTGTTGAAATAACATTGCATTATAACATTACATAAGTTTCAGATGTGCATTAGTAAAAATCAACATGAGTATTACCACATTAAGTTCACTGTTAATGATATAAAAGTTTTGAGTGAGAAACTCAGTGATTTAACAACATTAAAGTATGGGGTTGTTTTAAAGTGTTTAAATTTAAGACTGTGGCCCACAAGTGTAAAAGAAATGCAAACATTTGGTAATTTACAAATATACAGTACTATGCCAAGATTCAGTTGTGATTGCTATTCAGCTATTCCTTAATGCTTGCATAAAACCAAGGAATACTATTAGAATCATTTAATACAATGAACTTAATGGTAAATCTTTGAGTATATCATCTTATAAAAAATGCTATTTCAATTTATACGTCAAATGTGGTTTAATTTATGAATTTGGAGTTCTACATGTATTCAAGTGAAAAGTGTTTCACCTTGATAATACATTTGGTATAGATTGTTGAAATTCATTTTTCCCCCTAGTTTTGACCATATGGACACACAGTCAGAACTGTCAAGAGCTCCAAGGATTTAAGCCCTTACATTTTTACCTGCCAACCATTTCAGCAGGCAGTAGGGACACATGGAAGGCAGCTTAAAGTGAAGGTTTTTTTTTTTTTTTTTTGCTACCACCCACCACTTGCTGTTTCTTGCCCTTTTATGCTTTTTTAAATGATTCAGAGAATCTACACTGTTGCTAACTTACTACCTGCAGAGTTCTGCTAATCTTGATGGTATTATGTAATAACATAAATCTCTTGCATGGTGTCATATGATGTTGTATATATGTCCTCCCACACATGCGTCTTTAGAGTAATTTCTTTCCATCTGGTGTTGGAAATAAGCTCTTTGTGAGGTTATTTTTAAATCTCGAAGCTTTCTGGCATTCTTAACACTTGAAATAACACAATTGCTTTTGAAGGCAAGAAAATTCACATAGTATATTTAGTGTTTCCTTTTTTTCAGTGAAAATGTAAATAGTGTATTATTGAAAAAAAATCCTATCCTGTGTTCCAAACAGGCAAAACATGTATTTTTATGTTTACATAATCTCCAGATAATTTGATTAGGTGGGGAATAATCAGTCAGTTGTTACTAAGTAGATAAAGTAAAGGAGAAATACTTAGGGAAAGAAGGCCCAAAATAAACCTATTAGAGGAAAGAGGTTTCAAAGATATTTTATTTTTCTGAAGGTTTGTTGGTATCCCCTCTGAATCTTGCAGCATTTATTTGTTATATATCAGTTTTGTCATGTGTGGTTTTATATTGCATATAAAGCTGCTATTTGCTGGTGAGATTGCCAGCTTCTGGAGCTCAGAGGGTTAGTATCATGTCTTTCATTGCCCTCCTCCTGCCCACCACCTCCTTGCAATACAGATATTGCTTAGTACGGTACAGATATTGTATCCCTCGGTGGTGTGATAAGAATGTGAATGTGAATCCAGGAAAGTTTAGATTTAAGACCTGGGTTATAATTCTGCTTCTGCTTCTCATTACCCCCCTCTGATTTGTGTATGCTATCACATTCTAAAATACTTCAGTATGCATCTCCTAAGAATAAAGACATTATTCTATATAACCACAGTACTTATTATACCTAAGAAAATTAACAGCATTTCCATAATATCAACCATTATCCAATCCACATTTTGAAAAGATTGATGTCATCTTAGCACGATTCATCTGATAATTCCTTTTTCTCCAGATGCTGTTTTTGTTAACTTATTCAAGTTATTTGTTAATTTTTGTTTTGTTGACTAGTTGTATTATCTCTAACTTAACCATTAATGAATGCTGGTTAACAAGAAATTTCCAGCAGTTAGTGTGCTCCCTTTGGTGTATTGTAAAATGGAAAAGACTAGCATTAGTGTGAGTGATTGCAAATTTTTAAATAAATATAATAAGGAATATATCACATGACCAAAGGGCAAGATTTTGCTTGTTTTTTAGATTTGTATTATGCCTGTAGTGGTAGGCAGCCTTTAAGATGGCCTCCATGATTCCTGCCTCCTGGTTTTCATGCCCTTGTGTACCTCTGGTCCAATAATGGCCCGGACCTGGTGACTGACTTCTACTGAATGGAATACAGCACAAATGGTACGATGTCGCTTTCAAGATTACGTTATAGGAGGCTATGGCTTTCGTCAGGTATCTTGCTCTTGCCCTGTCGCTTGGATCACCTGCTGGTGTGTCTTTTTTTTTTTTTTTAAGATTTATTTATTTATGCATACAAGAACTGGGGTATAGGCCAGAGGTGTGAAGGGTGAAAGGATTCACTAGAGATAGAGTGGAGAACAGAACAGGCAGACTGACTGAAATACACTGCTGAGGGGAGCAGTGGGCAAGATAGGAGAGGTCTGCTGTGCCATGTGGGTTTGCTGTGCTTAACCCCTTGCGCCACCAGGGAGGTCCCCACTGGTGTGTCTTAACATTCAGCCAGTCTGTGGAGAGACCCATATGGTGAGAAACCAGGGTCTATCAGCAACTGTGTAAGTGAACTTGGAAGCAGATCTTTTGAATCCTGACAACAGCTTGTGAGTGAGCTTGGCAATAGATTCTCCAGGCAGAGCTGAGCCTTGAGATGACTATAAATCTGAAAAACTTCATGAGAGACCCTAAAACAGAGGTACCCAGGTCAGCCATGCCTGATTTCCTGACCCACAGAAACTAAGATAATAAATGTTGCTTTAAGCTACCGTGTCTGAGGGTGGGGAGTATTTTGTTGTACAACAATAACTAAAACATCTACCATTTACTGTTTTAATAATTATTTATTGATTGCCTACTATTTATCAGGCACTATCTTAAGTGCATTGGGACCTACAGTAAATAAAATAGAAGTGTTTGTTCTTGTGAAGCTTACATAATGGTGGGAGAGGACAAATAACAAACACATACATGAATCAGGAATAAAATGTCAGATGTTAGAGACGATCAGGGAAAGCAGATAAAGAGACAGAGAGGGAGCAGTGGCATATGGTGGAGGATTATTGGTACTTTGGTGGAGGACATGGTGTGATAACATACATTTGAAGAGGTGTGAACTTGTACCTGTAAAACATGGTAAACTCTTGCCTCCTCAATAAAGTAATTTTTTTTTAAGATTTATTTTATTTATTTATGCATACAAGGGTGCAGGCCAGAGAGCGGGGTGAGAGGATTCACCAGAGACAAAGTGGGGAGCAGAACAGGCAGATTGACTGAAATACACTGCTGAGGGGAGCAGTGGGCGAGACAGGAGAGTCTCACCATGTGGGTCACCTCCCTGGCCGGGGATTGAACTTGTGTTGCAGTGGCTGCAGATAGCTTCATAGTGCTGAGATTAACTCCTTGCGCCACCAGGGAGGCCCAATAAAGTAATTTTTTAAAAAATGAGGGAGGTAACATAGATATTTTCGAGTGGCCAGAGATGATGACCTCTCTGATGATAGGGTGACTTTGGTACAGGTAGTGGTACCTGGAGCAGAGCATTCCATGCACCAAGGTTAAGCATGTTTGGTGTGTTTGGGAAACTAAACCAGCCAGCAAGGTGGGATCAAAATGATCTAGAGAAGAGTGGTGCGGTTGAGTTTGGAGAGGTGTAGATGAGAGAAGGAGCAGTTCACGTAGTGCCTCGTTGGCTATGCTAAACACTGCAATTTATCCTGAGATGGGAATTCTGGGATGGTTTTGAGCAGAGGAATGGCATAAATCATTTAATGCATATTAATTGTCCACAATGAGCTGATATATGTGATCAGAAAAATGTAGATGATATGACTCCAGTCCTGAGGAAGTTTAATGATCCAGTATTAGTAGAAATGACTTAGGAATGAGGTGCTATGTCGGAGAGACATGTAGTTATTGGAAAAACAGGGTAAAACCTGGGTTAAAATTCTGGATCCTCGGGCTTCCCTGATATCAGGCACAAGGGGTTAAGACACAACCTATGAAGCTATCCACAGCCACTGAAGCACAGGTTCAATCCCTGGCCAGGGAGCTAACCACGTGGCCAACAGACCTCCCCTGACTCTTCCTGCTGCTCCCCTCAGCAGTGTATTTCAGTCAGTCTGCCTGTTCTGCTCCCCACTCTATCTTTGGTGAATCCTCTCATCTCCCCACCCCGACACCTCTTCCTGTACTGCATATCTTGTATGCATAAATAAATAAATCTTTTAAAAAAAATAGAATTCTGGACCCTCAGTTTAACACATTTCAGCTGCTATTTACTGAGTGCCTACAATGTTCCAGGTCAAATAATAATGCTCATAATAAATACTAGCATTATTATGAGCCAGGCTCTGTGCTGTGTGCCTTATAGATAAGACATAGAACTAGAATGCCCGGTTTTAAATCCTACTTGTCATTTTTTAGTCAGTGATCTTGGGCAAACACTTAACCTCTGCACCTCAATTCACTCATTATATAATACGGGGATGATAGAAGTACTTTTTTTTTTTTTTTTTTTGTGGCCGGGCCGGGTAACGAACTGGCGCTGCAGAGGCTGCAGGCAGCCTTGCAGCCCAGCACTCAACCGCTGCGCTATCAGGGGAGGCCCGATAGAAGTACTCTTTTTTTTTTAATTTAAATTTTATTTTTATATTCCCCATACAATTACAACCCCCTTATTTTGACCCCAAGCCCTCCTTTCCCCACCCCCCAACCCCATAGAGTGTCTCTGGTTCATAGTTGTTTGTTGATTTTGATATTTTCTTTCTTATAGTAATTATTTTTCCAGGTCCCTTATTTAAGTTTTCTAGATTCCTGCTATGAGTGAGACCATCTGGTCTTTTTCTTTTTCTTTCTGGCTTATTTCGCTGAGCACGATCCCTTCCAGCTCCGTCCATGTTGCTACAAATTGCATGTGTTTATCTTTTTTGAATGCTGAGTAATATTCCATGGTGTATATGTACCACATCTTCTTGGTCCAGTCATCGCCGATAGATGTACTTTTAAGGTTGTTATGATTAAATAATATATGTGAAGTATTTAGAAGTGTCTGGCACCAGATAAATGTTAATCATTACTTTTGTATTTAAGCCTCACTATAACCCTGTGACATAGGTATGATTAATCCCATTTTTCATTTTAAGTAACAGTTTAGTAACTTGTCCAAAGTTATACAACCAGTAAGTGAAAATTCGCTTCAAAGCCCCATTTTTTATTGCCACATCTTTAATATTTAACAGGTCCACAGCCAAGCGGGGAAGGAAAGATTTGCATATAGGCCTTCTGGCAAAGTTAATGATTTCTTAAAGGTTATAATTTTGTGAAAGTACTTTTTTATGCCTTGGTTTCCTCTTTTGTAATATGAGCATAAAAATACTATTGACATTACACAGAATATGTGCACCTGAAGAGTGTGATCCTCTACCCCTAAATCATATACAGTGTTGTAAATCAATGTTACTTCAGTGTTCTTCAATGTACAGTGTTGTAAATCAATGTTAAAAACAAACATTATGGTGGGCCTGGCATGTACAGATACTCAATAAATGATATTTCCCTTTGATAAACTATGACTTCAGTGAGAGTGGAGAGAATAATCTTTGACTTAACAGAATAATTTTTGCTTCTTGATGCATATCCTTTTCTATTTAAATTGGATATGTGTCTATATGATGATTGTATATAAATACAATATAGCTATGTAGAAATACATACAGTTTTGTTTAGTAGTGATCTTTAGGTTGGATCCAGAATCTAACATTTTAAACCCGTGTGTATTTTAAAGACCCATTTCACAGCAACTCCAGCTTCAAAGCTTCATTTCCGTGTTTGTAGGACACAGGCAAGTGGTTGATGTCCCCATTGTTGCTTTTATCTCTTGCCGCAGATGTGAAAGTAAACATACAAGGTTGAAAAACAGGAAGAGGTTTGGCTGATGTGATCACGCTGGGAGGCCTTTGGGCCTTCCAAACGCCCAAAACCTGAAGTGTCTTGAATCTTCGTGACTTAAAGGATATCGAAAGATAATATGTATCATTATAAAGAAAATAAAGCCAGTGATGTAGTAGTTTAATGAATTCACAAATTTGTACTTCAACATTTTGGAGAAGTGAGAGAGCGTGTTCCTCTTTGTTTGAAACAGAACTGATGCGTAAGCTTCTAGTCACCCCAATTCTAGGTTCTTTATTGCTATGGAATAATTTTCAGTAGGGAAATGTGGGGTTTTTTCCTTTTTTTTTTTTTTGGTTCTTGTTTTGGATATCTGTTCTGATGTAATTATATTAGGATTTACTCAAAAATCAAAACTTAACATAGAATTTTCTGTTTGTCTTTTGTCTTTGTTCCTTAGGAAGGGAATTAACACATATCAAATACTATATAGCTCCATATCCTGTACTACTCCCCATGTATGCTAAGTGCATGTATTAAAGGGAACTATTTCCATCTTTGACATTCAATTCACAATGAATTTTAATTGCTTTGGTGAAATCTCTCTCTCCTCTTCCTCCTTCCATTCCTTCCTCCCCCTTCTCCACTTAAGTGATTCTCTTCCATACTGTCACTGAACAGTTATCTAATAATAGTATTTCAGAGGCAGTGTAATGTAGCAGCCAGTAAGGATACTGGATTTTGGAATCAAATAGATCTGGATTTACAGTAAGTTTTGTTTTTGATAGGCAAAAACTGCCTTCTCTCAATAAATAAAAGTGAGGATCCTCCAGAGTTGGCTTTGGAAGGAGATCCTGCACTTGGGGAGGAATAATTGGAGCTCCCAGCAAGGATTTTTGTTCCTAAACAGTCACCTTCCACTGGGGAATCCCCTGCTGACCTCAGGGAGTGTTGCTTTCTCTTTAATTTTCTGTCCCAAAGGTGAGTCTTCTCTACTGCTCTGTAGTACACAGCTGAGACCAGGCTGGAATGTTTAGTACTTTACTAAAGGCTTGGAGATAAAAAATAAAAAAAGGGGAAAGCAGCACAGAGATTCTAGTATGCTTGTATATAAGCTGACTCACTAGATAAAACGCTTCAGTTTGTGGTCTATGGGGATGTCTCCCTTCTCACCTGCAACAGACAGCCTTCCAGTGACGGAGCTTCTAGCTCTCCTGCCTGAGAGGGCTTCAGGCCTATCTACCAGGTTCCAAAACTGAGAGGAGGCCAGCCTGTGGTTACATCTGAGAGGACCCATTCCTTGCTTTTGATCAGCACTGTGCCTGCACAGCCCTTGGTGGAGACCACCGTTACCTAGAGAATATCTAATTACTTTGCACAGAAGAGAAACAAACAGTTGAAGGGGCTAAGGGTAGAGGTGGGAGTGGGCAATGGAGGGCTTCCTTTCAATCACTTACCCCAGGAGCAAAATAGCTCTCAATAAATATTCCCTTCCCATTCTTTGATTTTTAATGCCATTTGACATCTAACAAGCTACCCTTAGTTGTAATTTTATCTCAGATTTTCCTTGAGGAGATCCTTAATTGGGTCCAAAGTTTGATTGAGGATAGTGGCGATAACTTGACGCCATCCAGATGGAACACATAGTGCCCCAGCAGCCTGAACATAAATGTTAAAGGGGGTGTCTTTGGTATCACAGCTGCTAATTCTGGAAGGGGATGTAGAACTTGGCTATTGATACAAGGTTCCTGGATTTATAGGAAAGGTGTACTAGGGTCAAAGACCTATTTAGAATCCTGCTAGGTTTAGAATCCTGGCTCCCATAACTGATGAGTATGTATGTCTGTGCAGGATATCCTCTGTTTCTCATGTATGTAACATTTAACATGATGTACATACCTTTTAGAACTGCTGAAAAGATTAGAAATAACATGTAATATTCTTAACATAGTGCCTAACACAGTGAGCTTTTAATGAATAGACACTGGTTGTTATAAACGACATTCCTTTAAAATCTAGCTTATACATGATTTATATAAATTATGACTGTGGCTTTTTTTTTTTAAACAGCTTTATTGAGATAATTAACATACCATGGGGTTTGCCCATTAAAGTGTTTTCTAGTGGGTTTATAGAGTGCTTCATCTCAATCTAATTTTGGAACATTTTTGTCCTCCCAAAAAGAAACCTCATACTCATTGTTAAGTTCATTCCCACTTCCTACTTGTAACCCCAGCCCTGGGCACCCCCTGTTTTATGTCGCTATAGATTTACCTAATCTGGACATTTCACATAAATAGAATCATAACAATATCTGCTATTTGTTTTTGGCTTTTCATTTAATGTAGCATTTTTTGGGTTCATCCATGTGCTAGTGAGTATCAATAGTTCATTGTTTTTATTGCTGAAAAATATTCCATTATATGAATCCGTTCACCAGCTGGTGAGCATTTGGGTTGCCTCTGCTTTTTGACTATTATGAATTATGCTGCTGTGCATGTTCTTACACAAGTTTTTGTGTGAACATGCATTTTCTTTTCTCCAGAGCAATGCTTAGTCATATAGGAAACTCTTTATTAACATTTTAAGGAACTGCCCTTGGCTGTTTCTAACCAGTTTTTTCCTCTTCCATCAGATGATCTTCAGTTTTCTGTTAGCAATATTCACTGTTCATTACCAACAACTTGCTGAACTATTTTTGGTTACAAATTTTACTGTTCAGCTATATCCCATCTTGCTGAAGCAGTGTCCTTGCAAATGAATCTTTTTTTTCTATACCTATACCACCTATCCCTAAGATGTTCTTTTTCATTTCATCACCTTTTTCACTTTTTACATTTTTTTCTACTTAACATGGTTTTAAGAAATAAGAATTCTAAGTAAAATTCTGCTGAAATTTGATTCATCCTTTGATTTATTATATGTGCTGATGAATTCAAAATGCTTAAAACAGGTCTTTTTAAAAGAAGAAAATAAAATTATGAGTGAAAAATTAGAGATGAAAACAATAAATTATTTAGAATGAGAAAATAACTCACAACAAATTACATACTAAAAAAACCTGAAAAGTAGTACAAACACCACAAAATTCCAGAAACAGCATAGTATTTTATATTAATTAACTCCTTAATGTACTCCTATAATTTTTTTCTGTGTCTTTTGGCTTCATGTTCTTTTTTTTTTTAATGATTTATTTAATTTATTTATGCATACAATAACTGGGGTGCATAAGGTTTGGAGAGGGGGTGGTGAGAGTATTCACCGGGAACTGAGTGGGGAGCAGAACAGGCGGATCAACTGAAATACACTGCTGAGGGGGGTAGTGGGGGAGATCAGGAGAAGTCTGCTGCACCATGTGGGAACTCACACTGCAGTGGCTGCCTATAGCTTGATAGTGCTGAGACTTTAATTCCCTGTACCACCAGGGAAGCCCTTTTGGCTTCATGTTCTTGTGAAGAATTTCATACTGGTAGTATCATTTTCTATAAAGATAATAAAAAAATAATTCTGTCTTTCCTCTACCATGTGGTCTTGGCAGGCAATGATATAAATAAGGACCCCAAAGCTTCAGCTTCTTTAATTTCACAGTAAATCTGCCACTGCGTAGTAAATGATCTTAAGATATTAACCAAGAGATTGTAATATGCCTGTTCTATGTTGTAATCATTAATCGCAATTGTTTATTATATATTATTTCTTGTGAATCATTCTTGAGTTTAATGTTCGATTAGCTATTTGTGTATATGTCTCTTATCTTTTCTTCTTGGAGTGTGCAGTTCTAGTCAAAAGACTTTTTAAAAACACCTTTCCCCACACCAAGTGTAGATAGATACCTTTCTTTATCAAATAGTTTGTGTTAGTATTAATGTGGGGATAAAAAAAACAAGCCAAGCTTGAGTTTGCTGTCACTACATGTTTTTTAGCATATCTCCTCTGATCAGTCTCAGACTAAATAGTCTATTTTTTCAGGTCTGCAGTACATTTACTCTTTCATGTCAACTTTCCTATTTATCTCTTCCTTTGGTATTAGTATAAGTCAGGTATAGTAGTAAAAGACCATACGTTCTGCAAATCACTTAGAAGTATACTTGCTCCATGAGAGTATGACCTTGCTAGCTTATCATTAATATTATTAGTCATTTACTTTTTTTACTTTTGTGACTTTGTGGAGGTTAAGGATTTACCAGTAGGACAGAGAAATATTAAAAAATTAGTGACGGGGAACTAAAGGTTTTTTCCAATGAACATGCTCTTGTTTTATAAATAAAATCTATACCTTTTGTTAAATTTTTAAATACTTCAGTTGACAATTTAAATAGTGAACAGTGTTTAGATTACAAACTGAGTATATTTTGAATATTAATAAATATATTTGTATATATGTTTTCGTTTTGAGGCAACAATATATTGCTAATCCAAATTTAATTATAGCTCTGATAAATTTCCTTCTTAGTGCATTATTTTACATAATATACCCTATTATAAAAATTTTAAATTTTTGAAAAGAAAATGATTTCTAAATCATATCGAATAGTGTTGGATGTGTATATGTCCAGTTGAACATTTGACATTATTTTGCTCTTTCATGTATTTTCTTTTAACATTTGAGTTTGAATCAATAAAAGGCAGTATCAGAAAAGCATTTTGGATCAAAACATTTGCTGTCTATATTTTATTTTGATGATGAATAGGTGGAATCATTTATCTTCAGGTTTATCTTGTTCTGTTCAAAGGAGGGAAGAGGGAAAGAGGGAAGATTTATTGAGTATCCTTGTACAAAGCACTTTCCTAATATTCTTATAGCAATCTCATGAATCAGGGGGTGGTATTTTCCTTTGATAAGTTAGTAAACTGGGGCTAGGAGAGGTGAAGTAACTTGTCTAAAGGTCATACAGCCAGTAACTAGGTGCTAAGATTTAAATCCAGACTTAGCTTACTCCAAAACTGGCCTGATTAGATTTGGTGTCCCTTTCTATTACAAGTGGAGCCATGGCAAATGTTCATTTCATTCTATTCAGTTTTTCGCAAGTCCTAACACTAATGCGAATTATTTTACTATGGTGTTTTCATGTAACATATGACTTGGGTGGACCCATACTAAAGTTAATTATGCCTTATTTCAGTCACCTGAAGTATAGTTCGTGAATTCTTTTTCTTTCTTTCTTTCTTTTATTTTTAAAATATTATTTATTTATTCATACAAGAACTGGGGTACAGGCCAGAGGTATGTGTGTGTAGGGGGTGAGAGGATTCACCAGAGACTATAGGGAGCAGAACAGGCAGATTGACTGAAATACACTGCTGAGGGTAGCAGCGGGAGAGACAGGAAAGGTCTGCTGTGCCATGGGGGTCACTTTCCTGGGCAGGGATCGAACTTATGCTGCAGTGACTGTGGATAGCTTCATAGTACTGTGTCTTAACCCTTTGCACCACCAGGGAGGCCCCTGAGTTCTTTCTTTTGTGGAATATACTATAAGTACTTTCTAAGGCCTTAATCTTTTCTATGTTTTTTTTTTTTTTTTTCATAGAAGTTTATTTTTTTTCCACTGGAATTTATTTTTTGTTTTTTTAATTTAAATTTTATTTTTATATTCCCCATACAATTACAACCCCCTTATTTTGACCCCAAGCCCTCCTTTCCCCGCCCCCTTCCCCCCATAGAGTGTCTCTTGTTCATAGTGTCTCTTGTTCATAGTTATTTGTTGATTTTGATATTTTCTTTCTTATAGTTATTCTTTTTCCTGGTCCCTTATTTAAGTTTTCTAGATTCCTGCTATGAGTGAGACCATCCGGTAATTTTTTTTTCCTTCTGGCTTATTTCGCTGAGCATGATCCCTTCCAGCGCCATCCATGTTGCTGCAAATTGCATGTGTTTATCTTTTTGAATGCTGAGTAATATTCCATGGTGTATATGTACCACATCTTCTTGATCCAGTCATCTGTTTTTGGGCATTTGGGTTGTTTCCAAAACTTAGCTATTGTAAATAGTGCTGCTATAAACATAGGGGTGCATGTGCTCTTTGTTTTTTTTTTTTTTTTTTTTTTGGCATGCTTTTATTTATTTATTTGTTTGTTTGTTTCATTTATACATGCACTGGGTACAGTCAGAAGCGCAGGAGGGTGAGAGAATTCACCAGAGCCAGAGCAGGGAGCAGAGCAGGCAGAAGGACCGAGGTATACTGCTGAGGGGAGCAGCGAGGTATACTGCTGAGGGGAGCAGCGGGAGGCAGGAGAGGTCTGCGCGCCATGTGGGACCCTCCTCCAGTGGCCGGGGAGCAGCCGGGGATCGAACCGGCGCCGCAGAGGCCGCGGGCAGCTTCACAACCCAGTGCTCATCCGCTGCGCCACTGGGGAGGCCCCTGCTCTTTGGAATTGATGTTTCTGTGTCCTTTGGGTAAATACCTAGGAGTGGAATTGCTGGATCATATGGAAGCTCTATGTTTAGTAGGTCAAGAAATCTCCACACAGCTCTCCATAGTGGTTGGACCAGTTTGCACTCCCACCAGCAGTGCAGGAGAGTTCCTTTTTCTCCAACATTTGTTGTTGCTAGTTTTTTTAATATGTGCCATTCTCACTGGTGTAAGATGGTATCTCATTGTAGTTTTGATTTGCATTTTCCCGATTTTGAATCATTATCAGTTACCTGTTGCTACATAATCACCTCAAAACTCAGTGACTTTCTTATGATGGAGAAACCTGGCAGACCTACCTTAACTATGTAGTGAAGGTTAATATTGCCAGTGAGCTCAAATGAATATCTAGTATGTCTTGACATGAGATGATGAGAAGGCCACCTCACCTCTGTGGTATACTTTTCCAAAGCCTATACCCCTAGTCTAATCACAAGAAAAACAATAGACTAATTCAAACTGGAAGACATTTCTAAGGCTATCTGACCAGTACTCCTTAAGATAGTGAAGGTGATGATAAACAAGGAAATACAGGGAGACTGTCACAGATCAGAACTAGGGAGACAAATAACTAAATGCAGTGTGATACCGTGGATTGGATTCAGAACAAAAAGAAGACATTAATGTAAAAGCCAATTAAACCCAAATAAAATCTGGAATTAGGTAGTAGTGATATACCCAGGTGAATTTCCCAGTCTTGACAAATGAACCGTAGTCATTTAAGAATTTAAGATGTTAACAAAGGGGAGAATGGGTAAAGGATACATAGCAACTTTCTTTTTTTTTTTTTTTTTTTAAGATTTTGTTTATTTTTACATAGAAGAACTGGGGTGTAGGGCAGAGGTATGGGGGAGGGGTGAGAAGATTCACTGAGACAGAGTGGGGAGCAGAACAGGTGGATCTACTGAAATACACTGCTGAAGGGAGCCGCACGTAAGACAGTAGAGGTCTGCTGTGCCATGTGGGTAGCTCCCTGGCAAGGATCAAACTCTGGATGTCAGGGTAGGCCATTGTGGTGGTAGCGTCCTAGGCCATGAGGGAGGTCCACGTAGCAATTTTCTGTACCATCTTTGCAACTTTTCTGTGTCTAAAATTATTCCAAAATAAAAGTTTATTTTTTAAAAAAAACCTCAGTGACTGAAAATAATAACCATTGTGTTGTTCATGTGTCTGTGGATCAGGATTTTGGGCAGGGTTCTCTGAAATGCTCATTTATGCTGCATGTAGCTTTGGCCAGGGTGACTTGTCTTAATGAGGTGTTAGTTGCAATGCTATCTAGGACTGCAAAATAGGAGATGACTTTAATTTCACGACTGTGCCTCTGTTGGAATGAGCCAATTATCTGGAGACTGGCTATAAAGACTGGGCTTCATTTTGTGATTCCAAAACTTGATTGGAGGAGTTATTGGAAACTATCTTTGTAGATAAGTACCATGGTTCAGCTCTTAAAATTTAAATTGGGTGGAGAACTTAAAACTTAAATTTAAATTGCTCTCTCCTGTTTTGGATATTACTTTTAGAATTATTGGAAGTACCCTGATGAAACTTAGGGTAACTAATACTAAAATATGTCACCTGAAATCAGATAGTAAATATCTTTTTGAAAATTATTAAATTAGCCAGTTTTTATGTTATATTTTGTTGGCTCAGTGTATTTTTTTGGAAACTCAAATCTTTGGGGATACTGCTCTACTCTGGTTGCAGTTATGTTTAATTTTGCAATTATGTTTATTCTAGTCCTGAGGAGAGAAACCAAAATATCCAGAGATTGACTGTATGTGGTGTAACATACAGAAGAAAATGTTTACAACTGACTTGTGATATACCAGGAAATATGTATTAGCATAGTCAATGTGTTGCTTGATAAGAAAGTGAAAGCATGACATTTACTTTTCTTACTGGGGACTTTACATATCTGGAAGCTTTAATGAATCACCCATTACTTCAAGGTATGGTATATGAAAAACACACACAAAAGAATCACTAAATAGTGATTTTTGCTCTCAGAACCTATTTCACAGTATTTGACAGAATACCAAATTATAGCATTTTTTGTGAAGTCAAATGATGAGGTAGTATGTGTTGTAGCTGGTTATAAGCAGGTTTTATTGATGAGTGTTCTTTGGAGGAAGAACTATTTTTAATGATTCTTTACTGAGTTTAAGAGATTCTTTATTGAGTTAGGTAACTTTTGACTAGTATTAAACTGGTATTTATCAGCAGGGAAAATTTTTCTGCAAAGAAGGTTCATAGAAATAAACGACTTAACG
The DNA here is from genome assembly GCF_964194135.1 of Talpa europaea. NCBI lineage: Eukaryota > Metazoa > Chordata > Mammalia > Eulipotyphla > Talpidae > Talpa > Talpa europaea. Next base: position 16,696,155 of record NC_140076.1, read on the forward strand.
ATGTGACTTTACCCTTTTTAAAAGTCATAGTTGTGGTATTTTGGAAGATTTGGGCAATAAAGTATAAAGATAAAACAAACATTACCCATAATCCTATTAATCAACAATAATATTAAACATTTTGATTGTATTCTTGTTTATATTTTTCATTTGATGAGGTAATATGGAACTTTATGGATTTTCTCCCTTAGTCCCTCCTAGTCTGATTCCATTGGGAAGTCTTGCTTTGTTCTCTCAATTAATAAAAAAAATTTTTTTTTAATTATTTTTCTGTAGAAGAGATTGGGTGTAGGCCAGAGGTGCTGGGGGTGATAGGATTCACCATAGACAGAGTGGGGAGCAGAACAGGTGGATCTACTGAAATACACTGCCTAGGGGAGCAGTAGGCCAGACAGGAGAGGTCTGCTGTGCCATGTGGGTCAGCTTCCTGGTTGGGGATGGAACTCAAGCAGCAGTAGGTGGGGATAGCTTGATAGCTCTGAGACTTTAACCCCTGCGCCACCAGGGAGGCCCTGACACTTGTATGATTTAAAAGAAGTCTTAAAAATTCATTTATTTTAGCTTCTTATTCAAAACTAGACTCTCCTCTGCCATCTCACCTAGCCTTAGCCAGCTGCATTGGAATTTGGCAAAATGTAGACATAAACAATTTAGGATAACTAGGCATGCTATTATCCTACTGCATATTTGATATTTTTGGTCTTTTGACTTACACTAGTTGAAATTTTGGGATTTGTCTCATATATAAACAACAGGCAACTTGAATAATACTTGATTAGACTTTTACTTGCAGTTATAACTTTACTTTTCATCTCATTATTGTAGCAAGTGGACTTGTTTTATGCCTGCACACCCCTTTCTCCTCAATATTCAGCATGCCGCTTTGGCAAATAAAAATCAAGTAATGAAGATCTCCTGCTGGTTAAGGTCCACTGGGCTCATTCATGTTCTTTGATGTATTAATGACATTTATAAGAGTAGTACTACTTCAGATAGTTTGTGTTTTTTACAGTGGAATGAAGTAAATCTGTACAAAAAGGAAAGAGAAAGCAGTCTGTCTCATAGCTGAAGGGAAAGACCTTGTGTATGGAGAGACTCTGCAGAGTGTTGAAGTAACATAAAGTGAGACAAGGGATGGTGCATAATTACTCAGGAATGGGAAAAGAGCAGCTGCCTGTATGTGCAAATGGGAAAGCCAAATTAATGGATAAGTGTAACTTTAAATTCTTTGCTTAATTATGAATCTTAAACAGACCTCTTAATCCCTTGAGGATGAATGACTTGCTTTTTGTTAGAGACTCTGCTAGTGTTTGGGTGCTGTTAGTAATCTCGTTATTGTAGATATTCTACAGAATAGGCTGGGCATCTTAATGTTTAATACTAGGATATTTCATGTGAATTCACAAGTTAGCTAACTAAATTGTTTTTGATTATTCCACTGAATAGATACATTTTGGTTTGCTACAACTTGAAGTTAATATTTACTTTTTTTTTTCATGTTCTCTCCAGACAGTCTCCTGATCCCATACTTGGTATATCTTAGACTTTATACTATTCATACTGTAGAAATTATCTAGAATAGAGACAGGAGTAGAATTGCTGGGTTATACATTTCATCTGAACAAAATAATACCTGGTATAGTACTAAGCATTAGTATTTAATATCACAACCACCCACAACTATCAATGGTTCAATAAAGAAACTGTGGCTTAGAGAGCTAATGTGCCCAAGAAGCACAGAAGCAAGTGGTTGAGCAGCTTCAAACTCACGTTGGTCTAACTTTAGAACCAGACTCTTAAACAGTAAATTGTTTTGCCTGTCTATGGTGATTTAATACCCTTGACCAGATTTTAGCTATAGTATAACTGGGATGCCTTTTTTTTTTTTTTTTTTTTAGGTGAATGTTTAAGTCACAGATCTGTTTTAGGAAATGAAATCTATGTGTATGTTAAAACAAAAACTTTCTTGGTCCCATGAAGTTAGCGATCTTGTCTCCTTCTGAATTTATGTTGGCCAGCCTTAACATATGGCTTCTATTCTGAGAGTCATAAGGTGACTGCTCACACCCCAGTCAGCCATCTGTGTTCCAGGCAGGAAGGCAGTAGGGGGAAGGGTAGGAGGCCAAAGGGCAATGACTTTCATTTATATCCTACTGCTGCCTCTATCTGTAAGGAGAGCTGGGAAGTTCAGCCTTCCAGTTGGGCCCATTCTGCCCTTAATTATATGGAGAATTTGTGTGTGTGTGTGTGTGTGTGTGTGTGTGAGAGAGAGAGACAGAGACAGAGAGAGACAGAGACAGAGACAGACAGACAGAGACAGAAAGAGGTCTTGAATAGACATGTAGCAATTTCTGCATCTGCCTTTGTATATCAAGGCCAAGTGAAGAAATACAACCACCTTCAATTTACCAAGGATGGTATTATAGTTGTTGGTTTTTAATTGTTGAGAAAATGAGTTTATAAAAACCTATCTCTACCTGTAATTAATAATCAGGTTAAATTTGTTATCAGGTTGAACCATTTGAAATTTTAACATTATTTCAAAGTATGGTGCCTCAAAGTGGGGCACTGTTGGGCATAAAAGGACACCAAAAGATAAAGTGACTTGATGTATGGTGTAGGAATGACATAGGAGAGTGAAAGGAGTACCATCACAGAGCAGCAACAAATCATTTAGAAGAATCCTGAAATAAGAGGATAGCTACTAGGGGAATCTGTCCTAGGCAAACAGAAGGTGTCTAGAAAAAAGAAAGTAGTTCATGAATATTTCTTGAAGTCAGGAGAGGGAGAGACATTAGGAAGTGGCTTGAGGGTGAATGTTACCTTCCCTCTTGAAACAAACAGAAAAACAAACAGAGATGACTTGTCATCACACTCCTAAGGAGAACTGAGAAAAATACGTCTAGTTCATATTGGGGACATCAGTATTTCTTCTAGGGGAGGACTAGAAGAAAAAAGTATAGCCTGTTTCAAATTGCACCAAATTGAATTTTGTTCAATTATAATTTACTACATAATGTGGTAAAATAAATTTTATTGTGTTCCTAGAAACCCCCCCCTTCCCCTTATCAAAGTGATATATGTTCCTTGTAAATCTGGAAATACAAAACAGAAGAAAAATATCCCTCCATAGGAACATAACCACTGGTTAGCTTTGGATGTATTTCTTAAATAGTATATATTTATATAGAGAGTCTATATATGTGTTTTATATATATAAAGATGGTTTTAGATTATCAATTATGTGTATTATATACATTTTGGAAGATAAGTATTTCCAGACAAGGGCTGCTAGCTAGAAGTTTATCTCTTCTTTTGCCCATTTCTTCATTTTAATAAATTTCGTGTGCAAATTAGGATGAAGATAAAGATTTAACTTGTCCTCTCTGGTAACAGTGTGACAGATTTCATGCAGGACCTCAGCTGTGATTTCTATATCACCCCATTTAGGGAGAAGTTGATAGTGGCTCAGGGGAAGAAGGAGCATATGTATACACACTCAGACCATTTAATGGTGCCTTGAACAGCTGAGGTCATCAACATAATTATTTGTATGGACCTAGACTCTGGGGGGGGGGGAGGTGCGGGGAGGGAGTAAAATACTGCCCATGGAGTTGTTTTCTTAGAAAATTAAAAAGGAAATCTGAGCAGCTCACTAAAGATGTACTTCAGTCATCTGTTTACTTAAATGCAAAGTGTAGTATTTAGATTTGTATTTTTTAACTCTAAAAGTCCTAAATATATTCTTTTTGAATCTCTTACTGATTTCAGCATTTCAGATAATCTTGGGACAAAGGTTACTGCAACTGCTTTGCCAGTCTCTTCTCCACTGAGTTTAAAATATAATAAAAATTTTCTTTTGTATAATTTTAAACATATATATAAAGTGTTGACAGTATACCATAATGAACCCTAGGTACCCATTACCCAGCTTCAACAGTTATCAACTCATGGCCAATCTTGTTTCATCTCTATTACCCACCCTACACTTCTTCCTCTTATGTTATTTTGAGGCAAATCCAAGACATATCATTTTATTTATAATTGGCATTTCTGCAAAGATAAATAGGCTTTAAAGTATAATTAATGCCATATTGCATCTAAAAATTAACAATAATTATTCAATATCAATTATCTATTTAATATTCAAATTTCCAAAGTTTTCATATAGTTTTTTTTGTAATTTGTTTTAGAATCCCTTGCAGGTAATTGATTTGTCTCTTAAGTTTTGTTTAAGCTATAGATTCTCTTATAATGTACTTTTTTGATTACTTTTTTTTTTTTTAAAGATTTATTTGTTTGTTTATTTATTTATTTATTATACTAGCACTGGGTACAGTCAGAAGCGCGGGAGGGTGAGAGAATTCACCAGAGCCAGAGCGGGGAGCAGAGCAGGCAGAAAGACCGAAGTACACTGCTGAGGGGAGCAGCGGGCGGCAGGAGAGGTCTGCGCGCCATGTGGGACCCTCCTCCGGTGGCCGGGGAACAGCCGGGGATCGAACTGGTGCTGCAGAGGCTGCGGGCAGCTTCGAAACCCAGCGCTCAACCACTGCGCCACCGGGGAGGCCCCTATAATGTACTTTTTGGGGGAAGAAATTTATCCTATAGAATTTCTACTCAGTCTTAGATCTTAGACTGGAATGGAATGGAATTTCAATTCCATTGCAGAATTGAGTGGGTTTCTTTGTTCTTTGTATTTCCTGTAAATTGATAGTTAAATCTGGACATCATTTAGTCTTAAAATTAAAATCAAGAAAAGAATAAAAAGCTTCCATGGACTTTTTTTTCCATCTCAAGGGTTGCAGTTAATCAATTGATGTGAGAGACTCCTATTGCTCAGGACCCAGATGAAGAACAGACAAAATGGCATCCTAACTTTGTGTCCTTGTCTCATTCTTGCTAGGCAGATTTGTATTTAAAATGGAAACCTGATCTAAGAACTTGATGAAATGAACTGTTTTCCAGTGAAGGTCACATTAGTGTTAATTTATTGATTCATTAAAACAAAACTTAAAAAAAATAATAATGCCTTAGATCTTTGTATTAGTTGAATATCTTTTTTTTTTTTAAATAGAGGTAATGAAGAATGGGTAACATTGTTGTCTAAAGCAAAGGTTTTTAAACTTTAGCATGCATCAGAATCATTTGGTGGGCTTGCAAAATCAAGTTGTTGGACATCATCCCTGGAGTTTTCGATTGATTTTGTCAGAGTGGAATCTGAGAATTTACATTTCTAACAAGTTCCTAGGTGATGTTGATGCTATTGGCCAGCAGACTACATTTTGAGAGCCATTCCAATGTAGTCCAGGGTCTGTCTTAGAATCACCACTAGAGCTTTAAAACCAACCCTCTTGAAGATGCTGGCCTGGAACCTGGGCATGTCCATTTTTAACAGTTGTTACAATGATTGTGATATGCACCCAGATTGAGAACTGAAGTTGTTTAGTATTTATCCTTCCATGTTTTATTTTATTTTCCAAGAAATGGTCATTCATTTTCCATTTTAAAATGTTACAGACTTGAGATATTATAAGTGAGGCAAGCTATGAGGGGGGATTCCTTGTTATATTGTACAATTTATGATCTTGGAGAAGGAGAAAGTAAAGTGCTAAACAACAAAGAGCCATTGATACCTATCCTCACTAGATCAACATTAATGCTTTCTTGCAAAACATAACTGCTATTTAATGAGTATTATTTTTCCCAAGAAGAGATTAAAATAGTTTGATGTGAGGGACCTCAAAGCTGGGACCCCCTTGGTTTAGCATTAGATTCTGAACTTTCTATTACTGACAAGTCTGTAAACCATGGCGACAGTTGACACTTCATTCATCTGTGGAGGAGTCTTACAGAGTAGACGTCCCAGTTAGTGTGGTAAGAAAATTTTAAATGTTTTTTAAAGATTTATTTTTATTTATACAAGAACCTAGGGTACAGGCCAGAGGTGTGGTAGGGTGAGAGGATTCACCAGAGACAGAGTGGGGAGCAGACCAGGCAGATAGACTGAAGACACTGCTGAGGGGGAGCAGTGGGCAAGGAAGGAGAGGTCTGCCGCACCATGTGGGTCTCTCCCTGGCCGGCCAGAAATCGAACCTATGCTGCAGAGGCTGCAGACAACTTTATAGCGCTGCGCTCAACCTGCTGCGCCACTGGGAAGGTCCCTGAAAATTTTAATTCTTAAATAACATTTTTAGCTCCATATAATATATTAATATTTCTGCTTTGTACGTCATAGGCCTCCCAATTTTATGGTTTAAAAATCTTTTACTGACTTGGAAAACATGCAGAAGTGTGACTCAGAGTCCCCATGTTTATGGTCATGTTCAGTTTAGTTCAGAAGTACATTCATTAAGTAACTCCTATATATCACCAGCAACAAAATGAGTAATACATGGTCTCAATTCAAGGACTCCCATATCATGAAGGTACTTTCAGTCTTCATTTTTCACCTTAATTTCCAAACTCAATTATTAGCCATTTAATTACATAGACTTTTAGGTATAATACTTCAGTATCATGTGGTCATGAAACTGTAATTGTAGTCATTCCTAATTAACAAAATGCATTACAAACTACTATAAATAATTATATCTTTTAAATGAATTCTAATTTTATTAATCATGATGGCATCGATATTCACTGGAAAGGTAACAATATAAATGGGAGCCTTTATTTAGCCTATAAATAATATTAGTACCCTTGTTATAAACTCCAGAGCCTTCCAAGGGTCAATAGCCTTTCTTTTCTTTTTTTCATAGACTTTGTTTTCATTGAAGTAAGCTGATTGTTATAGTTACTAGTAGTAACACTTGCTAATGCAGACACATAGGTGAGTTACTGGATATTTGTGCAAGAAGGAAGGACTTTTCATTCATAGTGCCATAGTAGGAGAAGAATTATACTTGTAAATGAAATGTTTAACAAGTGAATTGATTTTTTTTCTTTACAATCTGATGATTTATTCTTCAACTTGACTTTATTCCATTTACTGAAAGGGTATGGATGAGAGCTTAACAAGGGTAAAAACAAGTTGCGGAGAAGATTAAAAGTTGATGCTGGGTTGGGGTCAGAGGAGACTGGATAGTGACAGGAATGTGGAGCAGGATCCAGATTCTGTGTACACACACACACAGACATAACACATGTCTTCTGTTTTAACTATCTTAAAAAGCATTAATTAACCTGCCTGACTAAAACTTTATAGAAGAATCACTGCAAGCTGTTATGTAACAAACACCACCACTTTTGTAGTAACTTAAACTAATTTGTGTTTCCAAATGTGGTTTACTTGCTAAGGCTTGCTTTAGGACCTATGTTCATAACTCTAGTCAGTCTCAACTAGATTGTCTCCTTTCTTGCAATTAGATTGTATGTGCAGTGAGAGAACGGGATGAATCAGTCTGCATTCAGTGTTGTGATTCAGTTGCAGCTGCCATGTAAAGTGCTCTCATTTAGCTATTGAAGGCTTGCATGTATAAAATATTCCTAATTCGTTAGGAACACACATGGCTCTGTGTGTGTATACATGTCATTGTGCTGTAGGCTGTTCTTTATTAGAAAAGTATAGCTCCCTGTGGGGTACTAATTACAGTTTTGGCTGGCAAGCTGCAGAAAGGCAAATAACAAAGGCAAGGGAAAATATAAAGAGGAGAGATGGAGAGCTCTGGGCTTTGCTGTTTTACACCTCTAGCATAAATGAGACATGGTGTGAGTAAACACAGCTGTATGGAAAAATTAGTTTTGAAGAATTTAAAGTAAATAACTGCCGGCTCTCAGCAGAGCTACACTACAGGTCGCTAACCACAAGAACCTTTTCTTAAAATGAGAGAATGTTCACAGATTGAGCCGTTTTATCTCTCGGAAAGTTGCTTGACAGATAATTCTTTGTGTTGGGTTGCATCGGTATTGCTAATATTGCCTTATGCAACACATAACCATATGTAAACCTTAGGAATTCCATGATTACAGAATTCAGCTTGACGGTTTAATATTTACTATAAGGTAATTCATAGTAGAAGGAAGCATCTAAAGTATTACTTATTGAGCATCTACTATGCAATTCCTTAGATTAGGTACTATGAGAAACACAGACATTTAGAATATAAATGCTGCCTTCAAGTAGCTTGCAACTTAGTAATATACATGAAATAATAGAGGATAAAATGGAATTTAAATGAAATGCTAAATAATGTAGTATAAATGATCTTTGCAAATTCTAAGGAGAGGAAGAGTGAGTCACTGAGGAAGTCTAGTCATTGAGGGCTAGAGTTTAGGGAACACTTCTTGGGAAAGTGCACCTTGAACTTGTCCTTAAAATAGCAGTAAGAATGCTATAGGCAAGACATGAGGAATGCTTGCTTAAGAAAGCCTTGATTGGGCCTCCCCTGGTGGTGCAGCGGTTGAGTGCTGGGTTGCAAGGCTGCCCGCAGCCTCTGCAGTGCCAGTTCGATCCCTGGCCACCAGCTAGGGTCCCACCAAAAAAAAAAAAAAAAAAAGCCTTGATTATATGTAGTGTGGTGAATGGATAAAAGTTTGGTTAAATCTGGAGTGAGTCAACCCTATTAGGAGACTTGCATGAGAACTTGAGTTGGGGTAGCCAATATATCCATTCATTATGGCTTAGGTCTGTCAGCCCTGGCTGTGTCAGGATAGAACCACAGTACATAGGGGGAGCCTTTTCAGGTGAGATAATGTGTAGGGGAAGTTCGAGAACATTACAAAGTTTTAATTTTTTTATTTAATTTTATTTTTTTAAGATTTATTTATTCATACAAGCACTGGCTACAGTCAGAAGTGCGGGAGGGTGAGAGAATTCACCAGAGCCAGAGCTGGGAGCAGAGCAGGCAGAAGGACCGAAGTACACTGCTGAGGGGAGCAGCGGGTGGCAGGAGAGGTCTGCGCACCATGTGGGACCCTCTTCGATGGCCGGGGATTGAACAGGTGCTGCAGAGGCTGCGGGCAGCTTCGCAGCCCAGCGTTCAACCGCTGTGCCACCAGGGGAGGCCCATTACAAAGTTTTTAGACAACTTCATGGGATGCCCACTGACTTGCTAATGGTTATTTCTGGATAGTCCATTTCCCTTTTCGATATGGAGAGATTGTCAAAATAAAAGTAAAGAGGGGAAAAAATGCTCAATCTACCTGACAGAAATACAGCAAATACATTTTTATAACAGACATTGTTTTAAGAGTGTCTTTTAAAATGGCCCATTTCACTGTGTATGTGCGTGGGGATCAACTTCAGTGAATGTTTACAGATAGATAACCTGTGCTGGTCCCTCAATTCTTCATGCCCTCTTCATGCTCCTCACGTTTGATTCTTGTAACCTTTTACTTCATCGGTTACTGTTATGATTCTAGCAAATACCCTTCTGTACCACCTGACTGTTCTAAACATGAGTGTATATTGTTTTTATTTTTAAAAAATGTCCATAAGTATTATCTGGTCAGTGGGACTACAGTATTATTTTTCTTCTAAATTTTAAAATGGTTAATGCTTTAAAAATTGTATGTCACCTTTGAGTAAAATGTGTGTCATTTATACAGTGGAATACTGTGCAACTATTAAAAATAATGAGTTAGATATTTATGAAAAGATGCCCAATATATCTTAAGTAAATAAAGATGCTTAGGTGTAGGGATTAATTCTGACTGGAAGGATTAGAGAGGGTTTCCTGGAAAACATTGATGGACTCAGCCTTGAAGGAGGCTTAGAGCTTCATTGGGTGGAAATGCAGGCACAGGGTATTGCAGAGAGCAAAGGGGCAGAAGCAGAGAAGTGCAGGCTGTTTTAGGAAACATCAGTGGTTGCAGGTGGGAGCAAGGGGGACGGAAATAGAAAATAGGGTGAGGGTGCGAGGCAGGGATGCGTTGGAAAAGGAGTTTAGGTTTTGTATTGTAGCAACTGCAGAGCCTTAAAAAGTTTGATCTTACGATAAATATTTCTGAACCGAATGAATAAAAGAATGATATGATTAAATTTTTGCTTTAGGAAGTTAAGTTTTGTAGCAGGAGTGAGTAGAAACCCTGGTAGGTAATTGGTAGGATTCTTGAGCGGATGACAGCAGAAGCAATAAAAATGGAAACAAGTAGTTGTGCAGGGGTAGACTAGCTGGCATTAGCTGCTGCTTGGATTGAACTAATTGGGAACAAAAAAGGGGAACAGAAGAATCCAAGATTTTGAGTGTGAGAAAATAGAAGACACGTTCTTCCCTGCCTTCTTGAATAAAGTATATCAATTTGGGTTATTCTTTTATTAGATTATTGTGGATTATTATGAACAATAATAAAGGCCTTGAGCTATGTAGGATTTGTTACCCTTAAAATAAGTGGTCAGGATTACTATACCTTTGCATTTTTGTGTGTCTCCTTTCTTGTACACTGTTACTTTACTCTCAGTGTATGTATCAACTGGATTTATAACCTCTCCTACTTTTAGTATATCTCATAACTAGACAAACAGACTTGTTAGGATTAACAGACTTGTTAGAATTAGGCTTAAAACAAAGGTAAGTGGACTCTGAGGATCAAAAGGCGCTTTCCTGTAGGATATTTTTTATAATTGTGCTGTTTATTATAACTCCTATGACATTTGAGCTTTAAAATGAAACACCTTAGGTGAATAAACAGGTTATACTTTGATAAGAATTTATAAGACCATGATTTGGAGATTCATTTTGGTTTTTTGCACATAACATATTAAATGTGGTTGAGTTACTGAGTTATTGGATGGAGAAAGTAGTGTCCTAAAGTTAGAGAACATTGATTTAATGTGAATAAATCAGGCAGGGAACTTATGGCTTCCAGTCGCAGCTCTACCATCCTAGTTCCTGGAATAGGTCCTATTATTCCTGAGATGATCTTTTCAGATAAAATGGGGATAATAACTTTTATCTATTTCATGGGATGAAATGAGGTAATGCTTTTGACCAAACTGTGTCTTTCAATGTGTGTTAATATGTAATATATTTTTCAGTAATGTGCATGTTTACACCTCATGACTCACATACTTTCATAGACAAAAATAAAAAAAATGAAATTTTATACTGGTGCAAATTACTATCATACCTCAAGTTTGATTCTCCTTTTCCAGATCCTGATCCAGAAGTACAGTAAATCTTTAGAGTATATTTTAAATCTTTACAGAGGAAATGCCCATACATTGGCTCTTCTTTTGTGAGAGCAGACTTGGTCCACCTCTGTATAGAAACCCCTAGCAGGTTTATAGCTTTTAAGAGAATGATGACTTTAGTAATCACATGGTTCCCAGATTTACAGTTAATGCTCAAGTTCGGTTTTGCTCTTACTCTCAAGTAGATTTCTCTAGTTGACATAAGTGAGTTTGTTTGCTTTTGATTTTTATTGAGATAAATTCACATACCACAAATTGTACACTGATTTTTTTAAAATGGTGTTTAATTTGTGATTTTTTTTTAAAGATTTATTTATTTATTTATACATACAAGCACTGGGTACAGTTAGAAGCGCGGGAGGGTGAGAGAATTCACCAGAGCCAGAGCGGGGAGCAGAGCAGGCAGAAAGACCAAAGTACACTGCTGAGGGGAGCAGCGGGTGGCAGGAGAGGTCTGCGCGCCATGTGGGTCCCTCCTCCAGTGGCCGGGGAGCAGCCCGGGATTGAACCGGCGCTGCAGAGGCTGCGGGCAGCTTTGCAACCCAGCGCTCAACCGCTGCGCCACTGGGGAGGCCCTAATTTGTGATTTTTAATGTTCAAAAGCAACTCGTACTACTGTCTCATTCCAGCACTTCAAGAATCCTTTCACACAGCTGCAGTCACTCCTTGTTCTTCCCTTCCCGCATCACCTGGCAGCCACTGATTTACTTTCTGTCTCTATGGCTTTGTGTATTCTGGAGAGCTCATGTAAATGAACTCATAGTATGTGGCCTTTTGTGTGTGGCATCTTTCACTTAACATCATGTTCCAAGGTTCACCCATGTGGTACCATGCCAATACTTCATTTATTGCTTAATAATATTCCATATACCCTGTTTAGTTAACCTGTTACTCAGTTGATGGATATTTGGGTTGCTTCCACTTTTTGACTATTATGAATAAGGCTGCTATGACCATTCATGTGTAAGTTTTGTGTTAACGTGTTTTCAGTTCTCTTGTGCCTGTAGGTGTGGAATTGTTGAGTCATGGTAATTCTGGGTTAACTTGTGAGGAACTGCACACTGTTTCTTGTAGTGGCCTGCACTGTTTTACACACCCATCAGCAACGTTTGAGGATTTCCCCACATCCTCATCAACACTTTATTTCCTGCTTATTATTTTTATTATAGCCATTCTAGTGGATGTATAGTGGTATGTCATTGTGGTTTTGTGTTGCATTTCAATAATGACTCCATGTGCTTGTTGACCATTTTTATGTTTTCTTGGAGAAATGTCTACTCGAATCCTATGCCCATTTTTAAAATTGGGTTATTTGTTGTGTCTTTGTTGAGTTGTAAAAGTTCTTTATATATTCTGGGGACTAGGCCCTTATGAGATATATAGTTTGCAGATATTCTCTCCCATTCTGTGAGTCACCTTTTCATTTTCTTGAAGCACAAATAAAAGTAAAAATTTCAGGAAGTCTAACTTACCTGTTTTCTTCTTGGTGACTTGTGATTTTGGTGTCATATCTAACAAACCATTGTCTAATCCAAATTCATGAATATTTATGTCTTCTGAGAGTTTTAGTATCTTTATTAGAATTTGATGCATTTTGAGTTCATTTTTGTATTTAGTATGAGGTAGTAATTCTGTCTCTAATATACAGGAATCACATTTTAAAAAGTCTAAGATATTTTCAGAAATGTGCTGTAAAAGAAATGGCCATTCATTTTAGCATGCCATGGACTTGAAACATAGTACAGTGAGTCTGAGGTTAGATTTTGACTTTGCCTCTAATTAGCAGTAATTCAGTTTAATTATATCTCATTGCCTTTGGGGGTTCTAAACCCATTGCTGAGGGCCTCCCCGGTGGCGCAGCGGTTGAGCACTGGGTTGCGAAGCTGCCCGCGGCCTCTGCAGCGCCGGTTCGATCCCCGGCTGCTCCCCGGCCACTGGAGGAGGGTCCCACATGGTGCGCAGACCTCTCCTGCCGCCCGCTGCTCCCCTCAGCAGTGTACCTCGGTCCTTCTGCCTGTTCTGCTCCCCGCTCTGGCTCTGGTGAATTCTCTCACCCTCCCGCGCTGCTGACTGCACCCAGTGCTTGTATAAATCAATCAATCAATCACTCAATCTTGTATAAATAAATAAATGAATAAATAATCTTTAAAAAAATAAATAAACCCATTGCTGCAGAATTTTATCTCTGAGGATCTGAGGAGAAAGGTCTATAGCTTTCTTCAGATTCTCAGATAAGTTGATGATAGCAAAAATATTAAAAACCACTCAACTAGATGATTTATGATCCTGATTGGAATTTAATATTCTCTAGTGCTTCATTATAACCCTGAGCAAGTCAGTTTACAAATCCAGGGTTAAGTATATAAACCTATTGTATTTATAATCACCCTTGTTTTTGAAAACTCAGAATGACTTCTGGCAACTTTAAATAATCTTCCATCTTAAACCTTTTTATTTCTTCTTTTAAATTTATACTTATGTATCTATCGTTTTAGTAAAACCCAAGTATTAATCCTGATTTCTTCTCTCATGTGACATGACTTCAATCACCAAAGCCTGGTCACTTTAACTTATGAATAACTGCTTCCACAAAAGGACTATTTAACCAGTGCCAATTACTGAGCTAAGTGATATACACTTTCTAATTTATCCTTGCACAAACATCATGAAGTAGGAAAGATTTTACATCTGAAAAAAAGGAGGCTTGGAAAAAGTCAAGGACTTTGTCAAAGGTCATACTGCCAGTAAGTAGAATCCTTTCTGTCCTGCTGTGTTTCCTCAGTTTTGAATTCATTTTCTGTTTTCCGCTTTCAACAGCTTGGTTCAGGCTATAGTGATCTTTCATCAAACCTGTTATAAGCATTCTAGACTTGTATCCTTTGTTTCCATTTCCTTCCATCTCCTATACCCATTCGTTAAAAAAATATTTTCTTAAAGGCAATTTTTACTGTGGTGCTTTCATGTTTAAAATCTTTTAATAGCTCTCTATTTTAGAGGTTAAGGTATAAATTCTTCAATGTTGCAATGGAAGGTTTTCCCTAATGTACCCCTACCTTACCCCAAACCTGTCTCATCCTCAATTTTCTGTCATTCTGTATTCTGTACTCCAGCTGAGCACCTGCTTGTTGTTTCACATTCAGATGTTTTGCTCTTTCCTGGTGCTCATCCTGGTGACCATGCTCTTTCCCTCGTTCTTCACTCCTACTCCTCCCTTAAGACTTGCTTCAGGGGCCTCCCCGGTGGCGCAGCGGTTGAGCGCTGGGTTGCGAAGCTGCCCGCAGCCTCCGCAGCGCCGGTTCGATCCCCGGCTGCTCCCCGGCCACCAGAGGAGGGTCCCACATGGCGCGCAGACCTCTCCTGCCGCCCTCTGCTCCCCTCAGCAGTGTACTTCGGTCCTTCTGCCTGCTCTGCTCCCCGCTCTGGCGAATTCTCTCGCCCTCCTGCGCTTCTGACTGTACCCAGTGCTTGAATAAATAAATAAATAAATCTTAAAAAAAAAATTAAAAAAAAAGAAAGAAATTTCTTTAAAAAAAAAAAAAAAAAGACTTGCTTCAGGTTGTTTCCAAAAGGACTTTCCTGATGACTGAGTTAAACACCTTTTCTCTGTGCTCTACTTACTTTCTGCCTATATTACTACATTATTGTTTGCTCTTGACAGTCTTAAAGTAGATTGTGTACTCTCGGCAGGGAGGAGCTACATCTAGGCTTTCAGTACTGTGCCTAGACTATTAAGATATATTCAGTAAATGTTTATTGAAATAGTGCATAAGTTCATTTAAGTTAGTGAATAGGGGCCTCCCTCGTGGCGCAAGGGGTTAAGCACAGCACTATGAAGTGATCTGCAGCCTTTGCAGCACCAGTTCGATCCCCCTGCCAGCCAGGGAGCTTCCCACGTGGCACAGCAGACCTCTTCTGACTCGCCTGGCTGCTCCCCTTAGCAGTGTATTTCAGTAGGTCTGGATGTTCTGTTCCCTGCTCTGTCTCTGGTGAATCCTCTTACAACCCCCCACCCCCGCCCCTCTAGCCTGTACCCCAGTTCCTGTATGCATAAATAAATAAATCTTAAAAAAAATAAGTTAGTGGATAGGTTTTTTAATATGTCTTGTAATTATGATAAAGCCTTAATTTTCTTTTTTCTCAGAGAAAAAAATTTAGAAGTTTATAGGGAAAAAGCTGTTTAGATATTGTATTTCTCATTGGTCTCAGATGAGAATTCTATTATACTGTTTGAAATTTTTCATAAAACCTAAATAATCCATGAACACTTTCTACAATTTAATAATTCTTGAAAATTATTTGCTGATAAGATTTTTTACAGAGTAATATTACTTGAGAGACTAGGTGTTAGTGTGGAGTCTGTATCAAAGAGAAAGATGAATGAATCAGATGTAGCTATAGAATGAATTAACAAGGTTTCTGGATATCTATTTTGGTTTATGATCCTCTTGGCAGTACTAAAACACGACCTCACTTTTTCAGAGCACATGGGAATGAAGAATGACCTAGAGGTTAGGAAGGAATAGTGAGGCCTGCCTGTCTCTGGACTCAGACTCCTGGGAACTGACCTAGAACTGTATACCCTTAGGGAATTTGAGTTCATTGCCATTTGCATTGATCTCATCACTGATTTCCTTTGAGTGTTACCTTCCTTAGAGACAATTCTGAACTACATAAGAAAATAATTTGGAATAAATGAGCATTTTCAAGCTCTTGTCATTTTAGTTTCCCTTTGCTGCTATGCCACATAATAACTTAGCTAATTGTTTTGTAATTAAATTACAAAACTATTCTCCTATGAGTGAATTTTTCCTTTAAAATAGTACTTATAACTAAAAAAAAAAACAAAAAACCTTTAGAAGAGTAAATTCAAAGTGTCTGATACTATTGCCCATCACCTTTTATTCTTACAGGATTAGCCTGTCCTTCTCTGGAATACCTGAGTCCCTTGGATGTGTAAATTAGCCTTTTATTCTTGAGAATGTCTGGATCTGTTCATTTTTTTTACTGTTTGCCAAATGACTCCTGTCCACCTTTTATCATAAGGAAAATAGTTTTGGGCCTTGAATTATATTAAGATCAATTTCTTTTATTCATTTGCTAATTTATGAACAAAACAGGCAATGTCCTTTGCTCAAATGGAACTTACATTCTAGTGGGATAGATGGACAATAAACAAAATAAATGAATAAAAACTATGTAGTATGTCATTAAAGCGTGAAAGATGAAACAGAAAGAAACCAGAAAAGGAGAAGCAGTGTAGTGTGGCTCACTGTTGAATGCCTTAGGTAAATGACTGCTTATCTTTTCAGAACTGTAGTGACCTCGTATTTGAATGATGTAGACAGGTAGTGAATGAGGTCTTTTTCAGTTGTAGGTGAATGTTTTTAATAGGGATACCAAACTATTTAGAACAAAGGGATAGCCACTTTAACATTGGGTTACCTGTCAGAAAACAAGACTATCTTCCTATCCGGGATTATAAACCCTTGGTGTTAGGAATTATTTGTTACCATTTTTATATCCCCCCAAAAATAAAGAAAGTGCTTTTATTTATTCAACTTGAATGTTGAATAAACTCGAATACTTGAATGGCAATCATTTTGATCAAGGATGCAAAGATTAACAAGAGATTAGCATTGCTGCCTTTGTATAAAACTTTAAACAAGCAGTTATAAACAGTACAGTGAAATAAATATGAAAATACCCGAACTACAAGGCATTTACAAGGAGGTAAGGAATTGGAAAGTCAGAGAAAACTTACTCTTTCCTTTTTTTTTAAATTGTAAAATATACATAACATAAATTTATCTTAAACATTTTTAAATGTTATATTTCAGTGTCTTTACATATACTCAAATTGTGTGCAGCCATGACCACTGTCCATCTTTAGAATGTCATCATCCAAAACTAAATTGCTACCCATCAAACAATAACCCACTATCCCTTTCTGCCCTAACCCCCAGCAAGCAATGTTTTACTTTTGTATCTGCCTTATTTCACTTAGCATAATATTTTCAGGGTTCATCCATATCTTGGTACATGTCAGAATTTTATTTTTAGGGCTGAATAATATGCCATAATCTGGATATCATACACCTATTAAGATTATGTTGATCTTTTAGAAACCACATTGCATTTTTGGCTCATAAGAAAAATTTTTTTATAGTCCAGAGTTTATTTTTGTTTTTCTCAGTTCATCTTTGTTTGCTTTCTCTAAATATGAAATCTTTAAAAAGAATGTCACCAAGTTGTCTTTCTCATAATTATGTAATTATTTTAAAATTTATTGTAAAATATTTAAGAAATAGGAAAAGATAAACATTACCCAAGTTGCAAAATAGAACATTACCGATATAGTTAAGAGTCCCAATGGTGCCTCTCTGTAAATCTTATTTCCCTCCCTGTCTCTGGGGGTAACCACTATTCTAAATTTTGTGATTATTCACTTCTTTATGCTTTTGTTAAATAGGTATTTCTGATTTATTGTATTATATGTTTTCCAATTTTATATAAAGAGTATTACATGAAATATATACTTGGATTTGCTATTTTCAGCAAACCTAAGATTCATCAATTTTGATGTGTAGTTCTAGTTCATTTTCACTGCTGTAGTTTAGATCCTCTTTATTATTAATTTATTCATCTATTCTGATTGATGTTTATTTCTACTTTTTTCTTTGTAATTATTTTTCAGACTTCAATGCAGAAACCTTACTTATATTTCTTTCAAATCCACCTTTTTGGTTTTGTTCCCTCTTTCAAACTTGAGGTATTTTTGAACTATGAACTAAGTTACTGGCTGCAAGTTACTTAACTTTGAAGTACAATTTTTTCTGAAACAGGAAAAGAAAGTAACCTGTTAGGTTACTTATATGAGCCTGAAGTAGCTTTGCTTTTAAGTTCTTCTTTATAGTTTGAAAGGGCACAGGTAATTTTGTGTCTGACACATGTTAACGCTATTCTATTTTTCTCTCAGACTCTAGTCTGAATTTTACCTTTATTCTTTCCTTCCTCCTCCCGCCCTCTTTTCTTGCCACTTTTTCAAAGTTTATTTTAGTTCCATCCTTCATTGAACCATAGCCTCTGGCCATTATTTTTGTAAGTACTCCTTTACAATGCTATTTTAAAATTTTCATTATTGTCCCCTGCTGTTCATGTCTGTCTTTAGTTCTTTCCTCAGGTTTTTCTAAAAATTTCTGATTGCATAGAGAAAATTTCATTGCCATATTGCCAGACTCTGAAAAGAACCTGCCACATAATATGCACCTATGAAATATAGTAAATGAGCTTCATTTACTTACAAGTTCTTGTAAAGTCCTTGGCCTTGCAATTAAGCTTTATTTTTCTTTTAAGTGCTTAAAAATTTTTTTAAATAAATTTTATTTTTTTATTCCCCATACAATTGCAACCCCCTTATTTTGACCCCACTTAAAAATTTTTTTTATAATAAGCTTACATATTTGACTACGACCTACCTCTTTTCTCAATATTAAAGCTTTTGAAAGTTGTTATTTTCTGGCAAGTTTCCTGATATGTTCTTTATGTTATAATTATTCTTTAATGCTCAGAATTAAGTAATAATAATGGGGAGAAAGAGAAAGTTGTCATCAAGCTTAGTCAGTAATTTTATTGAATGCTTTTAGCAAACTGTAGTTTATTGGAAATAATCCACCATTGTTAAATCTTTTCTCTGTTACAGTGTTAAAACTGTGTGTAAAGCAAATATTTTCTGGTAATCTGTAGTATATTTTTCACATTATCAGTGGTGGAAGACAATTATAGCATTTGTTCCAATTTTCAGAATATCTGTTAAAACAAATCATGATCAAATGTAAGTTTCTGATTCATACTTATATTGTAATCAGATGACATTTGATACCCAGTTTACTTACTATAGTTTTATTTGTTTAATTAAAGATTTTTTTTTTTATTTATACAATAGCTGGGGTATAGGTCAGAGGCCCAGGAGCGTGAGAGGATTCAACAGAGACAGAGCGGGGAGCAGAATAGATGGACGGACTGAAAGCACTGATGAGGGGAGCAATGGGCGAGACAGGAGAGGTCTGCCCTGCCATGTGGGAATCTCCACGGCTGGCCAGGAATTGAACTGGCGCTGCAGAGGCTGCAGACAGCTTCACGGAGCTGTGCTCAACCCGCTGCGCCACTGGGGAGACCCCTACTTTAGTTTTATGGTTAAGGTGAAATTTACCAATATAATAATTCATAAGGAATTTCTTGAGTTTAGAAATTAATATGGTAAGTGTATGTAGTACGGCTAGAAATTTTTAGGTTTTGTTTGTACTTACCTTAAAATTCTTGATATAATTGATTGGTTTTCCCTTCTTGTTACACTTTCAGACTAAACTATTTGTTTTTTAGTTTTGTTTTATTTTCCAGAAGAGTTTATAATGGTAAAATATCTTATAGAAATAACAACATTAAAAACTTTTGGTCTCTACTTGTAAAGAAAGTGAATGATCATTATATTGGTTTGCTGGGTCTGAAGGTCATTCATTGACTTCCTCAACTAGTTACAATATAATGGGAACCTCAAAGTAGGTTTCCATGGCATTTGAAGGGATAAAATAGATTTCATAAAATCCAAGTTTTGAAAGTAAATTCAGTATAATTACAGTAATTTAGAGCATTATTCTTCCTTAGCATTTACTCTTAATCTAGACACAATTTTATTACACTTTGCTATTTGATTTACTAGTCAATGGTAGATAAGTAAATAGCAGATTAGAGGAGGAGATATTGAAAGCTCTTGTTAGTGTGTGGAATTACAGCAAGAAATCGGAATTAATTATACAAATCAATAAACAGAAAAACTAAGGCTATTACAAAAAATTAAAAAGCACAGTACTCAGGTATCCAATGGCAGCGCTAACCATCCCACTATCCCTAAAGGACTTCAGTAGCCCTTGAGGATATTAGCTTTACATGGTAATTGTGAGGTTCACAGTGGTGACTAACTCAATAAAAGTTTAACTATGTCCTATGGAGTCAAGAAAATGAAACAAGATGCATATAATTCATTTAATAAAGATTTCTGCTCAGAATGGCTAAAGTAATACATTTTGACAAAGGGACTGAAGTTCCAGTTCCATGGAAAATTAGTTTTTTGGTCTCACATCTTCCTCAGTGATGCTTAGTAATTATGGGGGTTGTATATTCTTCTGGGTGGGCTCAGGTATATTTTTAAAATACATTGTCTAAGCACAAGCTTGAATTCAATGAAGAAGTACAAAACATTTCTTTAATATTAGAAGGAGGTGAGGAAGAATTTGCTTATTTAAAAATATCTTTGAATTAGTTGATTCAATGGTATTCGTCACCATAGAAATGACTTATTAAAAGGTAACCAAGTTGTTGAAAACAGCGTGTTCATGCTGATTGACATTCCTGATTCACTCAGTCTGACAAGGATTCTTTAAAATTCAATATAGGAGTAGATTAAGGTCCAAGTAGTTTGGGAGGACGGAGAGAGAAGCACAAAGGAACTCTAATATTTTAAAAAGTTATTTTAATCTGAAAATCACATAAGTGGTTATTGTTTTTTAAGAAGTGCTAATTAGGGGCCTCTCTGGTGGCTCAAGGGATTAAGATGCAACCTGTGAAGTTATCCGCAGCCACTGCAGCCCGAGTTCAATCCCTGGCCAGGGAGCTACCCACATAGTACTGCAGACCTCTCCTGACTCGCTCACTGCTCCCCTCAGCACTGTATTTCAGTCAGTCTACGTGTTCTGTTCCCCCTTCTGTCTCTGGTGAATCCTCTCACCCCCTGCACTTCTGGCCTGTACCGCAGTTCTTGTATGCATAAATAAATAAATCTTTAAAAAAAAGTGCTAATTAGTATACTTAAATTTGTTTTGAAGAAAAGACACTTTCCTGTAGTCTTGAGGGGATTGATTTTTTGTTGGGGGGGACATTTTTTTTCTTTCTAGATAGAATGAAAGAATGCCACTGGATTCTCTTGTATGTCAGAGAAGTAAAAGGGCCTTTCCTCATTTCTTTTTCTCCCCTTAATCCTTCTAACCCAAATGATAACTCTAACTTTATATTGTAGCCTTAGCCCAATTGTGCCATTACTCTAATGTCCCTGTTGTTTTCTTCCTTAAACTTCCTTCCTATCTGTTCAAATCTTAACACTGGATGGGACCTTAGAGGTCAGTTAATGGAAGACTCACTTAATAGAAGGACCCTTTCTCGGGCATCCATGCACAGATTGTCATTCAGCTTTTGAGTTAATATTTCCAGTGGTAAAAGACCCACTATTAGTTCATTTAATTATTGGATATCACTAATTATTAGGAATGTCTTCCTTTTAGTGTATTGAGATGAAAACTGTGTCTTTGTAATTCCAGACTAATCTGAGTTGTGCCCTTAAGAATCATCTACAGGGCCTCCCTGGTGGCACAGGGGTTAGAGTCTCAGTGCTATCAAGCTGTCGCCAGCTACTGCAACATGAGTTTGATCCTGAGCCAGGGAGCTAATCCCACATGGCGCAGCAGACCTCTCCCATCTCACCTACTGCTCCCCTCAGCAATGTATTTCAGTCAGTCCACCTGTTCTGCTCCCCATTCTGTCTCTGGTGCATCTTCTCACCCGCTGCACCTCTGACCTACATCACATTTCTTGTATGCATCAATTAAAAAAAAAAATCACCTACAATTTGGCAGGTCTTGATGTTCCTGAAGACAATGATTACTTCCCTTCGTTGGGCTTTCTTTTTATAAGCCAAACACCCCGATATCTTGCAGTTATTTACTTTATATGACATGGTTTCAAAATCCATTATCTTGTATTTCTTCTTTGGACAGATTCTGGCTTCTTTAAAACAAACTGCCCAGAACTGAATGACAGATTTAAAATGTAATGTAAGTAGTGAGAACTGAGGGACTGCTGTTTATCACTACCTTCTGAATGGAGATTAAGCCCAAGGGGACATGGTGGCAGTAGAGAAGGTGGAAAGTGGATTGATTATAAATATATTTTGGAGGCAGAGTAGATGGGACTAATAGACAAATTTGCTTGGGAAAAAGAGAATACTGAGACAAAGATGGCTCTTAGGTTTCTGGATTGATCTATTGGATGGTATGATTGAACTGTTTATTGGAATAAGGAAAAGAGAATTAGAAGCTTAATTTTGGGCAATTGAAATTCCTCTGAGATATCCATTTCTTCCCTTCTTTTTTCTATTGTTTCTATTGCCATACCATTTCTATTAAGCCATTTATCAGAGTGAGCCAAGGAAGGTTATTATAAAAATGCCTTTAACTTCAGACATAAACTGCCTGGGTTAATGAGAAACTTGCTAATGAGAATACACTGGAGAAACTAAGAAGTTCTTAAACCTTGGTTGGAAACCTTTTCAAGTTTCTCTGCTCAGTATTGGTTTCAGCTTCCCTAGGGATTCCCATTGTGAATTTATTCACTGATAACCTGAATTTACCTAATCATTTATGGAGTTTCTGCCTCATCTCGCCTGCCTCTACTTTATCTATTTCCCTGTTTTAAAATGTTCAGTTGGTGGGGGGGGTCCTGACGCAGGGAGTTAAGACACGGCACTCTGAAGCTATCCGCAGCCTCTGCAGCACGAGTTCGATTCCTGGTCAGGGAGGTGACCCACATGGCGCAGCAGACCTCTCCTGACTCACCCGCTGCCCTCCTCAGCAGTGTAATTCGGTCAATCTGCCTGTTCTGTTCTCCACTCTGTCTCTGGTGAATCCTCTCACCTCCCACACCTCTGGCCTGTACCCCAGCTCTTGTATTCATAAGTAAATAAATATTTTTTTAAAAAAAAAAATGTTCAGGGGTTCCCCACGGTTTACAGGATGAAGTACAAACTCTTTTTTTTTTTTTTTTTTAAGATTTATTTATTTATTTATACAAGCACTGGGTACAGTCAGAAGCGCGGGAGGGTGAGAGAATTCACCAGAGCCAGAGCGGGGAGCAGAGCAGGCAGAAGGATCGAGGTACACTGCAGAGGGGAGCAGTGGGCGGCAGGAGAGGTCTGTGCGAGGAGAGGTCTGCGCGCCATGTGGGACGCTCCTCTGGTGGCTGGGGAGCAGCCGGGGATCGAACCGGTGCTGCAGAGGCTGCGGGCAGCTTCGCAATCCAGCACTCAACCGCTGCGCCACCGGGGAGGCCCCTGAAGTACAAACTCTTGAGCATGTTATTCCAGTTCTTTCATAATCTGTCTTCTTTGCCTGCTTCTCCCCATCTTCCCATTCTACCTTCATTCATTCTGTGGAAAAAGAAGTATGTGCATGAATGAGGGACTTGAAACTAGTGGGAATAGAGGTGATCTTGGCCTGAATGAAAAGCCTGCCTATAAATTCTCAACAGATGTTTCTTTAGCAGAGAACAGCGGGAAGAAGCATTTGAAATACCAAGTTTTACAAAGACAGATACTCTGGGAATTTACAATGAAATCACTGCCTTGTCTTACATTAATAGTTTAATTAAAACATTGTTTAGTTCTATAATCTGGAGCAAAGTTTTCAACCTCCCAGAGCCTGTTTATTTGGGAAGTAAGAACATTGGCTATAAGCTTATATGGTAAAGAATGTAGAATAATGTGTGACATTTAGTAAGAACTCAATAAACAGTAGTTATTATTTCACTTAGAATCTAATTTTATTTATTTTTTTAAAGATTTATTTATACAAGCACTGGGTACAGTCAGAAGTGTGGGAGGGTGAGAGAATTCACTGGAACTAGAGGGGAGAGCAGAGCAGGTAGACTGACGAAGTACACTGCTGAGGGGAGCAGCAGGTGGCAGGAGAGGTCTGTGCGCCATGTGGGACCCTTGCTCATCGGCTGGGCATTGAACCGGCGCTGCAGAGGCTGCGGGCAGCTTCGCAGCCCAGCGCTTAACCACCATTCTAGGGCCCATTCTAGGGCCACCAGGGGAGGCCCTAGAATCTAATTTTAAATGGTAACTCTAGTGTAACATTTTTTCCTATTTCCCATTTGTAGCCCTGGTTTAACCAGTCAGGACTACTGATGAGTAAAGCTACACTTACTCTTATTAGTGTCAGTTTCTTTCCTGGAATACTACTGCCCTTTGCCCTTTTTTTCCTGTGACATCTTATACCCATCCTTCAAACTATAACTTACAAACCACCTTTTCCATATGACTTTTCGTGATCACTCTCTTTGACTGTTATTACTTTGTACTTCTGTAATGTTTAATGGTTCCATTCCTGAGGCCTTGTCTGATAAAGTACCAGATACCACCTTGGATTCAGTTATTTGTATATATGTCTTATGAACTTAAAAATTGTGTATTATTCTCTTTAAGTCTCAAAAAACCAAGCCAAACTTTATACATGATTAGCACCCAATAAACATTGATAAATGTTCAGTGAGCTAATTGAAGAATCACCAATAATTAAATCATTGAACTTCATCCTAAATGTAGCCCTAAACTATAGTGTTTTTACAAAGTTTTCCACTGAAGAAGCATTAATGGAGCACTGACGGTACTAATGTTAGAAAAACATGCAAAAAAGATGAAAGCTATCGTCCAGCCCTTGCTATGTGCTCAGTGTCAGAGATCTCATTTGCCTGAAGTCAACAATGCACACTGTTAAAACAGGTTTCTCTTAGATACCAGATGGGGTATAATTCTTAGAGTTTGGAGGATTAGGATTGAGACTGGAATGGGAACTCAACACTTTGTATTCAGAGCAGTGCTGGTTTTTTTTTTTAATCAAAAGACCTCTTTCTGTCATTAAGTAAATAGATTCCTTCATTTGGATTTTGTATCCAGGATGAAAATAGTATCGTTTACATAGCAGAACCTGTTTTTGGAGCACTTATTGGGACATTACTGTTTGACCTCTTTGTATTTTTTCCTTTGCATTTTGTCATTTGTAATGTGAAGAACTTGGCTGCGTCTATTACAGATTTGTCAGAATTAGTCTATTTGAGCGTTTAGTAAATGGGCCATAGGACCATTTTCTGGTCTTGCTGTTTATTTTTTACTTGCTTAATTCTGATCAGCTTCAGAGCTAGTTAAGAGATATTTGCCTCGTTAATCAGTTTCATTTATATTCTTTTTCCCACCTCCCTTTTGCGTTTGTGGTCATTTACTAACAGCATTGCTACCAATGTGTGCTGTGAAGAACATGCATGGAAACTGTCCATAGTTACTCATTTTAATCTACTTTTCCTTCCACAGACTGCATGCTAGCATCTTGCTAAATATTGTATTATCTGATTTTCTGCATTTAATATATATTATGTGAATTTGTTTGGTTTCAGTATATTTCAGTGGGATTCTTTTGACCTCCATGTGTATTTCCTTATGTTGTGTTCTTATCTGTCCTTATGTCAGCTTGTTTCTTTATATATGTCCAATTATATAGCAAAATATCCAAAATGTGGCACTAGTAGATATTATTCTCTAATTATTTATTCATTTTTTTATCATATCTTCCTAAATGTATCAAAGCAATCTTGTCAATGGAATTACCTAAACACTGACTCTCGGCAAGCGTCAGTTACATGGGCAACCTGGAATTGCCTCAGCTCTGTAGTTAAATATTTTTGATTAAGTGCCAAAAGAGTTCTCAAAATACTAGTGGTTGAGCTTCCACATTTAATATTAGGTTACATTCTTTGCTTCATTCTCTTTAATTCAGGTAACATTTGTTGAGCATTTATTATGTCAAGTATTTCTCACTGCTCGTAGTCCACCTTTTAGAAGTAGTTTCTTGCAATCTTTGTTTCTTAAGTATTTTGAGTGGTTTTTTAATGCCTGACTACTCAAACTGCTGTCACTGGGCCAGCAACATCAGTAACATCTGTGATTTTGTTAGAAATGCAGAATCTCAGGCCCATTCCAGAACTGCTGAATCAGAATCAGTGTTATAATAAACTTGCTAGATGATTTGATGCACACTAAACTTTAACAAGTAGTGTAACATATGTCTTGTTAACCATCTGTGGTTTATTTTTTAACAATTGATTACTTGTTCACACTCAATTACTTTATTAGAGATAAGAAACCTTTTCATGAGAAAGTAATTATAGCTTTAAAACTATTTTTTAAGAGATTTATTTATTTATGCATACAAGAGCTGGGGTACAGGCCAGAGATGCAGGGGGTGAGAGGATTCACCAGAGACAGAGTGGGGAACAGAACAGGCAGACTGACTGAAATACACTGCTGAGGAGAGCAGTGGGCGAGACAGGAGAGGTTTGCTGCGCCCTGTGGGTTGCTCCCTGACAGGCCGGGGATCAAACTCGTGCTGTAGAGGCTGCGGGTTGCTTCATAGTGCAGTGCTTAACCTCTTGCGCCTCCAGGGAGGCCCAGCTTTAAAACTATTTTAAGCAATGTAAAACACAAAACTATTTATTTACTAAAAGATACATACAATTCTGTTCAAAACGAAGTTTAAGTAATTTTTGTGTCTGTTAAAACTTGCAAAAATGTTTGTTTTTAAAATCTTTTTGTGAGACCTTGCTGTGAAGTCTGTTGTGTGGGAAAATATTAATAGAGTGGTTTTTATTTCTTTACAGTGATATTTGAAATACATGGCAAATAGTGTGAAATCCTCAACATGTCCTTTATTATTGCAAAGGAAGTATAAAGTTAACTTGTGCTCTCAAATCATTCAATCTTTTAGAATAATTAGTGGTTTGATACCTAGATTTTTTTTTCTTTTCTGGATCAAGTTCCATTACTTAAAGAAAAAAGAAATTTGGAAAAATTAGTTGCTACTCCTAATGTAAAGAGTAATTGCAGATAATTTTATTTCCTTTACATAAGTACTATGTGCCTCATTCAGGGGTAACAAATTAAGAATGTATATTTGTTGGTAAATATTTTAAGCAGTATTTATAAAGACCGAATTGCCTACTTTACTAGCACAGGGTAATTTTGATGACTTAGTACACAAGACTAGAATATGGCCTATAAATATTTTTATTGTTTGAAATATTATTAATGCTTAAAATGAATAGTCCAGCAATAAGGCCACATAAAACCTTTTCCTTTCATTCACATACCTTTATTTATTTCAATACCACTTACAGTGATTTGCTGCTCCAAGTACTATGATGTTAGGCAAGTTACTCCTGAGTGTCTACTTCCTCAACTATCAAGCTAGGTGATTCCTCTTCCTTTGTGAAAATTGAGATAGATAACCCCCTGTCATGGGGCCTGTCACAAAAATAGTACTCAGGACATATCAGCTTCCTTCCCTTTTCACTGCTTTATTCCATTTATATACAATCCTTTAAATTTGGCTCATATTGTAAATAAGATTTCTTGAATTTTTCTTTCATTATATAGGTTAAAGTTGAATCAAGAATATGAACTCCAAGATTGCATAAACCTTTGTTACTTTTATATCCCTAGCACCAGGCTAGGTGCTTGACAAGTGTTTATTGAATGAATGAATGAATGAATGAATGTCATGCATTTCAAGTAAATTTGAATAAATTCAGAGACGCCTTTTCAGTTTATCAGGAATATTCAGTTGACATTAACTCACACACAAAACTTATATTTTAGCTGGGGTGGAGGGAGGGAAAGAAAGAGAAGGGCGATAAAACCCTTCTTATCAAATAACAGGATAATTGTAGGTAGTAGTGAGTGTTGTAGTGCTGTGAGGCCATCTGGAGTAGAAAGGGCCACTGCTTTAGATAGGATGTGTGTGAGAGCTTCTCTGAGGAGGCAATGTCTAACCTGGGACGGTACCGATGAAAAGGGATCCAACCTACAAATAGTCAGGAGAGGAATTGTATAGGTAGAGAGAACAGCCGGTGCAAAGGCCTGAGGAGGGAATGAGCTAAATTTAATTCATTAATTCAGATTGTTAATATCCAACTAAAATTACTTCATCTAAATAGTATGGGGCAGGGCATCCCCGGTGGCACAGCGGTTGAGTGCTGGGTTGCCAAGCTGCCCGCACCCTCTGTAGCATTGGTTCGATCCCGGCCACCAGGCGAGGGTCTCACATGGTGCGCAGACATCTCCTGCCACCTGCTGCTTCCCTCAGGAGTGTACTTCATCATTCTGCCTGCTCTGTTCTCCCCTCTGGCTCTGGTGAATTCTCTCACCCTCCCACGCTTCTGAGTGTACCCAGTGCATGTATAAATAAATAAATAAACCTTTTAAAATAAATAAATAAATAGTATGGGGCAGTGTTATAAATACTGTCTTTTGAGTGGAGTATTTTCATGTATAGCAGTAAAACAAAATGTAAGATTATCAATAATCAGCTGTATTGCCTCATGTCACAAAAGTTCCTCTGTGTATTGGTTATTCTTTAGTAAATTGGTGACAATACTCTCTAGTTACTATAGTGAGACTTGACTAATAATACTGGAATTTTGAGATCATGAGGATAGAATCCAACAAGTTTGAAATATGTAAGGTCTGCAGCCATTCTTTCCCCCCATAATTGAATTTACTTTCTAAACTTTTCTTCTCTATTATTTCTCCATTTTAATTGTTTCACACTCTACTCTTAAAAATGCTGAGCATGAAGGAAAAACATTCTTAAAAGAATTTAAAATGGGATATTTCTGAAAGAGGCTATAATTTAGTATTGAAACACGAAAACCTAAGTAGTTTTTTTTTAGTGTGAACATATACTGCAATTGCTGTTATTATGTCTGATAACAATCAGAAGTCTACATCTGCTGTTCTTAATAGCAAAGCCCATGATTCTAAGAAATATAAAGAAAAAATAATAAACAGTTGGAGAACCTTTTTATTTAATCATCTCTGGGGATCCACAAAATCGTGTAATATTATTCTTACAAACCCTTCACCTTCGTATTGATACCCACATAGGACAGTACACAAATACATCCTTTCTTAGGGAGGATAAAACTATTTGTTGCACAGTTTTGAACATGAAATTGAAAGCATGATGCATTTCACTAGAGTGGTCTCATTGGGTGCTCTTTTAAGCTGATTTTTCTGTGTGATTATATATTTAGTGAAGCAAGGCATTAATAATTTACTCAGAATGTATAAGTAAGGTATTTTTGTATTTTATGGAAAATATCATGTTTAAGCACTTGAGTGCTGTCTGTTGGTGATTAAATACCTAAATATATTAATTTTGGCACACTTGACCTGATTTAGGATTTTGTCTGCCATGTGTGTTTTTCTTCTAAGAGCCCCCCCTTTTTATCTTTTTAATAGCAACACCATGACAACAGAGAAGAGTTTAGTGGCTGAGGCCGAAAATTCACCACACCAACAACAGAAGGAAGAGGGTGAGGGAGCCACAAACACAGGCCAACAAGAAACTCAGCTGGGAGAGGCTTCTCAAGTGGCAGCTGAGGGAGATAATCATTGTGAGCAGAAGCTAAAAGCATCTAATGGAGATACTCCTACACATGAAGACTTGATCAAAAACAAGGAGCGGACATCAGAAAACAGGGGCCTGTCACGGCTGTTCTCCTCATTTCTCAAAAGGCCTAAATCTCAAGTGTCTGAGGAAGAAGGCAAAGAAGTAGAGTCAGCTAAAGAGAAAGGTGAAGGAGATCAGAAAGAGATTGACTTTGGAACCAGTCTTGATGAGGAGATCATTTTAAAGGCCCCAATTGCCGCTCCTGAACCTGAACTCAAGACTGACCCATCTTTGGATCTCCATTCGTTAAGCAGTGCAGAGACACAGGTGAGGATGTACAGATGTGTGGGAGGTGGGCTCAAGGGAGGTTATACACTTTGTCTCTTAAGAACAATTTCTTACTAGCCACTTGACATGGGTATTGATAGTTTGTGAGTAACATTCTGCTTTAAAGATATTGATGTAGTCAATGGAATCTTGGTTTTTTTTTAAAAAAGGATTTATTTATTTATGCATGCAAAAACTGGGGTCCAGGCCAGAGGTGCCAGGGGGTGAGAGGATTCACCAGAGCCAGAGTGGGGAGCAGAACAGGCAGATCTACTGAAATACACTGCTGAGGGGAGCAGTGGGAAAGACAGGAGAAGTCTGCTGCACTATGTGGGTAGCTCCCTGAAAAGCCGGGGATCGAACTTGTGCTGCCCTTGACCCCTTGCACCAACAGGGAGGCCCAGAAGGTACTTACACTGTATAAATCAAATAAAACAGTTTATCAACCTGTATATCAATTTGCTCTAATAATGGAACAGTTCCAAGGTTTTTGATGAGAGGGGAGAAAAGCAGTGAGGTGGTTTAGAGTTCATTTTGGTAGAATTATTAGGAATGGGAGAGTTGCTGATTTATTCATCTGTCAAAATAAAAAGGGAAAATATTACTATGCCTCAAAAGTATTTTCTAGAAATCCCATTTGTTTTCAGCCTTGGTATCCTCAAATTAAGAGTATCTTTAAAGTATTTATGAAGCATATTAGCATTGTCTGCATTGTTACAAGTTTTATGTATTAGTATTAGGTCTCAGGTTTAGGTTGAATAATTTTATTGGAATTTTTTTTTAAGTATTACAGATATTTCTAGAAATATATTAAACATGATAAGAGTAAAATTTAAGATACAGTTGTAATTATGCAGTTGCTATTAGTGAAGCAAGGCTGAAAACAAGATTTACTACATATTGTAATAATTAAGAGGGAGGCTCTGGCATCAAACTAGAGGATTTAATTTACAGAACTGACACTTTTGCTTTATCAGTTTCCTTCTCTGTACAATGAGGAGATGGATATCCACCTCGTTTGGGGATTATAAAAATTAAGAGATAAACGTGAAGCTTTTAAGCTTTATATGTTAGGCATATATTAGGGCATATATAAATTTTATTTATTTTAGGAATACCAAAGGAGTTAAATAGCATGGTCTTTCAGGAAGAGGTTTTTTTTTTTTTTTTTCTTGCAGAAGTTTTATTTTATTTTTTTTTTTATTTTTTATTTTATTTTATTTTTTTTTATAGAGGCATGCTTTATTTATTTGTTTGCTGGTTTGTTTGTTTGTTTTGTTTATACATGCACTGGGTACAGTCAGAAGCGCGGGAGGGTGAGAGAATTCACCAGAGCCAGAGCGGGGAGCAGAGCAGGCAGAAGGACCGAAGTACACTGCTGAGGGGAGCAGCGGGCGGCAGGAGAGGTCTGCACGCCATGTGGGACCCTCCTCTGGTGGCCGGGGAGCAGCCGGGGATCGAACTGGCGCTGCAGAGGCCGTGCGCAGTTTCGCAACCCAGCGCTCAACCGCTGCGCCACCGGGAGGCCCTCAGGAAGAGGTTTTTAACTGCTTTTTCCCTCATTTGCTTAATGTAGGAAAAAAAATCTTTGTCTTATTTTTAGTTCACATTTTAATCAGTGCTTATTGAATTTGAAGATCATAGCATTTGTACTGAAATTGAAATAGAAGATTGACAAAGTTAATTCTTGATTTAGCTAAAATTGCATTCACTGAGATTATGAATGTAATTGATATAAATTATATGCAGGTGTTTATCTAAACATGAAGAAAAAGAAAAATTACTGCTGTTAATAAAATTTCAAGGAAGCATTGTTTAAAGGTGTGAACTACTTTTAGTCCTTTTGGAAGCTAGTGTTTACAATTAAACACTTGTGGATGAAGATTTATTTGCTTAACCACGTTTCTGTATGAGTAGTAGAATTTTATTTGAATGGCCTTTCCCTAGCTAGGATTTTTTTTTTTAAAGATTTATTTATTTATTTATACAAGCACTGGGTACAGTCAGAAGTGCGGGAGGGTGAGAGAATTCACCAGAGTCAGAGCGGAGAGCAGAGCAGGCAGACTTGACGAAGTACACTGCTAAGGGGAGCAGAGGGCAGCAGGAGAGGTCTGCGCGCCATGCGGGACCCTCACCTGGCTGCTGGGGATCGAACCGGAGCTGCAGAGGCTTCGGGCAGCTTCACAACCCAGCGCTTAACCGCTTCGCCACTGGGGAGGCCCTCTAGGATTTTTTTTTTTTAAGTGAATTTGCACTTACAGGATTGTACCAGTCTTTACCTAGGGTACGTTGGATATTTTGGAAGCAACATGTCAGTTTTTAATGTTCATTCATTTATTCAACAAATATTTTTTGAAAATATTCTGTGTTTGCCAGGTCCTAAGTTGGCATAGAGTAGGGGTAGGATAGACAGGATAGTTGATGAAGTCTTCTCTGGGATGGGGAGGACCCTTTTGGAATACCTTCAGTAGCTAATGTAGGACCCAAATAATTAATTTCTTTTTCCTAAATGCCAGTTATGCATTCTTTTGAGAGAAAAGACTTAGTAAGGCTTAGTTGAGAATCTTTCAGCAGCTTTATCATGTTAGAAGTAAGAAAGAATATGCATAAATGTTGTCCTACTTACCTAATGATTGCCCCCAAGAGACCACGATTTCATTCTCTCTCTTGCCTCTTTACAATTAACATGATTGATGCTTGGCAAAAAGGAGTTAGCTGGTAGTTATAGACTTCCCCTACCACATACATTGCTTTATACCTTAAAATAGGTGCTAAAAATCCCTCTTATTTATTCATAAAATTTAGAATATGTGACAAATCACATCTCATTTTGTAATTCATAAACTACCTTGCTAAAATTGAGGAGCATGGGGTAGAGATGGTAAAGTTTTTATTGGTTTTAGTAATATGTAGTGACATACTCAGGAAGAATATATACTACTGAGGGCAATTAGTTGGTGCCTGAAGCTATCATTTCTTTTTTTTTTTTTTCTTTTATAGAGGCATGTTTTATTTATTTGTTTGTTTGTTCGTTTGTTTCGTTTATACATGCACTGGGTACAGTCAGAAGCGCGGGAGGGTGAGAGAATTCACCAGAGCCAGAGTGGGGAGCAGAGCAGGCAGAAGGACCGAAGTACACTGCTGAGGGGAGCAGCGGGCGGCAGGAGAGGTCTGCGCGCCATGTGGGACTCTCCTATGGTGGCCAGGGAGCAGCCGGGAATCGAACCGGCGCTGCAGAGGCTGCGGGCAGCTTCGCAACCCAGCGCTCAACCGCTGCGCCACCGGGGAGGCCCTTTTTTTTTTTTTTTTTTTAAGATTTATTTATTTATGCATACAGGCCAGAGGTGTGGGGAGTAAGAGGATTCACCAGAGACAGAGTGGGGAACAGAACAGGAAGATCGACTGAAATACACTGCTGAGGGGAGCAGTGGGCGAGTCAGGAGAGGTCTGCTGTGCCATGTGGGTAGCTCCCTGGCTGGGGATTGAACTCGTGCTGCAGTGGCTGTGGACAGCTTTCATAGGTTGTGTCTTAACCCCTTGTGCCACCAGGGAGGCCCGCCATCATTTCTTGATTTGAGGGTTGGGATTCTATCTGAAGATGGGATTTTACCTTCTAGTACAAGGTTCTGGAAATAGTAGTCTGCAAATGTTTGGGGGATTATAATATCTTTTACAGGAACCTAATTATTTCACCTTAATGAAATTTATATTGCTTTAACAGCTTTTTTCCTTCAGTGGGTGCTTTTTATTGGTAGCATTGTTATAGGTTAAAGAATATATGTACAGGATGTTCTGTGAAATATCTGTTACTAACTTGATGTCGTGGCTATGTAGCCTGCTCAGGAAGAACACAGAGAAGATACAGATTTTGAAACTAAGGAAGGAGGAGTTGAAGATTGCTCTAAAATAGAAGTAAAAGAAGAAAGTCCTGAGTCAAAAGCAGAAAGAGAACTAAAAGCTTCCCAGAGATCAACCAGAAGACACAGAAACATGCACTGCAAGGTTTCTTTGCTGGATGACACAGTTTATGAATGTGTTGTGGAAGTGAGTGCTCTTTGCTTTCCAGTAGTTGGAACTCTTTCAGATTATTTCATTTGGGTTGGGTAAGTGGTATCATGGCCTGAAATAAGACCCAGTCTGACTGTTTCTATGGACAGAAACGTTAAGTGATCTTAGAGGTACCGAGTGCTGATTGCGCCACTGGAGTCACACCAGTGTTAAGTGATCTTGTAAGAGTGGAGATGTAGGATTATGAATGGGTCTTTTTTTCATCTCCAATTTCTTTCTGAATCTGCCAAATCTTGTGACTTGAGGATGTATTGCTTTTATCATCAAAAACAATTTTGCTTAAAAAAAAAAGGCTTGTTGTTTGTAGAGTAGCCCAGCTAGATTTCTGATATTAGGTTCATGCATTCCCATAATTGTGTTTGTTTAAAAAATTTACCATCTTTTTCATGTCTGCTTTCACAAATATAAACCTTAATGTGTTTTCTTAGCCCATGAGATAGCATATAAAAATTTTAAATAATGTCATTTCTTAATACAGGTACCCAATTTGGCAGTAGTTTGAGTGTTTAGGTAAAAAAAAAAAAAAAAGAAGAAGAAATAATTTGCAGCACAAATGAAAGAGCTCCTGCAACTGACAATGTCTGTAGGATATGTAGATTTTTACACTTTATGCATTTTTGGGGAAAGATTTCAGAGAGTTGAAACATAGCTCATTTTCTTGGTACAGTGGTCTGGGATTGAGAGTGTGATGACTTATATGGCCACTGCTGTCATTGCTGCTCTTGATTGATTTAGTTAGGTGGTCAAGGAGACTGACGACAGCCCAATAGCAAGCTTCAGAAAATACTCACCAAAAAGAAAGTGTGATATTTAGGAGAGGGAGGGAGTTGTAGATGGAGGGAAGGTAGAATTTTGATTTGAATTGTAGCACTATTTCCAAGCCATTTAAATGTGTTGCATATTTAAACTGACAAATTATGACACAGAATTTTGTTTGTCTACATTGTTTTACTTATACTCTGGCCATCTGAAAGTGTTAATAACTAAGATTGAAAGAGGAAATTGGAAAGTAGCATTTTATTTGGTGATCAATATAGGAATAAGAAGAACCCTCGACTAAAGTGTGTATATCTTTGCAGAAGCATGCCAAGGGGCAAGATTTGCTTAAACGAGTGTGTGAGCACCTTAATCTTTTGGAAGAAGACTATTTTGGTCTAGCCATTTGGGATAACACAACCTCTAAGGTGAGGAGACTTCCCTTTTTGTGATATAAGAGGCTAAAAATATGTATTTTAGGTTTTTTTATTGATAAAAATGTATTTATTCATGCCTCTC
Organism: Talpa europaea; assembly: GCF_964194135.1. NCBI lineage: Eukaryota > Metazoa > Chordata > Mammalia > Eulipotyphla > Talpidae > Talpa > Talpa europaea. Next base: position 16,731,282 of record NC_140076.1, read on the forward strand.
CAAAACACAGCATACTTAGTTATTCCTGTCTATTCTTGTTTCTTGGATTTTCCCTTTAGAATTAACATTTTAAAGGAAGGACTATTACTGGTATGTTCTTTCATCATTGAGAAAAATTATCTACTGTATATTTTTAAAAGACGGGGAAAATAAAGACACAAGACATCCTGATGAGGAAATAGATACAAATAATTTCTATATGCAATTTGAATTATATTTAAATGCAGTACGTTCATAGTAAATATTCTTGTTGGAGAGATGGTCTGTCAATATTATAATTATAAACTATACTTGTAATTTGGGAGTGATGTTATAAAAGAGAATAAAGTTATTTTTATTAAAACAGTCAGCTTTAATACATAGAGTGAATTTGCTATTTTCTTCTAGCCTAAAAGGAAACCAGTAGTTAACTTTTGAAAGAAATAAAAGAAAGGGTGAGAACATGGAAGAGAAAAGAAAGGTTAAAAGTCAGGTATTTAATTCAGAACACTTGAATTATTTCCTGGGCCAATTAACTGAAAATTACAAATATTTAAAATCTAATAATGAAAACTTTAATCCAGCTTGACAAGAATTTGTAAGTACTATAGTAATTGATAAAGATGTAGCTGTGAATAAGGTCTACATGGTCCCTCCTTCTGTAACTTACAGTTTAGTGTGACGAGTGTTATACAAAAGGGAAGTACAAGATGTCCTGGGAGGTGAATGGCACAGAAATCTTCTCTGGGGAGGTGGTGCCTAAACCAAGACCTGAAGCTGAGAGAGTGGCTTGTGTGAAGACTTGATGTTGAGAAAGTGACTTTTGAGGAACCAAGAGCCATCTTGCATGGCTAAGCTAAGCATTAGAAGTGAGGAATCAAGTAATAGATAAATCTGGACAGCTCCTTGGGGGCCAAGTCATGGCGAAAGAATCTTGTGTCAACATACTTAAGCCATTTTAGTTGGTTCTTTTTCCAGGATTATTTATGTTTATTAAGAAAAGTTGAGGAGCTACAGTCATTAACACCTGCAAACCCTGTCTGTTGAGTTATGGGAGTTAGGTAATGTACACTAGAAGACATGAACTTGCCTTCTGCCTAAATAAAATCTCTGTGTAGAATGTACCAGTAGTTGCCTAGTAGTTTTCAGCAGCTTGTTCATTCTATGAATGACTCAAACAGAAGAAATATGTCTACCAGCACTAGGTTAATTTGTTCTTTAAGTATTTATAACCTTTACTCTGTCTAAAGACTCAAATCAGCTTATACTGAAGCCTCTAGTTTCCATTAGGAAGGGAAGATTGAAGGTAGTGAAAAGTGAAACAATAGCCCAAAACTACAGTGAAAAACTTTATGAGCTACAAAATTATCTATGAATCAAGAAAAATATTCTGGAAAGTATTTTATGTTATATATGAGTGATAAAATGGAATATTTTTATATTGGGGGGAGGCCAAAGATTGACTAGCAAATAATTAAGGATCCTTGAATGTGGCCTATAAATAAAATATGAATAATAAAGTCACTAAATACCTAGTTGTTTAATAACTGGAAATAAATTTTCCATGAACCAGGAATACTTAAATTTCTAGAAGCTGACTCATCCAAAGGCGTTCAGCTGAGGAAATCCTTTCCACTTGCTGTTGAGCTTCTAGGGCCACATTTTGAATTATAGCACTATCTCCATTGTTTTCAGCTGCACTGAAAACTTTTCACCATTGTTGGGGCCATCCATACTTTGTCCTATCAGCAAGTTTTATTTCTTTTATAGTAGTTTTCACTATTTTTAATGAGCGGAGTTAAATTGCTTTACTTATAAAATTCATTTATATATTGAAGTGTAAATTGTTATTAAAAGTGCCTAGTATAAAAACTGAACAGCCAGCCTGGCTGTGTTAAAAAAAGGGATGGGAGAGCATTATTGTTCCTCTTGATAAAATGTCCCTGGAAAAGAAAAACTGATGTCTCTGAATCATAATCTAGCTTCTGCTTCCTGATAGTTTATAGGAACCCCTTCTGGGGAAATCAGTGGACAAATGAGTTCTGTGGAACAATAGAGCTTATCATAGTCTAAGCATCTGGCAGGTCTGTAGTACAGGCTAGGTTCGTACAGGATATCCAGGAGGAACATAGTCATGGGCTGATCTATATTTTCTGCTTCTAAATTCATCATGGCTGACCTCCAGCTCTTGGAAGTAGGTCAAAGGAGAGTTTTTCTTTGAGTTAAGTGAGGACCTTTAACTGATCCAAGAAGCAGAACACAGAAAGGAAAGCAGGAACTTTATTTGCACCTGCCTTAGATCTTGTACAAAAATGAATCTGAGGAGACCTTGCGTAGCATTGTCAGGCTAAACGACTAACTGGCAGCAAAAGCCATCTTGGTGATGACAATTTTTCCTCCACATGGTATTTCTGAGTCACACTTCTCTGATCTATCAATAGTTGGGTTGCCCTCTCTGTCTTATAAATAGCTGCCCCTGGTATTTCACATCTAGTGAAAGTGTCTTCACTTTTCTGCCATCTTGCCAGAACTCACATTCTGAGTCTTGTATCTTTGTATGACGTCCCTTCTCCCCTGCCCTTTGTAGAATTAAGCCAGTAGAATCTTTTCCTTTTTGGTCTTTAGGACTTTGAGATTTACACTTATCCATCTTGGTGCGGGGTTAATTACCACCATTATTCTGGCATGATATCTGTATTCTTGATTGCAGGGTGATTCACTAAAAAATGGCTTTGTCTGTAGACAAAGCCAGTTGCCTGTCTGAGTGTGGAGGGATTTAGTAAAGGGTTGAAAAGGTGAAACATTGGGCCTCCCCTGTGGTGCAGCGGTTGAGTGCTGGGTTGCGAAGCTGCCTGCAGCCTCTGCAGCGCCGGTTCGATCCCCGGCTGCTCCCCTGCCACCGGGTGAGGGTCCCACATGGCGTGCAGACCTCTCCTGCTGCCCTCTGCTGCCCTCAGCAGTGTACTTTGGTCCTTCTGCCTGCTCTGCTCCCTGCTCTGGCTCTGTTGAATTCTCTCACCCTCCCGCGTTTCTGACTGTACCCAGTGCTTGTATAAATAAATAAATAAATAAATAAATCTTTAAAAAAAAAAAAGGGTGAAACATTGTTATACTGTAGAGAATAACTGTTACTTACGTTTGTGAATTATGTGAATAAATTACTTCTCCCTTTTCTCATTGGTAAAATAGGAATGGCAATAAGATAATCTGTATAAAAATGGTACCTGGAAGCGCTCAATAAAAGGAAGCACTCAATAAAAATTAGATTACTGTTACTGTCATATGATAGTATCATTTAAAAATGATATTATTAACTGACCAAAGCCTTTGCTTAAAATATTAGATTTCTGTGTCATAATTTAGAGACACACTCTGGAGTATCCTTCAAGATGAATAATCTACTTGATCTTTTTTCAGGTAACATATACTGGAGAACAGCATACTTCTTATGTAAAATTGATGAAGCTAATCAAATTATCTGACTTCACTTTAGTTACCAATCTCTATACCTGTGATCAATATATTAGCCAGATTTCCAGATATTCTCTCTGGAAGTATTAGATATTCACAGAATGATTAAATCTGTAAAGCAATTAGTGTTTATTAGTCATTTATTTAAACTTTCCATCATTCTGGAAACACAAAGGATGTTAGAGCTATAATGGTTCTTGAAGCATAACCCCTCATTTTATTTTATTTTTTTATTTTTTGAGATTTATTTATTTATACAAGTACTGGGTACAGTCAGAAGCACGGGAGGGTGAGAAAATTCACCAGAGCCAGAGCGGGGAACAGAACAGGCAGACCGACGAAGAAATACACTGCTGAGGGGAGTAGCGGGCGGCAGGAGAGGTCTGTGCGCCATGTGGGACCCTCGTTGGTGGCCGGGGATCGAATCGGTGCTGCAGAGGCTGCGGGCAGCTTCTCAGCCCAGCGCTCAACCACTGTGCCACCAGGCAAGGCCCATAACCCCTCATTTTAGAGATGAAAGAAAGTGTGACTTCCTCCAAGCCACAAGTCACTTCACTCTCAGAATTCCTTACCTGCTGCCTCTTCCTCGGTGGTTTTCTTTCTCAGTTTTTGTTCCTTCTCTTCTTTTTATTAATTTCCCCTTTACTTTTGCACTTTATTTTGGTTTTTTCCTACCTACAGAATTAGTTCTTTATATTGTGGGGAAAATATGAACGACATACAAGAGATAAAGATTTTATCCCCTTTCCATTTCCAGTCTCTGTGGTGTCTTTTTCTCGTGTATGTAAAGACTTTTCCTGTGTATATATAACTTCTTAAGAGCTTCTAGATCTGAGTGTTTTTGTTGTAAACAACTGGATACCTTTAGCAGAGAGGAAAGTTAATGAATTGACTTTTTCCTCACTTGGAATGGCTCACTTGCTCCCCTTAGGCTTCTTGCCAGATTGAGTCTAACCAGAGAAAAGGAAAAGCAGTCAGGAACAAACATCTATGTCCTTGAGAGATTTATTGCCACTATGAAATAGGGTTATATGGGTTAGTTATTTCCAATATTTTATTACTGCTTAGAATTATTTATGAATGAATCAAGGATCTTTTCCATGGAGGAGAAGTCATATTAATTCATACATACTCTCCTTCTACCTGCCTCCCCCTCTTAATTCCCTCTGTAAGCAAAACACTTGAGCAGTTCTGGTAAATAATGCAAAGTTAAAATTAGAAGTTCATTCAATGCAATAAACATTAACTAGCAAAAACCACATACCAGATGATGTGCTGACACAGAGAATTTGAACAAGACTGGAGGTCAGAATTAGAGGAAAAAAATACAATTTGGGTGATGTCAATCCTGATTAGAGTGTTACTAGTCTTTATAGAATAACAAAATTTCTTGTTTAAGAATTTTATATGTATTAACTCATTTAATCTTTACAATAACTCTGTGAGATAGGCTCTGCTACTATTATCTCATTTTATAGATGGGGAAACTGAGGAATAGGCTTGCCTAAAATCACTCAACTACAAAGTAATAAATCTAGCATTCAGGTCCAACTGTGTGGTCCCCCATTTCTCTGCTCAAAATTACTATGCTATCTGAAATAAATGCAAGAATATCAAAAGTGTAGGTTGACCAGGAGGTAAGTAATCATCTTCTGGTACTCTGGTTTGTGTTTTGGAGCTCTGTGTGAATGCATTATTGTTTTGTTTTGTTTTTTTCTTTTTTTCTTAACAGACATGGCTGGATTCTGCCAAAGAAATAAAAAAACAAGTTCGTGGTAAGTGAATATAATCCTTTTTACAGTTCTTTGATTCTTTTAGTGGGTCAGAGAATTTCCACCCGTCTTCTGGTTGTGAGTCACTTTAGACTCCTGACTATGCAGATGGCTTTGAATTGAGATAAAGCCTCACCCTGGAAGGAGGGATTCCATAGTAGAAAGATATAGCAAGGTGGACACTGTCAAGATGTAGGTCAAATTTTGATGATTTTTTTTTTTTTTTTTTACAACTAGGCAAAGTTGGGGAATATAGGAATGGTTGAGAAACAAAAGGTGAAAAAGAACATAGATGAGAAGAGAAAAGGGATAGTGATTGAAACCATAGTAGCCAACAGTTGGTTTGCTGCCCAATTCTGTTTCTTTTAAATGGTTCCTGACTATTGCATCTAATCTTTTCTGTCTTTTCTTTGGTACAGTTCTTTTTGTCTATTTTCAACAGTCTTCCAAATTGAAATAAAAGACACTGTGGAAGACAAAAATTATATATATATATATATAAATGAGAATTTCTTTCGTATGGCCCTTCTGACATTGTGGCTTTCTCTTAACTCTAAGTCCTCCAGCATATATTACTGCTGAACACTGCTGATGTTCTGGATAATATTTCTAGGTCTAAAAGGGGTAGATTAATATATTGAAGTCCCAGGCCCAATGGGGCAAGCTACAGTGTAGAGGCACTCCCCTTCCCCATCCCTATTTATCAGTACATGTCCTTTTAGTTTAGTTTATTTTTGAGAAACTTCTAGGAACTGAAATAGACATTACTCATCATGATTAACGAAAGAAAAAAGAAAACACTTATTATGGTGAGATGTTTCCCTATTTATAGTTTATTTTCTTAAGATTAAGAAACAAAATGCTCTTTTGGACTGGCAACTCTCCACATTGCTCCCTGACTATAAAATCTTGTTTCAAAATGTAAGCTAGAGCAAAAAGTATCTAGATTACTTGAGACATTACAAGAAAAACAACTCCAAGCTCCTTTTAATTAAAATGCTTTTCATATTCAATATTACTCAGGAGAAAATGATTGTACAAAAAATCTCTTCAGGAAGAAAAGTTAAAAAAGAGTTTATAAGGAGTAGAGAAGAATAACTAGATTATCTTCTTCTTAAAAAAAATCTTTTGCTGGGCCTCCCTAGTGGCGCAAGGGGTTAAGACGCAACCTGTGAAACTATCCACAGCGACTGCAGCACGAGTTCGATCCCTGGCCAGGGAGCTACCCACATGGCACAGCAGACCTCTCCTGACTCGCCTGTTGATTCCCTCAGCAGTGTATTTCAGTCAGTCTACCTGTTCTGTTCCCCACTCTGTCTCTGGTGAATCCTCTCACCCCCTGCATCTCTGGCCTGTATCAGTTCTTGTATGCATAAATAAATAAATCTTAAGGGCCTCCCCGGTGGCGCAGCAGTTGAGCCCTGGGTTGCGAAGCTGCCCGCAGCCTCTGTAGAACCAGTTCGATCCCCAGCCACCGGGCGTGGGTCCCACATGGTGCGCAGACCTCTCCTGCCGCCCTCTGCTCCCCTCAGCAGTGTATTTCTTCATCAGTCTGCCTGTTCTGCTCTCCGCTCTGACTCTGGTGAATTTTCTCACCCTCCCGCGCTTCTGACTGTACCCAGTGCTTGTATAAATAAATAAATAAATAAATCTTTAAAAAAAAAAAAAAACTTGCCAAGAAAAAGAACTAAATATTTGTCTTTTTTTTTTTTTTAAGTTCTCAGTCTAAACAACTTCTTTTTCTTTTTAAAATAAGAACATTTTATCCACAGAGCATGAAAATATTAAAAGACCTCAGGGAGAGAAAAGGATTTTTAATATTTTTAGGTAATAAGTTTACGTATAAGCATAAAATTCTTTTGTGTTTATTTTTATAGGTGTCCCTTGGAATTTCACATTTAATGTAAAATTTTATCCACCTGATCCAGCACAGTTAACAGAAGATATAACAAGGTAAATAATTTATTAATAGTTAAATATATAATAAGTAATTCTCATTATTATAAGCTCTGGGACTTTATTCAGAATTGAAGAAAAATGATGAGTGATTAAATCTGAGGTAGAAAGTTTGAAGAAAATGATGTGCTATTAAATCTAAGATAGAAGGTTTCTGGTTTCTTCAAGACAATTTGAAATCCATGAACCTAAAAACCTGACACATTCTGGCTTGCCTGGAGGAAACTGGCAAGAATTGACCTTGTTTGTCTGTCATAATGCCAAGCTATGGACAGGACACGTATAAACCCACAGCGCCCTCCAAAGGTCAAGACATAAATATAGTGGATGAAATACCTCTATTTTTTTCCGTTTCCCATTATGTTCTCGCTTATAGGGATCAAAAAACCTGATATGGCAGTGTTGTTATTATTTCTTTCTGTCTCTCTTTTAAAGTGTATAATTAGGAAAATGATCTTCATGAACTGAATTTTCCTCAGTAATTTTTGAGCCCACTTAATTTAGGCAATGAATTGTGTGCTCTTTAATCAGCTTACTGATTTCTTTTAAGAAAGTTGCCTTTATTGGATCCTATATAAATATTAATAAAAAAAGAAAATGGGAAAGCATTATGTAAATATTGTAAAGAGTAATACTGTACTTACCTATTACATCCATAGCATCTTGCATAGGGCCTTATACATAGTAGATGTCTGGCTAGTGTCTGTTAACATTGAAGTGTTGTTTGTTGAGAAAGTGTTTTGTAGTTTTAATTTTGCTGATAACTATCTGACTTCAGACACTTTTAGAACCTCTGGGCCTCAGTTTTCTTATCGCTCCAGGGAATAACCCAAATAAGCTCTTTAAGTACTGTGAAATGTCTACACCATTTTTTTTTTTTTATAGAGGCATGCTTTATTTATTTGTTTGCTGGTTTGTTTGTTTGTTTTGTTTATACATGCACTGGGTACAGTCAGAAGTGCGGGAGGGTGAGAGAATTCACCAGAGCCAGAGCGGGGAGCAGAGCAGGCAGAAGGACCGAAGCACACTGCCGAGGGGAGCAGCGGGCGGCAGGAGAGGTCTGCACGCCATGTGGGACCCTCCTCCGGTGGCCGGGGAGCAGCCGGGGATCGAACCGGCGCCGCAGAGGCCGCGTGCAGCTTCGCAACCCAGCGCTCAACCGCTGCGCCACCGGGGAGGCCCTGTCTACACCATTTTTAAAGATTATTTTTTGTAATCCTTAGTACATTCTTGGAGTTGTGATGCCAACGTTTTCCTGTCAGTTATTTCTTTAGTTGTCTTATTTAATTGTTTTAGCTATTTCTTTTTTGCCGGTAATATTTGTCTCTTAAGTTGCTATTTATTCATCTTTCTTCATTGAGGCTTATTATACAGAAAATAAAACAAATTCTTAAAAATATTTCCTGATCACCGACATTTTAGAGATATTAATGAGTCTGTGGCTTGGTTGGCCTTGCTCTGTGTTAAAAGAAAATTTTATGTAGTGACTAATTATAGGTAGCAAAAGTGATTATTGATGCTTATGCTATTCAACATCTTATTATAGTCCAAACAAGAATATGATTCTAATTAATATAGGACTTTTCCATTTAATCATATCTTCCAGTTTTTCTGTTTGGTAAAACATCTAAACTGGTCAACTCAGTTGGTTAGAACAAGTGCCAAGGAGGTCAGGGCCATCAGTGTGAATACCCTGCTGACTGAGAAGAGTGTCTGCCATGCAGGGAGGGTCACTCCGTGGTTTGTTGGACTGAACTGTGTTCTTCCTCATCTGAAGGCCAGCAATTAAGCACACAGGTGGAATCAGTTTTACAAGATGATAGTGTGTGGAAAGGTGCATGCAACTTAGTTTCTTAGAGGAGAAACATAACAAAAATGTTCATGTTCTATTGAAAAAGTATTAATAATGTTATCTTTGTATATGAAAGACAGTATCTACACATTTGGCAAAGTAGTATACAGAAAAGAAAGAGCCCAATTTTGGAGTTAAATAGCCTTTATTACAATCTGACAATGAGCAAGCTTAGCCTTTGGGGCTGCCCTCATATATATAATCTGGTAATGATACTCACCTCACAAGTTTTTTTGTGAAGATTAGACCTAGGTGTATATATATATATACACATATATGCCTACATATCTGTATATTTGTAGATATATAATTTTTATGTGAGTTGTGTTATCTTGAATCTCATCTTAATACATATAGTACTTAGTGCATTCAAGAATATTTTTTTTACCTCCTTCAGACTTTTCACAACTTTTCTTCCTTTCTTTCTAAATTGCTTTCTAACCATAAGCCAAACATAATTTTTTAATGTTTTATGTGGAAAAATTTAAAACACAGAGAAAGGGAAAAAAATGATAGTACAATAGTACTATTATTTAGTACAATGAATAATAGTAAAATGAACAACCTAAGACCCTCTACTTAGATTGAACAATTATTATTATCTCAGATTTACTTAATCTCTCTTTTCTTCTCCCTTCTCTTTCCCCTTTTCTTCCTTTTTCTCTGTATTTTGTTACTGTTGTTGCTGACATAGTAATGTTTTTTCTTTCTTTTTTCCCTGTAGGTATTATTTATGTCTTCAGCTCCGGCAGGACATAGTTGCAGGACGCCTGCCCTGTTCCTTTGCAACCTTAGCATTGTTGGGTTCTTACACCATCCAGTCTGAGCTGGGAGACTATGACCCAGAGCTCCATGGGATAGATTATGTCAGTGACTTTAAACTGGCCCCAAATCAGACCAAGGAACTTGAAGAGAAGGTCACGGAACTACATAAATCATACAGGTAAATACATCTCCCGGGTTTGTTTCTTTGTTTTGGCAATAAGTTTAAGTCCTTGACCTGGGATTGATTCAGTGTTTGTTTAGCCAGAATGTAGTAGTCTGAAAACAGTCAGTGTGAGGTCAGTTCTTTCTCAATTCTTTGGACAAGTCATTTAGGCCCATTGAACCTCAATTTTTCTCACAGAGTAAAGTGTGTTATAAGACATCAAATAAGGTAGAACACTAAGCATATAGTTTGGCACATAGTAGGTACTCAATGAATGGTAGCTATTATTACCATTGCCTTATTTTTTTAATCTGGATTTTAAACATATTGTACTGTATTTAGTGGTTTAAGGTCCTTACAGCAGGGATTCGAAACTTGGGAGAGTTTTATGTGGATAGATGACAGAGGACCCTGAAAGTATTTTAGAAATCTATATCTAATTCACTGCTTTTCTTCATGGGAATAATTGGTGATGTTGGGAGATATGATACAGTGATCAAGAGGAAAGGCTTAAAGTCAGACTAAACGGGGTGAAATCTTGGCTCTGCTTGGTCCTTGACTTCTGACCTTGGGTAATTTACTTAACTTATCTGAGCCTCAAGTTTCCTTGTATGTATGATGGAGATGACTACTTCAGAGGAAAAAGAGTGATCGATAGGGTTAGAATAAATAATTATGGACAAACTTAGTCTTACACATAGTAAAAATTGAATACATGCTAGCTGATATTAAAGTGCCACAATAATTTGTGTTTCTTCCTACTGTAGTTATTTGAGTGACTTGCTATAACTAACTTTATAAGCTATTTTAACTTATTAATGTGAATGTCTGATCTTAAGTTACTGAGTTATGTCAACATGAGTTGCGTTGTGATACTCGGAAGCATCGCACTGCTAAGAGAAAAATCCAGAGTGCTCCTGGTAGGCTTTTTCATGATAATAACAAATATTCTGTCCAGCCATTGCACCATCCTATTTCCTCAGAGTGATTGCAATAGGACTTGCAATGATTGGGATACTTCAAATTAGATGGGTTTAACTCAGGGCACCCAATTCTGGGTACCTTATTGCCCCTGTAGGTTCCAGTACTTCGGTCATGAAAACCATGGCAGGGCTTTAATGCTTACAATCTACATATCAATAGTCTTATAAGAATCACCCTACTCTCTTGGAGACACATTGTTTCCACAGAGAACTGCCAAAATTTGGTTTTTAAGTCCGAGTGTATACATTTCAATGTACTGATGTCTAGGGTCACTAAATACACCACTTTCACCTTGCTGGTGATTGTAACTGAAACACATTATTAAATACTTCTATTTATATTCTGATTATTAATCTAGATACATATATTCATACATATACATACAAAAGCAAGTAATAGAATGAAACAAATATTTCGTTAGAATGTTGGGATTAAAGGGGAATAATCTTTTTATTTTCTAATAATTTTAAATAACTTTATTAGTGATAATATAATCTTTGGACAATTAGTAAAGTAGTATAAGAAAATACTTGGCTGCTTCTGTGAAGCCAAATAGCAGAAAATAGTGGTATCATACTGTGATTAATATCTTATATCTATGATGACTTTTTTTTTTAAAGATTTATTTATTTATTTATACAAGCACTGGGTACAGTCAGATGCGCAGGAGGGTGAGAGAATTCACCAGAGCCAGAGCTGGGAGCAGAGCAGGCAGAAGGACCGAAGTACACTGCTGAAGGGAGCAGCGGGCGGCAGGAGAGGTCTGCGCGCCATGTGGGACCCTCCTCCGGTAGCCAGGGAGCAGCCGGGGATCGAACCGGCGCTGCAGAGGCTGCAGGCAGCTTCGCAACCCAGCACTCAACCGCTGCGCCACCGGGGAGGCCCTATGCAGAATATTTTTAAAACAACTAGCTAAACTACTGAGACCTGAGTATTAGATAGCATTAACATTAACATCCTGGTTTTGATAGTTGTATTGAAGTTATGTACGAGAATGTCCTTGTTTATAGACATTTGTTTATACTGACATATTGGAGTGACAGATCATCAAGTTGCAATTTACTCTGAGGAGAAAGTTATTTGTAATTTTTAAGTTTAAGAGTGTTTTTAAAAATTAAAAATTATATTAAAAAAATAAATGCAAGGGCCTCTCTGGTGACGCAAGGATTAAGTCTCAGCACTATGAAGCTGTCGTCAGCCACCACAGCATGAGATCTATCCCTGGCCAGGGAGCTAACCCACATGGCACAGCAGACCTCTCCTGTTTCAGCCGCTGCTCCCCTCAGCGATGTACTCCAGTCAGTCCTCCTGTTCTGCTCCCCACACTGTCTCTGGTGAATCTGCTCACCAGCCCACTACACCCTGGCCTGTACCCCAGCACTTGTACGTATAAATAAATAAAATGAATCTTAAAAAAAAAAAATGCAAGTGTTAGCCAAACATCCAATACAAGTATTATTTTCAATTAACAAAAAGTTATTGTTTTAAAGTTAAAAATCCGTCCTTATTGCCTGCCCTTAATACAATTTGAAAGCATACTTATTTTTTTTAAAGATTTATTTATTTATTTTATACAAGAATCGGGGTATAGGCCAGATGCGTGGAAGGGTGAGAGGATTCACCAGAGACAGAGCAGGTCACAGTACAGGCAGACTCATGAAATACACTGCTGAGGGGAGCCGCGGGTGGGACAGGAGAGGTCTGCCGCACCACGTGGGACCCTCGCTGGCCGGCCAGGATCGAACCAGCTCTGCAGAGGCTGCGGACAGCTTCACAGCGCGGTGCCCAACTGCCTGAGCCACCAGGGGGTCCTGAAAGCATACTTATTTATGAAAGTATCTTTTTACATAGTTTGAAATTTTTATCTGAATTTAAATTGACCCCATTAATATGGTTCTTAGAGTTGAAGGAATGAGTATAGGGAAGATTTTATCATGATTACTTCATTTAATATTTTAACATTTGTCTTCATATTCAAGCAGTCAAAATTTCTTTATGAGCCTATGTACCATCAAAAAACTAAGGTTACAATAATAAACATTTATACTTTATAAAGTAGTCTCACAATCATTAACTCGTTTGCTCCTACTGGTCACATTTATTCAGTAAGCAAAGTTTAAAAAAAAAAAAAAAACATTGCCTGTCCTAGTATCTGGAAGTAGGTATTGTGGTTCTTACTTTATTAGGAAATGGAGGGAGACACGGGCCACCACCCTTAAGTGTAGGAGCCAGGGCTCCAGCTCCAAGATGTGGTTGAGTCATAACTTGCCCAAGACCATGTGATCCCTCAGGGCCTATTTCCTCATTAGTGAAGTGAAATTGTTGGACTCTATAATCTTCAAGCTCCATTCTAGTTTCAAAATCTTAAAATTCAACTCACTGATACTACTAACAACAAAAGACATAAACTGACTGGGTGCATCTTAACTAGATAAGTCTGTTCTTTACATGGGGATAGAGAGGGGTGAACTACAGAACTTTCCTGAGATATTTTCAATGACTTGAATATGGGTTAATTTAATTATTCTCCTGTTTTATGTGTTCAATTTCAGACCCATTAATAAATAGAATTCAGGTGTTACGCTTTAGACGTTTGTTGGGGTTGGGGGAGCTAAGTCTTGAACAAATCTGTTGACTCTCTTTTTCATTATTGTTTCAAGGAACCCTTTGTTCTTTTTAATGAGGGTAAAGACAGATGGGCTAGGAAGAGACTTTCTCCTATTAGATGAACTGGGCACTGCTGCTTTGTTTAGCTTGAGGCAGTCTTACGGGAAAGAGGGGTTTACACGATTTTTCTTTGGGGATGTGGCTGCATTATTATTATGAATTTATACTTGATTATTCCGAATTGTGCAGCCCTAAGAGTGTTATCTTTTTCTTAAAACATTAGTTCATCAGCAGTTTCAAGAAAAAAGTTATAAAGGAGTAGGAAAGGCCATCACAGTGTTTAGGCAGAGAGACTAATTGTTTCAAACAAATTTAATTCATTGTATGCCTACTAATGGGGACATTGTACTAACAGAAAAAGCAGTCCCATTATCTACATGTGTCTATTAACCAATTTATTTTGTGTAGATCAGTGGGCAGGATACCATCTGTTACCAAAAATTTTCTTTTCATCAAGCCTGCCCCCAGTAAGTCCCCAGTTAAGTAACTTTAGCTGCCCTCCTGGTTAATTTCCATAATAACCTTATTCAGAGGTTGATAGAGAAAAAGGCAGCTAAGAGGATATTGTAAATTGTACCATACCCTCAAAGGATTTAATTTGGTCACCGCCTTAACAAAAATAAAATTAGCAGGAGGAGGGTTTATGTGAGTTGGAGAAAAAGGGAGGAATAGGAGGGACTGAATTGATTATGGGTGAAGAGCTTTAAGAGCTTTAAATTGTATGTTGGATTTTTTTTAAACTTTTTTCTTATAGCTTTTTGGTGACTGTGTTTCTCTAAGATGTCCTTTTTGGGGGAAATATTTCAATAATTTAGACACAGGTGTGAAAAGTCCTTTTCCATAATATTCCACTTTCAGGACCATGAAATATATCTATAATATATATTGATCTATATGTCAATATTTATAATACATGTATTTACGAGCATATTTTTATAAAGTACAGTTACACTATAACATTGCATTTTTATCTTTGTTTTTTCAAAGGTCCATGACTCCAGCTCAGGCTGACTTGGAATTTCTTGAGAATGCCAAAAAGTTGTCAATGTATGGTGTTGACCTTCATAAAGCAAAGGTAAAGATAACCTTGGCCATTTTCAATATGAATGCATCAGACCTTTGTCACATAGTACCTTCATCTGGGTTATTATAAAGTATTCAAAATAAACAGTAGCACTTGTTAGAATTTTAGGTCTTTCAATTGAATCAATCAGGTGTATCATATGTATGCATTGAATGTATATCAATCTTTGGGTTGTATAGAACATTCAAAAGAGATGGTTCTTTTTTAAATTTTTAAAAAATTTTTTACATCATTGTTCATTTTTAAACAATATTTGCTTCCCCCTACCCCCTCAGGTGTAGTCCCCATAGAGTTTCCTTCACCAATGCACCCGTGCACCATCACCTCAGTCCCCTGTGTTCCTCCCTCCCGCCTTCTGATCCCCCTCCCTCCACCTCCTCTGCAGTTTGTCTCTGATTTATAATTGTCTATTTTTGCTTTGTTGTGTTTTGTACTGTTGTTGGTTTTTTACACTGTTGTCTTATTTGGTTCTCCTATATTCCTGCTATAAGTGAAACCATCCAATTATTTTTCTTTTTCCTTCTGGCTTGTTTCACTGAGCATAATTCCTTCTAGCTCCATCCATGTTGTTGTGAATGGCATGAGTTTATATTTTTGATTGCTGAATAATATTCCATTGTGTATATGTACCACATCTTTTTGGGCATTTGGGTTGTTTCCAGGTTTTGCCTATTGTAAATAGTGCTGCAATAAACATAGGGGTACAGGTGGTCTTTTGAATCAATGTTTTTGTGTCCTTTGGGTAGATCCCTACGAGTGGAATTGCTGGGTCGTATGGTAGCTCCATTTTTAGTAGACTGAGGAACCTCCAGACAGCGTTGCATAGTGGTTGGACCTGTTTGCACTCCCACCAGCAATGTAGGAGAATTTCTTTTTCACCACATCCTTGCCAACATTTGTTGCTTGTTTTTCAAAAGAGAGGGTTCTTACTGGAATTTTTAAGTCTGTCAATGGAATCAGTCAAGTGTATCAAAAGTATAAATTGACTTGCCCTTTTGTGACTTTACTACCACATGAAGTTTCATGTACATATACTGTAAGGATCAAAAAATAGAGCAAATAGAGCAAAAGAAATGATACTTTCCTAAAGTATCAAATGTGAAGGTGTGTTTGAAAATATAGAATGTCACTAAGGCCTGTTTTACAGCCAAGGTCACTTACATCAGAATCACCTGTAAGGTTTATATGCTGAGTCCTAAGGTCCTCCCAAATTTAATGAATTACTTTGGAGAGGAGATTCTAGAATCTCCGGAATCACTGAACTTCCCAAATGATTCTCATTCATATTTCAATGTGAGAATTATCAGCCAGAGGTGGTGGTTTTCAGAGTGTGATCTCTGAACTGGCAACGTTTAGCATCATCTTGGAACTTGTTGGAAATGCACCTTTCACGCCCCATCTCAGAGATACTGATCAGCAACTCTGTGGGTGGAGTCCAGCAGTCTGTTCTAACAAGCTCTGCGAGTGATTCTGATGTACACAGAATGGGCCATAGTATCTCTGTTGAGGACCGCTGGGATGGGGAATTGAGCTTTAATACTACCCATGCTTAAATACAGTTTAACTGAATACTTAATGGAAGTCATTTGACTTCGCTCATCTTCAGCTACTGAAATAGTTGAGGAAATTGTGAGGGGAAGGGCTCAAGGGATGATCTGAGATTCCTTTAGAGGGACAACTAGGATGTGTGTTGGTGAGACTCAGAACCATGTCCAGAAATAAGCAAAGGAATAAGGATGCTTAGCCCACAGGAGAGAAAGTTTAGGGAAGACATAAACATCTATCTTCGTGTATTTAAAGGATTGATATGTGAAGTACAGATTTTACTGTGGCTTCAAAATATAAAACTAGAGCCAATAAAATGGAAACTACAGGGAAATACTATCCAGCTCAGTTTGAAAAATTGTGTAATAGTCAGAGCTATTCGGAGACAGGCTAGACTGCCTGAGAAGGTTGTGTACTTTCTGTCACTGGAGGAATTCCAAGATAGGCTGAGTAATCATTTGGTAGGAATTTAGAAAAGGACAAACATCTGGTGGGTGATTGGACTATAGTGATCTTTCAGGCCACTCCCAACCTTAATATCTAGTATTTGAAGTCTCTTTCTTATTTAAACTCTACTAATTATAGTAAAATTTCATTGTTTGTTGGTTTTTCTTAAGATGCTGCTCCTTACTGTTTTGCACTAGTTAGTGTTTTGACTGTAACTTCTGTGACTCTCTAAAGCACTCAGAGGGTAGAATGAGCAGCACATCAGGTCAGGTGTGTCTGTTCTATGAAGTTTTTAGTTGTTACTTCTCAGTTCCTGCTAGAGGCTGGTGTCAAGTTAGTAATTGTTAGAAAAGGATGAAGGATTTAGGCAGTATGTTCCTTTCCCAGAGGATGTAGAGCAGATAGTATCTCCAAAACATATAATTAAGATAGAGATATAGTTATACCCAGAGGCTTTAGGAACTTAAGAGGGTTATTCTGGAAAATTCTGTTATATGGTCATGAAATCGGAGCTATATATAGTTAATACTTCTCGATTTTGCTGCACTAACACATGTAGCACAAATGTGTTTCTCTACTCACCTTGAGAAAAGAAGCAGAGATGGACTCAGGTGAAATTAATTTTCCTTAAATTACAGACATTAATAATGTATAATTTAAAAATGTCTTTAATAAAGATGCATGTAATGTGGCTTTGTTTTATCACATATATGTATTTGAACCTGAGAAGGTTGCGTGCTCTCTGTCACTGGAGGAATTCCAAGATAGGCTGGAGATATATATATATATATATATATATATATATATATATATATTTATGTATTTATTTAATGGCCACATTATATTTCGCTATGTGAATGAATGGACAGTAATTTAACCCTAATGCTTGGATACTTAGGTTATATCCAGTTTTTCACTCTTATAACACTCTGAGCATTTTCATGTATGAAGCCTTTTCTGAGATTTGAATGATTTCCTTGGAATACATTACAGAAATAGAATTACTGAGACTGATTTGGATGTTTTAAAGACATTTGGGATAGGTAAGAACATTGATGTTTCTGGAATGTTGTATGGTAACATTTTTACATAGCCCGAACAGTCATCTGGCTTATGATTGTTAGTTTAAGTTTTATTTTTTTTTATATGCTTTGTAACTGCTGGTGGTGGTTGACATTTGTAGTTTATCTTTAATTTTTTTAAAGATTTATTTATTTATGCATACAAGAACTAGGGTACAGCCAGAGGTGCTGGGGGGTGGTGAGAGGATTCACCAGAGACAGAGTAGGGAACAGAACAGGCAGACTGATTGAATACACTGCTGAGGGGAGCAGCGGGTGAAACAGGAGAGGTCTGCTGTGCCATATGGGTCAAACTCATGCTGCAGAAACTGCGAATAGCTTCATAATATTGTGCTTAGCCCCTTGACAAGGGAGGCCCCTGTAGATTATCTTTTAATAGTCAGCAATGTATTGTGCACTTTATTTAAGACAAATGCCAATGCTTTTCTTTTTCAGGACCTAGAGGGAGTGGATATCATTCTAGGTGTCTGCTCTAGTGGCCTTCTGGTTTACAAAGATAAGCTGAGAATTAACCGCTTTCCTTGGCCCAAAGTGCTGAAGATTTCTTACAAACGTAGCAGCTTTTTCATCAAGATTCGACCTGGAGAGGTATAAAAGGCACATGTCTTTTTTCCTGATTCAGAGACCAGGCCTAAAACATCTTTTCATTCCTGTTTTCTTTGTCATGTCATTGAAGAGGTCACTCTACTACTAACTACTAATATTTAGGAGCAGATAATTCTGTTCTCTAAATTAGTCTATCAGGACTAATGCTGCTTCTCTTTCTTACCACTAATCTTCTGGACATTTCACTTTATTTAAAGAAATATCCCATAACCAAAGTGAAACTTGGATTGGTAAACTTGTTCCTTGTTTACTATAGGTAAAAACTTGATGGAAAAAAAATTTTTTTAATTAAATAGCATGAAATTTTTAAATTGTGGAGTTAATGCATGTTTTGTACTGTGAATTCCTTACCTTGTATAATTAGAATTTTTTTATATGTATAGTTTCAAGTGTTTACTAAGAATATGTTCTAGGGTAAAGGTCTAGATTTTTAAGAGTAGCATTTTCAGCTCTATACCAGATACCTCAGTTGGTGATCAAATTTCAGGATATACTAATGCCAGCAATTTAACTTTTATGTTAAAGAGTTGTTATGCATAGCAGGGGCAAGAAAAGGGTTTCTAGCTCCTACTCTGTTTGCTATTGAGCAAAAGACCCTTCATGACCCTAAAGCTCAGCCACCTTCTTTGTCATGCTTGATTTGACGATCAAATGAGATGCCCATAAAAGCCCTAAACAGAAAAGCATCAGACTAATATAAGTGGCTTTTTTGTGTAACTATCACCATCTGCTGGTGAGAAATGACTCATTATTAGAGCATGGAAATACTGAATATGTAGCCTTAAACATTTTGAATAAGGATTATCAATGAAGTTTGCTATTATTTATCTGTGTCTAGCATGGAACCATCAGTGTCTTCCTACAAAGAATTCAAATCCCAAGGTCATTCAGATGACAAATATTTATTAAGGACTTTCTTTGTGCCAGACACTGTTCTATGGGCTAGGAATATAACAACACAGTTCATCCTTCAGTGATCTTAGGTTTCAATGTGGGAAGACAAAAAATTAATGCACAAATATCAGTAAATAAATGAGAACATCTGTTTTCTTTAAATGTCAACTATATAATATATACTAAACTACAGAATTCTTTTTTTTTTTTAATTTTCTAGAGGCATGTCTTATTTATTTATTTATTTATTATTTGTTTGTTTGTTTGGTTTATACATGCACTGGGTACAGTCAGAAGCGTGGGAGGGTGAGAGAATTCACCAGAGCCAGAGCGGGGAGCAGAGCAGGCAGAAGGACCAAAGTACACTGCTGAGGGGAGCAGCGGGCGGCAGGAGAGGTCTGCGTGCCATGTGGGACCCTCCTCCGGTGGCCGGGGAGCAGCCGGGGATCGAACCGGCTGCAGAGGCTGCAGGCAGCTTCGCAACCCAGCGCTCAACCGCTGCGCCACCGGGGAGGCCCTAAACTACAGAATTCTTAAGAAAGCAATCAGAAGCAACAGTAGGTTTTGGTTTTTTTTTTTTTTAAAGCTTAGGGCTACTTTTTTTTTTAAGATTTATTTATTTATTTATACAAGCACTGGGTACAGTCAGAAGCATGGGAGGGTGAAAGAATTCGCCAGAGCCAGAGGGGAGAGCAGAAGGCAGATGGACGAAGTACACTGCTGAGGGGAGCAGCGGGTGGCAGGAGAGGTCTGCGCGCCATGTGGGACCCTTGCCAGTGGCTGGGGATCGAACAGGCGCTGCCCAGCAACTGTAGGTTTTCTGAGGAGTGTGGTATTACCACTGCAGTAGGAGATTTAGCATGATGTAGTAGACACTGTGAAGTTCTGCTTCTGCCACTTAGTAGCTGGGAGACTGAGCACATAACTTCGCTGACCTCAGTTTCTTCATGTATCAAAACATAAATAATGTTCTATCATCTTCGTGTTCTTGGCAATGGTAGGTACTAGAAGTAAGTGTCAGTTTTCTCTCTCTCTGCTTAAGGCAGAGATGAGGAGGGCAGTGTTTCTAGTAGTTCTAGTTTGATTGGCTTGCTTAATCAAAGGGGCGTGTAGATCAATTAAATCAATTAAAGGGAAAAAAAGAAAAGATATTTGATAATTCAAGAATCTGGTTTGAATATGGTTTAAACATAGGAATATGTTTAAGACAAAGGTTTTGGCTTCTACTACTAAAAACTACTACATGACAGTTATGATTAATTGGAAGAATCATTCAGTGCCCGATTCCCTAATCATTGAGTAGTCTAGAATCTCAAATGCAGATGATGACTAAGGAAGAGCAGTGTCTAGACAATCAGAAGGTGACTTAATTTTTGTTTTGGAAAAATGTATGTACAGTGTATTTGCATGTGTATGTTTTTCTTAACAAAATAAGATGTATAAATAATATAAAATGTATTCCCTGGCTTCCTTGCTTTGGAAAAAGTCACCCTCAGTGAGTAAATTTATTTTGTTGAGTAGGGAAAAACTTAATGATATTTTATGTCTTAGACTATGAGTACTCTTTTTATTCCCAATGACCTCTTCTGAAGGACTGTATTTCTCTGGTATTGTATCATTCTGGTCAAATAATATTTCATGTTTCATCTTTATTTCTGTTTTTATAGCAAGAACAGTATGAAAGTACCATTGGATTCAAACTTCCCAGTTATCGAGCAGCTAAGAAATTATGGAAAGTCTGTGTAGAGCACCACACATTTTTCAGGTATTGTGTTAAGTATTTTTCAAGGACAAATTATTTGTGCATATTTCTATTTTGAGCTTTCTATTGAAATTCTCTTCTTTGTTTGGCTGGCATTCTTTTATTTAGTTCAGGTGAGATCATCTTAAGCAAGGCACAGTGGATCTAGTCTTCTTCCTCTAGATTGAAACATGTGCTCCACGTGATATGGCAGAAGGAAGAGAGAAGTGAGGAGTAAAGTGAGGACTCTTCCAGGAGCCCTGAGATTGTCAGGGGAGACACTGACTTATCTCCACATGGAATGTCTCAGCACTTAACTACTTTCTGTGGGGAGTTTTATACAAGAAGGTTAAAGATAGAAAGTGTATTGTTACCCTGACTCTGATCAATCTCAGAAAGGGTGCATAGAGAACTATCCTTGAAGCCAATTATATCCTGTAATCAGAAGACAAAGAAAGTCTCCACTGCCCTGCTTTTCAAGAGGCTACATCATTAATGCCTGATGTTCATTTACCAAGCATTTTCTGTGTACTTATCCTTTGAGTAGGCACTGTACTAGGCATTGGGAATATACCGCAAGATAGTTTGTGTCCTTGTCCAGATGGTACATAATATCTAGCAGAGACAATAGACCTTAGATGAGTCATTGCTTTTCTTGAAAAGATAGCTGGTTATTATCAGCGTTTAAGAAAATTTCCATATTATGGGAAATTGCATTCATAGCAACAGTAAAGATAGTAGTATAATGAACTCTGTACTTATCACCCAGCTCCAATAATTATCACCCCAAGGCCAATTTTATTTCACCTATCTTCCCACCCACTCCTTCCCACTACTTCTCTGACTGTTTTGAAGCAAATCCTAGACCTAGTCATAAATAAACTTGACTCATTATGAATGGCTCTCAAGAGAGATAGTTATGATATCCTTTCCTTCTACTTGTATCTTCGTATCACACTGAGCTCTATAACACTATGGACAGAAGAAAAGTCAGGAAAAATAATACTTCAATTCTCATTTCAAAATAAACATGAGGGTACATTTTATGCCCAATTAAAGAATCTTAATTATTGCTTATGATTTTTTTATACTTTTAACATCCCCTCTTTATAATCAATATCCCAGCCTCCAAATTAGAATTTTTATAAAGGGTAAGAAAAAGAGCAGTTATTTTCAATGTTTAATGTCTGTAGTACAGAATTCAGCTGTGACTAGTATATTTAACAGCAGGATAGCATATATAAATCCATTTTGTCAAAATAAGGCATAGGAATATGTTTCATTATATGAAAGAAATGTTTAAGTATTCGAATGTAAAAAAAATGCTTTCTTTTTGATAGCATTTCATGTAGTGATTTATGTATTTATTCAGGAAACATTTATCGAATGCCAAATTCATGCCAGGCACAATGCCAGAAATGAAAACACAAAGATGAATAAGTCATATTTTTTATCCTTTACCCCTAGAGACTTCACAGTTCATAGGGGAGACCAGCTCATAAATTGTTTCAAATCAATGCAGTAATAAATACTGTGACAAAAGGGAGCATGGGATACTGTATAGGAAAAAGATGGGGTACCTAACTGAGGAGATAATATACCAAAAATATAAAGTAGGTCACGGGGTATTAATTAAGTTTGGAGTGTACTTGGCAAGATTATCATTTTAATAGAATGGAAAATGAACTCTGAACTTAGACCCTATTTGCCCAATCTCTTAACAACAACCTTAAGCAATTCCCTTTGTGAGGCTCAACTTCCTGTATCTATAAAATGAGACTACATAGAGGGATATAGTAAAAATAGTCCAGTGCTATAAAAGTATTTTGAACCCATAAGGCCCTGTCTACAGATGTAAGATGATATTAATATAGGCCAAAAGTGAATTATACTTGTTGCTTTGAGAAATGACATAGAATTAATGATTGCCTGGTTGGAGATCCATTT
This sequence comes from Talpa europaea, assembly GCF_964194135.1. Classification (NCBI taxonomy): domain Eukaryota; kingdom Metazoa; phylum Chordata; class Mammalia; order Eulipotyphla; family Talpidae; genus Talpa; species Talpa europaea. The sequence goes on from NC_140076.1 coordinate 16,754,237, forward strand.
TAGTAACTATAAGGAATCTATGAGAATTTTGAAGCTTTTTTGAATTCTTGATTTTGTTTTTAATCTTATGGTCTCATTACAATAAGATAATATATATGACTCTTATGTTTTTTTCCCCCCAGGCTGACATCTACAGACACCATTCCTAAAAGCAAATTTCTTGCACTGGGATCCAAGTTTCGATATAGTGGCCGAACTCAGGCTCAGACCAGGCAATACAGTGCTCTGATTGACAGGCCTGCCCCACACTTTGAGCGCACAGCGAGCAAACGGGCATCCCGGAGCCTTGATGGAGGTAGGTGCAGAATACTAGTAATTTCTTGTGATCCTCTCTTTAGAGAAAGATAAAAGAAGTACAATTATGTATTTGAAAATTAAAAGAATCTCAATTATAAAATGAAATGAACCTTATTGATTGTCTAATTCAGTGGAATCATCTTAAGAAAAGAAAACCTGAGTTTCAGAGAGAGTAGTGACTAGATCAGGTTTCCACTACTAGGTAGTGGTTGATTGAACACTACCAGAATTAGAATTTAGAAGCTCTAACACAGAGTAAAAACCTAATGTAGTATATTAGACTATAGCCTTATCAAACATTTTTAAATGGGTACTTTTTCAGCAGAAAAGAGGCGTTAGTAGCCTCACCAGAGCAATGATTTAAAAGTTTAGATCATTTTGTCATGTGGAAATTACAGGCAGAAAGAGGAATACTATTATTGGAATCTTCAAATTTTGTTTAAATAAAATAGGAAGTAAATAAGTTTCATGAGTGCATATACTGACAGAAAACCTTTCTGAATTTTTCTAAGGTAAGTCTCAAGGATTTGAAAGTATTGCTGAAATGAAGTACCAAACTATATTCAGTTCTTTATGCCACTAAAAAGAAAAGGTAACTAATAAATAAAAGTTCTGAAGGCAACTGCCAAAATAGAGTACTGTCAGTTACTTTTTTGAAGGACTTGCCAGTACATGGCTTCTATGCAATCTGTGAAAGCAGGGGGCATGTTACAGAAGTTAGGGGCTTGGATTCTGGATTCAGACCTGGTTCCAATCTCAACCCCTGCATTTAGGATCTTACCTTCTTGGTCAAATTACTTAATCTCTCTGTGCCTTTTTCTCATTTATAAAACAGGGGTAATAATAATGCAATACTACCCTAAAAGAGTTTTTTTTTTTTTTAAATAGAGGCATGTTTTATTTATTTATTTGTTTGTTTGCTTGTTCGTTTATACATGCACTGGGTACAGTCAGAAGCGCGGGAGGGTGAGAGAATTCACCAGAGCAGGGAGCAGAGCAGGCAGAAGGACCGAAGTACACTGCTGAGGGGAGTAGCGGGCGGCAGGAGAGGTCTGCGCGCCATGTGAGACCCTCCTCTGGTGGCCGGGGAGCAGCCGGGGATCGAACTGGCGCTGCAGAGGCCGCGGGCAGCTTCGCAACCCAGCGCTCAACCGCTGCGCCACCAGGGAGGCCCCCTAAAAGAGTTTTAATGAAGAATAAATGAGATGGTATATGTGTATGGTACTTAGCACAATGGTTGACATTTAATAAGTCAAAAATATTACCATCATTAAGATAGTGTTAATATTCTAGACACCGCATTGTTATTTAATTATTTTGTATCATCCAGAACCATATTTTGGTTTGTTGCATTATGGGAATGTATGTCAGAAACACCTCACTCAGTTTAAAGGAATGAGGAACGAGGAAGCCATTCTTGGAAAAGAGATTTCCCAAGCAATTTTGTTCTTCCATACTGCAAGTCAGGCTGTTTTCTTTCAGGTGTTTTTCTGTTGCCTTGACTGCGAAGGTACTGCTTTAATAGTAATAAGACAGATTGCAGGTTTTGTTTTATTTGGTCTCTATCACAAACCTAGGAATTAGACTGAGAGATTAACTTTTCCTAAAATGTGATAGCTGCTAAGTGGGTTGGTATGCAGGTTGGGTGAGCTTCAAAACCCATGTTCTTTGAGACACTTATTTATTCTTTTTTCACCAAGGTATTTTTATACATACTATGTGTTAGGTATTGTTCCACTCACAGAATATACAGCTGTGAGCTTACCGGCATAGTCTCTGACCTCATGGGGCTTATATTCGATGTGTCGAAACAAAACAAAACCATTTCAGGTAGCGATAAGTGTTATGAAGAAAACAAAGCAATAATGGGATAGAATGTCTGGGCTTGGGGGATGTGGTTTGGGGAGCTGTTTGAGATTGAGGAATCTAAGTATAGAATGTTCTTCTGAGGAGTCCATTAGAACAGACACCTGAATTATGAGAAGCTTAGATACTCACAAAATCTTGGAGGAGAAAATTCTGAAAGAGAAGTAACTATTATAAAATCCTGGAGGTGGGAATGAGCTTGACATGAGACTTCATGTCAATTAGTGCTGTCTATAAAGCTGTCTGTGCTGATGGGAATCTATTTTGTGACATCCAGTTTGGGAACCAGTAGCCGCAGGTGAATTTGAAATGTGATGGTGTAACTGAGGGCTGAATGTTAATTTAATAGCCACATGTGGCTATTCAGCATAGGTCTAGCTCCTAGTAAATGAAGAGAAGTAAAAAATAAGTTAAGTTAGAGAAATGGACAGGGGCCAGATAGTGCAGGGCCTTGGAGGCCATAGTATAGAAGTTAGATTTTTTTTTTTTAAATTGCAGTTGAAAGATATTAGAGGGAGGGATATGATCTAATTTCCATTTTTAGAAGATCACTCTGATTGAGGTGGGAGGAAAGCAGAAGTGTAGTTAACTGTCGCAAGATATAGGTGAGAAATGGTGACAACTTGGACTTGAGAATTAGCAGTGAAGGCACAAAATTTGCTCAGGGATATTCCTGAGCTCCTTGTCCAGTAGGTTACTGTACTTCCAGTTCACCTTAGGCTTGGGGAACCTGTTGTTTTTATTAATTTATACAAGTATGTCAGTGAGGAAAATTGAGGTTGAAAAATTTAAGCAACTTTTGCATGATCCCGCATATATTAAGTTGCAAAACTAGGACTAATCTCAGGTCTGCTGACTGAGACAGGGGACATGAGACAGACCATGTCCCCTGACTTTTCCTAAGTGGAATTTCAGTTACATAAATACTGTGCTGATGTATTCTTTCTTTCTAATAGCAAAATAACCAAAAAGTCAACTGTTAATGAGCTTTGGTGCCTTGAACAAATTAGAAAGCATTACTTACAGAAATATTATTATTTATAGAAATTATATCTTCATTGTTGTCATTTTTCTAGCTGGGGCCTCATAGTTGAAGATATTAAAAAATCTTCATGTCTCTGCCTCTTGACTAATATTGGCTAGTTCTTACTAAATTATACACTGTGTTCCTTGGGGGAATGGGAGATATTTCCAAAAACTTGCCTTCAGAATGCTGTACGAATGCTTGAGATTCTAAAACTAAAGTCAGTCAGATGACTCTAAAGGAAGCCAGATTATTGGTGACGTTACCATAGCATCACAGAGTTTTGGGGCTTGGGAAAAGATGAAATCATTTATTCCAGTCACCTAATTTTATAGAAGTGGAGTTGATCCAAAAAAAAAAAAAAAAGTAATTTGTCCAAAGTTAATATAGTTCAGCAGCACAAACTTAGAACAGAATCTACATTGCCTGGTAGCTAGAATAATCCTCTCTTTCCTTGCTGTATTCTTTGTTGTCTCCTTCCTATCTACATATTTTGAGAATTTTTTTGAAAGATGTATCATCTTAACTGGTCCTTACAATTACCACAGTACTTGTTATATTATAAGCACTTTGGTAAATGTTGAAAATAACATGATTGCTTCTCCTGTTTAGTTGAATGTGTGCAGAATTTTATGTTCCAAATTCCTATGTGATATTTTCTAAATATGAATCTTTTGTCAGCTATATACTCGTATAGATACTATATATACATACATATATACATACATATATATGTCTATTCTCTGTTTCTTGCTTTTTCGTTCTTTTAATGGTATCATTGGATGAACAGAACCTCTACATCTTAATGTAATCTAGTTGATCAAATTTTTACTTTTTTGCAAAGAATTTATGAGTTCAATTTAAGAAATCTTTGCCTACTCATGAGCATGAGCTGTTTTCTGAAACCCTTGTTATTTATATTTCATATTTAGATTAATAATCCATCTGCGTTTATTTTTGCATGTAAAATGAAATAGAAGTCAAAATTAATTTTTTTTTTGGGGGGGGGGCCTCCCCGGTGGCGCAGCAGTTGAGCGCTGGGTTGTGAAGCTGCCCGCAGCCTCTGCAGTGCCGGTTCCATCCCCGGCTGCTCCCCGGCCACCGGAGGAGGGTCCCACATGGCGCGCAGACCTCTCCTGCCGCCCGCTGCTCCCCTCAGCAGTGTGCTTCAGTCTGCCTGCTCTGCCCCCACTCTGGCTCTGGTGAATTCTCTCACCCTCCTGCGCTTCTAACTGTACCCAGTGCTTGTATAAATAAATAAAAATAAATCTTAAAAAAAAATTTAAAAAAACATTAATTTGTTTTTCATGTGGATATTCCATTGACTCTGTACACTGTATTAAAGATATCATTCTTTCCCCATTGTATTCCAGTATCACCTTTGTTATAAATCAAGTAACCATAAATTTTGGGAGTTTATTCCTGATCTAATCTGTTCTATTGGTCTCTGCCTATACCACACTGTCTTAATTATTCCAGCTTTATAACAAGTTTTTGTTTAGAGTTGTAAGTTCTCCAACTATCTTCTTTAATACTCTTGACCCTTGTTGTTTTCTTATATATTTTAGAATCAGATTTGCAGTTTCCTTATTTATTTTAATGGTTTATCTATGGAGTTTTTTTTTTTTTAAGATTTTTTTTTTTAATACAAGTGCTGGGGTACAGGCCAGGTACGCGGGAGGGTGAGAGGATTCATCAGAGACAGAGCGGGGAACAGAACAGGCAGACTGACGAAATACACTGCTGAGGGGAGCAGCGTGTGAGACAGGAGAGGTCTGCCATGTCATGTGGGATTCTCACTGGCCGGCCTGGATCGAACCCACGCTGCAGAGGCTGCGAACAGCTTCACGGTACAGCGCTCAACTGCCTGCGCCACGAGGGAGGCCCCTATCTGTGGAGTATATTTGGTACATAATGACATCAAGCAAAAGTAATAGTAATTGTATTACTTCTTTTCCAACTCATACTTTTAATTTCTTTTTTGCTTTGTTGCTGGCTAGAATTCTTGACAATTAGTATTCTTCTTGCTCCCAATCTCAGGGAGAAAACATCATCACTTCTTCATTCAATATGTTTGCTATAGGTTGTTCATTCAAAATGTAGCTACCTTTTATCAGATAAGGGCATTTTCTTTTATTCCTAGTTTCTTTGTGGTTATCATGAATGAATGTTGACTTTTAGCAAGTGCTTTTTACTTTATCAGATGATGTAATAAAATGATTTCCCTTTTTTGTTATGTGGATTGCATTGATTGACTTTTAATTGTTAAACTTTGCTTTCTTATAGTAAACTCAATTTGATCATAATGTTTTTCTTATAAAATAATTTTAGGATTTTTGCAACTATTTGCATAAGGGAGATAGGCCTATAGTTTTCCTTTCATGTAATATTGTGGTCAGGTTTTAGTATCAAGTCTCAACTTACCAAAATAAATTGAGAGAGATTTGCCTATTTTTCTGTTCTCTGAAAGAGCTTATGTAAAATTGATGTTATTTTTTCCTTAATGTTTGGAAAATTCACCAATAAAGCCATCTGGTCCAATAGGTCTCTTTGTGTGAGGGTTCTTTACATAGAGATTCTTTATTAGAGTCCTTTATTAGATAAAGGACTCTATATTATAGAGTCCTTTATTAGATAAAGGACTATTAAGATGTTCTAATGTTCTTGTTTCAGTCTTGGTAATTGTACTTTTCTAGGAAATGTCCATTCCATCTAGATTTTCAAATTTATTTCCATAAAGTTGGGTATCTTTTAATATCTATGAGACCCCTAGCAAAGTTCTTTTTTGTGTTCCTGATATAAGTTGTGCCTCTTTTTTTCTTCAGTAGTCTTACTGCAGATCTATTAATTTTACTAATTTTTTTCAAAGAACCACCTTTTGGTTTTGTTATCTTTTCTTTCTTTTTTTTTTTTAAGATTTATTTTTATTTATTTATACAAGCACTGGGTATAGTCAGAAGCGCTGGTGGGTGAGAGAATTCACCAGAGCCAGAGCGGAGAGCAGAGCATGCAGAAGGACCGAAGTACACTGCTGAGGGGAGCAGCGGGCGGCAGGAGAGGTCTGCGAGCCATGTGGGACCCTCCTCCAGTGGCTGGGGAGCAGCCGGGGATTGAACCGGCGCTGCAGAGGCTGCGGGCAGCTTCGCAACCCAGCGCTCAACCCCTGCGCCACTGGGGAGGCCCGGTTTTGTTATCTTTTCATAGTATATTTTTAAAATTTAATTTATGCCAGCTGTTTGTTATTTTATTTCTACTTTCACATAATTGTTCTTTTTCTAATTTCTTGAAATGGTTACCTATTGGTGTTCATTATTTTTTAAAATCTATCCTTCGGATTCAAGTGACTTGCCCAAGGTCACACACAGTTAGCAACAAGACTAGATATATAGAATCTAGAACTGTTCTCTGTTAAATGAGAGGACCCAATAAAAGGGGGGAAAACAATCTAGAATATTCTCCAAAACCTGTATTTTTTGCTATTCACTATGATAACTTCTTTTTTGTAGATGAGAATAATAAAAGGTGTTCATAGTCAATATTCATTGAGCCCTAATAAAGCAGGCACTGTTCTGAACATTTTGCATGTATTATCCTTTAAGCTTCTGAATTGCATATAAACTTGGGTAGGGCAAAATTTTTTATAGTTCTCTTTTCAAATGTCTTCTTTTTCTCTGTGCTATCTTCCTAGTATAAAAACTAGAAACAGTTGATGGGAACTATTTTTCTCTCCTTTTTCTATATCTTTCTCCATTCTTTATAATAGATTTTTTTTTCTCTATTATGTCCCCTCTTTTTTGTTTTTTAATGAATATAAAATCCTCTGAACTAGAGATGATATATTAGAGAATCGTTTATAAAAACCTCATTTTATTGATACAAATGACTATCCCCTTTCTCTTCCATTATATGCTCAGCATCTGCTTCACCAGCTGGAGAACTAAAACTGATTCAGATCCCATTTATATGATGGAGTGACGACAAGTCACAAGGATAGTAATAATGATGACAGGAACTTCTCAGCTTGTATTGTACTTTTGCTTTCAAAACATTTTCATATATTTTTTTTAAGATTTATTTATTTATTTTACAAGCACTGGGTACAGTCAGAAGCGTGGGAGGGTGAGAGAATTCACCAGAGCGGGGAACAGAACAGGCAGACTGACGAAATACACTGCTGAGGGGGGCAGCGGGTGGCAGAAGAGGTCTGTGCGCTGTGTGGGAACCTTGCCTGGCGGCCAGGGATCAAGCTGGCATTGCAGAGGCTGCAGACCGGTTTGTTCCCTGGATGCTGGCGAGGGTCCCACAAAAAAACAAAAACATAGATTCTTATTTAGTAGCAACAACCTAGTGAACAAGAAGCTTTCAGGATTTCTTGTTTTAATTCATGAGAAACTAGGCCACAAAAATGCCATGTTACTCATGAGAGTCATACAGCCAAGTACTTCTTTCATTTGGTGGTTGTGGTTGCAAGTGATCTTTGCCAGGAGCATATATCTGTATCATCTTTGGAGCTTTGAGACAAACCAGATGCCAGCTCTCACTCTTAGAAGCCTCATCTGCCTGTCATGGGCTCGAGCATTAGCTGGATTTTTGGTTTGTGTTTCAGGATCCACAGATGATTCATGTGGGTCCTCTGATCATGGACCCATTGATCCACTGCATATTGTTGTGCCAACACCATACACACTAGCAGAAGTAATGCTGGTAACACAGCTAGAACCAGAATTTAAGTCTTTTTTTACTCACTATGATGGTTTTGAGTTTTATTCTTTACTGCTCAAGTATGTAACTGTCTGAGATTTTTCTGTTGTCAGATAAGACCAAAATAATACTGAAATTAATGGGTCCATAACATTACCGCTGCCAGCACTCTTCTTTGTCTATACCTTCGGAAATGGGAAACAATTGAATGTTTAAAGTATTTTCTATATAGGGTGGCGCAGCGGTTGAGCGCTGGGTTGCGAAGCTGCCCACAGCCTCTGCGGCGCTAGTTCGATCCCCGGCTGCTCCCCGGCCACCGGAGGAGGGTCCCACATGGCGCGCAGACCTCTCCTGCCGCCCGCTGCTCCCCTCAGCAGTGTACTTCGGTCCTTCTGCCTGCTCTGCTCCCCGCTCTGGCTCTGGTGAATTCTCTCACCCTCCCGCGCTTCTGACTGTACCCAGTGCATGTATAAAAAAAACAAACAAATAAATAAATAAAGCGTGCCTCTATAAAAAATATTAAAAAAATAAATAAAATAAAGTATTTTCTATATATGTTAAGTATATGTTATGTTCTATATATGTTAAGTATATTTTCTATATATGTATTTTCTATATATGCACCAAAATCTTGTAATAGCTAACAAATGAGTTCATAAGGTTGGAGAACCAAAACATCTTCAAAAGTAATCACTACCCCAAACACTGAATACACTAAAAAGCATTGAATACTCTTCAGGGGGTGAATTATATGGCATGTAAATAAAGCTATTTTTAAAAATAACCCCAATCACTGTGATTCTCTGTTGTCATCCATAGTTTGAGTCTTATGGAGAAAAGGAAAGAACTTTGCCTCTTTCCAGGGCTGCCAGGTGATAAATTTCACTTGAATCACATGTCAGTGTAATTAATATAGTTAATTTTTGACCAAAATACTCATAAAATTATATTAACTCATAATAAAAGAAATATAAGTCTAAGGTATAACATTAAAAGTTGTTAAAATTTAGGGTTTTTCAAGTATTTTTCTATTCACTGACATGCCTTCTTCAACCACCCTATGTAATAACTGGTGTCTTCCACGTTTTACAACTGATGAACTTTCTGCCTCTTTCTAACTGCCAGTTTTCACACTTGTACCTACTTTTCCACAGACAGTACAGATTGGTGGGACTAGGAATGCTGAAGACATAAATCATTTGGCTCCACAATATTAGTTTTGGATTAAAATCAAACACAAGTGGCAAAATAACACATGGTGAAAGCATGGGCTATGTTTCTATGATGCCAAGCAGAGCTGAAATAATTCTTTGAGAGGAGGTGTGAATACACATGTATAATGATACTTTAACCCAACTGTGAGCAAAATATTTTGTCACATTCCCTTGTGTTGTTAGGTTTGGTCTGCCATCTGCCATTCTTGCACTGACTGGCTTCGAGCACTCATGAGTAGCAGGAACTTTGTTAGAAGCACAGAGTTTCCATCGAAAGATGAACTAGGGTCTTAATTCTGCTGTTTTTCCTATGCGTCCTCTGAGGAACGGTTTCTTTCACTGGATATCATTACAGAGTAATAATCATTTCTTTCTTGGTTTTGTATTTATGTGAATTTCATTTTTTTCTCTTCTGATTCATGCAATTCCTCTGTTTCATTTTATCTGTACTGCTTATAAATCTAAATTTATCAAGCTAAATTAAGTTCAATATGCTCATTTCGAGAAGGCAGGATAATTATGCAAAATAATTAAAATGTAAACATCTCAGTATTTGAAAGGCTGATAATCTGTTATCAGAAATGTTAAATTGTGTGGAAAAACACCTGCATTCTTAGCCACCTCCAGATAAGTGAGGTTATACTACAGATTACATAAATTTTTTTTTTAGTCCCTGAAAGAATGAGGATAAAAATCATTTAAAAAGTAAGGGTGTAATTGTTTTGTAGTAAGTGCTCTTAACCTTAAATACCCAATGCTTGAAACCATAACAACTGTTAACTACATGAAAAGATCAAGCTTTTGTCATTAACCTGTATTGTATATTCTCTCTCAAACAGTTTATGTATACCCTTTTCCTAAATCAAGGTTTCTTAACCACCACAACTTTGGCCTGTAAACATTAGACGCCAGTACCCCCTCCCACTTCTCTTTCCTTGCGACAACCAAAAAAAAAAATCTCCAGATATTTCCAGATGTTCCAGATGTCCAGCCCTAAATATACTAGAGAATAGGAGCTATTATACAAATTGGTGACTCTGCGAAAGGCTAAAATTCAAAAGGCTGTTGTTTTTTAAGGAGTAAAAACCAAAGGTTTTGAATTGATGTCATTTTACTCAAATGGTTTATTAAAAAGGAGTGTCTGGTTCAAAGGTAGACCCTTAAACAAGCATCAAAATTGTAGCATCTTATCAAACAAGCATCTCCTATCAGAAAATCCATTTATTAAGTTATTTTGTAATCACTCTAAGGAGACTACACAGAAGAAATCAGAATTAATCCTTTTTTTCCTAAATATATTTTTTAGGTTCCTAAAGCCACCTCTAACTAAATATATCTTTATTTTCAAAAGACTTCATGGAAGAAATCAGACTTAACCCTTTCCCCCCCTCCTGTCAACTACACTGCAGTTTCCTGAAACTAATAGATTACAAGGTTAAAGAATCGTGCCAACTTTTTAATAAAATAATTTCAGTTTCTTACTTTGATGTCTCCTGCCCTCTCCATAGCCCCACTTATGGAACATGATAGTCAGCACATTTTAGCTTTTCCATTGAGGGTACTTTTAGCTTTTTTGTTGCCATCTAATACCTGGCGGAACACTAATGATTTATTTTTACCTTCTCTATGATAGCCCCGTGGACACTTAACACTTCTATATGTCCTGAATTTAAAATTATTTCACCTGGTGACTTTGAAATCACTCTTGCCTTCTCTTATGCTCCCCCTCTCCCTTCCTCACATAACAGCAGCTGCTGATTCAGCAGACCGAAGTCCTCGGCCCACATCTGCACCAGCCATTGCTCAGAGTCAGGTCACAGAAGGCAGTGTCCCAGGTGCACCTCTCAAAAAACCAGTGGCTTCTAAAACACCGAAGGAAACAGTGAAGGTTGAAGTGAAAAGGGAAGAAGTGCCACCTGAGCAAATTGAACCAGAGCTCACAGAATCATGGAAGGTATGTCATAAATCCAAATAACTAGCTAATTCATTCTGATTTAGAGGTGTTAACTCCTTGACCAGGAAGGCTTTCAAAGTGGTTGATTCTTATAGAATCCTTACAGTTATTTTTTGCTCACTTTTTCTTAAAGAAGGTATCACCCATGAATTTGAAAGTATTTTCACAGAATTATATTATGAACATTATAAATTTCCCAGAAGTTTTAAGGTAACCCACACCTTGATCCAACTTGTATCTGAAAAAATGAGTCTATGGAACATACCAGCACTGTGATTGTCCATCATCATACAGGCGGAATTTCCACATTCTTTTTTAAGCTAGTAGATTAAAATATAACTTGATTTCCGAGCATTAATATATCTTATCCATATTCAGAGAATATCTCGGTACTACATAAAGCACATCTGTATAGTCTTAAGTAGCTTCACAAAAAGGGGCAGCTGTGTTATGGAGAGGTTATGCTATTTGAGTTGCTTACAAATTCAAGTTGATTGTACCCACAGTCACTGAACCTTGTTGAAAAAGCACCATTTAAATTAGCAGATTTCCCAGGAGTAGCAGTAACATATGTTGACAAGATTTTTTTTAAAGACATTTAGATAGTGATAGAGTTGAGGTGTTAGTTCCAATTTATTGAAGTAAGTACCAGTCTCACTGTTGACAACAGGATTTATTAGAAGCAGTCTTTATAAGAAAAATTATATATTCATAGGTCTAAGGAATTCAAAACCATCTAAGACCCTAGTCTGTGCTCTCACCTTGGCAGACGGACTGATCCTGTGCTTTTGGAGCCAGTTCAATAGCTGGTTTATCTGTAGCGCAAGTAATTTAAGCTTTACAAAATAATTTAAAACTACCATTTTATAAGCATCCATATTTACTGCATATTATTGATAAAAATCTAAACTCAGCCTTTTGGGTGGATCCCCCATCTTCCAGCAAATCACCAAATTGACAAACACAAAGGGAAGGAGGAGAGACATCTCTTCTGTGTTCGCCAGGCCTTTTAGAAAACAAAGAGCTGTTCCCACATTAATGCGAATCTGCAAGAGCAGCAATACTGTGGACATCAAGGGGGTGTGCACTATTTAAAAAGGAGTGTCCCATATGTTATCATGTGGTAAACCTGCAAGTGTCTGTAATGCTGCCCAGCATGTAGTTGGCATTGTTGTAAACAAACAAGTGAAGGGCAAGATGCTTACCAAGAGAATTTATGTTTGTATTGAGCATATTAAGCTCTCTAAGAGCCAAGACAGCTTCCTGAATTATGTGAAATAAAATGATTAGGAAAAAAAGGAAGCCAAAGAGCAAGGTAAGTGGGTCCAGCTAAAGTGCCAGCCTGCTCTACCCACTGAAGCTCATATTGGGAATGAGTGGAAAGGAGCCTGAGGTGCTGGAATCCACTCCCTATGAATTCCTGGCATGACAGGTGTGGTGGTAAAAGACCTCTGGGTTATTTTTTAAAAAATAAAAACCTTAAACTCAGAGAAGTGAAAAAACTTGTAAATGATCAACACAGAAAGTGTACTGGGATTCAGAGTAGAAATGACCCAAATTTGTTGATTACCCCTTGTAGAAAAAGGTGCTATAGATGGATGTGCTTATAATTTTGACAGTGTCACAAAATCTGGTGTTTCCTTCCATTAATGTTCTTTACATTCAGTCCTAGAGAAAATAGCATGGTGACATTGTATTCTGAAGCAGTGCTGCCAAGTGTGATTAAAAAGAATATGTCAAAACCACAGTTTTGATGAGTTTCTGTAAAGAGCTTAATGATACAAAGTGATTGATTTGACCCAAAATAGTTTTCTAATTTTGAAATATCCAGTGCTTTGGGCATTGCTCACTCTATTATGCTTCCTTTTAATAGTCTGTCTGGATTTATGTTGTTTATCCTTACTCAATTTGGGGTATAGAAGATGGCTATTACTAAAAGTATTTCAAAGTTAGGCAGGAGGCCTTAATATTCTCGCCCTACTATTAAGGATGAATCTTGCCCATTCATCAAACACATGGACTCCAACTCCCTAGAAAAGAAAATACAGCCTGCTGAATGTCGCAGCTGAGCCCTGTATGTGCTTATTTATAAATCAGACTTGGAAGCAATTGCATGTCTCAGGAACAATTTGTGTTGAGTTTTTTTTGATGTCTTGTTGTTTTAATAAACTTAAAGATGAAATGCCCTCCTTAAATATATTGATCAACTAACAAAATTGTTTGTATTTACCTGCTCAATGTCTCATGTGACTTATAACATGTGTGCTTTAAGTGTAAAGATTTTCCTTTGTTTCTAACACTCATGTATGTCATACATTGATATCTTCATTGGTAAATTTGTTTTCAAGTGTTGTTTAAAGTTCTAGATCACTACAGAAGGGAAAGCAAAAACATGGCCTATTTGAACCTATATTTTTTTTTATACGTAAGTAGGAAAATATTCTTCATGAATAGCATAATTTTCTTTTTTTGATTATTTGGCTATTCATATTACCTCTTCAGCCTTAAAATGGTTGGTGAGGTAGAAGATTGCTGTTGAGAATGACACCCCCTTGTAAGACTGCACCACGATGATTATATATATCAGCTTATTTCACAACCAGCTTAAAGATGCACTTATTTGGGCACAACGCTGTACATAGAAATCTGTTAACCTAAACTGTTTTTGCCACTTTATTTCTTAAATGTAGGTGGAAAAAACCCACATCGAGGTCACAGTACCTACCTCAAATGGTGACCAAACACAGGTTTGTGCCAATAGGCCACTTGTTTCTTTACCCTTCCCCTCCCAAATTTTTCTTCTCCCCCATTCCCCTTTCCTTAAAAAAAAAAAAAAAAAAAAAAAAAAAAAAATATATATATATATATATATATATATATATAAAGAAGGTTCAAACAAACTTCACTGAGCCAATATTTCATCATTTTTCTTTTTTTTTGTTTTTTTAATAATTGCAAAACAGAAGCTTGCAGAAAAACCTGAAGAGCTGATAAGAATGAGGAAGGTTAGCTATATTTCCTCTCACAAGACTGACATTACCATCACCCATGCTGACTTTGACAGTGCATTAAAAAGACAGTGATCCATTTTTTCATTGATTTCTCTTAATCAGAAATTATTTTAAATAGCTAATGTGTGTATATGCATATACACATAATACTATATGAAAGAAATTATAATCCTATACTATATATGAAATTTTCCATTAAAGCAAGCTTTTCAATGAGGAAATATCTTTTTAAACACAAAGAAATAATCAGTGAAGTCCAAACCTATCCTTTATGTTTAAACTTTATGAGAAATTTTCACAATGGCATTATAATCTTAGAATCATTGACAATATTTAATGCATACTTATCACAGAAACCATTATAGCAGCAGCTCCTAGAATTGTTATTAACTGTGGTTTTCTCTGCTCTGTGCTCTACTCTTCCCAACTAGAGGAGGATGAATCAGTTCTTCCTAAGTAGAATATTTGACTGATCATGTATAAAATGATTAGATTTTTCTTATGAAAGATATTAGGTATATACTGCAGTATTACCAAATATTAAATATGTCCAAAAAACTAAATGATGTTTTGAGCACTTTCCTACCCCATGTAACATGGAGTTTCAAAGATTCTTAAAGGCACATATCTTACGATAACCCTCAAACAGCTCAATTTCAAAAAAAAAAAAAAAAAACAGCTTGTTATGTAAGGCGCCAATGAAGCTAGGAGCACTGTCTATTTAAATAACATCATCATATCTTTTCACTGCTCATGAGCAAGGCCATCCATTTTCTAGTATGATCATGTGTTCTGTGTGTCCTTGTGGTTCTGTGACCATTTCATGTTGGCATATGCTGTGCTGTGGACATTTTCACTTAAAATATTTTTTTGGTTTGCCAATTTGCTGTTTTTTCCCCGCAAGAACAACATTTTAATTTTTTATGCTTTTCTGTTTTTCCCTCTTTCATTTTCACAGAAAAAGAGAGAGAGACTAGATGGTGAAAACATTTATATCAGACATAGCAATTTAATGTTGGAGGTTTGTATGAACTTGAAGCTTATTTCAGTTGGTTGCCTGTAACCCTCTGCACTCTTTGCTGATCTTTCTTCTTTCTATGCTGCATTTGGTTTTGCATGCCATTGCATGAAGGATTACTAGATTTAAAATGCTTTTGCATGTTGGTAAACATGAAGATACGCAACCTTCTCTCCTTCTGGCTCTTAGTTTCCATCTCTCATACTTATCTATAAAATATATGATTGGGACTGCCTCTGCCTCGCATGGTTCCATTTACTCACTTTCAGAAAGTTCTCAATCATTGTTAAAAATTCCTTGAATTTTTAAAGAATATAGATTCCTATATCCCAAACATCAAATTTGGTCAGTTTTCATCTTCTGAATGGAGACAGTGTAGGAAAAATGATCACAATTCAAAAGATTTTAAATTTGGGGCATACCAGATAAGAACAGGAAGTCAGTTAGAGGAAAAAAACTAAGATGCGGGAAGGCAAGAAGGGAACCTAGCATTTTATATGTAGTTAGTCTGATATAAGCTAGGTTAATAATAAAAACAGGCCTGTGAGTATAGGATTATTAATTTAAAGATGAGAAAATTGAGGTTTAGAGTAATTAGGTAATATCCCTATTGTCACAGAACTGGTAAGTTGATAAAGCATGGATTTAAGATAGGGTGTATCTAATTCTATTAAAGTATGATTTTTTTTTTCATTCAAAAATAGCACCTGTTGTCTGCCATAGGAATTGTTAGGTTATTTCCCTATTCAATATTGGTCAGATTTTTACTAGACATATATCGTTATACATTGTCTAGTTTTGGGCTAAGTATAAAACCAAGTAGAAATTAAGTAACTCCATGAGGAAAAATTAAGGAAACTGGAAGTATTCTGTGTTATTCACATTAATTTACACATTAGAAAAACACTTATATTGAAGCTGACCAGATTGCTTTACAATTCCCCTCAAGACAAAGCCCGAAGAAAGGGATGTAAACTCTAACATCAGCAATTTAACTTAAATATAAAGGAAATACAGATATAAAGGAAGATGACAAACATGGTTTCTGCCTTCAGGAAGCTTACAATGTAGGGAAGTGGGAGGAGAGAAATAATAAACAAGTCGTGATAAAATGATTGCAATTAGTCTAAAAGCTGTGAAGAAAATAAGCAGTATGTTGTGATAATAAACAGGATCTACTTTAAGTAGGATGGACAGGGAAGTTAACTCTGAAGAGATAACATTTTAAGCTGAGACCTAAAAGATAAACACATTCAATGTGGTAAACCAAAAGTTTAAAAAGTTTAAAGGAACTTTAATATAATGGCCTCTAATAATTACTAAACATTGTCTTACTCCTTATCAATATGTATATTTTGAGTGCCTGCTATGTATAAGATATTTTGGTAAAAGTAATGAAAATTAAGGCCAAGGCCTCCCTGGTGGCGCAAGGGGTTAAGCACAGCACTGTGAAGCTATCCGTAGCCTCTGCAGCACAAGTTTGATCCCCAGCCAGCCAGGGGGCTACCCACATGGTGCAGCAGACCTCTCCTGTCTTGCCTGCTGTTCCCCTCAGCAGTGTATTTCAATCAGTCTGCCTGTTATGTTCCCCACTCTGTCTCTGGTGAATCGTCTCACCCTCCACCCCCGTACCTCTGGCCTTTACCAAATAAATTTATATATTTATTTAAATAAATAAATCTTTTTTTAAAAAAAGAAAGAAAATTAAGGCCAGCCTTTGTTAATCATGTCTTGTGTGGTAGGCAAATGCCAAGTGCTTTATATACATTTACCTCATGCAATGTGAGGTTGTCCAAGGCTGGATCTAAACTTGAATATTAGATCACTTTGCATTAGCCTATAACAGAAACTAGGAACCAGAATGTTTCCTCTTCTAAAGTTAGCAAGACTAGAGAAGACTAGCAGATATCATTTGATCTTTTTGTACTCAGCATGTAATATCTTCCAATCCCAAACATGCCAATTTCTTTACTATCTCATTCGCTTAACTGGAACCTGCAGTACCAATCATATATTTGTCATTAACTCCATAAGGTGTGGTATGGCTTCTGAGACTCAAAGTCCTTGTGTGTGATGTGTTTTTTCCAAGTATTTCATTGACAGCCATAATAGGGGATTCCTAAATAAGTGTGTTTTTGAAAATTAAAACTACTAACTACCGTTTGAGAACATTTTATATTTAACAAAGTGTTTGGTTTGATTGCTGCTAAAATTACAAGATGATAGGCATCAAAAGTGTCTAACCTGACAACAACCAAAGTAATTTGGCTAACCACTGATTCTTTAGTTATTGTGAAAAAGTTTGTTGCCCTCCCTCCCCCCACTCCCAACTCCCAAGGAGGTTTTCTCAAGTTATCTGTCACTTTCACAGGTTTTTTTTTAAGCGTCCCTCCTTCCCCTACTCCTACCCCACCCCCACTAATGCTTTGTTCTGGCACAAATAAGGTCGGTCGAGTTCATTTTTAGATCTGCCGCCTCCTCCTCCATCTCCCAGAGAGAACCTGTAGCAAGTGTCTATGACAAATTCTATTTGGAACAGGTCCCTTTGAGATCTTAATTTTACTCTGTGCCCCCACAGGTTTCCAACAGAGCCAGCTAAGAAAGATGGAGAAAGTTCCCTCAGAAGCTACTGATTTATTGAAACATTTATTTCCTCAGGTTCCAAGTCAATCAAAAGCTAGGCAAGAAGAGTGACAGACCACCATTCTTTGATATTAAGAGGTTAACCCAGAGAATCTTGGTTTTACCATAGCATATTTTGCTCATTTTTGTTTTGCTCCATTTACACTTTAAACTCCTCCAAATGTGTTAAGTTGTGCAGATTTAATTGCAGTCAGGAGCCAGGTCACAGGGCCTCATATATATATATATATATATATATATATATATATATATATATATATATATATATGCTGAATGGGTCTCAGTTGCTCAGCCTATTCTGAGTCTTTGACCCAGCTTCTTCATATGCTTTTCTTTAATGAGGAAACATGCTTTTCTTGCTTTCAGCTACAACAAAAGTGCAAGCTGTCGTTTCCCCATGGTGAAGCCCATATTCATGAGTTATACTTACATTTCATCCCAGCAATAAGAGATACTCTTATGGGGGAGCGACAGGATTGCCCTTTTGGGATTAGTTTTTTCTTTAACTAATCTCAAAGCAAATATATATGGTTCAGTTTTGCAAAATATGGACTATTAAGTAAATTTTCTGAATGAAGAATCAAAATTGTGTCATGTCTCACTGATTCTTTTTCCTATGTTATTTTCCCTTTGACATTGGTTTTGAAAAAAATTGTATTTAGGTGAAGCCTATATTCCCTCCCCCCCAAAAAAAAAAAACAAACTTTAACAACATGTTTTGATTTGAGTCCTTATTTTTTTCCCCCAAAATGGGTTAGTTTCCATAAACCCCCCCCAAAAAAAATCCCAAAATTGACACAACATATTAGGAAATATATTTAGTATTATGCTTTTCTTGGATACAGAGCTGCCTTGATATATAATAAACACAGAATTTTTAGCATGAAGTGATGGGCTCCCACATATTTTGATTTCAAGCATAGATCTCAAGCATAGTTTGAGTTTTGGGTTTTGTTTTTTTGAGAACTATGTTGGACTGAGACTGTTTGAGTTTTTGTCTTCAAGTTCTATTTCCCAGATTATTTCTGGCCCACTTTCCCTTTTAAGTCATTATATACCCCTGTTACATAAACCTGAATTATTTAACCTTATTTTTGATCACTTATCCCTAGAATATCCCCTTTAAGAGTCCACCCCTAGTTGTCCAGTATTCAAATCTGCTAGCATATTTTAAGTTAATTGCATCAAGGAGATAATATATTTGACAAACTCTTATTAATTCACTCCCAATTGAAATTCCTGGAGGAAGGTCCCTATTTTGAAATGTTAATGGATGAAGTGAAACTCTCAGCCATTGGAAAGCTTAAGACTTAGTTTTTGTGAATAGTGATGGTAAAGAAGAAAAGTCATTATATTACCTTTGAGTTTCAAAGGTAGTAACAATCTGCCCTAGAGACTTGAGCCAGGAATTTCATTAATAAATTCCTTACGTCAAGAAAGGGCTATTCTAGTTTATCAAAACCAATAGCAGCCACCTAGTAGTAGGGTTGCAAAACTATTTCCAGGTAGAGAGAGGTATCCCCAAAGACAGAAATATTGTCCTAATTATTAAAGAAAAAGTCAAGATGCCAGAAAGTGGAATTGTCCTCTTACATAGAGAGATACTGACAGTTGCAATTCAGCAAGACACAGCAGTAATGGTGGGAGCTGAATATTTGACCATGTACTTCATTAAACAGTCTCCTTATTTATTGCTGTCTCCGTGCTACCTGAGCTGAGCCTACATCAGTGCATACTAAACTGAGGCTAAATGAGTTGTGGGGTTACCTTCTTGGGATGAGGAGATCTAGCACTGTGTCACAAATGGGAAGAAAATTAAGGAGTGAACTCTATGGGGTTTGAAACTAAAACCATGGGGTTATAATGCTTCACTGCTTCCAAGAAAAGCACCTTGTTTAAAAAAAAAAAAAAGACATATACCATGTTGTATATTTACAATTTGAATGCAATATATGAATTATAACATCTATCCTAGATGTGGTTTATTTTCTACCAGTGCCCACAGCCTGTGACAGGCTTCCCTTCATGTGTTTTTTCCCTGAGTATTTATTATAGTTTTGCATCTTTGTCCTTTAAACTATAGGATTTAGACAAAAGTCAAGAAGAAATCAAAAAACATCATGCCAGCATCAGTGAGCTGAAAAAGAACTTCATGGAATCTGTACCAGAACCACGGCCTAGTGAATGGGATAAGCGCTTATCCACTCACTCCCCCTTCAGAACACTTAACATCAACGGGCAAATCCCCACAGGAGAAGGAGTGAGTACTTTGTCCATGTGACCAGTTATGAGAATAAAATAAATGTTTTTGCTTGTTAATGTTATGTATGTGAAAGAAAGTTTGGAACTGAAATTTAGCTTTGATGCCTTACCAGTTCATTGTAGCTTTAAGGCATTCATAATCCAACACTGTACTTTTTTAAGCGATTTGGGCTCCTCAATCAGTTATAGGAGTCTCTTAGAGCTTCTCGAGGTTTATCAGATTCCAAGAACTAGCTCTGCAGCTGATTGCTTCTGTCTAGTGTGTGTTTACAAATTGACCATAAGCCAGTGGAACTTTATGTTCAAACTCTGCTGTCAAGGACCAGAGAGTTTACTAAATTTAGTAAGATCAAAATTGGAAAGGGATAAACATTTTTTTTTAACTTTATTTGAACATTTGCACAACTTAGAAATATCTGGAATGGTTGACCACAATTATATAATAAACTCATGAGGTCCCTAAGCCAGAGAATGCAGAACACCAACTATAAATGATAGTGTTTCAATTTTAGAAAAACTACTTATTTATTTTGAGTAACATCAAACTTTTAATGTGTGGTTTTATAAGATGGCCATAATTAGAGGGAGCCAGATACACCTTTCAGAGCTCTCCTTTATGTATCATTGTTGTCATTAGCTTTTTAGAAATATCTGAATCAATCTGTATAATGAGTTTATCTTAAAAGTTACCTTGAGCATATTTTCAAAAACTGTTTACTTAATCTTTAACCTATATGGGTTAAATATTTATAGAGTCGCCAAGACAAGATGAATGAATCTAATGATTTTAAAATTATATGCTTGTTATTCTCTTTGAAGTAATAGCATTTCCAGTTAGTTAAATATGGTGAACTGATACCTTAATAATTGGAAAAAAACCTTTGTTTTTATAATCATGGAAAACTATCCAACTTATTGCTTACTTTCTGGAACTGGAGAAGTTGATAAAAGTTGGTCCACTAAGGATATTTTTTTAATATTTTTCAAATGTGGTTAAAATTGGCAAACAATTCTCCAAATAGTGTTGAACCAGTTTTACTAAGAAAGACTGATTCCTGAATGACAGGAAGCGAAACAGAATTACCAGAGATAAGCTGCAGTTGTTTCTATTCACTGTCCTCTCAGCCTCCAATTGCCGTTATATAAATGTACATTAGTTTTATATTCTAAATCTAGGTAACATACCCTGAACTGAGACAGTGATTGCTTTCTAGAAATATTTAACTCTATCCATGCCTGGTTGCTTTTTCTTACTTGAGTAATCCTATCTGCAAACTATAACTGCATTTTTTTTCTAAAAGTTTTCTTTTTGATTCTGTTCAAGTAATAAAAAATGTTCAACTTCTTTGAAAAGTAACTTACTGCTCTCTTGGATAAGACAATATTGAATTGGTCTCCATTTCCAGAAAACATCTTATGTCTTAATAGAAACCCTTCAGAAATCATCTCAGAGCTGATTTGAGGAATGGTTGTGTCATACAGTGGACTTCAAAGAAATGACTTTTTATAAATTAAATTAGACCAGTGGGGAGTACTTGAGCAACTTTAACTCTGTGCTTATGTATATTACCCCCCTAAATGAATAATGGAATAAATAAGAACTGTACTTTGGTAACTTTTGATAGGACAATTCCACTTTCTGGCATCTTGACTTTTTCTTTAATAATTAGGACAATATTTCTGTCTTTGGGGATACCTCTTCCACCTTTGACAGCATTGTTGTTGCATTGTAAGGCAACTGAATTTTACATAATTTGTGTATAACCAGGTGAAGAAAACCTCTATCCTTCCCTCGGAAAGAAAGGTTGGTGGGCCAGAGGTAAAGCTGCTGTTATGACTTGTGCTTCTCAATCGGAATTTGCTCTTGTCATGGCATTAAGCAGATAATCCCCTCAGAACTGAACAGCAGCTGCTGAGTAATTTTTTTTTCTTTTGGCTATACTAGTAAATTCACACCCACAGCCTTTGGCCTAACACATAGCATTTCCACTGCTGCAGCTTTTGCAGCTTTCAATTTGCTTATTTCGGCGCATGGCTGGTTGAAAAAGCTGCATGAAGATATAAATATGTATTCAGAGAGAAAATGAATTTAATTGTACCCTATTCTTTTTATGTTGTCTTTCTTCTCCTCCTTTATTTTCATTTAAAAATCATTATAATTTTGCACCCTTTCTTTTCCTTTTTTTCTTTTTTGCTGACCAGTCCCCTAGCTACTTTCTCCCTGATACATATCACTTAGGGGTGTGCAAAGAACCAGTGTCAAACTTTCAGACTGATCAGAGAAGACTGGCTCAACTGAGAGAACTTAGGGCCAAGTTTTTCCTGTCATAGATAACATCTGTCCTGACTGGATGGCAGAGCAAAGAAACTGTAGTGGGACAAAAACTTCTCACTTGGACAATTGGGGAAAAAAAAAATTCCTTAAAAGTGTCAAAAATATTTGCTTAATGTGATGTATAAACTTTTATGATGGTTGTTAGTACTATTTTTCATCATGATTCTGAAAGAGGGGGAGGGAGTTTGCAATTGTTGAGATTTGTGGGATTTGGTTTTTCTTTTTTTCTGGATAGACCTTGGAGGCATATTTAAGCTTTTGTACATTTTTTCCTTTTGCTATCTTTAAAATGTATAGGATTAAGATTTTTATTCCCTTGAGCAAAAAAAGCTAACTACCATGCTGAACGAAAATGTTTTTTTTAAAGTCTATATGAGGAGATATGAGGATAACATTTTTTATTCTGCCATTCTATTTGTAATAAAAATAACTTTTCTGATGGCAAGAAGAAAACTTCATTATTGGCTTTGCCCAATTGATCTAAAAAAAAAAAATTGGCAGCACCAAACTAATGAAAAATGACCAAAAATTCATGTGTGAGTAGATTCAAAGGAGGAATACATACTATAAGGAAGTCCACTTTCCGGATTTCTGATTTTCATTCATTAAAAAAAGTTTTGAGATATCTTTTTAAAAATTTATTTTCTTACATCATTTAAAATTTTGGAGAGTATTTGATTTCTTCCCTCAGGTATAGTCCCCTGTTGAGATACTTTTATAGAAACTTTGCCAGAATAAATTGCCAAAGTAAAGAAAAATAAAGAATGTCCAAAAGACCTTCCCAAATCCTTTGCACATCCCCAAGTGTCATTTTTGAGCATTTTCCCATCTGTCATTTTGTTCATCTTTCTCTGTCTTTCTTGATCTTCTACCGTGAAAGCAGACACAGGAACGTGCTCTGTTAGTGCAGGATGAAGAGAAAATTAAAAGGCAAGCGAGATCTTCTGAAAGAGCCTTGTCCCAGCAAGAACATGAAGAAATTCTTCCCAAGGTTTCTATTCCAATCCCTGAGGATCACAAGTCTCTCAAAAAGTGCCACCTCTACTCTAGTACTTTTCCATCTCCTCGTATTCCTTTCATGATGTCTTTTCTCGTGGTTCTTGCGTTGGCTGTTTGGTGGTTGGTCTTTCTGTGATCGGAAACCAGGGTACACGACTGAAATGTCAAGACTAAAACCCTTGAACTTTTGTCATTGGCTTCTACTGTGTTATCACCTGTACAATGCCCTCTGATCTCAATTAGTTCAATATCCCACAGGAGCTCTTGTGGACATTTATCTGTCAATAAAATGTGATTCATTGTAGAATATATCTTGTGGGGTATAAAGGAGTAGCCATGGATTACCCAAGCTAGTCTTCCTTGATGAAGTTTAACAAGTTTAGACAAATCAGATTTAAGCATGTGGCAGGTTAGCACTTTCCCTAAAAGCTTTAACTCTTTTGTCCTGCATGTTCTTATTGTTTCCTATTGCTGTGTCCTCCTCTTCGATGTTTCACACAAAGCAGGATACTCCATAGAAACCTCTGATGGAATATTTTCCATATCTTCTATAGTCATTTGTGTGGCATGATCTCTATAGTATAAGAAAAAAAAATTCAACATGCTAACCTTTCAAAAGCCTTAAAACAATACATTCTAATCTAAGAATCCATAACCACTCCTTTTCTTGAGATATCAAACCAGTATATTCAAAGGCCTTTTTTGGAAAGGGCTTTTGACTTCTGTGGCCTTCTTATGTATATTTCTGAGATGTATTAGGACAAATGACTTTATTCTGTCTGGTGTAATGAAAAGATCTGCAAAGCTAAACAATGCCATCTCGTAAGTGAAGTGATGGTGATTTAAGGAAAATGGTGCTGGTGTCCCTTAGCCTCCAGCCAGGGCTGAATTTTCTCCCCATCTTTAAATGTCCTGGAACACAGATTTAATTCAAGATCTGTACAGAAACATACCTTCTCTGAATTAAAAGACTGTGTTACTTCTTTATGACATAAGTAATAATACTGCTAGAAACAATATCTAGCCATTATAAACTTACAGCATATATTGGTATACTTTGTTTTCACAATAGACTTTAAACCTGTTGGTTCTTACATTTGTATTCAAATCAATTGTTTTTAATTGATGGTCTTGTGAGTTACTGTTCTGTCGTGACAAGTATGTGTCCTCTGTTTGCATGTGGGTTTTTAAAATTTCCCCAAAGTAAATACAAGTGTGCTCTCTCTTCACAACACAACTTGGATACCTAACCTGTTATTTTTTTTAACCTCAATATTAATGAAATCTTGCATGTAGCTTGCTTTTTATGGCACTTGATTGTACCAATATGAATGATTTAGTTTATGTCTCAAATTTTTGTTTTGAAATTGAATTCAGAGGGTTATCAAACTGACATTATTGTACTTTGTTTTACTTCTCAACACTTTTTAGTTGATGAAACTTCTAAACCAGACTTTTTGTTTTAAGAAGATGATTATTAGAGCAAAGAAAGAGAACAGTAAAGCCAAGAATCTTTTGTGCTTCACACACCTTTGTGCTGTTGTCTCGGGAGACATGTAGAAATAACTCTCTGGTATTTCCTGAAAATTGCTTCTCTGTCATTATAGGCTTTCCCTAGAATGGGGAAAGAAGCAGGAGCGGGTTAAATTTAAAAATCTGGTGTATGTATATTTCATGTCACAGGCTATGTCTGTTTATAGCAAATATTATGTAACTAAGCAAAATATCGATTCACTTAAGAAAAGAGACCTCAAATCAACCTGAAATACTGCAAAATTACTCTCTAACATGAAGGAGATCACCATAAGTAACTCCCTTTTATCGGTGAAATAGAGATAAAGAGTTTTCTTATGAAATAATAAAACTATAGCATTGGTTAGTCTTTTAAATCTTTTTTTCAAAGAACTGTACAGGAAATAATCTTACAATTTTATTGATACTTTTATAACAGTTTCAGATTACATGTCCAGTTTTCATCCTTGTACACAGCTTTTTATTAATTAATACCGTAAACTTTACCTTGGATTTTGTTTCCCCTTATATTGAAATTGAATTAACCCAAGTCCATTAAAAGTCTAGTGTAAGCCAAATGTACTTTTCAGGAGTCCTCAGAGATCCTTACCACGGTCAGAGGAGAGCTTTCTTCTACTAATAGGGTAAGAATGGTCAAGAGGAGAAGGTTCAAGCCCTTGTACTGGATTAAGCTGGAAGTGCGGGCTCAAAAGATATACCCATCACATTATCAGAGGAAAAACATTGGACATTACAGCTCTGTATTACCTAAAGTTAATGCTGCTGATATTTGTAACACTAAGCCGGTAAATGTAGTCTTCGTTTTCTTCTCACATCACATTCCATTCTCAGTATCAGAGACAGATCCAAATAACTGTGTATTGGTTTTGCCCTGGTTCAGCTTTTTAATAGCATTCATAGTAAAAATACCTATTTGAACTGAAAGTATCGATATAGACCAATAAAAAAAACTCTTGGGTTTTTGCCTTGGTTTTGTCATCAGTCATTTCTAGGGTATCTGTGAGAAGTTCACTTAACTACTTGGTGCCCAGATTCTCTTTAGTAATGTGGAGACAAACCTGCCTCATGAAAATGAATTTGTAACATGTTCTAGGAGCCAGAATTTGTAACATGTTACTGGAACCAGAAGTTCTGGTTGTTGTTCAATTCTTATTTAGCTTTTGGGACTAGGGGGGGTGGAAATTAAAAAGCAAAGAAACATGCATAAGCTTCTTGAAATTCTAAATATAAAAGCAAGCAGTTTGTCTCCATCTACCTCTTAATTGATACTTGACCAAGCACTACTAAAGTTAAAAATATCTTTCCAGATTTATCATATTCTTAAGCAATTCATCTTACCCATGTACTTAGAGAGGACCATGTTGGAAAATAAAGCCTCAGCATCTATATTTTGGAACCCATCTTTTAGCTAGTTTCTTAGGCCAACACTTGAAATATAAAGGAGTTTTGGTTTGCACAGGCCAATTTCACTACTTGGTTACACATAACTTCAGTAAAAGTTTTGAAGGGAGAAAGTAATGGTTTTGTTGACTAAGATTAGACTAAGGATTATCAGTGGATTTGATTTCCAGTTACCATTGTAGATGCTAGTACATTTTTTTCTATTAAATATTATTGTAAGTTTTGCTGTGAAATTTCTGTGCATATAAGTTAATTCACCTTCTCCTACTTTCCTAAGTCATTTCTGTAATACTTCCAAGAGAAGCATTTAAAAGGACCCATGAGGTTCAGTTAGTTTTAGAAGGCATTACCAATCAAAATTTAACTTGGACTTTACCAGTGATCATGTATTTACAAAAGGAAGACAAAAAATTTAAAAATAATATGAAACTCTTTCTTATTGTTGCTTTTTTTTTTTTTTGCTAACACTATTGAGTATAAAAATTCTCTATTGAATTTTCTTTCCTTCTCTTCATAGAAATTATAAAATTCCAAACTTCTTTATAGCATTCTCTACCTATCGAGAAGGACTTGTTCACTGTTTTTATTAAACATAAAATTTTGGGGTTTTTTTTCCCTGCATTCAGATTACCACCTGTTGTTTGTAATTTTGACACAAGAAACAGAGACAAGTTCTTGCTTTTAATCTCTGTTTTGCATGGCATGCAGGAGAACCAGCCTGCCCCCTCTGCTCTGTGATGAATAGCCATGGGGCTGCTCTCATTTCTGCTGCTTTGCTCCTCCGGTCTCAGGAATTCCATTCTCTGCAGCAGAATGACATGCAAATAGACACATATTGGTGCAGATCTGGAAATGCATGCCTGAAGGGTGTTGGAGTGAGGGAGCCATATAAAGTTAGTTTGGAAGAGGAAGAGGGATGGCTGTGATCAACAGTTCCAATTTTGTGAAGTATTTCATAAATGAAATTCCTGTCACACCAAAACCTGAAAGACAAATGGAGAGTGAGAGAGAAAGTGGTTTAGTACTCCCACAGATTGGAGATACAGGCTAAAAGCTAAACAGTTTTAACAATAGCCTAACTGAATGTATAGGCGGCAGGTTAGTGAGGAAATAGATGCCTTAGGGTTGCTTCTCTTATCATTTGTGATTGATGTCCTAGAGGGCAGTCCTCCACTTTATCATAGTCAGAATCCTGTTTGGGGTAAGGAAGGGAAGAAAGCTAACGTTTCAAAGGTGAAAAGGCTGGAAGGCATAGTCTTTGAATGCAATAAAAGATGCAATTCAGTCTCCTCTACTGTCTCTTTAACAAACGGTTTTCATATGCCCAGGATCCCATCTCAGAACATGAAGAATAAGAATTAATGGGAAAACATGGTTACTTCTATCCATTCATTTTTTTCATTTGCTACTAGCAAGGCATTTTGCTATGTATTAAAGGGATGCAAAGAGGTAGCACTGTCAGAATTTTAAGTGGATATGTTCCTAATCAAACTCCTTTTCGCTTTAATGTTTGACTCTTCTGTACATCATTTAAAGATTTAGAGACCTTTTGGAGACCAAGTATCTTCCCAGCCTATGACTAAATATTTCCCAAGATATGTAACACATTCCATATATGAACAGTGCTAATTTTCACATACAAATCATTCATATATTAAATTAAAAAAATCACTTTCTCTGTAGCTTTTAAAACTAGTTCCAAAGCAGGGTATTCTGAAGAATTTTCTGTCTTCTTTCACATTATAAGCTCTTCACATAGTGAGAATTCCTGTCATGTTGGAATTAGTCAGTTCTTGCCTTCAGATGACCTGCCATCTAGATACTTCCCAGTCTTCCAGCCTCTATTCTGCTTTCTTCCTTTCTTTTTCTAGATTTCATTGTTTTTTTTTTTTTCAATCAGCTCTTTTTCTTTCTGGCCCTGTTGTGTATGGGTTGCTTCCCTGTGGTTTATTCAGCTTTAAGTCCCTACCCATTGACCAGCTCTCTCTGAAAGAACAATTTGAAGTTCCTGGAAATCTCAGTTTCTTCATGGATAACACTTGGGATTTTTTTTTTTTTTTTTTTTTTAGGTAAAAGAATCAGGATAGGACAGTTTTAGAAGCTTCTTGTAGCCCAGAATCTGTTGACAAGAAAGTGTCATTATAGTTTGTGGAAACATATCACAAAAAACCTGCATTCTAAGTTTGCTTGGCTATCTGACAGCCTAACCTTTACATACTTTAGCACTTCCAAGTGATTTGATTTATACTGGTGTGATATAAAACTATGGAAACTAACTTTTTAACTTTCTGATTATGATGTAGAAAAAGTAATACTACAACAGTTAATCTATTGGCATGTGTTCAATTCTCAGAATATTAATGTTTTAAATCACCTTGGAGCTCATTTGAATTATTTGTACCCAAGTTTTTAAAATAACTTTTTTCTCACCAACATAATCAGTCACTGTAACACATACAAATGTCACATCTGTTGGAAACATTTTTAATAGACTGAATTTGCCTTTTGTTATTATTTTTTTAAAGCACTCTACAAATTAGTCGTTATTAACCATCCAGTATTTCCACTCTGATCCTGTTGAAGAGTGAAGAATGGCGTGGGTGTGGTTATGTGGGTGTTTGGAGAGCTTGCTGCTGTAATGTAAAATTAACAGAAGGTCTATCACTTTATCTCTTACTTGACCTTGGATAAACCTTATCATTCTCTCACATTCTTAGATTCCATTGTATTGGCCAGGAGATTGCTTGAAACCAATACTCCCCATTTTGGAATGGTCTCCTCACTAGCTCAAAGTCTGTATGTACCTTGTGGTCATCTCTGAGCAAGATGAAAGTTTTGCAGCATTTCTTCAGTCTTGTCCATTTTAGGAATTTTTGAAAATGTTAACATGGAAAACAGTTTTCATTGTAAAGTTTTTTTAAAAAAAGAGTAGTTACAGTTAGTTAATATCTAGTAATAGTTTCCTATTGTATTTAGTTCTATGGAACTGATTTGCTGTTTTCTAGATATCAGACCAGGGCATAATGTTTTTCTTAAATGCTTACTACAGCTTTAACATTTTTGGAATGGGAATATGAGAAATTGTTCCACTAAATGATCAGTTTGTTTGTTTTTAACTATTATAGTTTCCATCTCCAGATCTCCACCTCAACCCTTCTTCCCATAATGAAATACATTTGACCAACCGATGGCTTCTGGTCTCCTAGATTTGTTTAGTATGACCTTTAATGTTTGCCCAGTCACTTTGACTTCCATGGCTCTATTCAGGTTTGAGAACACTCATTTGGTCTGTGGAATCCTTGCTGGTGAGTGCAGAGTTAAGGCAAAATTTTCTATTACCCAATAGCTAAAATTTTGCATCAGGCACTGATTTTGAAGCTGATTGCTTTTACATTCACCTATTCTGGGGATAATCTAATAGCAGCACAAATTTAGGAAATTATAAAAACTGTGTTTGAAGGGTAATTGTCATTGGCAAATCTTCTTGCCGGCATGTGTGAAAGACTGTATCATCGAGAGATTTTCCTATAAAGAGCAATTTAGCTGCTCTAGTTTAATAAAGGCCAGCATCTTCCTAAATAAGCTCCTTTATCCATATGTAATCTTTATATGCAAATGAATACCAGTGGACCATGAAAATGACTTTGAAATTCACGGAGAAGCTAGTAAGCACCACAAAGATATATCAATATTTCAAGCTAGGGACCAATAACATACAACTTTTTGTTTTTTTTAAGTGAGGGAAGGTGTAGATAAGAGAGAAGATTTAGAATGAAGAGAAATGTCTAAAAAAAAAAAAAAAAGGCACGATAGAGAGGAAAGGTAAAATTTTTAAATCATCTTTGCTATCCCATGCTTACTCTGTCGTTAGCTTATCCCCAATGTGAGTGTTTGTGATTTTAATGTACTTTGATTGGCCTGATTTTTCCATGGAAAGTGTACCAAAGCTATTATTTGTGAAACTTTTGGGGGTAGGGGCCCAGGGATGTGTTCCTTTTTGGAAACTTTATTCTTTGTTTGTGTCCTTTTTTGGCTGAAGAATGGGCTACTACTGCTTGATTTGTAATTTTAATGTGCTGTTTACATGTGGGTTTATACAGGACGTCATTACCATATCTGATTTGTCGTTTATTGCAAGTGCCCATTTAAAAGCATTAAACTTAACAAACTTTTAAACAAATCATCAGGTTAATGTTCCTGATTATTATCAACCAAGGAAAACAATTATATTGTTAATTTTTCAAAAGAGAAGTAAATTTACAATTATCAGTAATATATTAATGTATTAAGACGTATGTTTTGTTTTTTAGAGCTTTTCCCAAAGCATATAACATGCTTTTCTGAGACATAAACTATGAATAGAGAACAATGTAGAAACAAAGCACTCGCATTAACTGATCTTATCAGCATTGGATTCTACATTTTTTAGTTTGCATGTTGCAGATCATTTGGGGGTATTATTTAAATACAGTGTTGATAAATTAAGTGACTGTAATATTTATTGTTTACTTTAGTTAAGAACCAGGAGCTGGACTCTTCTGCTGGGTATCTTCCTTCTGTGCTTAGCAAGATAACCGCGATTCCTGCTGGTTCTATGGGCATTTGCAGTGCAAAGCGTTTCTTACTGGGTTTGCAAAGCAAGGGTAATGTGCTCTGTGGGTGTCTGTGTGTCTGTGCACACCCTTTCTCCAATCCCATAGCTACCTTCTGCTCACTCCCTTTTTCTATCAAGACTTTTTTTAAAACTATATAAATTGTGTTAAAAGTCTAATGAATCCCTAAATCCCTTTTTTCTGATGTATAGAAACACTGATACAATTTTAATGTGTTAACTTTCCCTAAGGTATTTGCCTTTCAACAAGCCTCAGAGTCATTGAAAAGATGATAGTGACATTAGAGAGCTGGTCACACGTGAAGCAGTGTTTACAGTTTATTTAATAGAATGGCAAACTAGAATGAGAAAAATGTAAAAACCAAAGGGAGTTTAATAGGTTTTGGTGGATTTAGTGTTCCTTTGTGTAAAATGACTACAAAGGTAATACACTAAATCTCAGATTCTCTTTTTATGAAAAATTTAATTTCAGGAAGCCAGATCTGTGGATATTAATAGAAGGATATGCTTTCAGCTTAGAAGCAGCAATAAATATATTCAACTTCAAACTGGTTGTAAATTTTGTGACTGATCAGAAATATTTCCCCTATTTTCTTTCTTAAAAGACAGTATGTATGTATGTATGTATATATTTGAGGTATATGTACCTCTAAACTGGTAAAAGTGGCCTGTTCAATGTTCTTTATGAGGATCTAGATTCAGGAATATTAAATCTTCTAGTGTACGTATCTTAGTTCTTTATCTATCATAGTTTTTTGTTTTTCAAAGTTCTGTGTGTTGATAGTCTGTAAAATATGAGGACCTGGCTGAGAACTTGCCAGAAGTTGCCAAGCTGGCAGGATGGAAGGTGATCAGCCTTAGTTAAATCCAGTCTTGGAACTAGATGTCTTTATTGCTCTGGCTCATGTTTCTTTGCCAAAGATAATATTTTAAGAAAGGTAAACCATTCTGAAGTGAAATATAACAGTGTTGGTCTATAATCTAGGATTATTGTTCAGGTCAAGTTGGGGGATAATTGGATCCTTACATTTGATATTCCTAGTTGACTTGAGCAAGACAGTGATCATTCCTTGAGTGTCTTCACTTATTTCAGAGGCTGATATCTAATAAGAAAATTTACTAGGAAATTAAAAACAGAAAGAACCACATTTTTATTCACATTGCTGAGAAAATCCTTGCCAGCACTGTGTCAGAACACATTAAACAAAAATGTAATGAAGCTACACCTTAAATTTGAGTTACTTCTTTTCCAACCAGGTATATTAAGTCTGTCGTTATAGACTTTAACTTTCAAAACCAGCTCACTAAATTATTAAGATTTTATATTCGGGCCTCCCCTGGTGGTGCAGCGGTTGAGTGCTGGGCTGCGAAGCTGCCCACAGCCTCTGCAGCGCTGGTTTGATCCCCGGCCGCCTGCGAAGGTCCCACATGGCGCAACAGACCTCTCCTGCCACTCCCACTGCTCCCCTCAGCAGTGTACTTCGGTCCTTCTGCCTGCTCTGCTCCCCGCTCTGGCTCTGGTGAATTCTCTCACCCTCCCACGCTTCTGACTGTACCCAGTGCTTGTATAAATAAATCTTTTTAAAAAAAAAAAGATTTTATATTCTCCATATAAAAGATATATATTTTAAATTTGGAGATATATATTTTAAAATGTACTTTCGTACATTGTTAATTTTCTTACGTCATTGCTAATTTTTGTATAATATTTGATTTCTCCCTTAAGGTGTAGTCCTCTTAGTTCTCCTACCAGCACAGCACCTGCACCAGTGATCCAGTCACCACAGTCCCTTGCACTCTTCCTTCCCCTGTTTTGATCCCTTCTTTTTCTCCTTCCCTGATGGATGCCTCAGATCGCTGGTTAGCTTGCAAGTTTTATCTTTGTTTTCCACCAAAAGTCTAGTTTCCATTATTCTTAACTGTTTAAAAAGCATAAAGAACATTAAGGATTTATTAATACTTCCTTCATAAATTGTTTACCAAACTTCAGGTTTTACAGATCACTTCATTATGGAACCAGATACCAAAACTTGCATGAGAAAATATTTTAATACCAGTTTTTAATTTTTTTTTAAGATTTATTTATTCATTTATACAAGAACCAGGGTACAGGCCAGATACGCGGGAGGGTAAGAGAATTCACCAGAGCCAGAGCGGGGAACAGAACAGGCAGACTGATGAAGTACACTGCTGAGGGGAGCAGTAGGCGCGGCAGGAGAGGTCTGCGTGCCTTTTATATTAAAGTAATGCATCTTCATTTTAGAAAGTATAGGAAATTCAGAAAAACACAGAAAAATTACGCTATTGGCAGCCCTATCATTACTATTTTAGTGTACTTTTATCATGTATATAACTATCCATATAGGAAAAAATCTTTTTAAATGGATAATAAATAGAACATAGTACATTATCAAGAGGAAAGTTTAGTTTTTGCAGCTGGCATACTTGCATTCTTCCTCATTCCATCATCTAAGCATGGTCCTGAGATGAAAGTACTTCCCTGAAGTCCAGTGACCAGGATGTCAGTGATACTGCTGTCTGTACCTGGTCCTTGTCTGCTCTAGAGAAAGATAGGATGGGAGATTCTCTTTGTCCTTTATATTGCCACCCAAAGGTAAAATTGACTGTCACTAAGCAGGAAACAAGTGATCAAATATGTGTGGGGAAAATTACCGCAGAGGCTCTTCAGAAAAAAAACCTACGTGACTTGCTCATGTAGCAAAATTTTAGAAAAATTTCAGGGATTTACTTTCATTGTGATGCTTAGAAGATAGTCTTGTAAGCATAACTGTGGTTCTTTTGATAGTTTGTACAAATGTGTAAGTTCCTTCACAAATAACCTGGAAAGAAAAAGACTCTGGATTGTATTTAATGGATTGGTAGCTGAATACTTAAAGACCTATATTCTGCTTTTAATATCAGGAATCTAAGTCAAGAGAGAAGTAATTTATAATTCAAAGGCACATGCATACACAGGGTTTGATGATTCTGACACATAATCCCTTTGAATAAGTAGCTTATAGAGAAAGCCTTTGGAAAAAAAATTCCAAAAAAAAAAAAAAATACCGAATTATTACACTTAGCAGAAGCCATTGACTTTTTCAGTGAAATGGAACATCTTCAAATAGTGTTCCTTCTCAATTAAATATTTGTCTAACATTCTTGTCGTATTCTTGATCCCAACAAGAGAGCATTGCAGTACTTTATGTAGGCAGCTGACCTTTCTATTGTAATATCGTTCCTCTTATAGATTCTTCCTTCAGTCCAAATAAGCAACATCTGAATTAGCACCGCTGACTCACTAAGTCTCAATTCTGTCTGTTACAGTGGATGGGTCCAGGCACAGCCATATATTTATTCAGATCCCAAAAAAGATCGCTTTAAAATTTCTGGGCCAATTTGGTATATGCAGTTGTTCAGACTCAACCCAGTGACCCTTACTGAAGGTCATAACCAAAGGCACAACACTGTCAGTTAAAATTCCTCAGTGATGTTACCTGCTAAATTAGAGGTGTCATAGTTTTTTTGTTTTTTCTTTTTTTTTTTGTGGGACCCTCGCCGGTGGCTGGGGAATGAACCGGCGCTGCAGAGGCTGCGAGCAGCTGCAGAGGCTGCTTGCAGCCTCGCAGCCCAGTGCTCAACCACTGCGCCACCAGGGGAGGCCCTGTCATAGATTTTTCATTTCCTTTTTGCCTCAGTCTTTTCTCCTGGCTTTCCAGCCTTCTCCTTATTTTTTTTTTTTTTTTAAGATTTATTTATTTATTTATACAAGCACTGGGTACAGTCAGAAGCGCGGGGAGGGTGAGAGAATTCACTAGAGCCAGAGCAGGGAGCAGAGCAGGCAGAAGGACCGAAGTACACTGCTGAGGGGAGCAGCGGGCGGCAGGAGAGGTCTGCGCGCCATGTGGGACCCTCCTCCGGTGGCTGGGGAGCAGCTGGGGATGGAACCAGCGCTGCAGAGGCTGTGGGCAGCTTCGCAACCCAGCGCTCAACTGCTGCACCACCGGGGAGGCCCTCCTTATATTTTAAAGTATAGTGTTGACTACTAAAATCAGACTCTGCTAAGAGGACTTTGGACAATCATTGTACATCTCAAAATTATAGCCAGGCTTGATATATTCTTTTAAACATAACTCGATAAGTCCTTTGGTCCTGTTTGCAATACTTTCTGTTGCTGTGGGAAGAAGTAGACTTTAGAACCAGAAACAGACCTGAATTTAAATCCCAGCTTCATCATTTAATAGCTCTAGTTACTTAACCTTTCTGTTTCTTCATCTATCAGAGGGTGAATTCATCCAGAAATGACGATTTTCATAGTGAGGTTGTGAAAAATTAGTCAGTTGTTAAAGTGACTAGTGCAGTACCTGGTAAATGGTGAACAACACACTAATGTGAGTTTTCCTATAATTTTGCTAACATAGGCGATAAAATGCTAGACTAGACAATGGATCTGGTCAAGTGAGTGGTTTTTATGTTCTTTCTAAACATGCCTGCTTTTTAAGTTTTTCAATAGCATAATGCAAAATAGAAGTTCCTGAGTCACCTGGTTTCATTTAGTAAATTTTTAGCTTTTTAACTGAACATCTGTTATGTGCCAGAAACTATGAGAGATACAGAACTAAGTAACAAATTTTTACCGCCCCCCCCCCCCAGGAGTTCATAGTCTAATGGAAAAGACAGATGACTGAACATTTTTTGTTTAATGGGAACAAAAGAGGAATGATAGCTAAACATACTCTAGCCGTCAAGGGAAAACTTTGACACTTGCCCTGAGTGTGGACTCCTATTGACAAGATTTACAAAGGCACGAAGGCTACAGAAAGTGTGTTATGTTCTAGAAACTCCGACTAGTTTTGAATTAATGGAGAGAAAGATGAGTATGGAGATATGACAGGTGAAGCTGGAGAGAAGAAGTTATACCTTAAAATAGTTCTAGGTCTTACTAGGATCTGAACTTTAACCCAAAGAACCATTAAAGGGTTTTAAACTGGAAAATAGAATTTTCAGTGTTTCATTTTAGGAAAAAACACTTTAGCAGCAGAATAAAGGATGCATTCAAAGAAAGTTTGTGATGAGAAGGAAGAAAGAGAAGAAAAATAGTTTAGGACATTATTAGTAAGCTGAGTGAGGCATTCTGAGAACATAAATGACAGTAGTAAATGTGGAAATAGAAACAAGCAGATGGATACGGGAGATATTAAAATGGAATAGAAATGACCTGATGATGTAATCTATGGGGTTTGGTGGATAAATTTAATGAGGGTATTAAAGGTGATTCTCAGGATTCTGGCATGAAGACAGGAGGGGTGATTGTGCCATTTTCCTATATAATAGAAATGACGAAGGAAGTTGGAGTGGCAGGATCAGGCAGCAGCCGAGATGAATTTAGTTTGGGGCATATTGCATTCCATATGCCAAGGGGATGCCCGGTAAGCTGTTGACTGTGTTGTTCAAGGGATCTGGGCAACAGAGCCAACTGGAGAGGCTGACTTGACCATATGTGAGAGTGTTATAAGTGGCAGTCCATCCAGCTGTTACCAGTTTTCCTTTTATTTCCAACAACTAATACATATTAGATGATCAGTAAATATTTGCTGAATTGATAACACAGCTTTTACTTTTGGACTCCCCTGTATGTGCTTGGACAGAAACTGATTGATCTATCTAATTTTATGCAGCAATAAGCAACTTTGGGCCAGGTGGTGCCGACCTAAGCAATGTTTAATTCACAAATGGCTTCCTGATCACAGACAACCACTTATCACTTGAGCGACTAGGACAAAATAGGCTTTTACTTGATTATCTTAGGATTTTCCTGGTTATTAATCAGCCTTCTCAGTTGTGACAAAATTATTTGGAGAAGTCATGAATTCCTCTCCATGTGAATGGATTTGGATACGATATTCAGTGTTATTAAAATTGAATAGATTATTAAATTGCTAGCATAGAGTAATTTGAAAAAGCCTAATTTATTTATTACCAGCTGATCCATTTTTGGACAATTCCATAACAGCTTGTCTGACTCAAAAAAAAAAAAAAAAACAGTGAAATAAGTGCTCTGGAAAGTAGTACAGTATGTTAATAACATAACAAATTAATTCTAGTGACCCCTAGGCCCTAGCATATTGTAGGTGCTCAGATAATGTTAGCTAAATTATTTTTTTAATTTATTTATGCATATAAGAACTGGGGTATAGGCCAGAATTGGGGGGGTAAAAGGATCTACCCGAGACAGAGTGTGGAGCTGAACAGGCGGCTTGACTGAAATACACTGCCAAGGGGAAGCAGAGGGCGAGTCAGGAGAGGTCTGCTATACCATGTGGGTCTCTCCCTGGCCGGGCATCAAACTCGTGCTGCAGTGGCTGTGGACAGTTTCATAGGTTGCCTCCTAACCCCTTGTGCCAGCAGGGAGGCCCCTTAGCTAAATTACTTTAGAATTCACAGGGTTTATATACACATGTTCCTGTGTTTGAGCCTCGGAACCGTGAGTCAAGCCAAAGTAGTATTCTCATTTTAAATATAAGGAAATTCATATATACTTGGCAAGAATATTTTATGTATTTCTGATATATCTACAGACAGAGACAGTCCTTTTTGTCATCTCTCATTTCCGTTTTTCAGGTCCTGAGTAATATTTATAACCAGGCAATGAGAGACCTGCCTATCTGAGTTCAGTTTGAGAACTGAGATACTCCTTGAATGTTTGCAATGCTCTTGAATGTTTGCCGTGGCTTAGAAGTACCATCAGCCCGAAATTCTTGAGAGCGGTGTATCTTTTCTTGCCTTACTAGCCCAGTATAAGCGGGTTTACAAATTAAAGAGCAGCAGTGATTTTTAAAATAGAATGCACACTGCATGGTTTCACTACTGAGATGGAAGCTGGTGCAAGCATATGTCATTTACTCCAGGAACACCTTTTTAAAAGATTCCCTCATGAAGTGTCTGTGTATGTACTATGGCAAGAGGTTGATTTCAGGCCTGAGTGGCTTATTTACAACTTTCTGGTCATCACAGCGGTTACTTTTTACAACATTTGGCTTCTGTTCAATTGTTCATTTTTCAGGCAGCCCATAATCTTTTCCTACTTAGTGTGAATTCCTTCTCTTCCACCTTTATTGCCTTTCTTTAAACTTGAGGAGTTGGTCCTTCTTCTGGGATGTTGTCTTCTCGCCCACGTTGTCTTGGAAGTACTTATTTTAGAACTGTTTTCCTGTGGTGTAGCCTGGGAGGCAACGCTCTTTGTTTCCAGGATTTCTCTCTCACAGGGCTCAGAAATGGCGTGTCATTAGTCTGTGAAGAGATACGGCTCAGCTGCTGGGTCACTTTTATCCTGTTTACAAATATATGTTTCACTGTTTTTTGATATTATAATTCATGCCATGAAAATGACAGGAATAAATGTGTGTTGGATATGCTCAACTCTAAATCCCTGCCAACCAAAGACTAGATTTTAGCTTCTTTTAGGGTCTAATGTATGTGTGGTTTGGAAATCTGAAACATTTTCCAGTGTGCATAGTAATGAGTTAGGTATTTTGGAGTACAGGGAAGCCCATGGTAATGTGAAGTACTTGGCACTGTGTGAGGTACATTGAAATTATTTCTCAGATTAGCAATGTTATAGAAATATGACCTAAATGAGATTGGAACAACTTAAGCTGCTGACATCTTTTTTTTTTTTTTTTAAGATTTCTTTATTTATGCATATAAGAACTTAGGTGTACGCCAGAGGTGTGGGGGGGTGAGAGAATTCACCAGAGAGAGAGTGAGGAACAGAACAGGCAGACTGACTGACAAACACTGCTGAGGGGAGCAGCAGGCGAGGCAGGAGAGGTCTGCTGCGCTATGTGGGTAGCTCCCTGGCTGGGGATTGAACTTCTGCTGCAGTGGCTGCTGATAGCTTCATAGTGCTGAGACTTAACCCCTTACACCACCAGGGAGGCCCTGCTGTTAACATCTTTAGTGAACAGTTCTTCCTTTTGATAAGCTAAGATTCTTGGTTTATATTAGTATTAATATTTGTGAGACCTCTTAACAATCATTGTTAATTCTCAGAGTTCATTATATTCCCCATTTATTCCTAATCTTCTTGCTTTTGTATGTGTTCATTCATTTGTAGAATATAAATGGCATTCGCACAGAGGAGGTGGCTGCTGTGGCCAAGGAGCCATCTACCAACCTCATCTCTGAATGGGAGGGCCCCAAGCAGTCAGTAATTCCTAGTAAGAACCAAATGGCCACCCCATCGGAGTCTCCACAAAGCACTGACTTTGGTTCCCTCTCCATAAACAGCAAGGAGGCTGAAGAGAAGGCACAGGGGGCAGCTGGCTCTCTTGATATTAAGGAAATGCCAAGAGACCCAAGAGGGGAATGTATAGGAGTGGAGGAACAGGCCAGTGCCTTAAAGTTCTCAGTAGCATCAGCTTCCTCTCAGCTGCAACTTGATGGAAAAAAGGCAGAGAGTAGTGAAGAACATGTAACACCAGGAGAGCCTCTTGGAAAGCAAAATGGATTTCTTGACTCTTGTGTGGGTAACCAGTTCTCCACCCTCATTCGAAGTTTCCAGGTAGTAACTGCTACAGTGATAAAGATCCAATGACTTACTTGGGAGAGGGCCAGAATCTGTTCTGTGTAGGAGGTGGTGGTGGTGGTGGTGGTGGTGGTGGTAGTAGTGGTAGTGGTGGTGGTGGTGGTGGTGGTAGTAGTAGTAGTGGTGAGGATAGTAGCCTCTGCTTTTTTTTTCCCAATTCACAGAATAAAATCGGAACCCTTGAATTACTTCTGAGACATTTATTCAGAGATATTAACTCTGTGGCTACAAATGCTTTCTCCCCTTAACAAAACTAGTGGGAGTGAGGCCATCTGTTTATCTTTATGAAGCCAATGTAAGTGTGTTCCTCTTTCCCTTGTTCTTATATCTGAAGAGGTGAATTTCTGAGACATCTGTGATGAGGAGCTTCAGTGTTCTGAGACCATGCTCAAACTTACAAATGCTTTTAAGTAAAAGGGGTAACTGATGTTTTTAATGAGTTTTCAGGCCCCAAATAATTATTTACACCTTGCACCATATAGTACACTGCCCACCACTCCCACTGCCCCCACTCACCCCGGCTTCCATGATCACAGTCACTAATCTCCTGTGCTGAGGTGGGTGCCACTTAATTTATTACAATCAAATAGAAGTTTTAGGGTGATTTATCATCTTGGGGAAGGTGAGCTGTTAGACAAGCAGCCTGTGATATTTTACTACTTTCGTTCTTCTGAAATTCTGAGATTAATCACCAGGTGGTGGTTGAACTGATTATTTTCTTTCCAGTTTCCCAAATGCTGTTTCTTCTCAATAATCCAAAGTGAATGTCTGACATTGATTTGAAAGAAGTTAATGAATTCCAGAGCATTCCAGTGCCACTGCTGTTTCCTGTACCATTCGTACTTAGTGGAGAAAATGTGACTGATTTTCTTAATGATAATGGTACAGTCACAAGGACAAACAAAAGTCAACGCTGTTTAGCAAATAGTTTTATATTCAAATTCTGAAGGTCAGTCTGAGGTGGTTTATATCACCAATCATAATTGATTTTCTGGCTTTGCATTAAGCATATGGAAGTGATTGCAGTGATGCTGTTCTTTAATATCCCTCATGCTTTCATACCGTCTTGTCGGGACCTCTGTGGAGTGATGTCCTAGTCTTGGGCAGAGATGGAGCTAGCCCTTTGCTTTCTTAGATCTGTCACTTTGCTCAAATCAATGTCAGAAGATTAGCTCTCCACAGCCTTCAGTAGAGACTCCTATAACTGTTTCTTTACTGCTTCACAGCCTCCCCTGGTGAAGACTCAGACGGTCACCATCTCAGATACTGCCAATGCTGTGAAAAGTGAAATCCCAACCAAAGACGTCCCCATTGTCCACACTGAGACCAAGACCATCACTTATGAGGCTGCCCAGGTAGGACTCGGCTGGATGCTTCAGACCCCAAGGCTGGCATGAACGTGATAAATTACCTTCTTTCCTCATGGGGTTTCTAATCGGGTGCTGTAAATAAATGCTTAGTTCTTCTGGGACAGTTCTTTTTAGAAGAGGTGACAAGATTATAGAACTGTGACTAGCCCAAAAAGTACTTTAATAAAAGCAAAATTGTCTGGGATCTGACTACTTAGATCCACTCAGTACTGTTAGGAAATGCAGTCTAGTACGATGGTTAGGAACACTGGCTTTGTGTCAGACAAACCTGAGTTCAGGTCCTGGCTCCTCGATTTACTAACTTAAGCAAGTAGTTGAATGTTTCTGAGCCTTAATCCCACCAAACTCCCTCCACACCATGAGGTTAGTGCCATGATTTTGTTAGGAGGATTATATAAGATATAATACTGTGTGGAACTTACGTGAACATCATATCTGATATCATAAAAAAAACTGTCATAATTATAATCAAATTAATATAATTAAAGTCACATAAGAATGTATTTAGGGCCTCCCTGGTGGCGCAGCGATTGAGCTCTGGGTTGCGAAGCTGCTCGCAGCCTCTGTAGCACCGGTTCGACCCCTGGCCTCTGGGTGAGAGTCCCACATGGCGCGCAGACCTCTCCTGCCGCCCGCTGCTCCCCTCAGCAGTGTATCGTCAGTCTGCCTGTACTGCTTCCCGCTCTGGCTCTGGTGAATTCTCTCACCCTCCTGCGCTTCTGACTGTACCCAGTGCTTGTATAAATAAATACATAAATCTTTAAAAAAAATTATTTAAAATTTTTATTTACTTCCTACTTTCAATAAAATTTCTCCTTCATTTTCAGTAGTTTGAATGAACTGGGATGGCTTTATACTTTAGTTCAATTGTTTTTCTTTGCTTTTTTTTTATTCGTAGAAGCCCAAAATAAGAAAAACATTTCTCTCTCTAAACTGAGCTGTTAATTCATTCCTGTAACAGATTTTTGTTAAGTATTTCTATATTAGGCCAAGGCCACGTACATGGTATACATAGGCCCTACCCTTCAGAATTACCTTCTAGTAAGGAAAGACATGCATGCAGTAAAAGACTTAAACGCATAAATTTCAGGCATTGATAAGTGCTATAAAGAAACTAAAACAGGATAAAGAGTCAGTCCTTATGGGATCACGTGAGAGGTATCTACTTTGGGGCTGAAATAGTCAGCAGAATTCTGATTAGGTACCATTTCTGCTGAAGCCTGCATGATGGGGAGGCAGCGGGTGAAGCTCTGACCAGGTAATTTCAGATCCTTTCAGTTCATCTTCACATCACCATGAATTGGATGATGATACTCTCCTTCAGGAAACAGTGCAGCTTGTCAATGAAAGGCATTTACTTTGCAGTTAGACAAACAGGCATGTATCCTAACTCATGAACCAAGTGGATAACTTTAAATAAATTGCCAGTGTCTCCAAGTCTCTGTTTCCTTGGCTGTAAAATTGGAATAATAATACCTACCATTAGAGAGAGAGAGAGAAAAGGAAAAAATACTACTTACCATCACAAGATTTGGTGTATTCATAGACATTCAGTTAACACTAGTCTGCTTCCCCCTTCTTTCTTGTGGTCTGGGGTGTGAAATTTGAGTTTGGTAAATAATAAAAAATTGCCTGAAGTTTTTAGTACTGGTAATAAAGAGGCATAATTAAAGCACTGATTTTGGAGGATGATTCATAAAGCTGTGTGCTGAATACAATAAGGTGGGGGAATGCCTGGAGATAAGAATAGGACTTTGGCAGATCTGAGGAGAAGCTTGTAGAGAACTGAAGTGCAGCCTGAGGAATGAGGAGAAAGCTTTGCCAAGAGCAACAGAATTGAATGAATAAGACTCGACAGTGAAGGGCTTTGAAAAAGGAAGGAATCGGAAATTACTTTAAGATTGTGCACACTCTTAGCCAGAGGACATAGGCAAAGAATTACCTACCTTTGAGAAAGAACCCTTTAAGTCATCACTATCATGGAAACAACTGAAATGTTCCCTCAACTGGGAACAGGTTAAATAAATGATGGTACCTTTTTTTTTAATTCTGATGGGAATAATGTGCATGATAAATTAGTAAATGAAAAAGCACAGTATAATGTAGCATAAATGACATGCCACTATGCAGAGGAGGGAAAACACTCTACAGGAAATATAGTTCTGTGTCCTTGATGTGCATAGGGAGATGCTATTTCTGATCAGGCCCTCAGAAAACAAGGCACCCAGGGGTGGCCTCCGAGGAAGGGATCTTGGGCTGCAGCACTGTGGTCAGGGGTGGGAAGGAGACTGACCTTAGACCATGCACCAGCTTAATGGCCTCAGAGTGTGCATCTAAGTTAAGTCATCACTACCAAGAAGTTACCTAAATGTCGATCAGTAGGGAACAGGTTAAATAAATTATGGTACATTCAAGAAGATAATGGTATTCTTTTGGGAATAATCTACATGATAAATTGGTAAATTAAAAAGCTAAATACAATATATGGTGTGGGTAATATGTAGAAAAAAGTGCCTGGCACATAATAAGCACTAGATTATTATTTGCAATTGTTATTATTCACCATAACGATTTCTGCTTCTGTTGTTATTATCCTGACCAACAAGTAAAGCCCAGGAACTTTCTTTTTTTGGTCCACCATTCCCTCGCCTTGAGTAACGTGGCGAAAGGAGATGGGAATCGAAGCAGGATTGTGTTTGTGTGTACATGCCTGTATGTGTGCCCCAGGTAAAGTGTGCAGGTGGTGAAATACAGAGATTATACATGATCCATTTGATTTGTTTTGACAGATGTACATACCTGTGTTACCAGGACACATTCGGGATAGACATTTCCATTACTCCTGAAACTTTCTTCACAGTCTTTTCTAGTCGGTCCTCCCTCTCTGGGCACTGATTTCTCCATCGCTTAGTTCTGCCTGTTCCTGGACTTCATATAAATGGAAGTCTACAGCAGTACTCTTTCGTAGTTGTGTTTTAGATTCATCCATGTTGTTTGAACTCATAGCTCATTGTTTTTTACTGCTGAGTAGTACTCTAGTGTATGAATGTAAAGTGTTTATCCTTTCACCTCTTGATGGACACTTGACATGATTCCAGTTTGAGTCAAATGTGAATAAAAGTGCTATAAACATTCATGGACAAGTCTTGCTGTGGACATATGCTTTCACTTATCTTGGGTAAATACCTAAGAGTGGGAAGGCTGGGTCGTAGGGTAAGTGTATGTTTAACTTTATAAGCAATTGTCAAAGCCACAGTACCATTTTGAGGAAACACGGGCAAGAGGGTCAAAGAAGAGAGGCCCCATGTGGGAAGAGTGTAGATCAGAAATCATAATATTGTCTCTTCCATCTTCCAACTTCTTCAGAGCTGGAAAAGGAGGGTGGTGGGAGGAAGAAAAAGAGTCACAAGTTTAGTAAAGGAGGAGCCCTTCAAAATGGGTTAGCCTTCCTGACACACAAATGAATTTCCTTATAATAATTTATAAAGTATTTTTGTGTCTAAATCCTTTTCACCTTCACAACAGTACTGTTTTGTACGCAGAGCACATCAGGATTGCCTGTTATAAATGGGAAAACCAAAGCTCAGAAGTCAGAATGGGGCCTCCCTGATGGCCTAGGAGTTAGGTCTCAG
Organism: Talpa europaea; assembly: GCF_964194135.1. NCBI lineage: Eukaryota > Metazoa > Chordata > Mammalia > Eulipotyphla > Talpidae > Talpa > Talpa europaea. Next base: position 16,798,696 of record NC_140076.1, read on the forward strand.
CATTATCACTGCAAAGGCCCACCATGCAGACCTGAGTTCAATCCCTGACCAGGGAGCAGACCCACATGGCACAGCAGACCTCTCCTATCTCACCCGCTGCTCCCCTCAGCAGTGTATTTCAGTAAATCCACTTGCTCTTTGCCCCACTCTGTCTCTGGTGAATCCTCTCACCTTCCCCCCCACCCCAGCACCTCTGACCTACACCCCAGCTCATCTACACAAAAATAAATAAAAAATCTTTTTTAAAAAAGTCAGAATGGCTTGCCCACTAATCATCATCTGAGCTGAGACCCACACCCCTGTCTTCAGACAAGTTTCTTGCCCTAAGTCCTAGTTGAAACACTTACTGCTTTAGAACTTTTTTTTTTTTAAGATTTTATTTTTATTTATTTATGCATACAAGAGCTGGGGTGTAGACCAGAGGTGCAGGGGGTGAGAGGATTCACCAGAGACACAGTGAGGAGCAGAACAGGCAGAGCTACTGAAACACACTGCTGAGGGGAGCAGGGGGCGAGGTAAGAGAGGTCTGCTGTGGGGCCAGCTCCCTGGCCGGGGATGAACTCCTGTCACAGTGGCTGGTGACAGCTTGATAGCACTGAGACTTTAATCCCTGCGTCACCAGGGAGGCCCCTACTTTAGAACTTTGACAACTAAATTAACCTCTCTGGACGTCAGTTTTCTTAACTCTGCAGTAAGTGAAATACTAGAACCCATTTCAGATGGTGAAGGATATAATTGAGATAACAGTTGCATTATGTAACCGGTACTTGGCAGGACTACAGTAAATATTTCTTGAGTCTGAATCTAAGGAGCTAAGGGGCCTGGGCTGAGGGGTGCTAGTGGGCCAGCCAGTCACACATCTGGTATGTTGGTGGCACGTGTGTAACACTACCGCTTCTCAGTCGTGTCCTTCTCTTTCCTTCAGCCTCCTATCTGGACGGGAACTCAGCCAGGGACTCTTCCTAATTCTCTTCTCCTCCTTCTGTCCTCCCACCACCAATATCTCGAAGTTTTAGCTCAGTAAATGTGGTCTCCTCCTGTTCATAAAAAGTTCGGAGTCCCTGCTTATAATACAAATGACTTACAAAAAAAGGCAGAGAAAGATAGTAACCAAACATTTTTACTGCAGGGTTCTTTATGACAATAACTGCAGTTCTCCAGCTCCCCCTCTAAGACAGTGTGCAGTACCCGTGCCAGGTATTTAAATAGGTTGCTATTATCTGAGAAGCACGTTGCTGGAGGCAGACTCCATCCTCCTACTCTTGGTTGTTTCCATCTTGGTCATGGGGTTATCAGCCACTCAGAGTTTACCAATGGCCAAAATGATTGCTGATAATGTTCTTCAGACTGTTTGGCCCCTGCCAACCATCTCTTCCCTTTTTGCTAATGTTATTTCTCAGCCTCATCATAATATAATTTTGTAGCCATAGAGTAAGCTCTAGAGAAACAAGAAATAGCCCTGCTCCCCATTCCCTATATAGATTACTTATAATCTAACATTTTAAATACTTCTATACCTCTCTTAATAAGGAGACCCCATTTCACTAATAGTTATATTGTCACAGTGTCATTAACACATGTGCGCCTTAAGGGACAGTTCCTACCTTGTTGGCACCAGTCTCCCATTTCAGTCTTCTGAGAAGGTTGCCTGAGACTCCCTGGCCTCTTCAACTCCAGCAAGGACCTTTCCCAGTCCTTTCTGGAAAGTTCTGCCTTGTGATTCAGAACCTACCCATGCCTTAGCAGCAAAGAGTTTTCAGTTTTCCCACCTTGGGAAGTATGATGAGAACACCATATTTGTAGCAAGGACAGGTGTCACTTACTGCTTGTATTCTTGGAAAAATCATTCACCTTTTCTGACTGATTTTTCTTACTTATTTTTCTTTGGAAGTGCTAATAAATCTCTGCCCCATTTATTTTTTAGTAGTTGTGTGAGCATCAGGAAAAATAATGTTTTGGAAGGTATCTGTGAACTATTAAGGCTGTACACATGTGTGTAATTAATATCCCTCTTGTTGAACTATCTACACTCCAGCCTCCCCTTTCTGATCCACTCTCATTGACCCAATGCTAGGGAAATTGGGCCCATTCAACTTCTTTAAATGGAGTCTTATTTCCAGGAAATTTATTAATTCAAGATCAGCGCAAGGGAATTGGGCTTTTGCTTTAGGGTGGACAGCTGAAGAGCAGAGTTGCATCCTGCAATATTGGCCCCCAAAACTTCCTGAGAGGCCTGGTGATGAGCTGTGTTTCCTTCTGCAGGCTGATGACAGCAATGGGGATTTGGACCCAGGAGTCTTGCTGACCGCTCAGACCATCACCTCCGAGACCACAAGCAGCACCACCACAACTCAGATTACCAAGGTAACAGCAGCTAGACCTTCTTCCTGGGATCTGTTCGCATGCCAGGCTAGCTGCCTCTGCAAGAAGGACCCCAGCCTCAAAGCAGGGATTTTCATCCCTACAGAGCCAAATTATTCCAAGTGTCCTAGGTGACGTTGCCCTGCTGCTTCCTCCAGCATTGAACCCAGGCGTGTTCCTGCCTGCTTATAGTCTCAAAAGTCACATGTGTTTGTTCTCTTGACATCCTGTCTGTCTCTGGTCAGTGAGTCCCATATCTAACTGTGAAGGTAGATTTAAAAAGTCAGTTTAAGGGCAGAAAGGACTGGTATTATTATGCAACCATATTTTTGAAGCCAGAATTCAGAACTCTGGGTCCAACAAAGAATTTTTATGTTATGTCCAAGGTCAAGAAACTATAGTTTGGGTCCTGAAATATTGGAATTATTAGAATATATGTGGAGGGCCTCCCCAGTGGCGCAGCGGTTGAGTGCTGGGTTGCGAAGCTGCCCGCGGCCTCTGCGACGCCAGTTCGATCCCCAGCTGCTCCCCGGCCACTGGAGGAGGGTCCCACATGGCGCGCAGACCTCTCCTGCCGCCCGCTGCCCCCCTCAGCAGTGTACTTCGGTCCTTCTGCCTGCTCTGCCTCCCGCTCCCGCTCTGGCTCTGGTGAATTCTCTCACCCTCCCGCGCTTCTGACTGTACCCAGTGCATGTATAAACAAACAAACAAATAAAAAATAAATAAATAAATAAAAACATGCCTCTATAAAAAAAAAAAAAAAGAATATATGTGGAACAAGAGGGAGAAATTATCTAAAATTAGAACTGCCCCCAGAAAATCAAAGACAGTCCATGTTTGTTATAACACAAGAGGTAAGTGCCTGTTCTTGTAAGCAACCTAGATTCCTGACCAAGCTCTGTCATCAACACACAGAAACTAGAAGCCTGGGACTTGATGTCTAGAGCTTGGTTTTCTTCATCTGTCAAGTTGGAAAACTTACTCCCACTGGGGACATTATTTGAAGATCTTTGACATCAAAAATATGAAAATGCTCTAAAACAGGCTAATTTCAAGCTGTGTGATATTTTTGCTCATCATCTTCTAATTTTTTTCCTCTTAAAAATAAGATGTACAGGAAAAGAGCCAAAAGAAATACCTATTTGGTTTACTTGCTGAATTTCTGTGGTGTCCGGGAGGGGAAAAAAAGGGAAAGGTAAATAAATAGAGAATTGTAACTTTCCGTTTAGCTTATTAAAAATGTTAGCAATCCAGGGAAAGAGCGTTATGCTCGTTTCAGACAGTCCAGCCAGGATTTTGGATAGCAGGTGAGAAAGCTATCCTATAAGTCTGCCCCCACCCCCGCAGGTTAAAATGTGGAGTGGAGCTTCCAGAATAGTCTCTTGCTCTCTCTCCCTCTTTCTCTCCCCCTTCACCTCTCCTTCTTTTCCTTTCTTCCAAACATAACCATCTTTCTTTGGTTTCAGACTGTAAAAGGTGGGATTTCGGAGACCCGGATTGAAAAGAGAATTGTCATCACAGGAGATGCCGACATTGACCATGATCAGGTAGGACTGTGCGGAGATGCTGGGCACAAGGGGTGCTGGGCATGGGGGTGCTGGACGCGAGGGATGTGGGGCATGGGGTGCTAGGCACAAGGGATGCTGGGCGTGGCGGCCCCCGGGCAGCAAGCCTCTGGATGCAGCGAGTGGCTGGCAAAAGACACCTCTGCCAGCATCATCTCCAAAGAAACTCCTTTGCTGCTCCAGCTCTTAATCAAGAAGGTCAAAGGGAAGCAGAGCACAGAGGCCTATGGGGTGGGGTCCACAGATTGGGAATGCAAGCGAGTGTTGTGAAAGAAACAGACTTTAGACTCAAAGACTCGAGTTCAAATTCTCATCCTTACCATATTTAGCTCTTCATACTGTGCGCCTCTGTCCTCATCTAGAGGACGGCCATGGTGGCGTCCTCCCTCGAGGACATGGTGAGAGGCGGTAGACACAGGCTATACGGCGCATGCCTGTGTGGGTGGAGGTGCTGCTACTCCAGGCTGTGTGCACCCTCGCCCGAGCCAGGAGCCGGAGATGGTGTCAAAACCAAGGCTCAGTCTCAGCCCGCAGAGGGCTATGCAGCTGAGGACACAGCTGGAGGGGAGCACAGTCTGATGGACTAGAAATCAGGAGACTTGAAACCTGATTTCTGTCCTAGATCTATCCCTAGCTTGCTGTGTGACCTTGGGCAAATCACTTTGCCTCTGATTTTTTTTTCTCTTAAAAGAGAGTAGGTTGATCTAGATAATATATGGGCTCTGCAGTGATAAAATTCTATGTTTTTATGTTAATTAGGCACTAATTGTGTGCTACAAGCAATTAGAAAATAATAAGGTCAGAATTAATGTTCCCAATTCTCTGCTGGGTGAAGTTAGAACAGTCAAGCTGCAGAGAAGAGGGGGTGGAAGAGATTGTATGCAAATGCTTCTGGAATCATTGACAGGAGTGCTGGAGCAGTAATTCTGTGGCCTTTATGCTGAGTGCCTTAAAAAATAACTGAGCTGCATTGCTGACAGTTCCCTTGGTAGCAGGGTTGAGACTTACACTGACCACCCTAGGCCCAGGGGTCCAGCAACAAGGCTGCAGATCCCAAGTGGGAGGCCTGGCAGCCTGTTTGCCCCTGTGCCATGGATCCTGTGCATGTCCAGCCTGCACCCACCTGCTCAGGCTGTGTGATGTGGGCCCCTGCTCTGTGCACAGTCTGTGCCAGACAGCAAGAGCGGCGGGCAGAGGTGTTGGGGTATGCAGTGAGATAGACCTGAATTGGTTCCCCACTCTGCCACTACCTGGTTGTGTGCCCTTGAGCAAGTTATTCTGCTCCCCAAGCTACAGTTTTACCATGTAAAATAAAGATAATCATAGCTTGCTATCAAGGTTCTTGTGACAAAGGGACAGGCACATTTGCTTGCTCAGAGAGATGCACCAGAGCCCTCGGCCTCCTGGGCACAGAGGTTTACGTGGCAGGAGGAGACAGGTTGTGGTAGGCAGGGTGGGAGGCACTGTGGGAAGGATTGTTGAGGAGACGTAGCGTGGTGCAGCCTCACCGAACTTGGTATAGGCCAGAGACCGAAATGAGGACTTGCAGTGCAAGCAGATGGGGCTGGCCAGACAGGGTCAGGGAGGGAGAGCAGAGGCCTGTGGAGGTGCCAGTTCCAAGAATGGCTTTTCCTGGAATTAAGAAATGGAAAGAGGATGTTCCCTGTCTGTCTTAGAGTTCTTAAAAGCCAGGGGCGACAGTCAGCTGGTCAGATCTAGCTTGAGTGTTTTTTGATAGGGGGACCTGTCTCAGAACGCCCAGTCCACCATCCCGCAACGGCTGTGTTGGAGGTGCTCTGGGCTTCAGGCTCAGAAACTTGCAGTGCTGGGACAGTAGTGATATCAATACTCTTCTTTCCCTCTGCTCCTTTGGATTTTCTAAAATGATCAAAACAGCCTCCCCCAAACTAAATGATAAAGAGGGGAAAGTCTGACAGACATAATACCCCTGTTGCATTACTTACTGGCTGTGAAACATGAGGCATTTTAGTCACTGAATCTCAGTCTCCTCATCCATAAAATAGTAGTAATGGGAATGAGGACAGTAGCTATCCTGATCCACGGCACTGTTGTGAAGATGAAGCCAACAATGATGTGCTTAGGCTGGTGCGTGGCATATAACAGGCTTTCCCGCTCTCCCTGTCTGCTACTTTAGCCAAAGGTATTTCTCTCTTTTTCTTTTGTTTTCCTCTCCTGTCCTGAACTTCCTGGATAACCTGCATTGAACACAGATTTTACTTTGTCCTTTCAACTCACTTCTTTTTTTTTTCTTTAAATATTTATTTATTTATGCATACAAGAGCTGGGGTACAGGACAGAGGTGTGGGGGGGGGGTGAGAGGATTCACCAGAGACAGAGTGGGGAGCAGAACAGGCAGACTGACGAAGTACACTGCTGAGGGAAGCAGCAGGCAAGTCAGGAGAGGTCTGCTGCGGGTTGACCCTGTGGTTTTCTCCCTGGCCAGCCAGGGATTGAACTTGTGCTGCAGTGGCTGCAGATAGCTTCATAGGTTGTGTCTTAAACCCTTGTGCCACCAGGGAGGCTCTCAACTCACTTCTTTTTTTTTTTTTTTTTTTAATTTTTATTTTTCTTAGAATGGGGTACAGACCACATGTGCAGGAGGGTGAGAGGATTCACCAGAGATAGAGCAGGGGGAACAGAACAGGCAGACTTGTCTGAAATACACTGCTGAGGGGAGCAGCGGGCGAGACAGGAGAGGTCTGCTGCGCCATGTGGGAATCTCCCTGGCTAACCCAGATCGAACTCACTCCGTAGAGGCTGCGGACAGATTCACAGCGCTGCGCTCAACCGTTGGCGCCACCAGGGGAGGCCCTCAACTCACTTCTTGGGTGAATCTTCGCAGGCCCGCCTGGCCAGGGGCAGCTGTCACCCCTAAAGTCCCCTCTGACTCCTTACAGACAGCTCTGTGTCTTTAGTCCAGGAGCCACTCTGTGCAGGCTGGGTGGGTGCTGCCCTGGCCTGCAGACAGAAGGATTGAATTTGCCAGGGAAATGATGTCCTCTGACCCCTGCCTTCCCTCACCAATGGGCTTTTCCTACCTGATGGGTGTTGTTCTGTCTCTCTCTCAGGTGCTCGTCCAGGCCATCAAGGAAGCAAAGGAGCAGCATCCAGACATGTCAGTGACTAAGGTGGTCGTCCATCAGGAGACTGAGATCTCTGAGGAATGAGCTCAGGTGTGGACTTTTCCTCCTGGGGTGGAGGTAAACAATGCCACCTCAAACAGCATTGGACAGGAAACCTGGACACTGCAGGGGCCGTCTTCCCAGAGGGGGCCACAGTGATAAGGAAGACATGGGAGGTTATGAAATATTTGGCTCCAACTAAAGGAGCTGCTGCCCTCCTGCCCTGGGCAGTGCCAGCAGTGTTGGGGAGGTGGGAGGTGCCGGAAATACCCCAAACTTGGGTAAGCACCGCTCAGCTCCTAAATCTTCATGCCTCCTCCTGCTTCTCCACTTGGCCCCCTCTCCGTGCTGCTCTGCTCTCTGCACTCATTAGCTTCTTTGAGACTAAACCTGGGAGGTCCAGAGGAGGGGAACAAAACCAAGAAAAGCACCCAAGCTGCCTGGAAACTGGGGTCCTAGAGTTCAGGGAAGAAATAGCACAAGTTCTGGGGCTAGACAAGAAAGTTGGAAGAAGGTAGCTGCTTTTAGGGGGTCAGAGATCTGGATAGATTCTTGCTGAAAGTATTTGACAGACGTCTTGAAGAAGCCAACAGTCAACTGGGGAGGCCTGGACCCACAGGCCACTCAGACCTGTCACTGCAGCCATCAGAACTTCGACCTGGTAGCTGTCTCTTTTGCAGATTTTAAGTTTGCTTCTCTCTCTCCTCTAGGAACTATCCTACCCCCAACTCCCTGCCCACCTCCCATCCAAGAGAAAACCAGCAAAATGATAAAGAAAAAGCAAACCCGCTTCAGTAGGACTTCAGACTTTCAAGATTATTCATCAGAAAATTCTTTCATTTTCTATTTGGAGTTTATAACAAGCATCTTCTACAGAATCTCATTGATCCTTTCTAATACCTTTTCTACATTGTGATACCAGAAATTGTTCAACTTTTCACTCTTTGACTGTTTTTAAAAATAGCTTTTTGGTTTTTATGGGTGGTTTATAACCCCATTCAACCTAGCCTCTCCCCATTTATTCCAACCCAGATACTGACAGAGTCCACCGAATTCTTTGGGAAGTCCTCCAGAGACTCTGTCGGCTGTGTTGGGGGCCAAAGCCAGCTTAATGGGGCTTCCCTGCTCCTTCCCTTCTTTTAAATCCTTTGAATGTCAGCAGAAACTTCATAAACCAGCCCTGTCTCGGAGCCAGTGATGTGACTTCACCAGAATGTCCTGCGAGGCAACTGTCCTGATCCATAGAACCAGGAAAATGTCCCTGACCCCTTGTTGATGGTGGTTTTGGTGAGACAGAGACCTCTGCTAAGAATGTATTGTTTTTCCTCCCTCCCGCCTGTTCTTTGTGGAGCTTCTTTAGAACAAAGACGTGAGAAGTTGCTTCAGATAGATCTGATACTGTGAATGTTTGAACATATCTGTGGCCTTCACCCTCCTGCCCTCCCTCTTCAACTGCCCTCTTACCTCATCAGAAGCAGTGGCTCTGCCAAGTGCTCCCCTCACCTTCCATCTCAGGAGACCAAAACTCACGGAAAAATAGGCACTTTTGGCCAAAAGCTGTAATGGCACATTTTAAATAGTGATTTGGGAAGGAAAGTTAATGAGTTTTTTTTAAACAGTTTTTCTAGTTTTGGAAATGTGCTCTTCACATGGGGGAATGAGTGGAGTTTACCTCCGTCAGTTCCTGCTTAAAAGTATTTCTAGGAGACCGTCCCTGGGCCTCTTGCGCTAATCCCAGGTTACAGGGAGTGTGACTCACACGGTAGGGCGGACTCCTTTCTTCTCCTCACCAGCACCTGCCTGCAGGCACCCTTCTGGTTTTAGGGCCCACCCTCCCCACAAACCCCACATGACGGAGCGCCTAAACACCAGCTCCCCTCAGTCCCTCTTGCTATCTGAGGTCTGTCAGGTTTTATAGGCTTGATTTTTGTGGTGGATTTGGGTTTGATTGTTTTAGTTTGGTTTGGTTTTGAAAATGATTACTGATGCTCCTAGCCCACCATTCCTGATAAAGATCTGGGGGCATTTTGGCTCAATAGGATTTCTTTAATCTTCTGGTCTCTCGTAATCAGATCTGCCCGGAAGTTCTTAAGAGCTTGAATTCTAAGACGGAAGTGAACTTCACGAGATAGATGGTGGGTCACAGCCGGCAATCACTGGGGGCCCAGGGGCAGTGAGCAAAAGAGAAAAGCCTGAAGCCTCTGTTCCCCACAGCGGGGGCCAGTGATGTGTCCAGAGCCTCTACTGATGGGGTTCTGTTTAGACAAACTCCATTGGTTTGAACTGATTTCAGGAATGTGCGTTTCCTTAGAGCAATTATGTGAGACTGTGACTAACCAGCAGCAGCTCCCCCTGGGGAGAGGCAGGAGGATTTGGGTGACTATGTGACAGGCCTGGGGAAAGGAGAGCACCCCATCTCAGGAATAGACTTACAGCCTGTGGGCATAGGCTCTGAAATGGGCCATGATGCCAGGAGCGGTGGCTAAGTTAAAAAGCCAGCTCACACCAACAAGCAAATCTGTGAGCTTGCTCCCCAACGCCAGCTGTCCTGCTGAAAGCCACTCGGCTCACAAAGCTGAAATCTATGGGAAAAAAAGGATGGGGGACAGGAAGAGGACACAGCACATCCACTGCCCTGGCATGTGTAATGTTCTGTATGGTCCAGATCAGGGGGTCTAGACTTTCCCTCAGTGTCACCAGCTCACTACATTTCTCCTCTGCACCCCCCCCCATCTATAAATTGGATCAGGAGCTCTCTAAACACCCGCCCAGCACTGAGAGCTGAGGTTTGGACAGCCAGCAAGAGGGGTGTCCTTCCAAACTTCTTCCCCTTTTCTCCATCTCTGGTAACAGATCTTGGGAGTTGGCAATTGTGTGGATTTTTTTCCTTCCTGCAATTATGTGTGTGTGAAGAAAAATAGACTCTGTCCAGGTGGATATGGTGAGGAGGGGAGAAGAGAGTTTCATTTCCAGGGTTAGAGACTTGGCAGTAATTTTCCAAGTGACTCAGACACACCACAGTAACAACTCTTGCTGCAATTTTATTTTTATTCCACTTGAGAAATAAAGATTTCCTCCAAGCCACACGAGGTCTCTGCCACCCACCTACCCACCCAGCAGGATTTATAAGCTGAGGGCCACAGAGCCCAGTCAGGGCCTGTGGGCCCCTCCCGGAGGCTCCCCCACCCCCGTGTGCTGCGGAGCAGCTGCGGGCGAGGGGACAACATCCACGAGGGAAGTGGAGCCAGAGCTCCAGCCTGGCCCACACCGAGGAATGCTCCAGGAAACGCCTGCCAGGAGCTCAGCCCCAGCCTGGTTTTTACAAATCTCTCTGAAATGTATTATTTTGGTGACAAAAATGAAGGAGCTTTGTAAATTTTTTTAAAAATTATGAATCATATCAAGTAGTTTACATTTCTCGGCAAACTAGGAACAATGGCAACAGAATCGAATTGGCAACATCCTTAGATTAAATAGGCAATAATTAGGCCTGCTGTTTGGCCTTCGGTAGTAAGGAAAGTGGTTGTAGTGTTTAGTATGTGTTTGGTCTTGCTTCTTGTATTGCATTTTTCAATAAATTTAAAAAAAAATTGACTCTGGGAGGATTGATCAACCTTTAAAGTTGTGTTCTGCCTGCAATTTCGGAAAAATTAAAATAGGTAGGGAGACCCAAACTCAAGCCATTTTCTAAAGTAAATGACTCAAGGTGGCTAAAATGCAGCTTCAAAGTTGTATAAAAGGATTTCTGAGAACTGGCAAATGTTGTTTGCCCACAGGAGGGAGAGTTTGCAGCCTAGGCCACAACAAAGGAGAGGAGGCGGCTGCTCAGACCTGTCTGGGGAGAGGCCAGACCCTCAGTCTGAAGGCATTGGCAGTAAGTAGTGCAGCCCTAGTGGCGTGTGCCCTGCACGGCTGAGGGAAGGAAGGGGTCAGCATGGCGGGAATTAAAGGCTCAGTCCCCAGCCGAGATGGCAGTGGAGGGTCTCAACTCTACCCAGTCCAGATGGCAGTGGAGGGTCTTCACTCTACCCGAGGCCCGAGGCCCAAGCCCCATCGCCAGTGCCACCTTGAGAGAGCCTGCCCAGCCTGTCATAGCCCAACCTACCTTCCAATCCCCAAGTCCTTGCCCACCCCTCTGGGTTTGCCAAGATACCAGGTGCATCTCCCCATCACCTGGCCTGGACCTCCTGCCCCCTCAGGTACCTGTTCAGGGCTAAGGCCACTTTTGGAGGCTGAAGGAATTCCTGAGCCAAGTCATGCTGATCTCCAGACTCCACACCAAGACACATTCTCTCCAGCTTAAAAAACCCTTGTGCAGTTGGCATCTCTGTGCCGCCATGCAAGTCATAAAGCCTTGGCGGCTGCTGGGACCAAAGCATCCATCCCCAGTCTGGTGTGATGAGCATCTACTAGGCTCTTGGTCGGCTGTCATGGTCCATGCTTCAGCCTCACAGGGGCTGCCCCCTGCTTTTCACACCTGGGCACCCAAGTCCCCTCCGCCTCCTCCCAGCTTTGCATAACCTCCCAGACTGAGGCGGTCCAGCCTTGGCCAGCTTCGATGAGCACAGTCGCGTGCTGCTGGGGTCCCCAGCAGCAGCTCCCCAAAGCCGAGGTCCAGAGACTTGGAATGTTCGATGCAGGAACCAGAGGGCTGCACGGTGATAATCACATGGCCGGCCTGGTTGCGTGGACCCCAGGGTGGGGGCAGCCCCGGACCCTTCAGCGGGTAGCTGTTGAGCAGGGCAGGTAACCCCAAGCGAGGATTAGCAGGCTCTGAACGCAGACTCCGCACTGATGGCACGGGTGAGGTACCCCGATGCGGGGACAGGTCCCAACTTTCTGGCTCCCCGCAGCCTATGGCTCGGGGAGTCCTGGGGCCGGGGCTGGGGAGGAGAGCGCAGTCCCAGCCCGGCCCCTCAGGGGGGCGGAGCGCCTGAGCCCGCAGCACCCCCTGGCGAAGCCGTCGGGTCTCCAAGTCACGGTTCTCGTAGAGCAGCGTGTTGGCGCAGATGAACACGAACAGGCCGACGCCCATGACCACCGGGCCCAGCAGCCGCAGCCGCTCGTGTGGGCCGTGAGTCCGGCCGGCGCCGCGGCCCTCGCGTCGCAGCTCGCTCGCCGGGGGCGCGCTGGCGTTGGCCGCCCTGGGCCCCGCGGCCCCCGCGCGGTGCGGCCAGTAGCCGGCCACCGCGATGCCCATGCCCACCAGCACCACGAGCGCGCCCAGCGCCGCGAACGCCCCCGACGGCGAGCGCAGCCGCAGCCGCGCCCGCACCCTCAGAGGCTCCGGCGGCGAGCGCGGGCGCCGGCGGCGCCCCAGGCGGCGGCCCAGACGCGAGACGCGGCCCTCGGGGCTCCTCCGCGCCTCCCCGCGGCCTCCGGGGCTCCCGGCCGTCATGCCGCCGCCGTCTGCGCGCTCTGCGGAGAGAAGACGGGAGGCGGGGACTAAACCGACGGGCCTGGGGTCGGAGCGCCAGGTTGGGGACCCAAGCCCGGGAGGGAAGGTCGGGGTGCTGCGCCCGGGACGCTTGGAGATCCCTGGCGGCCACCCCCGGATCTTCCCGCGCCGCGAGAGCCGCCCCCGCTCGGGTTTTCCGCAGCGGAGCTCGGCGCCAGGGACGCGGCAGAGCCCGAGCTGGCCCGGCCCGCGCGCGGAGGGGAGGGAGGGGGCGCGGGCCGCTCCCCGCTGCATCCTGGGCTGCGGGGCTCCGGCCGCCGGCACCCCCTTCGCCAGCCCGCGGGTCCGGGGCCTCTGGAGTTTCGGGGTCCCCAGCAGCGGCGTCTCTAGGGTAAGTCCCGGCCCGGCCCGACCTCACCCCCGCACGTGGCCGCGCCGTGGAGGAGGCGGGGGGCGGGGCGGGGGGCGCCGGGTCCGCAGGGGTCGCTGGGCCCCCCCCCCCGCGCTGTACATACCGCAGCGTCGGAAGGGGGAGTCACCGCCTCCGACCTCCTCCTGCCCGCCCCCTTCTTCCAGAACTCCGCGGCCAGCGCCGAAACTGCAGCAGGAGAGACTTGAGCGAGACTCCGGGACGGCCTCTCCGCCCCGACCGCGGCCGCCGGGCCCAGGACGCCCCTGACCCGCGCGCGGAGGAGGCCGGACTCCCGCCCGCGGGCCGGGCGCGGCGGGGCTGTCGTGGGGGCGCAGGCCCCGCGGGGCGAGCTCCCCCGCCGCGCTCCCCTCCGCCCGGGTAAGGCTGTTCCCAGGTTGCGGCGTTTCCAATTCGGGCTCCTCGGGATGAATCATCCCCTTCCCCACCGCCCGGCCTCCTTTCCGGCCTCCTCCTCCCGAGGCCCCAGCGGCCGCGTCCCGGCAGGAGCAGCGCCGCCCCTGCGCCCCTGCGCCCCGGCCGCCGGGGCCCGGCCACCCGCTGCAGCCCCTCGCGGCCGCTGGTCCCGCCCGCCTGCGGCCTGAGAACGGGGTGCTGGCGCGGCAGGGGTAGTCCGGCTGCGTGTGGGGTGCTGCCCACGGACGAGCGTGCGGGAGCTCGGGGCCCACCCCGGCGCCCCGGGTCCCGGGAAGCCGGCCAGGACCTCGCTGTGGGTCGTGCGTCCTCGCTGCCCCGTCTGGTTTCCAAACAGCTGCAGCGCTGGAGCCCGACGGGCCCGAGCTGGAGACCTTACTCCCGCCCTCTCCCCGGCCGCACCCCCGAAGCGCCAAGCAGGACACCCCATCCCTGCCGCTGACCCTCGCTCCGAAGGCCCAGGGCCTAGCGTGGAGTCGTGGAGTCCAGGGCCGGGTATCCACGGAGGGGGACTGCGGCCCAGCGAAGCGGCGGAGTCTGCCCAGGTCATTCCGCCACCCAAGGCGGGGGAGGGAGGGTCCCCAGGACCCCACTGCAGGCCTCCGGCCCCTCTCCAACGCCGGGTACTTGTCGGCCCAGCCTAGCAGCTCCTGGGAGGCCGGTTTCCGCCTGGTCTCTGAGCGGGGAGCCCTCCCCGCAGCCCGGGACCAGGGAAGTGACCTCCCGGCCCCGGCCAGAGCGGGCGCCCCAGCCCCAACTTCAGGGGGACCACCCCTGAGCCCCACATGTCCCTGCGGGGAGGGGGCGAAGACGTGCTGGGAGGGGACAAGCCCAGAGAGGCCGAGACTCCGGAGGGCAGGAGTCACGCCGGGGACCCCGGGAGGCGGCGCTCGGAGGCCCGGGGCGCAGGCTCAGGTCAGGGACGTTGCTCGGGCCCCGGCCCTCGGGGTCGGCCCGCGCCCGCGAGGACACCCCGGCCCGGGGTCGAGGAAGGACCCGGCTCCCGCTCCCGGGGCCTCTCCGGAGGGAGGGGCCAAACAAAAAGTTGGGGAAAGTGGGGGACCAACCCTGGGACCCTAGTTCTGCTCACCTGGCGCCGCCGCGCCGGGGTGGGTCCGGGTCCAGTCCTCGCGCCCGGGCTGGCGGCACGGCCGCCGTCTGCGCGGAATCTGGGCCCCCGCGCCCGCCCCGGCCCGCGCCCCGCCCCGCGCCGCCCCGGCCCCGCCCCCCGGAGCCCCGGAGCCCGGCCGGCGGGCGCTGGAGGGCCGCTGCCCCCAGGGCTGAGCGCCACAGGTGAGCGCTCTGGGGGCGCCCGACGGCGCGGAGGACCCGGGAGCCCGAGTCTCCGACTTTCGTGGTTCGCAGAGGCCTGAGAGGGCGCCTCTGCCCACGTGGGGAGACCAAGAACCCCGAGTCCAGGAGCCTCCTGCTTAGCTCCGCAGCCTGAGCGCGCAGCAGGATTCGGAAGCCCGCACGCCTGGCCCGCGCTTCTCAGCCCGCCTTCTAGGCGCCCGGGCGGCCCCCCCCAGCCCAGCGCCGCCCGGAGGGCTTCCCGGAGGAGGCGGCCGGAGCGCCCGCGCGGGACCTCGCGCCTCACCTGCAGGACGGGCAGGCGCCTCGCGAGTGCGGGGAGGAGAAAAGTGGCCCTGGGGGTGAGGGGCGCAACACAGGCGCAGCCGGCGCCCGCGGGCGCCCAGAGGGGCACCTCGAGGAGGGGGACAGCAGGGGCCGCTGAGTTCCCAGAGCCCCGGGAAGCGAAGCAGAGTCGCGGGTCCGCCCGGCCTCGCTCGTCTCCCCTAAAAAGATGCGCCCAACCTGGAGTGGGCAGGCGGTGCTTGTCCCAAATAAAGAGGGGGGTCCTGAAGCCGGCGGGGCCCCCCGCCCACGGGCCGGCAGGGACCCGCCCAGCCTCTGCGCCCCGCCCGCCCCTAGAGGCAAGAATGTGGAGCCGAGCGGAGGGGGGTCGGCCGGCGGCCCAGTTTCCATGATGCGGGGGGCGGGCTCAGGGCGGAGGGGCGGCGCGGGCGGGTTGCCAGCTTCCGCGCGGGGCCCCCTCGCTCCCGCAGCCCGGCCGGGCCCCTCGGGAGGAATTTCCGGCCTGGGATTGATTATCAGGCGCCCCTCCCCCGGCCGCGGAGACCCCCCGGCTCGCGGGGGCGGGGGAGGGGCGGTAATGAGACCCGGCTGTGCGCCGGGGGCGGGGAAGTGGCCGGCGGGGCCCCCCAACCTCGCCACGCGTGGCGGAGCCGGGACCCGGCGCTCCACCTCCGCTAGGCCTCGAAGCCCGGCTCCGGCCCCCTGGCTGGCCGAGGAGACAGCGCCCCCGGGCAGCCCTCGCCCGGCCCTCGGGGACCCGGCGTCCTCGGGAGCCCCCGGGGCCACCCCTTCTCCACCCGCTCTCCCTGCGGGTCCGGGAGCGGAGCGCGCGCGCCTCCGGCCACCGCGTGGGACGGCGGCTCCCGCCGCCTGAGCTCGGGAAAGGCGGCGCCCTGTGCCCACCCAGGCGGCGGCAGCCCCGCCCGCCCCTTCGCTTGGCACCCCGCATCCGCCCTGCGCCTCACGCACTGCTCACACCCTGGCCCGCCAGGCCCACTTGCCCTCACTCACCCCCCCTCCCGCATCCGCCCCGCTCCCAGGGCCCGGCTGCCAGTACCAGCTCCGGAGGCCAAAGCCCGGACAGGCCCTGCGCTGGTGCCCTGCGCCCCCGGGCGGGCTCCCCTGGCCTGCGCCCTCCTGCCCGGCCCTCGGCCCTCCCCAGGCTGGCGCTTCCCCCAAGCCGGGCCCTACTCTCAGCAGCAGACCCCTCCAGGGAGTCTCCGGGGCAGGGTGACCAGCCCGGTTTCTGCTCGGCCCACCTAAGGCCAACCCCAGGGGTCACCCTAGGGTCCCTCTCGGCCCTTTACATCTAATCCCAGAAGTTCTGTGGCCCCTGCTCTGCCGATTTGGAATGAGCCAGTTCTCCCTGTCCAAGGGCACCCGGCACCTCTCTACCCTGAGTCTGAACCCCTCTCCGAGCCCTGTTAAACCCTGCCTGGCTCCCCAGGGTTGTCCAAATGGAACTGAAAACCCCTTTTCACCATAAAGTGGCCCCGCCTCCCTCACCTGAGCTCTTCAGGGCCCTGCTCACAGGCAGGCTGCAGCCAGGCCTTGGGAGTCCAGTGGGTGTCCTGGCTGCGCCCCCACTGGCTCTGAGCTGAGGGAGGACAGTCTGTCTCCCACCCTGGAGCCCATGCCCACCCACGATGCGGGCCCTCAACCAGGCCTGGGATGGCCAGTCTCCTCCACCCGGAGGCCTTTCCTGGTCTCTGGGGTCCAGCCCAGACAGCCGGAGTAAAAGGATTCAGGGCTCTGAATGGCAGTGTCCCCTCTGCCTCCCCCGCAGCGCTCTTCTGGAGACTCAGTAAGAGCAGACGTGCTCGCCTCTGGCAGCGTGGTGCCCTGCCAACAGCCGCTTCCTCCTGTTTCAGGCTCGAGGGCACAGTGTGGGGGCTGTGGACACCTCCCCTAAGGTCATTCAGGGTGGTGAGGGAGAGATGGGTCCCCTTTCCTAGATAGAACCCCTTTAATTTTCTTAAGCGTGAGGTCAACGTTCTGCCTAAATCGCAGCTGAGGAAACTGTAGAGAGACCCCCCCCCCAGACATACAGCCCGCTCTCTGCAGAGGGACACCCCTGGGCTTGGTCTGGCCCTGTGGATGTGCAGGCGTGTGGGCGCCAGGGGCCTCCATATTGGGACACCAGCTCCCTCCCAAGTCTAACCTGGCCTCCTTCATGAACCTGAACCTGGAGGGCCTGAACGGGCGTCCCCGGGGGGCAGGAACAGTCACCCTTTCTCCCCTGAGGTTCTCTGGGAAGCAACGCTGGACGCCGAGGCTCGTGTCCCCTCCAGGAGCCGCAGCAGGGAGAGAGGCTGCCGCCCCCTCCAGGTCACAGCCGGTGAGCAGCGCTTCCAGGAATGTGTCTTCTCCAGCTCCACTTCAGCAGTGTGTGCTGGGCTGGGCACCCCAGATTTCTCACCCCAGACCCCAGTGCTGTTCTCAGGACTGTCCTCATCCTGGCCCCAACTGAGAATTCAGAAGTGGGTTCAGAGAGAAGAGCAAGCCCAGTTTTGATGATGCGGCCCGGGCCCAGTGCGTGATGGGGGGGCAGGGGCATCATGGTGCAGGGGCTCTCACAGCGCCTGCCTTGCAGCACAGGAAGGGCTGTGTGCCATGCCCTACAAAGTGACTGGCAGCTCAGTCCCCATGCCCTGTTTTGTAGGGGCGGAAACCAGTGCCCAGAAGTGGGGGGGCAGAGACTTGGGCAGGGAGGCCCAGCTGTAAGTGGTAGAGTGCAGTTTCGAGTCCCAAGGTTCCCAGGAGAGGCTCAGGCCCTCACAGGACTTGGGTGTGACCTCCAAACCCGTCTCCCGCCCAGAGGAAGCAGAGCAGCCTGGACTCTGGGGGTTGTCTTGGGCCACTGGTAAAATCCTTAGGGAGACCGAGCTGTGTGTCTCCCTCGCTCTCCGGAGCCCAGAGGAGAGGCAGAGGCAGGGCCGCCTGACATGGGAAGGTCAAGGGAAGGAGGCCCTCCCGGGGCACAGGCCAGACCAGCCTCCCGCCAAAGTCCTTAGGCACAGGGAGAGCAGCAGGAACCCCCACCCCTGGGCCCCCAAGCTCTTGAGGGTGCCTTCTTGATGGTGCACAACGGCCCTGGGAATCAGGGCCTCTAGAACCCCGAATCACACCCGCAGAAAGAGGTTCAGTGGGTGCAAGCTGTCCTGTGTCACAGCTGGTCCAAGGCAGAGCTGGGGCGCAACCACGTAACACCACACCTCCCACGGGTGTGACCACGGGCGAGGCGGTTCGCCATTTTCAGCCTGTTCTGTCCTACAAAACGGGGACGGTGGCAGCACCAGCGTCAGGGGCTGTGACGGGGATGGAGCTGGCAGTGACAGCGCGCGCCGTGCTCCGGCTTTTCTGGATGCCACCTAGTTCCTGCTCATGAGTTTCCTCACCTAAAAATGTGAAAGGGACCTCGTGATTTAATCTCTTCAGCTGTCTCCTGGGGCTGGCAGTTGGGGGCCAGAGAGAACCCATCCCTGAGTCCTGTTCAGGTACTTTGGGGTGGGGGTGAACAGGCCCATTCACCAAAGGCTGGGGGGGGGGCAGCATATGACCCTATATGGGGGGCAGGCAACAGGGAGAACTTCGTGGAGGTGGGGACATTCCTGATGGGTCTCAGGGAGTTTTCCAGGCTGTACAGGGGGAGGATATTCCAGGGACAGCATGAGATGTGGACATGGGGTCAGGGGCGTAGGTGGGGGAGAACCCGAGCGCAGAGCACCTCAAACACCAGGAGCCTGGGAGAGGGTGACAGGTCCCCACAAGTGACTGTCAGCCTTGAGGGTGGGGGTGGACCCTGGGAGTCGGGTGATCTCCTGAGAGCTTGGAGCGGGGCTGGGGCCTAAATGGGGCTGTGGGCACGTCCAGCCACCGACCGTCTCAGCCCCAACATGTGTCTCGCTGGGGCTGAGGCCGGAGCATCCCTGGGAGGACCTGCTCCCGCATTCCTCTGGGGGTGCTCACTGCAGGAACCCTTGGGCAAGGAAAACCTCAACTGAGGAAATTAAATGTGCGCGTGTCCCCCATTCCCTGGAAAAGAGGGGCGCGGCGCCCTGTGCAAGGAGGCTGCCGTGGGCGACACTGACAAGACATCTGCGCGTGGAAACCACCGAGAAACCTCTCGGCGTCCCTGCAGCGCAGCGGGAGGGCGGGTCGCCCGGCCTGGAGCGGTTGTTGAGCAGCAGCTGGTCGTGTGGTTTAGTCCAGGGACGGAGCAAGGACCTGACTGGTATCGCCAGGACGGCGCCAAGAACAGCGGCCCTGGGCAAGATGGAAAGGATCCCCCTCACTTCACAGCTGGGGCGTTAGCTGGGCGGAGCCAGCAGCCCCCAGAGCCAGGGGCTCGGCTCCTCCCCTCCCGGGGCTCTGCGCCCGAAGGTGCGGCACCTGCCTTGGTTTCTGGGCGCCTCCCTGGGTCTGGGGACCAGGCTCGTGACGGGGCCGGGGAAGCCAAGGGGCTTCCTTTCAGGGCTCACATCTGGGCCACGCGTCCACAACGCCCCTTTCTCGTGCGTCAGAACCAGGCCACGTGGCCACACCTGGCTCCAGGGGCAGCTGGGAAACACCGACAGGACCCCGGGGTCTCCCCACAGTGCCCGGGCTGGGGCACCTCCCCGGGCGCAGGTCTCACCGCGAAGGGGCACGTGCTCCTTGTCCCTGGGGGGAGGCGGGGAGGAGGCGCTGGTGCCTGTCTCCAAGCCGCCCCGAGGGCTGGTCCCCAGGAGCAGGGCTGGGGGGACCTGCCGTGTGCCGGGGCCGCGGGGGGGGCCCGGGAGCCCGCGCACCCGCTGCTCGGAGAAGCCGGGACGCCGCGGGCGAGGCCGCCGGCCTTGGCGCCACCTGGCGGCCGCGCCTGCACCTGCACCCGGGGAGCCGGGGTCCCTCGGGCCGCCCGCGGGGTGCGCAGCGCCGCTGTGCTTGGGGCAGGCGGGCCCGGGCGCGCCCCTCTGCCGGCGCCCCACGCGGAGATCCTGGGCGCCCACGTGTCCCCCTGGGGCTTCCTCTCCACCCGGGCGGCCGACCCGCGGGCCGCGCGGAGCCAGGAGCCTGGAAGATCCCGCGTCGGGGCGGGCTGCAGAGTCGGCCTCTGCGCGCGGCGGGGACCCTGTGATCCTCAGGGCGCCCCAGGGAGGGCAGCGCTGCCCGCATCCCGCCCTCCGGGCCAGGCACAAACGAGTCGCGGCCGGCGGGGCCGGACCCGGGCCGGCCTGCGCCACCCCGGGGGTGTAGACCGCGTGCCGGCTCTGCAGGGCCCGCCAGCGCCCCCCGGCCCCCGGCCCCCCGCGCGGCCCCGGCCGGAGCCTGCTTCTCGGCCAGACGCGCGTGTCCTGCGGCGGGTGTGATGACTTTCGCCACCGCCAAGAGGACAGGCCCCCCAGGAAGCCCGCGCACGCGCGAGTGTCTCTCCCCGCTGCCCTTCAAATGCCGGGAGGCGTCGAGGCCCGGAGCCGGCGGCCAGCGGCCTCCGCCACCCAGAGGCATCCGCCCGGGCAGCTCTGCTGGTGCCTTTACCGATGGGGACACCTGCAGGCTGCAGGGGATTCCCTCCGGGGGTGCCTCCCTCCCCAGGGTCACGACTCCAGGCACGGAGATGGGCGTGGAGGGGGCTCTGGTGTGAAGCGAGCTGTGCGGGGCAGGAAAGGCCCGCCGTGGAGGGAAGCGCGCGCGGCGCCGGCCAGGTGCAGGCCCTTCCCGCAGGTGAAGCCGCGCTCGGCTGTTTCCTGTTCTCAGGCTGCCCGGGAAGGCGCCTCCCGGCGTCCCACGGAGTGTGGGGCAGAGTCAGGACCCCGGGCCGGGCCGAGTCTGCTCACCGCCCGGGGTCATAGGGGTACGAGTTTTCACCCCCGCTTTTCAGAGAAGCTTGTCTGTCCAGAGAACTGAACTCCTTGGTCCAAGGTCACGCGGCGGGGAGTGCAGAGGCCTCGCGGAGTCTCTCGCTTCTTCTCTGTGAAAGTGGAACCACTTGCTGAGCTCCCACAGGTGTTGAGGACCACGGGCGCGCCCCCCTGAGCCTGGCCTCCTGATACTTTCCAGGAACCTGAAGCCCCAACCATTGCCAGTAAGAGCGGCCGGAAGAGCGGAGACACGTCCTCAGAGGGCCGCAGCCTGGACGTTCCTTTGGGGGCCGCGGTCGCCCCTCACCGAGCTGGCCCCTCACCTGTGTGGGCCCCGCCCGGGGCCAGCCCCACGGTTGAGCCCTGCACAGAGTTTTGGTTGGTAAGAACCATCGAGGATGCTCCCGGAGCCTGGTCCGACCTGCCAGGAGACGCGGGGGGGAAGGAAAACACCTGAAGCCGGAGCCGCCCCATCGAGGCGGGCGCCCCCTGATCCCCGCCCCCACTCGCGGGCCAGGGCCGAGCCGCAGGTGAAGCTGGTGGGCAGGGACGGCCGGTGGGCGCCGGGGAGACCCGGACGGCGCGCTTGCTGCTGGGGTGTGCGCTCGCACCGGGGACCTGGGGGACCTGGAGGAGGCGCCTGGGGAAGAGGCCCGCGGACGCGCTCGGCGGTGGCAGGTGGGCGAGGGGCGCGGGGGGCTGATCTGTGCTCGGGCCTGGCCTGGTGCCGGGGGCCGTAGACTCGTGGCAAGTCTTGGGCCCCGGGGGCCACACGCTGGGCCGACCCTGCACGGGTGACTCGACCTAGGGTGGGGGACTTCGGGTGTTTTATTGGCAAACGACGACCCTCTCCCGTCCTCTTAACGAGCCCATGAACCTCCTTGACGCTGAATCTACTTTGTTTGCACACCCGGCTGGGTCCCTTTAGAGCGAACAAGTGGGGGTCCCTGGGGTGCCCCTGGGGCGGGCTAACCCATGAATAAAGACGCCTGGGAGGCCGTGTGGCCGCTGAGTGACGCGACCGCTCCGCTCGCAGCCCTGATGGCAGAGGCGCGGATTTTTCATTTCTTTTCGGGGGACTCGCGCCTTCCCAGGACGGGCGGTGCCCGGACCCCTCCTGGCTGAGCCGCTGGACACGCTTCACAGACGGACGCGCAGGACGGGGCGGAGCTCGGCTCGGATCCGCGGGCCCGGGCGGGCGGGGCTCGCGTGGGGGGGGGGTGGGGAGGGGGGGGCTTGGCCGGCGGCCGCGCTCCTTCCTGCTGTAAATAACCGGGGTGTAAACACCGCTGCGCTTGGGGCGCTTCTCTTGACTTGTCACCTCCAGACGAGCGCCGGGGCCGGGCACCCCAGCGCCGCCGCCGCCCGCTCCCCGCGCCCTCGGGGGTCAGGCCGCGGCCGGGCGGGTGGGCGGCTCAGCGGGGCGCGCGGAAGCCCCCCCTGCGGGTGCCCCGTTTGCGCCTGAAAGGCACGTCCCCGGAGCTGCGCAGGAGCTAGGACACCCCAAGTTGTCCTGGACAGTGGGGTGAGGCGGAGCCGCCAGTCTTGTGAGCGAGGAAGTCGGTGCCGGCGGGGTCCGGGGCGTCTCCACCCTGAGCGTCACGCACCCCGGGGCCGCGCGCGCGGCAGGTCTAGCTCGCTCAGCGTTCATGAAGCCAACTCCGTGGAACCCCCCAGGCGGACCCCGAGGGCAGCCAGCACCCCAAACCCCCACGTCCACGACCAGCCACCGTCCCTTCCCCGCGGCGTGCGGTTCCCAGCGCGGCGCGCCGGGGCTGCGGTGCGGGTGCGGGCCGCGGGTGCGGGGTGTGGGTGCGGGGTGTGGGTGCGGGGTGCAGGTGCGCTGTGGGGTGCAGGTGCGGGTGCGCTGCGGGGTGCGGGTGCAGGTGCGGGGTGTGGGTGCGGGGTGCAGGTGCGCTGTGGGGTGCAGGTGCGGGTGCGCTGCGGGGTGCGGGCCGCAGGTGTGGGCGCGGGTGGGCCGTCTGTGCTCGCGGCCTCGCGGCGCTGGGGGGCTCGGGCGGGAGCCCGGGCGGTGTCTGCTTGGGGCACCCCAGGGCGGCGGGCGGCATCCTCGCTGCAGGCCCCTGTGCCCGGCGCGCCCGCTGCTGCCAGGTCCACCCGAGGCGGGACGCGCTTCGCTTCTCCGCGCTCGCGGCGCCCGGGAGTGGAGCGCCCGGCCCCGGGCCTGGGAGTCCCGTCTTGCTGGCGGGCGCGCGCACCCGGGCGGCCTCATCTGGAGTCTGGCTCTGAACCAAAGCTCTGTGGCTTCACGCGGGGCCTTCCCGGGGCTCGACACCAAAGAGGGCAGCCGTCCCCAGACACCGGTCGGCCCAACGGCCCCTCCAGGCCTCCTGGGGGCGGGGCGGGGGGGGGCGGGCGTGGAGCTCAGGGAAGACGGGGCGCTGCGCTTTCCCTGAAGTCAAGGAAACGGGTCTCCTTCGCCTGTCCGGGCTGCCCACGGGGCGCTATCGGCCCTCGGCCCAGCTGAGCTGCTCACTGTCCCGACAGGCCGCCCGGCTCCCGCTCAGCTCCCGCCAGCACAGGCCGACCCGGGTTCTGCCCTTGCGTGCGCCTACGTGCGAGTCTTCTTTTTAAAATTATTTATGCGTAGAAGAACTGGGGTACATGCGGGGGGCGGGGTGAGAGGACTCACCAGAGACAGAGTGGGGAGCAGAACAGGCAGAGCTACTGAAATACACTGCTGAGGGGTGCAGCGGGCGAGACAGGAGAGGTCTGCTGCGCCATGTGGGTAGCTCCCTGGCCTGGAATTGAACTCGTGCTGCAGTGGCTACTGATGGCGTCATAGTGCTGCCTTAACCCCTTGCGCCACCAGGGCGGCTGAGCTTTTGGTTCTTGTATGATCCATTTTGAGTTTATACGAAAGGTGTAAATTGCCCCCCCCATGTTATCCAGTTGTTCCAGCACCATTTGTCCTTTCTGGATAGAATTCCCTGTGCTCCTTTGCTGAAGCTCCACTGAATATATTTGTATCTATTTCTGGGCTCTTTATTCCCTCCTATTGGTTTATTTTGCCTGGTCTTTGGCCAGTGCAGCTCTGCCTTGACTGCTGGAGCTGTGGTGAGCTTCAAGTTGGGCAGTCCTCTGACCCCTCAGTGTTGTTTTGGCTATCCTGGGTTTGTCTTTCCATAGAAACTTTAGAATTAGTGTTGGTTGATAGCCACAACATAACTTGCTGGGATTTTGCACAAAATTGCATTGAATTTGGTGTTTAAGTTGGAAGGAACTGACATTTTTTTCATTTGCTGAGGTCATGTTGATTTGCACATGGCCTGTGATTTAGGGATGTCAGTTCACACGTCTGCAGATGTAAGTTACACTGTGTCCACCACCCAAGTACCAGTAACCCACCTCCCCACTCCGTTGGGCCCCCTCCCCACTTACTCCCACTGGCCCCTTGTAACCTCCCATCCGCAGTCAGAACCCAAGGGATTGTGAAGCCGCAGCCTCCTCTGACGTGCGGGTGTTTCTCTTTACATACCGTTTCCCTTTGCAAAGAAGCAGCAGCCACGCTCCCTGCCCACCTGCGATTAAGCAGATGCTTCATTTTCTGTTTCCTAACACGCCTATCCTTTTTTGTTTTTTTTAAAGATTTATTTATTTATACAAGCACCGGGTACAGTCAGAAGCGCGGGAGGGTGAGAGAATCCACCAGAGCCAGAGCAGGGGAGCAGAACAGGCGGACTGATGAAATACACTGCTGAGGGGAGCAGAGGGCAAGACAGGAGAGGTCTGCTGCGCCATGTGGGTAGCTCCCTGAGGAGGGGGGTTCAAACTCAGGCCGTGGTGGTAATAGTGCTGAGACTTAGTCCCTTGGTCACCAGACCCAGTAATGAACATTTTTTTTAAAGATTTATTTATTATGCATATAAGAGCTGGGGTACAGGCCAAAGGTGTGTGTGTGTGTGTGGGGGGTGATAAGATTCACCAGGGACAGCGTGGGCAACAGTACTGGCAGATTAACCAAAGTACACTGCTGAGGGGAGCAGCAGGCGAGTCAGGAGAGGTCTGCCGCGCCCTGTGGGTTGCTCCTTGAGGCTGCAGATTGCTTCATAGTGTGCTGCTTAACCCCTTGTGCCACCAGGGAGGCCCCTTTTCTGCCAATTTTTGATTGTGCTAATTTATTAGTTTGCTTGCATTCTCTGTAAATCTTGGATAATAACCCCTGTTGGATGTATTATATGAAAACATTTTCTCCCAAGTAATCAAACAGCTGGAGAGAAACAGATGGAGAGAAACACAGGGGAAGGTATGAGAAATAGACTTGAAGCCCCCATGCTGTCTCCAGGTGAGCCAGCTCCCCCAAATTTTTAGTGTTGTTCACCACCCCGGAAAGCCCAAGAACGCACATTTTAATATCAAGCCTTCATGTTCATAAATGTGGACTCTCTCCATTTATTTAGATCTTTCTTTCAACAGGGATCTTGTACATATTCTGTCGGATTTATACCTAAGTGTTTTATTTATTGGGGTGCTGATGTACATTGATTGTATTAACAATCATTTTCAAATTCTAATTGTTACTATACATAGGAAAGCGATTGACTTATATCTAAATGAATCTTGTACCTTGAATACTTGCTGTAATTGTCTATTTGCTCCAGGAGTTTTTGTTGCTTCTTCGGGATTTTCTACCAAGATGATGTCATTTGTGAATAAAGAGTTTTCTTTCCTTCCCAATCTGTGTATCTTTTATATCTTTTTCTTGTCTTTGCATTGGCTAGGCCTTCCGGTATGATACTGAGTACTGAGGGGGTACAACCTTTCGTTGCTGTTCTCACAGGGGAAGTATCTAAGGGTTTCACCATTAAGTATGATGTTAGCTGTAGGTCTTTTGTACATTTATCAAATTGTGGAACTTCCCTTTAATTCTTGTTTGCTGAGTTATGAGTATTGTTTTCTCAGATGCTTATGCTGCATTTGTTGCTGTTTCATTTTCCTACAGCCTGTTTGCACTGATATTTGAATGTTGAACTAGTCTTTTTTTTTTTTTAAGTGCCCAGCTTCCCAGGGCCCTTGCAGATGGCACCTCTCCTGGGTTTTTGTTTTGTTTTTTAAGATTTATTTTTATTTATTTGCACAAGCACTGGGTACAGTCAGAAGCGCGGGAGGGTGAGAGAATTCACCAGAGCCAGAGCGGGGAGCAGAGCAGGCAGAAGGACCGAAGTACACTGCTGAGGGGAGCAGCGGGCGGCAGGAGAGGTCTGCGCGCCATGTGGGACCCTCCTCCAGTGGCCGGGGAGCAGCCGGGGATTGAACCGGCGCTGCAGAGGCTGCGGGCAGCTTCGCAACCTAGCGCTCAACTGGTGCGCCACCAGGGAGGCCCTAAACTAGTCTTATATGCCTGAATAAATTCTACTTGGCCATGGCATATAATTTTTAGACATTGAATTTATTTGCTAATATTTTATTGAAGGTTAAAAAAATGTATACTGAGTTACTGGTCTGTAGTTTACCTTATAATGTCTGTCTGATTTTGGTAGTGGGGTAATGCTGGTCTCATAAAATGAGTCATCTATTGATTAATAGGTGCAGGCATATCAGATATGTGTTATTTATGCACTTAAGGACCAGGGTACAGGCCAGAGATATGGGGGGGGGTGAGAGGATTCACCAGAGTGGGGAACAGAACAGGCAGACTGACTGAAATGCACTGCTGAGGGAGCAGCGGGTTAGGCTGGGGTCTGCTGAGCCATGTGGGTTGCTCCCTGGCCAGCCGGGGATTGAACTTGTGCTGCAGAGGCTGCGAATTGCTTCATAATGCGGCGCTTAACCCCTTGCATCACCAGGGAGGCCCTGGTAGGTTGTTTTTAAAGGAATTTCATCTAGGTTATCAAATTTGTGGGGCTAGATAGTATTCCTTTATCATCTTTTAAAAAAGATATCCGCCTCCCCCCCAAAAAAAATCCCTTCTGTCCCCTCCCCCTCTTAACCTGAGCGCCCTCAGGATGTTTACCAGTGTACACGGGTTCTTTAAAGTGTTTTACAATGAGTTGTCTGCTACATGCATATCCAGTATTTTGATCATTCTGACTTTACGGCACAGAATTCTCTCAAACTCCATTTTGTTGACAATGGCTGATTTCATGGCTGTATGATGCCCCACGGTATAGATACATACACATCTTCTTGAGCCAGTCGTTTCGTGATGGACACTTAGCCTGTTTCCATGTCCTTGCTATTGTAAATGTTGCCATGAACACTGTGGAACACACCATTTTGGGGGGAAGATTTCATATTCTGTGTCTCTATGCCCAAGAGTGGGATTGCTGGGTTGTTTCCATTTTTAGTTTATTTTTTAAAAAGATTTATTCATGCATACAAAAGCTGGCGTACAGGCCACAGGTGGGGGGAGGGGAGAGGATTTACCAGACAGTGGGGAACAGAACAGGTGGATTGACCGAAGTACACTGCTGAGGGGAGCAGCGGGCAAAGCTGGAGAGGTCTGCTGTGCACAGCTGCATAGGTTGCATCTTAACCCCTTGTGCCACCAGGGAGGCCCATTTTTAGTTTTTTAAGGTAAATCCAGATTGCTTTCCATAACCATTATACCAGTTTATATTCCCACCAGCCCTGTAACAGGGCTCCTTTTTTCCCTCCAACACCTGGTGTTGAGGATCTTTTTAATATGGGCCATTCTCACAGGTGTGAGAGGGCATCTCATTATGGTTTTAATTTACATCTTATTAGAACAACAAATATATTTTGTCATTTGTTTGGCCTCTGGATGTCCTCTTTGGTGACTAGCAGCCTTTTCATGTCTGCAGGATCAGTAGTAATGGCCCTTTTCATTTCTGGTATTAGTAATTTGTCTTTTAAAAAATATTTTTTAAAAAAATATTTAAAATAGCTAGAAGTGGGCCTCCCCTGGTGGCGCAGCCGTTGAGTGCTGGGCAGCCTCTGCAGCGCCAGTTCCTTCCCTGGCTGCTGGCGAGGGTCCCACCAAAAAAAAAAAAAAAAAAAAAAGCTGGAAGTTTATTTTTCAAAAAAATCTTGGTTTTATTGATTTTTTTCCTACCAATCTCATTTTCGAGTTCATTGATTTCCACTCTAATTTTTCTTTGCTTCTGACTTTAGCTTAATATGCTCTTCTGTTTCCTGAAAGTAGCGGCTTATTGACTTTAGGTCTTTCTTCTTTTGTAAGAGTTAATGCTTTTGCTGGATCCCACAAATACTGGTGTTTGTAGTTCAAAATACTTCTCACGACTTCTTTGACCTGTTACTTAGAAGTGTGCTGCTTAACTATTTTGGGATTTTGCAGCTATCTTTTCTGTTAATTTCCATCTTAATTACAGATAATTTTCCTTGCTCTGAAGCCCACTTTCTCTGACACTAATACAACCATCCCAACTTTCTTTTTTTCTTTTTTTTTAAAGATTTATTTTTTTATTTTTTATTTATTTATACAAGCACTGGGTACAGTCAGAAGCGCGAGAGGGTGAGAGAATTCACCAGAGCCAGAGCGGGGAGCAGAGCAGGCAGAAGGACCGAAGCACACTGCTGAGGGGAGCAGCGGGCGGCAGGAGAGGTCTGCGCGCCATGTGGGACCCTCCTCTGGTGGCCGGGGAGCAGCCGGGGATTGAACCGGCGCTGCAGAGGCTGCAGGCAGCTTCGCAGCCCAGCGCTCAAGCACTGCGCCACCGGGGAGGCCCCCAACTTTCTTTTGATTAGCTTTCTCTATTCCGTCTTCACATTTAAAATGGGTTTCGTATAGACACCATACATAGTAGTGGGATTTTTTTTTAAGATTTATTTATTTATGCATACAAGAGCTGGGGTGTAGGCATACAAGAGCTGGAGTGAGAGGATTCACCAGAGACAGAGTCAGGAGTAGAACAGGTGGATTGACGGAAATATACTGCTGAGGGGAGCAGCCGGCAACTCGGGAGCTCTGCTGCACCATGTGGGTAGCTCCCTGTGGGGATTGAACAGGAACTCATGCTGCAGATTGTTTCAGAGTGCTGCGACTTAACCCCTTGCGCCACCAGGGAAGCCCAGTAGTTTGATCTTAATTCACTCTGACAGTGTCTTACCATTTAAATCATTGATATTTGAAGTCATTACTGATAGTCTGATTATAATTGACCACAATTGTTATTGCTTTTTTTTTTTTTTTAATATTTTAGCCTTTGTACTTTTTTTTTCTTCTAAAGATTTATTTATACAAGAACTAGGGTGCAGGTCAGAGGTGCAGGAGGGTGAGAGACTCCACCAGAGACAGAGCGGGGATCAGACTAGGTAGACAGACCAAAGACACTGCCGAGGGGAGCAGCGGGCGAAACAGGAGAGGTCTGCCATGCCATGAGGGTATCTCCCTGGCCGGCCGGCCGGGATTGAACTGGCTCTGCAGAGGCTGTGGACAGCACAGCTTCACAGCACAGCTCTCAACCCACTGTGCTACCAGGGAGGCCCTGCTGTTTTTTACCCTTGTTACTTCAACTTTTTTGGAGGGTGATGGGGGAGGTTAAATATGAAAAGGGTTGTGTTGAGCTTGACCCAAAGAGGTGAATTATAGTGGACCTTTGTACTTGACTCTTCCTGTTTGGGGAAAATTTTTTTTTTTTTTTTGATGCCTTGTCACTTTCAGAGAATCTCATTTTTGACTGGACTCCGAAGTGTAAGTTCTCAAAGACAGTCTGCTTCTGGTGATTCCATGGCTACCTTCATTCTCTTGGCCAGAAGTTTAGCATACTCTGCAGCCTCTTCCTTGTTTTTCTTAGTGTACCGTTTCTCCAGATCAATATCCCACATTTGTGTTGCAGAACTAAGACGAGAGAGACAGGAGAAACTTTTGTCATTCCCACCACTGATTCGGACCACATAACCCTTTGATTCTTCACTCAGTGAAAGAGCAGCTTCTGTGGCCTTCAGCTCATAAAAGTTTGTGTTCTTCGTCCACTTCAATGGTTTCTGGCAGCCAGTGGCAGGGAAAGAGATGTCTGGTGCCATTTTGAAGCATCAGACTGCCTCTCAGGCGCCACAAGAGTTGGGTGCATTTCTATGGTTACTGCTTCACTGCTTCCCACTGTAACAGAAGTGAGATGAGCCATCCTCATTTTCTTCATTCCTTGGCATAGGATATGGGATGACAATCTGGACTTGGTCAAAGTGACACTTACAGACAATCCTTTAAATCTTGACTAAGTGATGGAGCAATTAAAACTTTCTCATAATAGTGGGTTGTGGCCCTGTCCTGCAGCAACTGAGACACTTAAGGAAAACAGGCTAAATCTTGTAGAAACCCTATTTGACTTGGACCTCAGTTCAAATCCTGTTAGAACTTGAAACAAATGTTTTCTTGCATCAAAAATGAAGCTTTACAAGGGAGGAGACCCACAGAAGTCCAGAGAGGAATCCTATTTTTGTCACTAGCTGTGCTACATTGGACAAATCACGTCACTCCGAGCTTTTGTCACAACCTAACCTTTACCTCAAGTTACTGCCATCTTCCCAACTTAAACTAGAAAGATCAGTTTGTTGTTTAGGGATAACAATGCAGCCAAGAACAAGTACCACACTTAGAGACCCTCTTCAACAGCTGTCAGGAGAGCTCCGTGCAATGATTTGCCAAAGACAGGGAACTGTCAGGCCAACAGGAAGTGCTCAGTGGTCCAGTGTCAGGCCCACAGGAAGTGCTCAGTACTGATCAGGGGCCAAGTTCCATGACCCCAACCTGAACAGTCAAAGAATGTTCCATGGCAAGAGGGCCTTGTCTACTGTGTTCATACTCTCTTCCCATGACCTATTTAGAAGGCATCAAGTATCAACTGAATGCTTTTGGGGGCGGGTGGACATCGTGCTGCAACTGAACCCAACAGTACCAATCCAGGGTAGTGCTGCAATAACACGATGAAAAATATACATGAAAGGACTAACTGATGCACATTTGGAACTCAAAAAGTGATAAACTCTTTTATTTTTTTTTTTAACCACTTCCTTTTAAATCAGAAGCTAAGTAAATATAAATGGGTTTAAAAACTGCTGGGGAAAAAATAATTGTAGATCCATTTTGTACAGAGATGGAACTTCCATGTCACAACATTTAAAGGTCTCACACAGTAAGTTCACTTGGTTAGAATTAATGTGCCTTAATCATGAAAATGAGAACTTTAACTTGTGAAAGAAGAAAAATACCCAAAGACCAGACCTCATCCTTAGGGAATGCTTAGTCCTTATCACCACTGGAGCCTGACACTGGATCAGCGGCAGTGGGAAATGTACTGGTTGGCGTCACTTTGTTGTAATGACAAAGGACTGGGCCCAGGTAAACAGAGGAAAGAAAGTTCTAGGAGGAAATGGAGGGTCCTTAGTTTAGCTGTCCTTTGGGATCTTAACATTTCAGGTCTCTAACACTCACCTCAGTCTCCTTCATCCCATCTGTTCCTCAGAAATGCTTCATCACCTGGACGACTATGGACAATTCCGTTTCCCAGGTAACCTGTAGATCTTTCCTGCTCCTTGATGTGCTCCGGCCCCAAACAACTGCAATCACTGTGCGGCTGGGGTGGCTGCCCCCGGGAGTTCACATGATGGTCAGATCCATTTACCAGCAGTAGAGCCCTACAACTCCTACCCTCCTGTGCAAGGATTTTCAGCTCCCTCCCCTTGGCATTTATAGCCCTCTAAGATTCAATCCATTTTGCTAAACTTGTCTCCATGATCAAACCCCTGGTCCCCAGGCACACAGCCCCATGCCTTCCTAACCTCCACCACCACCTCCGTAAAGGTCTAACCTCAGTGCTCCAAACTGTCTGAACCCAGATGAAGTTACAACTCCCTTCTCTGAATGACATGTCACCCTGGGGTCACTTCCCATTTGCAACCAGAACACACCTGTAGAAGGGCAAGAAACCGATTCTGTCTTCACAGTGTGCTCTACAGGGAATGTTCTATGGAAGGTGACAGGACAGTCTAGGACATTTGGCAGCCCCAAATGCTCAAAGGCAGCAGTCTGAGAAGGGGTTTTCTCTCCTCCCAAGCTTGCTGCAGCTCACAGTGAAGATTCCCAGACTCCTTCCTGCTCTGATGTCTCTCACAGCTCCCTCGGCGGGGGTGCAGGCTGGGGTATGCATCTCGTGGTACCTCCAAACGCTCGCCAGACAAGTAATGCAGAGAATGACCGGACAACGATAACCCGGCAGTTTTTCTTCCTGGTTTCTGATTAGTCCAAACTCTAAGGTAACTACTGCAGACTCATGCAAGCAATTCAAACAGCACAGAACTCTATGTTCGTGAAACACTCATCTGTTGATAGTCTGAGTTCCCAAACTGATTCAGTTCTCATCAATTTGCCAATTTCTGGAAAACGTGCCTTTATTCTGTTAGTTGTGAAAAACTCTTTAGGAAATGTTGGCACTCTACCCACGGTGAGCCCAACAAACCAAACAGCCATCACACACTGAACTTTTCATGCTGAGAGAGGCTGCTGAGCTCTATCAGGAAATGCAACTTCCATTCAAGCACCATGAAATTTTGTCAAGCAAAAATAGTCTTTATTCAAATTTAATGGAAACAGGGGTCACTATACTTTGCAAGACGGGGAAAAATAAAATTAAAAAAAATTCTTTTTTCTTTTCTTTTTAATATAAAACAATATAATCACAATACCAGAATATGGAACTCTAGAGTTTATTTCCTATGGGTTACTGCAGGTATCGATTTTCCTCGACTGTGCTATTCACAACTTTGTTAAGTCCAAAAATATGGAACAAAAGTGGTAGGAAACTTAAGACTTAGCACTTTCACTAAATGGCATACATCAAAGGGCGTCAATTCAAGGGCAAAAATGGTCGAACTCACCATACCTACCTATGTCATCATTCCAGCCTTAGTGCCGTCCAGGAACTGCGCTCCCTGTAGGAAAGGCCAGGCCTGAAAGCCAAGGCGTTTTGGATATTCTACTGTGGGCCATGAGTAAAGGGGGTTTTTCAAAGAGAAGACTGTTTTCAGTTGAGCAGGAAGGCCTGGCGCCAGGAGGCTTTACGAAGAGGAAGCACTTAGATTTAACAATTGTGGACACACCATTAGGGGAGTTAAAAATGTACAGCAGTGACATGTTCTACTTCAATCACTTGTGCTACGGCTACCAAACATGTACAAAAGACTTCTCGGGTAGTTCCAGCTGTGCTCGTAGCCAGTTAGGACCTTGAGTGGGACCTGGATCTAGACTGAGAGGGTGATCTGGACGCCGACCTGGATCTAGACTTGGACCGAGATCGGGTTTTTGAAGCAGACTTTGACCTGGAGCGTGATTCTGATGGAGGGTTTGGTTTGGATTTGGAATTGGACCTCGACCTGGACCGGGCCTCCTGATTGGTGCCAGCATCTGCACTCTCTGCGCGGCCTTCCCTTTGGCCGGACTCAGACTTGGCGTGTTCCCGCTCCTTTGAGCCTGAGCGGGACCTCGATCTGGACTGGGAACGGTCAGTGTCTTCCTTCTTCTTCTTCTTGCTGCTGCTGCCGGACTTGCTGTCTCGCTTGCTGCTTCGTTTTCTGCTCCTCTCGCTCTTGCTGTGACTGCGGCTGCGGCTACGGCTGTGGCTGCGGCTACGGCTGCGGCTCTCCTCCCGGCTTCGTTTCCTCCCCTTCCTCTTGTCCCTGCTTTTGCTTCGACTCCTGCTCCGGCTCCTGCTGCCTCCTTTGCTCCGGCTCCGGCTCTTGTGGAGGTTCTTCTCTTGACTCCGGCTCTTCTCTTTGCTCCTGCTCCTGCTCACACTCCCCCGCTTCTCTGCCTCCACTCTCCTCTCTTGACTCCTGCTTCTACTTTTACTCTTGCTTTTATGCCGACTAGGACTCCGGCTCTTGGATTTCCCAGTGTTGTCGCTGTTCTGGACCTTCTCCTCAGCCTGGTCTTTGCTCTTGCTGCGGCGCTTGTCTGCGCTGCGGCTACGGCTGCGGCTCTTGTCCTTGCTGGGGCTCCTGCTTTTTTCCTTCTTGCTCCGGCTGCGGCTCTGGCTGCGGCTGCGGCTCTTGCTCCGGGAATGGGAAACTGACCTGAGGAGACACAGGGACGTTGCAGTCACGTGGGGCCGCAGGCTTCAGGCTAATTACGAGATGACAAGCCCACAGGGTGATGTGGACAGCTATGCCCCACAAAAGAATGCATGACTTGCACCGGCCAACGATTGCTTTCAGGATCCCCCCCAATTCAAATCCAGAACTCGAAAAACCAGGATGAGGAGATTTAGCAACATGATGCACACAAAGTGGGAAAGGGTCCAGACGTGCCCTGATGAACTTCAGCACCTACGTAAGACCTACCTGGATCGGGAGCGACTCTTCGAATGGCTGCTCTTGCTACTGCCACTTCGGCTTCTGCTCTTACGAGAATGTCTGCTTCTGGAACGAGATCTAGGAGGAGAAAATACTTCCATAAAATTTGCTGACAAAAAGCTAGCTAAATAGTTACCATTTCAATCAAAAAATATGTACAGAACTTAGCTGTGCCCAGGCAAAGCTGAAAGAGAACGTTCGTCTGTGCTCAAGGCCCATAGATCCCGTTAACTATAAACACTCCACCTGGATGTCTTACTTCAAACTCAACATTTCCAACCTCAAACCCACAATCTGTTCTCCCCACTCCCACCAGACCTGCTCTCTTTTAAAGTTCCTTACTTAATTTCACTGATGCCTGTATTATTTACCCACTTCCTCACACCAGAAGCCAGAGCCTTGTTCGACGACTCTCTGCCTCATCGTCTTATATAGTGCTGATGCTGTCTCTTCGGTCTCTCCCCCTCTGCCACTGCCTGAGCAAGTTCCACCATCTCCCCCAGCCCCCCATGCCAGGCAAACAGCCTCCGACTTAACCTTCACGAACACGCTTGGCCCTCTGCCTACCTCATCACTCACTACGACCCCAGAGTCATTTTAAACAGGCACACTCCAAGCTTTAAAGAAACTTTAAAAAGCCAAGAATGTGGATTCCAACTGTCAATGTCACCAAAAGCAACCAGGGCTCCTTGAAGAAAGTGACTGATCCCAGGAGTAGGATAAGAAATGCACAAGAAAGGCCCAAACATCCTGACAGAAAGAGAAAAATTTTCAAAGACTCCTGGGCACCATTACCTATGAAAAGACACTCGAAAAAAAAAGTTTAACCTGTATCTCAATCACACAAGTCTACAAGTAGTTCAGGGGATAAAATACAAGTCTAATGATACCAAGAAGAAACAGATAAATTCAGCATGTGGGGAAGTATTAAAAAACAACTAGGTAGACTGGGGATGGGGAGGAGAGAAGCTAGGAGGACTGCTCTAGATGGAAGAGACCTTGCAGTGCATGCCCAGGCTGGATCCAGGTCAGGAAGAAAGGTGGCACCTGGCTACAAAGACATCCAAGGAACAAACTAGGGAAATCTGAATATCGCCTGACCATTAGCTGACTCTATGGAGTCGCTTGTTAATATTCTGAGGTTAGAAAATAAATACGGATTATGCTTATCCTCATTCTTGGAGGCACATGCTGAAGTATCTAGGGGATGAAATGCCATAAATTGCACAATTTATCTTCAAAAGCTACAGCAAAATAAATGTATAGGATGTGTTTATAAATGGGATGAGGAGGTGGCACGGTGAAGAAACTTAAGTTAGAATGGGGTCTACTGTGCTTCATAAGCTATTCTTTTAACTTTGGTATTTGCAAATTATTGTAGTAAAAAGTTTGGAGAAATATATAGTAAAGTGCATTCAGGTAAAACTCCAACAAAACAAAAAGATACCAAAGACACAGGAGTCAATTTGAAGAGCTCCCGATGACTAAAGATATAATTTGAACATAAAAAATTGTGAGTGTAACAGATGAAACATTGAAAATATAAACATTCAAGAATTCATTCAGGATGACACTAAACAACCACCCTTATCACCTCCTTTGGATACTACTAGGGCACATTTAATATTCTGAAAGTTGCTAAATAAAGATATCAAACTCCTACTTTCATTTACTATAAAAATTACATTTCAGGGTAACAGAGTGGATTCAACTATGAGAAAATCTTTAAAGGAGATAACCCTTTTTCTTCAGCTCAATGCCTGGAAATTAAAGAGGGTCAAGGAGTGAGTAAAATTAAGAGCCATATCATACAATTACAATGTTTAAACCTAGGTCGGATCCTAATATGAACAAAGCAACTACAAAAATACATATCTGAAAACAAACAAACATATTTGAGACAACTGAGGGAAACCTGGACACAAATTTGCTAGCTGTGACAATGGCCTGGTGATTTTATTGTAAAAGTCAGATGTACACTGCAGTGCTGCAGGTGGAGTGACAGGATATCTAGTCTTGCCTTAAAACAATGCAACAGGAGGGAGCTGCCCACAGCAGTAACTCTCTCATCAATGCAGTCTTTACTGGTTTCCTTCCCACCCCCTCATTATGCTTTCTGGGATCATCTCCCAAATCAAAATCTTGCACCGAGAGAAAACAAAAACAAAACAAACAAAAAAACCCCAATACAGCAGGATTAAGTAATGAAACAAGGCTGGCAAAATAAAAATGACTAAAGCTGGTGGGTGATAGATATAAGGGATCCAGAGTTGACTACAATATATTTTGTTTTATGCATTTAAAATGTTTTATATTGGGCCTCCCTGGTGGCGCAGGGGGTTAAGCACAGCACTATTAGGCAATCTGTAGCCTCTATGGCATGAGTTCGATCCCCGGCTGGCCAGGGAGCAACCCACATGGCCAAGCAGATCTCTCCTATCTCGCCCTGCTCCCCTCAGCAGTGTGTTTTGGTCAGTCTGCCTGTTCTGTTCCCCACTCTGTCTCTGGTGAATCCTCTCACCCCTTGCATCTCTGGCCTGTACCCCAGCTCTTGTATGCATAAATAAATAAGTCTTAAAAAAAAAAAAAAAAAGGTTTTGTAACAGGTTAAAAATACAAAGCCTGAAAAGCTTGAAAATCTTTTTTTAAAAAGATTTATTTATTTATTTATACAAGCACTGGGTACAGTCAGAAGCGCGGGAGGGTGAGAGAATTTACTAGAGCCAGAGCGGGGAGCAGAGCAGGCAGAAGGACTGAAGTACACTGCTGAGGGGAGCAGTGCGTGGCAGGAGAGGTCTGCGCACTATGTGGGACCCTCCTCCAGTGGCCGGGGAGCAGCCGGAGATCGAACCGGCGCTGCAGAGGCTGTGGGTAGCTTCGCAACCTAGCGCTCAACCGCTGCGCCACCGGGGAGGCCCCAAAAGCTTGAAAATCTTTAATGACTTTCCACTGCTCTTAAGTTTAACCTGCCTGGGGGTCAGCAGGATTGGGTCCGTCACCACTTTACTTCAGGCCACTCTCTTGCTTCCCTCTGCACCCAGCCCTTCAAAAATCACTGCTTTCTTAGCTAGAGAGGCACTGGCCCCTCTATCTGCCCACCATCATATCCAACTCACCCTTTGGGGACTCAGCTTTTTTTTTTTCTTAACATACTCTTAGGACAGTGTCAGTTCTCCAGACTAGTTGTGCTGTGTACATTTCCTGTGACATACTCATCACAATCGTAATTACTGTCTTAGTTCCTGTCTTCTCCACTAGGCTGAGTTTCATGAGGGCACAAACCACACTTATGGGCAGCTGTGGAACAAGACAAAGTCTCCACTACTGAGTAGCTGGGCTCTCTGGGAGAATAACCACGGGACAGTGACCATGTTTGCCTCCCCACTGAGGATATATAATCTGGGGGAGCCAAGAAGCGCTATAAAAGGTCACTAATACATACCTTAAATGAAAGACATCTATTTGTACTCATGACATGAATTGAAGTTTTACAAATGTCAGCATGAAGTTCTGAATTACTGAAACAAAGGGAACTATGCTACTGAGACTTCAGTAAGAGAATGAAATGGGTCATCTATAAGCTCATTAATGCATTTTCAATGAGCTCCAACACACAAAGACATCAACAGTACCTTGAATGACTCCGGCTCCTGGAGTAGGACCGGCGTCGTCGAGAACCAGGTTTGTCTTCCACTAATCTGATTTTTCTGCCATTGACTTCAGTTCCATCCAACTTTTCCAAAGCTCTTTTCATGTCAGAATAAGACACAAATTCAATCACCCCTTCATTTTTGCGTCCTTTGTGAGCATCTGCATAGGTCACTTCTCCCGCCTGACGCATATAATCCTAAAGGGAAAAAAAAAAATCCCCAAATGGGTCAAGACACATTTTTTGCTGAAACAACTAATGCAATCATCACAAAGGAAGCTTTTCCATTCTTTTTTAAGATTTTTTTATTTATGCATACAAGAGCTGGGGTACAGGCCAGAGATGTGGGGGGTGAGAGGATTCACCAGAGACAGAGTGGGGAACAGAACAGGTAGAATGACTGAAATACACTGCTGAGAGGAGCAACTGGCAAGACAGGAGAGGTCTGCCGCACCATGTGGGTTGCTCCCTGGTCAGCCGGGGATCGAACTCATGCTGCAGAGGCTGTGGACTGCTTCATAGTGTGGTGCTTAACCCCTTGAGCCACCAGGGAGGCCCAGCTTTTCCATTATTTAGGAAGAAATACTAAGCTTTTCTTGAATGAAGGTAGCCCTTAAATATTTCCTTCTTGGGTCTCCCTGGTGGCACAAGGGGTTAAGTCGCAGCACTGGGAAGCTCTCTGCAGCCACTGCAGGATGAGTCCCATCCCTGGCCAGCAAACCTCTCCTGTATCGCCTGCTGCTCCCCTCAGCAGTGTATTTTAGTCGATCTACCTATTCTGTTCCCTACTGTCTCTGGTGAATCCTCTCAATCCCCCACCTTTGGCCTGTACCCTCAACCTGGTATGCATAAATAAATAAATCTTGAAAATTTTTTTAAAAAAACTAACAATATTTATTAAATTTGTGTTATTTCCACATTTCTTTGATTAGTAGCTAGTATATATTGTGGCAGGAGCTGTTCTAGGATTTTTAGATAAAAATGCATTTAATTTTCACCCTTGAGATGAACACTTTATAGTTGAGGAATTAACCATAACAAAAAAGCAACTACTTAAGTAAAATACTCATAGTGCCAGAACTGTATTCAGTTCAGACAGGCTGGCTCTAGAGCCCATTCTTAAGGCTGCCCTGCTCACTAGGAAGTCTGCTCTCCTACACTCCTATGAGTGGAAGAGAGGTACAGACGTGCAAAACCAATTGAGGATGCTGGATTGGCTCCCTTTGAACCTCTCAGAATATTACAGTAATTCTTTCAGTAAAGGCAACCTTGGCAGCAGACACTTGGTAAACTGCTACAGTAATGACAATCAGCACAATGTACTAGAAAAAAACCAAAAAGGAGGTCAGGAATCCTGGTCCCAGCTCTTCTGCTGAGACGACTATGTGAATTAACCTTTCTGGATCTCATCCTTGTGGCCTGAAGGCTGTCAACATAAACAAATTTAAAAAAAGGAAAAAATAAGAAGGGAGTTGGATAACTCTGAATTTCCCTTTATATTTGTCTTCCTAAGTCATCCAAGTTAAGATTCCACTCCATGGGCCTCCCTGGTGGCGCAAGGGGTTAAGATGCAACTTATGAAGCTGTCCGCTGCCACTGCAACACAAGTTCGATCCCCAGCCAGGGAGCAACCCATATGGCGCAGCAGACCTCTGTCTCGCCTGCTGCTCCCCTCAGCAGTGTACTTCGGTCAATCTGCTTGTTCTGATCCGCACTCTGTCTCTGGTGAATCCTCTCACCCCCCACATCTCTGGCCTATACCCCAGTTCTTGTATGCATAAATAAATCTTTAAAAAAAAAAAAAAAAAGATTCTACTCCATAAGGCTCTCTTCTCTACTGAGGTTAGAAACCAACACCATCTCAAAAAACACGCTGGGATAGGTACAGGATGGCAGGTACAGCACTGGGCCCGTATTTCTTTTTAAATTTTAATTTTATACATTTTTACATCATTTTTCATTTTTTTGCACAATGTATGCATTTTCATCTTGGTTATATTCCCCATATAATTCCCATCCCCCTTATTTTTACCCTACTCCCTCCTCTCCCCACCCCCACCCCCCAGTAGTGTGTCTCTGGTTTATAGTTGCTTGTTGATTTTGATTTTTACTTTATTATAATTAGTCTTTTTTTCCTGGTCCCTTATTTAGGTTTTCTAAATTCCTGCTATGAGTGAGACCATCCGGCATTTTTCTTTTTCTTTCTGGCTTATTTCACTGAGCATGATCCCTTCCAGCTCCATCCATGTTGCTGCAAATGGCATAAGTTTATCTTTTTTGATTGCTGAGTAATACTCCATTGTGTATATGTACCACATCTTCTTGATCTAGCCATCTATTTTTGGGCATTTGAGTTGTTTCCATAGCTTAGCTATTGTAAACAGTGCTGCTATAAACATAAGGGGCCTGCATAACAAACTCTTTCAGGACAAATATTCCAAGTTCTTAGGAAAGAAACATGGGTCAGATAGTGATTTTCACCAATGAAGAACTGTCCTGGAAGCTGATACAAACTTGTGTGTTACAACTAACATTGTAGGAAAAACTGGTGGTTGTTAACTTTCTTTTATGGGTAAGGAATTAGACTGGCATCTCTCTTATACTCTCTACGCAGGAAAATTTCACATAATATAGGCTGTTCACAGAGTGATGGTCCCATACATACGGCAGTGAGATTCTGATGTCTTCTGTACTCCCATGGAAACTTTAGCTGGAGAATTTCCAACTGCTTTGGGAAAGTTTTCAAACATCTAACTCCATTAACATTCTTTGTGTGCCTGGGCTTGCATAAATGTCTCTCTTTCCCAACCTTAACTCCTGCCCATTCTTATCCCAGAGGTTAATAGGGCACCAACCTTTAGGTCTTGCCAGCTGCACCGACTTGACAAATTCTCCACAATAAGTCTGTATTCTGTGCGGGTGGGAGGGCCATATTTATCTCGGCCACTTCTTCTATAACCATATCCACCTTTGGAAGGTTCAAATAAGATTACTTCAGTGGAGGAAAAGCAAACCAATAATATACTACATATTCCCCTTAAATATATAATTTACCCCCACCCCAAACAATATCAAATATATTTAAATTCTAGCCCCACCCTCAATTCTAACTAGATTTAAAAAAAACAATCAGCTTAACATAAAAATTTAATTTACAAAGTTGTAAACATGTTCAGTAATATTTATATTTAAAATTAACATGCATAAATTAAAAACTATTAACAATTTAGAAATAAGTAACCAGATTACTAAATCAGTTACTGTTATTACTCACAGTGATTAAAGTTTTTTTGTGAATATTTTATATGAAAAAAAGATTTTCAGGCACCTATTTCAGTTTAATCTCATCTGTGTCTAACCCTTGGGATCCTCACCACCCAGGTCTAATGGGGAAAGGTTGCGGTCGTCACATGGCTTCCTGTTTTTGGTCAGCCAAGGGCCACAATGGTTCAAAGAGCCACGCATGGAAAGGTAACCCAAGGTCAGCAAATGGAACAGGCAGTCATCTTAGCCTCAAAGGATTCTTTTAATTAAAACATTGAGGTCTTTGTTAAATCTATGTTAAACAATTGCATTACAGAGAAAAAAAAAACAACACAAACACACATCATTAAACATATTTATAAAATATTAAAACAAGAAATTTATGTCATTAATTTAAAATTAAACATTATCAAAAATGTTTATTTGCAATTTTACATTTAAAAATACACATAAGTTATAAAACAAATGGCTTAAATATCAATACATTTCAATGTAACATTAATCAATTACTTAAAAATTAACATTTAATAACAAAGGCATATCACTGATACAAATGTCCTTGAAATGCTTACTGCGTCCAGAACCGTAACTGCCATCTCGCCGTGGGCCGCGGGCATGCTCAACAATTACTCGCTCACCACAAAGGTCTTTGCCGTTCAGTTCATAAACAGCATCATCTGCATCACGCAGATCATCAAACTCCACAAAACCATACCTAGAAGAAAGCAAACAAAACATGATTGGCATCATTTTGCCACCCAGCTGTACCAACATTAAAGAGAAAGCAAGGAGATTCATGCTTAGCAAAGGTTAGGTGGGTTTTGCAAACTAAGGATCAGTTTCTCTTCCCTTTAGTTGAAACTGCTTTGCTTTTGCCAACAGGCACTGTAAGAGGATAGGGAGACTTCTCAAGATAGACTCCTGTTTTTCTAGTAAGAAGCTGGCTAAGTATACAGAAACCACTTCTTTTGTTCCCCATGTATATAGTTGGTGGCACTTGCAAAGACCTACACAAGATAGAATATTTGCCCTTTCAAATCATGTACCAACTTATCTTTCTTAGCTTAGCTTCGAAGTGATGTCTTAGCGATTAGCTCAACATTCAGGCCTTGTGTCTTAACTGTTAAATCAGGTTTGGAATAACATGCCTTAAATCTGCTCCATGAAAAAAAAAATTTTGTAATGTTCCTGTTCCTTTAACTTATTACTTGCAACTGAATAAACTGTTCTAGAAATAATCAGTGAAAAAACAAACAAACAAACCTGGAGCTATTCATTAGCCCGTGATATTCCAAATTCATCTCCATGAAGTTTTAAAAAGACTTGGAATTCTCTAAAATCTCTATAATAACTGTGCAAATTTCTTTACATAGTACAGCCAGGAATTTCCCAGCAAAGAGGTCTGGTGATTTTGAGTATCTGAAAAAAATAACCCCCACCCCCAAATCCTATTAATGCGTGCTAAAAGAATATAACTTACAAAAACTAAAGTGCAAAATGTTTAAGATAATTATAAGCAAAGTTAAACAAACATCCTTATCAGTTGTTATCAATAAATATATAGTTTGGTATAACATGGCTGTGAAAGTCTAGTTTTGAAGAAAGTAACGAGCACGATGCTGCATACAGAGGCAAATGCCCACACCAAGGCATAGTGCTCCTCTGTGTTTAAAATATACTGTAACTAAAAACAGGTACATGACTTGCCAGAAGTTCATTCAGCCTGACAAAAAATATTATTCCAGCTTCTCTAGCATCTAACGCTGTACTCAGCAACATGCCACCTGAGAGAACTCAGGCACGTGGAAGTCTTCCCTCACTAAAGAGTTCCTCTCAAACAAGAGTCTTTCAGGTGACAATGTGCAGTTAACAAGTCTCAAGAGCTCTTTATGCTGAAATGTCCACTCAAACTTTAAGAATCACTGAATCTTAACTCCATTAAAAAAGGTAACAGACACACCCATTGTTTAATGTAAAATGTTTTGCAGTAACACAATTCAGAAAATACCTGACTCAATTTATGGGCTATATCAAGTCTTTAACATGGTCTCATACCTCCATAGGCTTGAATTTCTGTTAAAAAATCAAGATCAAGATCACTGATTTAGTATGTTAAAAAGTGTTTTACTATCACTAAAAAGTCTGTAGCAGATAATATACAGTAGTACCTTTTTGCTTTCCTAAGTAGAGTTGGTCATCAGGAAAGCGATACTATCCTACTTACAAATGAAATGAAAAAAGTAAATCTGCTTTATATTTTGACTTATTTTTAAATAGATTATAAAATACCAAAAAAGTGCCTTAGTTTAGTTGTCTACACTGACCGCTGGTCTGGTGTACAGCACTGCTGCCCTTGGCATATGAGAGCCTGATGCCAAGTAGGCAGATGAGAGAAACACTCCTGATGAAGTGGCCTCCACTTTCCCGAGCTAGACACTGGCCTGGCACCATTTAGGACCCTAACTCATCTAGTGTGATACCAGACGGACAACTCTGACTCTTAAATACATCACAGGAATAGCCTAATAGTTTTCCTCAAAATAACAAGAATCTACAACTATTCAGGGGGCCCGAGAACACAGGACCCTTAATTCTGCAATTTAGGGCTCTGCACGTTCATTCTTTTCCAAGGCTTATAAGGAGAACTCACTCTGACCTTTGCGGGAAAGTAATGACAATCTATTAAGTGGAGGCACAATTATTTAGAACCAAAATTAATGCTCAGACAGATGGAAACTTTCTTTGTAGCTGAGGCTGAAGCACAGCTCACCTTGCCAATAAAACCCGACCCTGAGTTGTAAGAACCAGTATGTTTTTAGAGGAAAATGGTTCCTTTAGTTCTTAATATTTACTTCTAAAAAGTCCCAACAAGAGCAGACTTTCTGCCCATCTGTGACTATGCAGGTGTTTCTTTTCACCAACTCTCCCCCTCTGCAGGGCAGCAGCCTTCCTGCCTGCCCGTGACCTGTACCAGGCCGGACTTCTCCTCGCTGATCCCCCTCAGCAGAAGCAGCTTTCCTCAGGGCCGCTTGTTTTCAACCATGCAGGCTTCTCTCATTAAAGCTGCCCCTTTTGGGGCAGCTCTTTCTGCCCACTTGTGTCTATGCAAGTGTCCTTTACTGTTCTGCTACTTTCCCTAATAAACCTGCTCTTAAAAAAAAAAAAAAATATATATATATATATATATATATATATATATAAGTCCCAACAAGGAGGTCACTTATTGTCACTTTTTTGATATCCAAGTCCCTTATTGAAACAGATCAAATTTACTTCACAGAAAGATTTTGGTTACTACTCTGTGAAAAGCCACAAAATCTATTCGGAAATTTTTAATGTCAAAGTCCTGCCCAAGGACTGAATCAGGCACCTGACTGCCACTGCTGTCATTGACATGCTGGGAGGGTTTGGAAAATTAAAATTCTCCTGCATAACAAAACAAACCTGCTAGGAGTTCCTGTTCTGAGAGCAAAGCAAAGACCAGATCAGTTCACATTACTCTTGGTTTAGATCAGCAGTACTGAAAGAACGACATTTCATTCAGTAAGTAGAGTGAATGAGTTCTCTAATAGGACAAGACTAGATAACAACAAAATGTTACTTAAGTAATCTCTATATACTAGACAATGTTATCTTATTTAATATTAACAATACTCAAGAGCCAGGCACTATTATTCCTGTTTTA
This sequence comes from Talpa europaea, assembly GCF_964194135.1. Lineage (NCBI taxonomy): Eukaryota > Metazoa > Chordata > Mammalia > Eulipotyphla > Talpidae > Talpa > Talpa europaea. Next base: position 16,843,331 of record NC_140076.1, read on the forward strand.
CAGAAGAGGAAACTGAGGCACACAATGGTAACTTGCATAAAACAGCAGAGCTGGCATCCAACACCTGTGGTATGATGCCAGAGCTCAAACTCCTATTAAGACTGGAGCAGCATAAAGCGGCCTGGGTTCTAGTCCTAGTTCTGCTATTAAACCAGCTTGGAAACACACATTTAAATTATTGTATTTCTCTGGGTTTAGTTTACTCATGAAATGAGGTCGTGCTAACTACTATACTATGTCAGGATATACTACGCAGCTCTAAGTTTTCTCTTAACATCAAAAGTATGATAGGTAAATGTCCTCTGGCTTAAAGAAGGAATAATTAAAATCAACATAACACCAGAGATAGATAACAGTGACAGATGGACAGGATAAATTTAATTTTTATCACCTAAAATAGCTCCAAACTACTGTATGGGTGCCAATTTTAGTTTTATTTCAACATTTCAGCTGTCTCTGAAGTAAATTTTAGGGCCTTCAACAAAGTAAAGCTTTCCCTGGTAACTAACATCAGGAAATCTTTGTTAATCCACCAAACGTCCCTTTGTCCCTTGTAGCAAATAACATGAAACTAATCTCCTCTCTCTCAAAAGTACTCTCCTTTGGGACCCTGTCAAAGTAAGGGGGGGGGGGACAGAAGAAGTACACACACACACACACACCCCATACACACCTACTTTTTGACACATATTTACATATCGCTGGTGGGATCTATGAATGAGCCTCATAAACACTAGCTAATAGACACATTCCTTAATTCAACCTGCAGACACTTTCTCCTCTGCTCTTTTAAAAACAAAGAGCATCTTTCAATAATTCTAGTATGAAAATGAAGATAAAAGAGTTCAGGAGAATGACTCTTAAGATAGATTAACATGACCCTGTAACAAAAATCCACCCCTTGTTTGACTCCAGATGTTGTATCTTTTCATCTTTCTTGCCTCTGCCTAGTTCAAAGAACAAAAAGCACTACTTATTAGGTACGTAATAGTTCTCAATTAAAAGAAAAACTCCTTTCCTTGATGTGTCCTTTTCCCAGACTCTTCCTCTGGGTCACATTTTAGCCTAAGCAATTGAGTAAAAAAAAAATGATGAAAGGGCAGTTACTGTCATTTTCTCCCTGAAGAAACCAGGCACCATGACTCTTGTCAAGTATAGACAGGTACCTGGACACCACAAGCAAAAGCCACACCGAACTTTGTCGGCCATTCTACACTGTCGTCCACCCCCACACCCTTGCCAATGCTCCAGTCCTCTCATAACAGCTGCTGATGCGCTGCTCAGGCCATGAGTCAACGCTGAGAAGCTAGAATGCCAGGTGTTTTAAACTAAGGTGCTCCAGGACTTCAATTTTAGGAGTGTTAATCACATGTTTTCACTCAAGAACAATTACCATCTCTGAACTTGTACTGCTATAGACTTTCCCAGGCCCTGATACCCTATACCAATGACCCCAAGTACCACTGTATTTCCTACTGAAGAGGACATGGAGTTTATCTCACCCCTTTTGGAATGGCTTAGTTGTTTTCCAAACATCTTCTCTGAACAAGGAGCCCGGAGAAAAGTGCAGTCTGAAAAATGAGGAGGATGACTTGCTCTGGAGATATGCTGGTCAACACCTAAGTGGGCAGGGTATGATGAGGGGGTTCTGGATATCAGATGTCTTATGGGGCATGGATACAAGGAGCAGGGGAAAGCAAGCCTCCATGCGTGTGCCTGCAGTCGGTCACCCACCAACACTGCTTACCGAGGGGCATGCCTAAGAAAAATATGCCCCTTTCCACAGTGGATCTCTGCTCACCTTTGTCCTAAAACTGTGCCACATGCTTTTCTTTGTATGTGGACATGACAGTCCTCAGCCAACCATCAGCAGGATGTGTTTGATTTCCCAATGTGGTGAGCCATTCCCACATTCACTCATTTTCCTTGCAAGAACCGAACCTCTCCATGGCTGGTCAGGATTAGGGATGTTGCTGTAGCCAAGGAAAAATTTTCATCTGTTGAAATTAACCCATGGGGTGGCTTGAACCCTCAAACTAGGGTCAGTAAGCATGGTACTTAAGGGCAAAGCCCTTAAATCTACCCTGAAAGAAACGGTATTCAGTGAATGGGAATCAAACAGCTTTTCTTTCAAAGCACTCAGTGTTGGTCAGGCTACTTGGTGATATGAGGTGAAAAAAGGACAGTGACAGAACAGTAATTCTTGTGTGCGTAAAGCGCTTGGAAAACCTCAGAAAGACACTTCTGCAACAAACTCTAGTGCTCAACTGAGGCCAACTCAGAAAAGCTGGAGAGCAGAACAGTGTGACTGCTCCTAGTTCCGAAGGCCTGCAACAATCCAGGGAAGCAGTGGTTAGGTCCTCCTTGCAGAATTTACCAATGTCACATCCACTGCTTTAGGTCACTGATTATGGTTGCAATTTGATTTTCCCGGTCAGAGGGCTGTTTATAACCCACAACTAGGAGCTCCTACTGCATGAAGTAGGTTCCTGAGTTCCTTTCCTAACCTGAGATAGGAAGGAGGCTGCTCTGGGCATTTTGGCCTCCCGTTTTTTTAGCCTCAAGGAGGGAGGGCCATCAAGGCCACCCGGAGGTGGATGACTTACCCGTGCTCATTGAGTGGCAGAGCTGGGGTGCGACTTCAGGGCTCACCAGTACCCAGTCTGGGGCTCTTTTCACGGCGGCAAACTGGCAGTTCCTGCACACCAAGAGCTCTCTGATTAGAGCTAGTGTGGATTCCTGGTCTGTAAACGTTGGCCACAGCTCAGTCTGCATTTGCTCTTTCCCCACCTTCAAAGAAGAAAACCTACCTCATGATTTCTCTCTTCTGGATCCCCTGACCATCTAACTCACTACCAACAGCCTTGCAGTCACTTTGGACTTCCTTTCTGGTTGCACATTCAGTCCATTGCCTAGTTTTATACATTTTCATTCTACTGGGATTACAGGGCTGTCTCTTCCGTTTTTATCAGTTTATTTAATTCTATTTTTACTTAGTCAACTTGTCTCTTTACAGGTAGCAGGGAAAGCCAACTGCTATGTCATTCTTTTGCTCAGGTCTACAATGACAATACTCTTTCTTGTAGATTCTCTAAACCTGTAATGCCTTAATTACACAAGGTCAATCACATCTGCTTCCAAATACTCGCAAATTACCTCTTTCCTCAATTCTCAGAAACTTGCCTGACTCCAACCATTTTCGCACTTGTTTTAGCCTAACACTGCAATTAGATTTTATGTTTTACGTGACAACCTTTTGGTGGCCTTTCAAGCCTTGTTCTTTATTCTTTGCATTTATTTTCTCACTTGATCATGAGCCCTTTAATAAAAAAGGTTAATATTTAGCATAATGCCTGGCACACAGTAAATAATTTATAACATTTCATTCCTTCCTCATATTCCTATGTGAAGAAAGCACAACTACTTTTATTATTTGCATTTTACAAATGAGAAAACCGAGGCTTGGAGAGGCTAAGCAATTTTCTGTCCAGGAGTTAAGTAGTATAGCTAGATATGGACCCAGATCCATCTGACTCCCCAAAACCCAGGTTCTTAACCACAAGGGGCACTGCCTTTATAATGGCAGATGCTTCTTCTCCCCCCACTGTCCTAAGCATAGTTCTTATTCAAAAATGCTGCTGCTCCCCCTTGATAGCCTAACTTCAGGCAAGCCAGTCTGTGTTATAGGTTTCTGACACAGTGGGATAGTCTCTCTAGAGCAGAGAGACTGAGCTGAGGGCAGGGTGAAGCACCTCTACGCTTGGGGTGTGTGAGGTTACTCAGGTTACTTTCACTCTTGTCTTTTGGCTCCCACAGACTGCCAGCCATCTGGTCCTTCCGAAAACATGTGTGGGTTCAGAACATAAGAGACTAGAAGAATAGAGGAAAAATAAGATTATTCTGTGCATTCCCATTCTGGAGGTCCCATATCAACCCCTGGAAACTGTCTTTGGTCATGAAGCTCAGCAAAATTAGACCAGCATAGAGATGATAAAGAGGTGGTAGGCCAGCAGGCTGTGGATGTGAATGAATACTGACAATGGTATGCATTTAAGAACACATTTAATTCGTTTTACAAGGAATGGTGACTGGACCAAAAAAATAAACATGGATGGTGTGGGGAAAATGAACCAGAAATCAAAGAACACTCTAAGATTTACAGACTTCCAAGTCTACAAAGGTTATAACAGCACAGGAAAAGCAGTCTGCAGATGATAGGCATCTAAGATCTGAATTAATCCCAAACTACTATGAACACGACTACTCTTGCCCAGCAAGAATCTTTTCTTCTTCAAATTCTTTTGTAACAATTTTCATAATTCTGAGTAAGCTTGCTGGTATCACATAAATAGCAGTAGATAACTTAGAGAAGTTAACTTGCCAAGGCTACCCAATATACCTGGAATGCTTCGAACTCGGGCCCTAACCTAAAATCACTCTCACCATGTTCTACTGCCACAGATAAATGGGAAGAAGTGGGTCATAAAGGCCAACACGTTGGGAAAGCACAAGTTCTAGGAGCTAGGAAAGTCAGTTTCATCAAATTATGTGCTGAAGAGGACAAATTCCCACACAAATATCAGCATCTTGTGAGAAATACTTCATGGGAATACCTTCTCTCTTTGGATATGTACTGACACTAGCAAATTATTAATATTCCCTAACCTAGCGGAACCAAATCTATAAACTATCAAAATACAGCAGTATAGGAAAATAGAAAAAGACAACTAATTTTTTAGTAAATACTAGCCCATTCTAAAGGAATATTCACATATTGGGATGAAGAATATAGGCTAGAAATAATCATTATCCTAAAATCAAAGCAATAAAACAAAATTCCTCCAGCACAGTAGGAAGTAGAGAGGAATATGTATCAAATTCAAACTAGCTTTACTTAGTAACTGTTTTATGGCCTATCTGCCAATTTGTCCAAAACTGTTTAAGAAATGAAGGAGGGCTGCTAAACTATTTCACTTTTATTAGGATAAGTAATCTACTCTAGAAGAGACCACTGTCAAAAAGCAACACACTTGCAAGTAGTTTGTGCACTTATCACAACTGTAACAGCCTTAAAAGCATTACTTTGACACTTGATGTCAACATGGCTACTTTCCTGACAAGGTGATGGGTGGGGAGGGCAAACAATCACACCTGCATCCACTCTAATTTTTTGACACTTGTCAGTACTAAGGGGAAATAAAAAGGTTACACAAGAAAGCATACTAATAAAGTTCATGAAGACTAAATCACAAATTAACAATTTAAAAAATGCTCAAGGGGTAAAAATATTACTAATTTGGAATAAAACTCTTCGGACATAAGACAGAGTTACTGTGTTTGTAACTTGTATTTAAGGTAATAAAAGTTTATACTCAGTAGGCAGCACTGCCAGATTCCACAACAAAGCTACTATCAAAACCAGTTTCATACTTACCTCTCTAAAACAGTGCTATGAGTGGGGTGATAGGCTTGTTAAAGTCTCTTAGAGGTTATGCCTCTGGGACCATCTTAGCTGTTCCCATGTCCCTCATAACCACCGGACAGTCCTTGGGCTGCAAGCAGTTTCTTAATCCTTTTCATTTTTATTTTGGTTAAAGATGCCACTCCCTGTGCTATTTCTGGGGGGAATGCCCTTCCCTTGAAACTGGTCATTTAACCCAGTATTTTAACAAATTCTTCAAATTCTTTTAGCATTAATGGCATAATAGGTTCATTGCATCCACATGAAATAGCTTTCAAAGTCAGTGCTTCTGGTCTGTGATTCCTGACTCCTGTGCCTGAGCTTCCTGGTCACCTCTTGTATTCCTGAGGGCTGAATTCAAGTCATTCCCACTTTCTTTCTCTAGTCTTGGAGGTTTCTCTTCATAGATTATTCCCTTGTTCTGGCATCCAGACCTATATACCTGGAAGACCTGGTGGTGGGGGGGATAATCCAGTGCCTTTTAAGTGCTTCTTCAGGTGTCATATGCAGCATACAGAACTCTAGACTTCTACCTTAACACATAGCAAGGGTCATGGAGGACAGTTCCTCAAAATAAGGACTGCAAATTCAGCACAGGATTCAGACCAGACAGTCCCAGCAGTAACACTAGAGCAGAGATCATCTACTGCATTTACTCAAGACAAACCCTACCCCAACCAGCCATGACAATGCTGATGCCACCTGACAGCTCCTCCAAGAGTGGCCTAAAGACTAAACTCACTAACTGTCTCTGTCTAGGGTCAGTGTTATAGAAAGTACCAGCTGCTTCACTTTTGATGGTACCATGTCAGCTTTTTGGAAGTCTCTGCAGAGAGACTAAAGACTGAACAGACGGTAGAGCCTGAACTACCTTCTCATCCTTGGTGACAAGTCCCAAAAGGACAGGATGAACCATCTGGAAGGAAAATAGCATGAGAGAGGCCTCTGCCATCACTCTGCCATCACCCATGCTCTACTGGATCTATGAAGATAGATCTTCAGTTTCCAGAGTTGTCAGTAATATTTTGTAACCTCACACCAGTTACTTAATCTCCCCAGGCCTCAGTTTCTACATCAGTACAAAACTAGAGACAACACTTGGCGAATACTCAGTTGAAAAATAAATCACACAAGTACATGCTGTTATTATTTTCTAGTTTTAACACTTCAGTGTTAGCTCACAAATTTATAAATACATCTACAATAGTATTTTCTTGTGTGCTTGGAGCACCTTTCTCCTGAGCAGCACAAAGCATAAATTTTTTATTTAGGTACTTTGGAAGCATCCCAAAATGATGGGAACCCAAACACATTTTATCATAGTCTATATCCTATATCTTTCAAGAAGGAACAAATACTTTTCATGTTCCTTTTACTCATATCTTATCTCCATGAGAATGGGAGATGCAAGATACTAAACTGAGGAATAGGGGTTTAAAATAATTTGGCCAAATAACCGTTGTTACCACAAACTGTGAAATTAGGACCAAGGAGTGGAAGTCTTCTGTCAGGGTAGCTTATGCTACTAACATTAGTCCAAACTGCAGTATGATACTGTCTCTGGGCTGATTTTTCAAAATGACAGAAAAAAATAATTACCTGTCTCTTAGGGGGAAAAAGTAACATACTTAATAAAATTTGGGGAAGGGGTAGGTTGAATTCAACAAGAGACTCCAGTACAAACCAACTTGGTCACAATCTCAATAGTTTTACTAATAAAACAAATACAGAATGCTACTTAATCTATAGGCCTATTTCTCATTTAGGAAAAAAGTTCATGGGCTAAACATACGAGACCAATTTCACCTGTTGAATTAGCAAATATTTTAAATGATATGGATGTTCAGTGCTGGGTAGGCCGTCATACCCATACACTGCTGGTACAAATGTAACTGGTGCGGCTTTTCTGGAAAGTTATTTTGTTATATGCATTGAGCATCTTGCAAATGTTCATTCTTGCTGTGACAATGTATTTTACTTCATAGAATTTGTCCTAAGGAATGACAGAAATGCAAACAAAGTTTTATGCACATGATATCCACCACAGGATTATTCATATAGAACAGCAAGAATTTAGATACAATTTAGGAGGAATGATTGGGTAAATCATGATATATTCATACAATGGCTTTTAGGCAGCCATTAAAATGATGTTTATGATAAAGATTAATGTAACAGGGCCTCCCTGGTGGTGCAAGGGGTTAAGCACTGCACTATGAAGCAATTCGCAGCCTCTGCAGCACGAGTTCGGATCCCCGGCCGGCCAGGGAGAAACCCACATGGCGCAGCAGACCTCTCCTGACTTGCCCGCTGCTCCCCTCAGCAGTGTATTTCAGTCAGTCTGCCTGTTCTGTTTCCTACTCAGTTGCTGGTGGATCCTCTCACCCTGCCCCATATCTCTGGCCTGTACCCCAGCTCTTGTATACATAAATAAACCTTAAAAAAAAAAAAAAGTAATAGAAAAAGTAAATGATACAAATTAAGTAGGAAAAATGGGACATAACATTGTCATAAGACCTTGCCTATGTTAAAACAATACTTAATGCTACTTTATGCTTTTGATAATGTCTTATCTATTTAATTGGTCAAGTTATGTTTTTGAAAGTTCTTGAATTTATTATGATAGGTTAACTGGATGAACCTTGAAGGCTACAAGATAACTTCCTCATACAAAATTTTAATATTCCAATTAAAAAAACATACTATTTAAAAAATTCCAATAAAGGGTAGCTGAGTTGGAAAAACAGGAACTCTTACACATGGCAGGTGAAAATGTAAATAATAACTCGTATAGAGAGTAATGGAAACAATAGGCAGCAAAAGCCTTTAAAAAAGAAGTAGATCCTTTTGATTCCAAAAGTCCACTTTCATGGATCTGCCCTAAGCTAACAGCTGGAACTGTGTATATAAGGGCCATTCACCTGTGGGACATAGGCATAAAACAGTGAAAAACCAAAGAAAATCTAAAGGTCTTGCAACATGGTTTTAATAATGTACATCCAACAGCATTTATATTTGGGAATATTATGTAGGCATTAACAATCAGGTTGACAAAGGAAAAGGATCAGGTTACATATAAACAGGAAGATTACAAAATAGATTGTACAGTATGATTCCAAGCTTATTAAAAATGAGGGGCTGGGGGAGAGAAAGGAATAAGAAGTGAGTATGCCTATGCAAAGTCTCAAAATGCAGACAGTGACATCACTGGATTATATTTCCTTTGCTGTTCTTAAAAAATTTACAACAGACATAAACTTTTTTTTTTTTTTTTTGCATTTTTTTTTTTTAAGATTTATTTTATTTATTTATACAAGCACTGGGTACAGTCAGAAGCACGGGAGGGTGAGAGAACTCACCAGAGCCAGAGCGGGGAGCAGAGCAGGCAGACTGACGAAGTACACTGCTGAGGGGAGCAGCGGGCGGCAGGAGAGGTCTGCGCGCCATGTGGGACCCTCCTCCGGTGGCCGGGGAGCAGCCGGGGATCGAACCGGCGCCGCAGAGGCAGCGGGCAGCTTCGCAACCCAGCGCTCAACCGCTGCGCCACCGGGGAGGCCCCAGACATAAACTTTTTATAAGTGGAAATAAATTATGTGTATTCTGAAATGTTTTCAGAATTAAGAATGGGCCTTTAATTTTAACTATGTGTAAACAGAGCTGTTCAAACACTCCTTTAAACAAAACTGTTTCAACCTCTTCTTAGGTAATCATAAAATTAATTCAGAACTGAAAGTTTTAATAAGACAGTTAAAAAATGACTTTTTTTTTTTTTGGGGGGGGGGGCAAACTGCCCAGGAATAAAAAAGGGAGTGGGTCCTAAGGAAGAGTGTTTGCTTTTTCTCCATCATTTCCCTCATCTACTACTTATAACATTATCATTGCAATGATCAGCATGCATTTGCCATTAGGTGGTGGTTGAAGGTAATCTCCCACATGCTTTAAGGATAAACTAGCAGTTCAATTAACCAGAAACCAATAACCTGGAACACTAAGCAAATTATATTTCCTTTACTGCACCTTTAAAAGATAAGGGAAAACAAGCTTCCACCAAGGATTCAGTCAAGAGGGAAAAATCCCTGCATAGGTTGTGGGGTTAGCAGAGATTCATCTCAGTATCTACGTCCTAACACTGCCAGGCAGTGATCGATCAGGAACAAACAGAATAAGGACCTGACTCACTGAAGAGTTTTAACGAAAGTAAAAAAAAAAAATCAACTACTTAAGATAAAAATATCTTAATTTTTAACCTAAGATAAAAATATCTTTATTTTTAACATGAGTGAAAATAAAAACTTCTGGTAACATTTAGATATTGTGAAATTCTCATTAAATAGACCAGAATGTCCCCTGAAAATTCTGGTTTTTCATAATTGCATTGTAATATGAAACTGACAGCCAAACCTCCCCTGGAGAGTTTTAATTCATGCCTTTAACCAAAAACCCAAAACAATAACCACCTCAATCAATTGGAGGTTTACCTGGTCAGCCACTAGGCAAGTAAAATAATCTCAGAATGTAAGAAGTGCTATTCATGAACTATATATGAAAAAATTGAGATATAAAGATCTATGCCTAAAACCACAAGATTTTGTGGCAAGAGAAAGACTATTAAAAAACCTAATTTCACATAAATAGTGATTTCCTAATTTAAAGCAGCACACGGAATTCACAAAAAATCAAAGGCAGCAAAAATCACCAAAGAGTTGGAAGGCTATGAACAGGTGCTAATACAGTGGCTTCCTTAACCTCTGATCCCATAGTGGTACTTGTTAGAGAGTGTGGCAGATATGAATGTAGGGGACCCTACAAGGAACAGTCTATGTGGTCCAGGGAGATCTGTATCATGTGTAGTTTTAAACAGAACCATGTTTCTAGAAGCTCTTTAAAACAAAGGCAGTCCACATAAGGTTGCCTACTATGATAAAATGGCAGGCAATGTACTACTGCATATACCCCTGTTCTCCAAATCACAAGTGGATCCTGCCACAAAAATCCTCTCTTAGACAATGAATTTCTTTCAGAGAACATTATCTACTTCCTCATTTTTTCAACTTTCTATTATATCAGTCCTTCATGTCTATTTAATCCTGAACTCTACCTGCAACCTTCCAGTATAACACATCTACTGGTATATTTGAATTTTTCAGCAATTCTTCAAAGCTCTATCCATCCAAATTTTGCTTGTACATTTCAACTACTTATAATCATGATCACATGTTCAAAAATGATTCTCAGCAGGGATAGCTTTAGTTTCCTTAGTTCCTTAGTTTCCAGGACTATAAGCTCTTGCATGCTTCCTAATTATACCATCATTTCCTTTTGTACCACCTACCTATTCGTTACTTTTCAAACGCCTCTCCACTTTTGCCGTCTAGTCCAGTCAACTCTTGCTTGAAACACAGCTGTACCATTCACCCTTTTCTCAGAAATAATATTCCCGTACAGTGATTCCTGAAGGCTGCCAGGATGCAAGCCCATTTGGTGACTGGTGATCATCTCTGATTTCAAATCCCAAAAATGACTTCCTATTCTTCATTTCAGCCTTGATTTTCAATCACAGATTCTATGCATATCAGAGTACAGCAGAACTATGAGTGAAAAATTCCCCAAAACAGACTCAGGTAGTTAGGATCCTGGAAGGACCTGCTCTTCCTCTTATCTCACCATTTCATGGTTGCTCAATTACTCTTTTTCAGAGTCTTTTGAATTCTTATCCATGATTGGGAGGGTTAGTGTAAAATTTATCAGTTGTTGTTTCTGGTTAATGTTAAATTTCCAGATGCTTCAGGAGACTCAATGCTAGGTTGTTTATTATTTCTCAAAATTGTTCCTTATTAGACCACCTCCCCACCACCAGTTATGACTCACACTATTTTCAGTTTTTCTTTATTTCAAGCTTTAGCCAATCCATTCTTCAAAGCCCATTTCAAACAAATCATTTCAAATAAACCATTCCAAGTTCTACTTGAGTGTGAAGAGCAAGCATTTCTTAACTCGAAGTGTACTTGTACATAATCTACCCAAGAGCAGAACTGTTTTTCCGTCTCCTCCCCAATTCATTTAGCACAGTTAGCAGGCATCTTGTTGGTGGGTGATGAAAGCATTGGTTCGATTAACCTATTTTCCACTAACTTAATTTACTGCTATCACTTGAGTAACCTAAGAAAACAGACCTCACCCAAAATATGCCCCATGTTACCAAACAAAAGCTAAAGATGTTTCCTAATGATAACAGCCAAATTCCTTTGATTATAGCTAACACTTTCTTTTCCTCGTGGACAAGGACACAGAATCAGATTGGTAACTTGCCTACAGTTAGTGGGGGGAAAAAAGGATATGATCCAGACCTGATTGGCTTCAAAATCCATGCTTTCCCCACAAAATCTAGTTATCCTGTCAACTTAGGCGGGCTCTGGAGAAAACTGGGAGTTTTAGCTTGATTTCTCATATATATGATATGTAGAGCAGCCAACAACAAAACCCATCCCACTTTCCTTAAGCAAGTGTAAAAGAATACTTTCTTAAGTTTTTTATTCTAAAAGAAATCAATATTCATAATGAACACTTTATTGAGGATATTTACCTTAGTACTTCCTAAAGATCAATTTGAAATGACCTTTTAAATCCAACCGACCGTGTGTATTATAGGGCAGCTACCAATTTCTCTCAAATGTTCTACTTGGGATCTTTCACAACTTGCTAGTATTACACTGGGGAGTAAACTAGCCACATCAGACCTGTTGCAAAATAGGTCTTTATTTAAGTCAAGTCTTGCTCTAACACCCACCCAAGTTAGGGCACCACGTGCCCTAAAATGCTCTGCCTTTAATTTTTATAGCCATGTCTTTGATTTCCCGGTTCTCAGTTTTCCCGGTTGTAATCTTCTGCAGGCCTGACTCCTCAAGTTTTCCCTGAAACTCGTAGCCCTTGAGGTCCCTGCTTTGCAAAGTGCATCAGAAATACAAGAAACAAACCAAACCCAGGGGGCAGTAATTAGACATTTCGAGTCGTGCGTCTCCGTCCGCCCAAGTCAGTTAACGCAGACACTAGGCCCTCCCCCCACCCATTCTACAACAGCAGACCCGTTTTTCTGGCAAGCTGGAGAACGGAAACCACAGCACGGAAACTCAGGACGGAGTTTACAGGTAACGAGTTAAAGACTTCACCCCCGCAGAGGGAGCGGTGGAGCATTCAGCACGCCAAGACGATACTTTCGAAACTGTCACTAGACAACTCAAAGCGGAGTCTCCCGCCCAAAATATTACGGCACATGGCAAGTTAAAACAGGGCCTCCCTCCTGCGCGCCTGTCCGGGAAGGATGCGGAGTGACTGTCTGATCCACCAGACTGGGAGGCGGTGAAAAGGGAGCAGGAAATCCCGTTTATTTCCAGCAGTCTGCAGAGCGGGAAAGGTCCGTCTCTATCCGGAGACGAGCCAGGCTTCACTTCCAGGGCCTGGGAAGGGAAAACCCAGGCTCCCCCGGCGCCCTGGAGCTCGCCCCCCCGCCGGGAGCCCCCGTCCCACTCGGGCGTTCCTCCCCCCGAGCCCCCTCAGCGCCGCGCCCGCGCGCCCATTATCCCTCCACTGCCCCCACCCGCGCAGGCGCAGAGGGAGCCCGGGCCTACCCGCGCCCCCGAGGCGCCGCGACTATGGCGGAGCCGGAGCAGGCCGGCAGCCGCTCCGCGCCGGGCGGGCGCCCCTCCGCCGTCCCCGCGGCCTCCCGCCCTCCGCCGAGACCCTCTCCCCACCGGCCGGCCCCTCTTTCGCCCTCCTCACCCGTTCTTCAGATCCACCTCCAGGATCTTCCCGTAGCCCTTAAAGAAGCGCTCCACATCGCGCTCCCGGGCCTGGTAGCTCAGGCGCCCAATGTACACCCGCGGCATCCCGGCAGCTGCGGCGACGGCTCGGCCCGGCCCCAGCCCCCCTTAGGCGGCGGCCGGCGAAGCGAGAGCGCGGCGGCGACGGCGACGGCGACGGCGACGGCGGCGGCAACGGGCAGGCGGCGGGACGGACGTAGCCGAACCCCGGCGACGTACGCGAGCACGTAGGTCGCGAGCGCGCGCCTCCCGCCTCCCCCGCCCTCCCCTCAGGCGGAGGGTAACGGGAGGGAGCGCGCGTTCGCTTCCCGCCAGGCCGGGGGTGTGGGCGGGGCTTGTCCGGGGGCGCGCCGGCGCGAGGCGGGGCCCGATGATCGACAGGCGGGGCCGGCCGCACCCCCCGGCTCGTCCTCTCGCGCTCGCCGCGGCGGGGCCCGCCCCGCCCTCCGCAGGCCGCTGCCTCCGCCCTTCCCCCCGGAAGTGTCCGGGCCGTCCCGGCCGGGCGAGCGCGCCGGCTTTTGTCCTTTGAACCGGGGGTGGTTTCGATTTTGAGCAGGAGCTCGGGGATTAAACCTGCTTCTGAACGTCTCAGTGCCTGTGACCTTGAGCTCGCTGCGCGCCGCGCTGAGCTTGGTCTTCTCTGTGAAAGGGGATCGGAATCCTAGCCTTCCAGAGCCGGCCTGGAATCACGCGAGAAGCGCGTGAAACGGGCTGCTCCTGCGCGGCGCAGGGCCCGGCCCGGGACACCAGCATTGTTTTTAAAGCAGGACACTTTGCTTAAAGGGAAGCAGAGTGGGAAGTGAAGGCTGGGGCTTTGGAGCTAGACGAGGCTCGGCACTGACCAATCTCACCTATTTTCTAATTTGTAAAAATTAATTTATCCCATCTCGATGGACCGCCAGGGTGACGGGCTGGGGTCGTGCCTGGGGCAGTGCGCGGAACAGCGTCTGGAATGTGGTTAGCTCAATACATACTGGTTTCCTTTTCACTAGCCCAATTTACCTAGAACCACAAAAGAATTTTCTTTGCTATTTTCATTTATTAAATTATATCTAGAAAGGATAATTCATTCACTAGTTCTAATGATACACAGTCAAGTGTCTGGTAGCCTAGTGTCTCTCCCCAGAGACAAAGTAATCAGTTTTTAAATGTGCTTTCCCAGGTATTTTACACATATCAAACACAGAAGTGTACTATACATTACAATTCTGCACTTTATTTTGAAAAATCATTCCCTAAGACTACAAAAGGAACTTACTCAGGAAGAATGGTATATTGTGGATCATTATATGCCACTTTATGCGTAACAAATTAATCAGTGCCCTAGAGAAGGACATTGAAATAGTTTCTAATCTTTTGTTACAACTCCAGAAGTGTGTTACTCTGTATGTACCTGTAGGCAGGATCTATTACTTGCAGTAAGACAATTGCGTCAAAGGGCGTCAGCCCTGGGGTTTTTATGGATATTGCTCAAGTCTCCCTATTTCCCTATCTCATCAATACTGTTATCAAATCTTATGATCTTCTCAATCTGATAGCTGAAAATTGGTTCTCAGGGTAGTTAAATTTTGAGTAGTGAGCCTCATTTCATATGCTTAAGAGATTTATTTCCCTTTGTTCTTCTGCCCATTCTTCCCTTACTAATTCATAGGAGCTCACTGCATATTAGGGTAGTCAGCTCTTTGCCAAATGAGTTGCAAATATTTTTTCCCAAATATTTGTTGACTTTTGACTTTGCCCAGTGGTTTTTTTTTTTTTGTCATGTTAAAACATTAGGTATTTATGGCATTAAATTTATCCATCCTTTTTCTTTTGTTCTGAATTTTGTGATGTAACTTCAAAGGCCTTTCTCACTCTGAGGTTTTGTTTTTTAAATGTCCTGTGGCTCATTGGTTACTTTTAGGGTTTATTTTTCTATTATAGTCTTTGATCCATTTGGAAGTTACTAAGATGTGAGGATCATAATATAAGAACTAGTGTTAACCTGGATTGTCATCTAGTCTGTCAACCTGTTTTGTACAGATGAGAAAGAGAGCCCATAGAGGAGAAATGCCTGTTTCCAAAACCTGCTCCTCTTCTGAGTTAGTTCCCTCTTCGGGAACTCTACCCAGCAAGGTACCAAAGTACCTCTTTCAACCACGACATTCAGTCTGTCCTGTTGATTTACTTTTCCAAATGTTCACAGATCCTTTTACTTTTCTACTTTCTAAGCTAGTTCTTACTGCAATATGGCCTCACCATATTCTTTGCATATCAGGGTTTTTAACTTTTGTCTTTCCCATCACTTATCAGACTCTAATTACCCTGTTTTTTTATTCACTTGCTTGTTGTCTTTCTCCTCCACTAGAATAGAATGTAAGCTCACCGGTATCAGGGGCAATGCCATGTTTTTTGTTTTTCTTCCTGCTGTAAACCTAGCACCTATGACAGGGCTTTTCACATAATTATTGTTTAAATTATTTATAAAAAGCTCTTTTATATGGTCTTCAATGGCATCCCTCCCTATTAACCCTTTTTTATGCTTCTCTGTTAGACATTGGGCAATTTCAACTCTCTTCTGATTACATGTCAATTCTTATTGAACAAAATTAAAAAGTTAAAAAAAAAAAAAAAAGGAAGCTGAAAGGCCAGCTACTGGGCCAAAATAATTGGGATTGACTGGTATGGGTGACCAGAGATGGTCAGGGGATCTGGCTTCTGGTGGCAGCTCTGCTGCATGCTCTGTGAGCAGCTCACTTCACCTCTCTCAGGGGCTTCCTCTTCTGTGAAACTGTGATGTTAAAACCTCAATGATCAGAGGCATTGTAAAAATCAAATCCTTTTCCACTGCAAAAATGAAAGTGCTTGTCCACGGCAAAGGGTTATGGACATAGAGAAATTTTCCTTCCCACTTACCTTTAGGTTAGCTTTGCTGTCTTCCCAGGATTTTCCTGCTTTCAGATGCAGGCAGGTGCTGTGCCAGGACTGATTCTCTCTTTTCCACCATTCCCAGCTGCTCTGGCTGGGCCCAGTGCCTTATCCAGGGCATGGCACCCACCAATAAGCATGGGGCTAGTGGGTGCTGCTAAGAGCTTCTGTTAGGGGGAAAAGGATGTCCCAAAGCAAATTCCATATAGGCTTTGTGGACTCCCCCCCACCCCAGGTCAAAGCCAATGCCCTATAACACTTCCAGGCACAAGAACAGGGATGCCTGATACCCAAGGTTTATCAAGAACCTTTTTCTTCTGGATCTCATTCTTTCCCCGAGGAAAGCAGACTTTATTATAATCTCATCTCCCAAGACACAAGTCAATCATCAATATCAAGGCAGTGGGTGTAGGTAGTCACCGCTGGATGCTACCAGAAGACAACAGGGGGGGCCAGAGTTGTGAGCCTCAGGGCTTCAGGTGTGCCCAAGCTTTGTGTTAGCAGGTAATGCTTATTTGTCTTCTTTTGGTCTTCTGAAGCCAAGCCTTCTTTTCTTTAGTCTTTAAAAAGGACACTGTTTACTTAGCAGGCCAGAGGAGTGGCCCCTTTACAGAGATTACTCAGCAGGAAAATAAAAAAACAATCCTCTACACTTGTGAAGCATGGAAAAGGTGATCTACTTTAAGTCAGATTCTCCTTTAACATTGTTTTGTTTCAGTCTTCCCCCGCAGGCCTGTTAAATGTTGGTAATCCCTACTTCATTCTTTGAAATTCAGGGGGGGTTTACTTATCTGAAATTCAGAAGCTAGAAAGTTTCTGGTTTTATCTTTCTCTAGTGCCTCATTTCTCCAAATTGTTCCCCAACCTGCTGCCAGAGGGATTTTTCCAAAGCAGTTTTGATCTTTTGGCTCAGGAACTTTTTGTTCCCTACTGCCAACAGGATAAAGTCCAAATTTCTTAGCTGGGATCACAAACTGCCATAATTTACTTTTCCACTTTCAGATTGAGTCACTCAATTTCAATGTATATTAAATTACAGAATGTCTATCAGTTATTACGAGGTTCAGAGGAACCCCAAATACTAGGAACTTAAATAGAAACTTCTTTCTCAGGTAAAACCAGTCTTCTGGGTGTCAGGAACCCAGACTCCTTTGATTTTGTTGCTGTGTGCTTCTTAACATGGTCAAAGATGACTGTGCAAATTCTAGAAATTGTGTCTGTATCCCAGCCAGGAAGAACTTGGAAGGGGAAGAAAAGGTCCAGGAATGGTGTCAGCTAATATTTGAAAGAGGTCCCTAAGAAATGGACACCTATCACCTGTGCTGATTCACATGGGACAGAACTGTCTCCTCTAAGGGCGACAGGGAAAGTGTTTATTCCAGCCTACCAAGTGCCCACCTAAGGGTCATTCATTTTAATTATTGGGAAGAGAATGGATATTTGGGGAATATGAGAAGATTCTAACATAAATGTCCTGCCTCTGTAACTTTGTTTAATCTGCTCCCTTAGTGCTGCTTGACTCCTTGCCCTTCCTGAGAAAATTGTAATCACCTTTTAAAGTGCAGTCACATGTCATCTTTGGCCCCTATCGGTCATTCTCAAGACACTGCAGCCCCTCCAGGAGACCTCTAACCTGGTGTTAGGAACCTCCCTCCCTCCTGTCTGCCTCCTCTCGCAGACCCTACCAGGGGCTGCTCCCTTACTATGGCCCCAGGCTCGTCACTCCCCCCAGATCCCAACCTTGAGAATGTCCCTCGAAAAACCAATCTTTCCTATCACTCTTGTAGTGGTTAGCATCACCCCTCTCTTGGGCTTTTTCCCTTGTCCACACAGACTATCTATAAAAATCACCCCTTGCACTGACCTCAAGAACTGGGGCTGGGAACTGGGGATGGGGGAGGCATTAGGGCTGGTAGGGGCTGACCCTGTACTCAGGTTTATTTATTTTTTTATTTTTTAAATAGAGGCATGTTTTATTTATTTATTTGTTTGTTTGTTTTGTTTATACATGCACTGGGCACAGTCAGAAGCACGGGAGGGCGAGAGAACCCACCAGAGCCAGAGCGGGGAGCAGAGCAGGCAGAAGGACCGAAGCACACTGCTGAGGGGAGCAGCGGGCGGCAGGAGAGGTCTGCGCGCCATGTGGGACCCTCCTCCGGTGGCCGGGGAGCAGCCGGGGATCGAACCGGCGCCGCAGAGGCCGTGGGCAGCCTCGCAACCCAGCACTCAACCGCTGCGCCACCGGGGAGGCCTGTACTCAGGTTTATAAGGTGAGAAATCTTACCCAACCCAGACTGAACCTGAGTTCTTTTCTCCAGAGGACACACAAGATGCTGGCAAAGGCAAAGGATCATGCCGGGAGCAGCTGCACAAGTTTCATATAACTAAACTGGAGCCACTTTCCACATCGCTCTGCTGCCTACAATTCCTCTGTGCCTTCCAGGCCCTAAGAGTATGTTTTGACTTCATGACCCTCCTGCTCTGACCCTGGCTCACCATGCACACTGCACTCCTCACAGCCTCCTACATCTCAGGTACCGGCTACATGGGGCTGTTGGCAGTTCCTGTGTCAGCCCTCTCAGGCCACCAAACTCATATGTGTGCTGCAGGCTTAGCTTGGTGCAATTTTCCTGCTTGGACTTCACAGATCTTCTGTGACAACTTCCTTGGGAAGCCTTCCTCTGGCCCTCGGGCAGATAAGTGGTGTCCCATAGCCCTCGGAACGCCTCCATGTTAGCAGCCTTGTTGCATACTGTCATGTCTAGGCAGCTCGCTGGTCAGCCCATCTCTCAATCAGCACCTCTGTCCTCAGGCACACAGTAGGCACTCAGTCATACCCCTTGAACGAGGCTCCTGAGCTAAGGGACAGAGAGGACCAGGTGATAAGGGAGATGCCCAAAGTCTCTAGTTCTTTGGGTGAATGGATTAGCAAGCAAAACTCAAAAAGTTACAGAATAGCAAAATCTTAGTCTGAATAAAGCTGCCTATTTCTCAGGGCCCACTTTCAAGCTTCACCTCAGGAAGGCTCCCCTGACCCAGGTCTAGGGTAACACCTCAGTTGCGCACTCACAGCATCTCATATGTGACTACTTTTGCGCACTAATCACTGTGGCAATTACTGGGGGATTACCAGTTTAATGCAGGGGTTCACAGCAGCACTGTAGACATTATGGGCTGGCTAGTTCCTTGGCGTGAGCTTGTTCTGTGCACCATGAACAACAATGACCTCTACCCACTGAGTGCCAACACTGACCTCTACCTACTAGCACCCTCTCATTAAGACAATCAAAAATGTCCCTGGAGGGCCTCCCTGGTGGCACAAGGGGTTGAGATGCAGCCTGTAAAGCAATCTGCAGCCTCTGCAGCACGAGTTCGATCCCCGGCCAGCCAGGGAGCAAACCACATGGCGCAGCAGACCTCTCTTGACTTGTCTGCTGCTCCCCTCAGCAGTGTATTTCAGTCATTCTGCCTGCTCTGTTCTTCACTCTGTCTCTGGTGGATCCTCTCACCCCCCACACCTCTGGCCTGTATCCCTGCTCTTGTATGCATAAATAAATCTTTAAAAAAAAGTCCCTGGACATGATCGATGTCCCGTGGGGCTAAAATGACCTCCGCCTGAGAACGGCTGGTGTGCCAGCCAGCTCCCTGGTTAGGAAGGACTTCCATGACGGTGGGCCAGCTGCCTGAGACCCACTGCCTTGTCCCTCAGCCTGGTATTCACTCCTCAGAAGTGAGTCCAATCTTCACAAGATTTCCCTTAGAGGGCCTGGGCAGCTTGAGGGTAGATGTGTGTCTTACTGCTTTTGTACGTACAGGTACCCACCCCGGCTTTGCTTTCAGAGTGGTGAAGGAATGATGGCCGGAGACAAATGGAAGACAGGCAACAAGGGGGCTTCTGAGCACTGGGAGGTGGCAGGTGCCCTGCGACAGTCCTCCTCTAAGAGGATGATTTCTGTTTGCTTTGTTTGGGCAAGTTCAGACTTTATTAGATACCCCAAGGCTGGTCCTGGGGACATGTCGGCTAGCTTCGCAATCTCCCAGTTGGGAGTGATGGTGAAAAAAGCTGTCTGGGAAGGCTGAGCCCAGCAGAGGGGCCTGAAACCAGGTCTGCTGATCTGTCTCCCCTCCCACTTCGCTCTGGCTCCTCTGGGATTGTCACAGGGTGAGAATCTGCTTTGAAGATATGAAGGGCTTCATGCAGTCCTCCAAGGCGCGCTGGTAGTCCTGCAGTGGGACCTCAGAGCAGGCGGGGGCCGTGAGCTGGCCCCGGCGGATGAGCTCGCACAGCGTGAGGATCAGCTCCTTGAACTGGTCTGTGGGAGGTTGGAGGAAGTCAGACAGGGAGCAGCAGCAGGACTCAGGAGATGACAGGCAACCCTTGCAACAGGAGCTGGCGCTGAGCCCCAAGAAAGCCTTGAGAGTCCTGGTGTGGCCACCGACAGGGTGACTGCAGAGGCAGCCTGGTCCCTGCCTGTGTTCAGGACCATGAGGGTGTGCAGAGGAGCCTGGGGAGCGGCCCCAGGAGTGGAGCCAACGGGAAGGCAGAGTGGTGGCTTTGCTGGCTCAGACCCACAGAACCTGACTGGGCTCTGTAACCCTGAGTGTAAGAGGCGGGGAAGAGCAGGATTACTTTGCGGCAGTGCAGCCAGGAGAGGCACAGGCCGAGGTGGCTTGCCTGGAGTGCCAACTGATGTGGAACATGTGAGCCTGGCTTAGGGAAGGAGCTTCCCTGGAACCCAGGATATCCCTAGAGCCCCACAAGTTGAGGCCACCAACATCCCCTTCTAGGGCCTGTCTCCTGCTAAGGACCCAAAAAAGGCCTTGGTGGAGAAGCGTTTTTTCAGACATACATTCATTTCTGTGTTCAAATCTGGTCAAGCCCCTGCTTAAAACACTTAGATGGCTCCTCACCAGCCTGGAAGATGGAGTCTTAACTCCTCAGAAAGTTTTATAAGGCCTTTCATAATCTGCTCACAACCTAACTGTGCAACTTCTGACTCTCTCTGATGGACTTTTGCATACCGGCCTGTACCATTCCTTGGGTGGGAATAACAAGCCACTTCAGTGCTCTGAACCTTGGTTTCCCCCTGTCAAACAGGGCTGACAGTAGTTTGAACTATTATGCTGAGATGGAGGTGCAGTCACCTGTTTAGCTCTGCCATTACGTCTGGCAGAACCTATAAGCAGTCATGGTGCAAGCAGGGTTTGGGCCCACAGGGGCTGGCTCCAGAGTCTGTTCTTTTCAGGTGGCTGTCTTCCAGGACACTCTTCCCAGTGTCAGCTTTTCAGGCAGGGCAGCGTCTGCCTTCTTCAATACTCTGCCCCTTGCCCCTGCCGTAGACACTGTAGTCTAGTAACTGCTGACTGCAGCTGCGGCTAGAGGTGATCTGCTTTATCCTATTGTGGGGCTGAGGACCCATCAGCTCTCCAGGGTTTAAGGGGCTGGTGACATGGAGTAGGCACTGCCCTCTTGTGTGGCTTTTGGCAATGGGGTCATCATCCACTCACCTGGACTGTGGTCCTTCTTCCACTGGGACAACCAAAACCCCCGAAGTTTGAGATCCTTAAAAATGAGCAGGCTCTGTGGACACAGGAAGGACATACTGGGGCTCCGAGGGCCGTAATTTCGGGTAGCATTTAAGGTACACATTCCTCCCCAGAGACAGGACTGTGGCCTGAGTTTAGACAACTATGGGGTCCGGGCACATCTCCAGGCACACCGCCCCCACTGACTTACCACCGAGGCTGTGACAGGCTGCTTGGCCATCCCTCCATAGGTCACCATGGTTCCTCCAGGCCTGGAAAGTCCGGAAAGGACAGAGTGAGAGCAGCAGAGATGAGCCATTCTTGTGCCTGTCCTGGCACTTCTGTTCCAACCCTAGTTCCTAAACCTGGCTCTCAGAATCCAGGGGGAAGTTTCAAAAAACAGATTCCTAGGCTCAACCCCAGACTTAATGAACCAAGGGGCAAGGATCTACGTAAAAACAACATACATGCACTCCTCCAGATGACCCAATGCTCACTCAGCCAGGGCTGGGATGCCCCCACTCTAACCTGCCCATCTAGCCTGACACAGGCTTGGATGAGGTGCCACAAAGAAGCCGCTCTGCTGAGAAAAGCTGTTTGAGCCTCTCTCCTGTTTGACTGTTGAGGGGGTGTCAGGGAACAGGTCCTGACAAGACAGTCGCCACCTTCCTCTATGCCGTCGTCCTCACCATCCCTCAGCTGTACAACTACTGTCCTCTCACTCTTCCTGGGAATTAGCATTTGCAGATGAAGCGAGGAGTCCAGACCCATGCCAGTGCCTTGCCAGCATACCTGTGAGCTGGGTAGAGCTGGACAGCACTGCAGACAGGAGCTATAAGTTAGGATTCCTCATGCCTGAGTGAACACCTGCATTCCCCTCTCCACTCTCTGGCTCTTATAGGAGTTTGTTGACCTGAGGCACATTTTGGGACAAGGGACACTCTATTAACTACAAAATGGAAGAAGCAGCTGTGAGGTAGCGACTCTGGCTCTGAAGCTGGTAGGTAGTTTGGTTTTGCTCCCCTCAGTGGTCACCTGCTCTAGCAAGTAGCTCCTGTGGGTATCAGCTCATCCCCTTGCTCCCTGACTACACTCAGTAGATCAAACAGGTAACATTTACAGGGTGGTTACTGGGTGTCAGGCACAGGGTGGGGCGTTTTACACCTATGGGTTGAATGAATCCTCATAGTAGCCTTAAGGGAGCATAGTCATTACCCTCATTTGGCAGATCAGAAAACTGACGATCACCCTGATCTGTACAGTGATTTATGTGTCATCCTGTGTCCTTTATTTATTTATTTATTTATTTTATTTTTTATTTATTTATATTTATACAAGCACTGGGTACAGTCAGAAGCGCGGGAGGGTGAGAGGATTCACCAGAGCCAGAGCGGGGAGCAGAGCAGGCAGAAGGACCGAAGTACACTGCTGAGGGGAGCAGCGGGCTCGGCAGGAGAGGTCTGCGCGCCATGTGGGACCCTCCTCCGGTGGCCAGGGAGCAGCCGGGGATCGAACCGGTGCTGCAGAGGCTGCGGGAAGCTTTGCAACCCAGCGCTCAACCGCTGCGCCACTGGGGAGGCCCATCCTGTGTCCTTTAAACTGCTGAGGCAGAAAGGGCTTAAGCCTGGGCTGTCTCACACGTATTGTTTAACTTTTCATAGGTCCGCTGCTAGTAAGTAGCAGAGCTGAGACTTGAACCCAGCAGTTTGGTTTTTTTTTCAATCCTCAACCTTAATTTTATTGAGCATTTCAGTCTACATCCAAATTTGTTATTAAAAATTAAAAAAAGGCACATCTTACATTAGGAATGCCAGGTCTGAAAAACACTTTTTTTTTTTTTTTTATATATAGAGGCATGTTTTCTCTCTCTCTCTCTCTCTCTCTCTCTCTCTCTCTCTCTCTCTCTCTCTTTCTTTCTTTCTGTTTATACATGCACTGGGTACAGTCAGAAGCGCGGGAGGGTGAGAGAATTAACCAGAGCCAGAGCAGAGAGCAGAGCAGGCAGAAGGACCGAAGAACACTGCTGAGGGGAGCAGCGGGCGGCAGGAGAAGTCTGCGCGCCATGTGGGACCCTCCTCCGGTGGCTGGGGAGCAGCCGGGGATCGAACCGGCGCCGCAGAGGCCGCGGGCAGCTTCGCAACCCAGCGCTCAACCGCTGCGCCACCGGGGAGGCCCTGAAAAACACTTTTTGCATCAAGTTTATATTATAAATAAATGACTAGTTTCTTTTCACATCAAAATTCCCATAAAAATTATATTCCCCCATCCCAGTTTTACCTGTAACCATGATAAATGAAAAACCATGAAAAATTTAAATATGATGTAAAATTTTAAATGTGATAGGTGTAAAATCTATCAACAGCTTTGAAGTAGCAGTTGTAGAGTGTGGGCATACAGTTATTCCCAACGTACAAATATTGCCATAATTCAACACTATTTGATTCCGTTGCAAAAATTAAACATTACACAGGGTTGAACTATACACTTGAGGTCTCTAGCAGTGCTACTCTGGTCTGCTCCAGGGGAGTGGGCTCCCAAGTTGAACCCAGCCTTTCTGTTGCTGAGCAAAGCTTCCCTCTCCTCTGAGAGATGGGATCGCAGATGGCCCTGGATGCTGCCTGGCGTAGGGCTGATAAGGTGTGCTCAGGAGTCACGATAAGGCTTGGGTTACTGTGGGGTCAATTCCAGCTCTCCTGCATCCTCAACCTCAGGTAAAGTGAATACCCTCTCTGGGCCTTGTATAAATAGGGACTGGAATAGTACCCCTTGCCTTAGTGGTTGTGGAAGGGTATATCAAGTGTTCAGCACAGTCTGGTACATAGTGAATGCCCAGGGATTTCTGCATATGAGACTCATCTTCCCACTTAGCCCATGACTTCTAGAGGGTTCCTCAGGATCTCAGCCATCTCTGTACCCTGAAGCTAGTGAGTGCTAGCAACTATGTGTCAGCTGATGGGGTGGAGGGAATTTCTGTAGTAGTAGGGAAGTATCCTTTCAGGCCCTCTAAAGTTAACATTAAAGGAAAAAAAAAAATGGAAGGAGGCACTGCCACATGGTTGACTGCTTCTCGCAGGTAGGATGACAGGTAACTTTGTGCTTCAGTTTTCCTTTGTAGTTTTATATACTTTCAAAATATCTTGTAGTTGTATAATAGTACAGTGTTCTAAAATTATAATTTATTTTTAAAAGTTAGTAAGTTAGGACTAAGTATCATTTAAAGATGCCCCCGGTGGGGTTTATAATTACTTTCAAATAAGATGTTAAAACTGTCAGAGATGGGGGCCTCCCTGGTGGTGCAAGGGGTTAAGATGCAACCTATGAACCTATCCGCAACCACTATAGCATGAGTTGGATCCCCGGCCAGCCAGGGAACTACCCACATGGCGCAGCAGAACTCTCCTGACTCGCCCCCTGCTCCCCTCAGCAGTGTATTTCAGTCAGTCTGCCTGTTCTGTTCCCCACTCTCTGGTGAATCCTCTCACCCATGCACCTCTGGCCTGTACCCCAGTTCTTGTATGCATAAATAAATAAATCTTTAAAAAAAAAAAAGATGCCCCCGGCTTATGAATCCTTAGCTATTCCCCTATCAGAGAGCTTAGCAATCTACTTCTGGGGTCTCTTGGGAAAAAAAAGCTGGATGGGCCTGGTCATCTATAAAGGAGGAAGATGCGAAAGGAAACGTCCAGGTAATGGGCTTTAACTTTGGTCCCAGACCCTTGGCTCATGCTGGCCATTGGAACTTGGGTAATTATGGTCCTCTCAACTAATGGCCTGCAGAGAGTGCGGGAACTGGCCCTACAGGCCAGCAGGACTTACGCTAGCTGCCGTAGCAGCTCCGTGGAGCTTTTCCCTCCTACACAGTTGAGAGCCAGCCTGGGCTGGGGCACGTCCTGGAACAGAAGGAACAGAAGGAACCTGTGGTGAGGGATCTAGCACTCTGGAAGCTTACTCTAAACAGCACTTTCTTGGCCCAAAGGCTATGTCAGGAGGAGGCAATGGAAGAAATGAGATGTTTTTGTCTTCTAATTCTTTTTTCTCTGCCCAGAAAGTGTCTATTCTTTACCAACTTAATCCTGCTATCTGTTTTGGGATTTAGTTCAAAGCTCACCTCTGGGGAAGGATAGACAAATAGCATGATTCCTCTTCATTTCCCCAAATGCTTTTCTCTTTGGCACTTACAACCCAATTTATCTTAGACATGTTGACCTTCAACTTCAGAAATATTCTCGAGAGAATGTGTTCTTTTTTTTTCCCGATTAGAAGGCACTTTTATTTATTTATTTATTTTTGATTATTAATTTATTTATACAAGCACTGGGTACAGTCAGAAGCGCGGGAGGGCAAGAGAATTCACCAGAGCCAGAGCAGGGAGAAGAACAGGCAGAAGGACCGAAGTACACTGCCGAGGGGAGCAGTGGGCAGCAGGAGAGGTCTGCGCGCCCTGTGGGACCCTCACCCAGTGGCCGGGGATCGAACCGGCACTGCAGAGGCTGTGGGCAGCTTCGCAGCCCAGCGCTCAACCGCTGCGCCACCAGGGGAGGCCCAGAGAGAATGTGTTCTTAACACATAACAGTGACTGTGTATCTCTGGTCTCTTCAGAGATTTCAGTGCAAAGTGTCTGAAATGTGGTTGGTTACTCACTGAGCATTCTGGGAATGAATGTTCTGGAAAGTTAAGAGGCTTTGACTTCAGGAAAGCTCCCACTTATTCCCATGTGGCCTTGGTCAAGTCTTACTTTTTATGAGTCTATAAAATATATACTACCTACTCTGTAGAGATTTTGAAAAAAGATTTATTTGTTTATGCATACAAGAGCTGGGATGTAGGCCAGAGGTATGGGGGGGTGAAAGGATTCACCAGAAACAGAGAGTGGGGAGTAGAACAGGCAGATTGACTAAAATACACTGTGGAGGATAGCAGCAGGTGAGACAGGAGAGGTCTGCTGCGACATGTGGGTTAGCTCTGTGGCTGGGTCCCAACTCGTGCTGCAGTGGCTGCAGATAGCTTTATAGTGCTGAGACTTAACCCTGTGCACCATCAGGGAGGCCTCTGTAGAGATTTTGTGAGAATTGTCAGATAAAATGTAAGGTAAGTGCTTCAGAAGTGTTCTTTTTCTCTTCCTTCTCTGTGTCTCAGTTTCCTCAGTTCCCTTCCCAGACTTGAGATTTATATCGGCTTTGTGGCTGATGTGACCCATCACAGATATTCAAACTATAAATCATACGGAGTCTCCTAATTTAGTCTGTCTCTCCTGCCTCCCTCACAGCACCTACTGTATGCTGTACCCCGACTGAGGGAATAGGCTCCATCCTTCCATAAGTGACATAGGGAAGATTCTGAGAGGAACAATGGGCTAGTTCCCAGTTTTTCTAATTCCAATCAAAACTACTTCAGGGAGATAAGCATGGAATGGAGGTGCAATGCCCCTCATCCTAGGTACCTTAAAAAAGTTTTTCATCTCGGGCTTTCGCAGTTCCTCTTCTGTGATAACATGCTCAGCTCCCAGATTCTTCAGCCTGTCGGTCAGCTTCTGGATATCAGGTCTGGAAAGCAAACACAATCCAACTTCCTTGGTCACACGTGCTGGCTTTTAGCACTGAGGCCCCGAGACACTGCTGCCATATCCATGGGACTGTGAGCTTCTCCTTGTGGGTAGCTGAGCCTGGCTCATCAGGATTAAGCCAGGCATTGAACAGGCGCTAGCCACTCTATTTCATCATAGTCTAACATGCCTTGGTCTCAGTTTCCCCACTGACATGAGAGAGCAAGGCTGAGTGATTTCTATAGCTTCTGCCAGCTCGAGGAAACTAGAAACCACCTGTGCCCAGGAGAAGTCATTGCACTTCACTTTCTTCTGCAGAAAAGATGTGCTCCATTTATCCCCCCCCCCCCCTTCAAGGGGCTCCTCAGAGTATTTCATAAATATACTCCAGCCCAGGAGGCTCTTGGGCCCCTTTAGTCAAAGCAAACAGAATTTTTGTTCATGCAACTGAGGGGATGGTTAACTGAAATAAATATCAATTCTCTTCCTAAGACTGGACTTCTGTGACAGACATGACCACAGTGGACCGTGAAGCTTAAAGAAACTGGAAGTCCTGAAGGAAAGAGAACAATTCAGGAAACTAAAGTCTGTTGCCAACTTGCTGTGTTTTCCTGAATGCTCACTTCCTCTGAAACTTCCAGATGACAAGCCTGCCCCATCTCTGTCACATCTGTATTTAGTGCACTTCAATGTACCACACAAATGCAAGGGAGAAAGGCCATGAGGTAGACAGTTCATAGAAAGACTAAAATAACTTTAGAACATTCCTAAATATGAACTGTGGTTTTGAAAACACAGGGTTATCTCAAGACAAGAGTCTCAAAATGTGGGCAGAGCATACAAGGCTCCTTTCGAGTTAGACAAGAGCAGGTACAATAGGGGCCTCCCCCGTGGCGCAGCGGTTGAGCACTGGGTTGCGAAGCTGCCTGCGGCCTCTGCGGCGCCGGTTCGATCCCCGGCTGCTCCCCGGCCACCAGAGGAGGGTCCCACATGGCGCGCAGACCTCTCCTGCCGCCCGCTGCTCCCCTCAGCAGTGTACTTCGGTCCTTCTGCCTGTTCTGCTCCCCGCTCTGGCTCTGGTGAATTCTCTCGCCCTCCCGCGCTTCTGACTGTACCCAGTGCATGTATAAACAAAACAAACAAATAAATAAAAAAATAAAAAACATGCCTCTATTAAAAAAAAAATTAAAAAAAAAAAAAAGAGCAGGTACAATAGCTCTGAGCGCAAATGGGGGCAGGCATTGACTGAAGTGCTCTGCCATTCAGGGACTGATCAGTGGAATGCCTTGTTAATAAGATTGGAGCCTGGGGGTGGTCAGGAGTATATCAGCGGACTCACTCTCCCTAAAGTCCAAAATCCAATGTTCAATTTGACCCATCCATCTGTCAATAAAAAGGCCAGGATCTTGCTCTTGCATCCTGCATCCCACAGCCTGCTCCACAACTCCTGTTTCTCTTCTTT
Organism: Talpa europaea; assembly: GCF_964194135.1. Classification (NCBI taxonomy): domain Eukaryota; kingdom Metazoa; phylum Chordata; class Mammalia; order Eulipotyphla; family Talpidae; genus Talpa; species Talpa europaea. The sequence goes on from NC_140076.1 coordinate 16,872,046, forward strand.
ATCAGAATGGTGTTGCTGACGCAACATGTGGAACCTGAACAAGGACATTGCAACATCAAAATCTCTTAGTTGTTCAGTAAGGGCCGTCTCCACTTTCTTCCCCTCCCTTTACATTGCAATTATTCACTCACCCTATACCCAAAGCCACCTCATTTTCTGCAGCTCACTTGATCCAGAGCGAGCTGCTTCCTGCAGGATAAGAGCCTGCTGATGCCAGGGCGCCATCTGGTGGAGACATGGGCGCCCTCAGGGATGTGAAGTAGAAGGGCCCAAATCCAGTTCTGGGATTAGGTTTCCCACGCACCTGTCTCTGACAACATTGATGGTTCTCAGGCCCAGGGCCGCGGCAATCTGGATGACTGCTTGCCCAACTCCACTGTTGGATGCATTCTGAATGACAGAATCCCCTGTAGAGGCAGGAAGAGACCAAGTCAAACCCAGGAAACCTATAAAATAGCTCAGGGATTTCCAGCCTGGAATCTTACTATTTTAGCGCAAGAGGTGGAGTCCTCAGGCTTAAGAGGGACCTAGAACCTGGCTGCTGAGCCTTCTTGGACCTTTCAGCATTGCTCATTCTTCTCCTAATGCCCCCCAAACTTCTACAACACCCCAGGTGCCTGCCAGGGCTGGGCAACTTGGAGTCCATGCTGGTCCAGCAGGTTATTTAGACCCTGCTGTGTAAAGGACTTTACATGGATGCTTCATTGTTGTCCCTATTGTTATGTTCTCAAGTCTCTGCTTAGGTTATTTCCTTTGCAATGTTTTGTTTATTCTATTTGCCTTGCTTTTGAAATCCCATCTACCAAAGCACAGCTCTAGTGCAGCTTCCTTAGTGAGACCTTCAAAGAATTCCACCCCCTCCCCCTGCCCCATGTGCCCCACAGCACTGAGGCTCTAATGATGCTTATGGTATGCCCTGTCTTGGACCTGGTTTTATATAGGCCCATTTCTTTCAATAGCTTGTAGCTACTTCAGGGAAATTAGAATTGAAAATAGCAGAGTGCATCATAACTAGTCAGAGTATAACTGTTGCATGAAACTTTGATCTCATTTTATATGTGTATATATATATATATATATTCATATAACTCTGTGTACTGGATTACACTATAAAATGTAGTTCTCACTGTGGGCCAAGATCATAAGGTTGTTTCACCTGATCTGGCCCCTGTCACACTACCAGGGAAGTGGAGAAGCAATATGGGCGCCTGAGGTGTCACAGGGCCCTGATGTGTCCACCACAGCTGCAGCCAAATCAGAAGTGGGATGAGACTGAAGGGGACGAGACACAGGTGATCAAAGTGTCTGCTACTAGGACTTGAGCAAAGGCCCCTGGTCACACCTGCTGGCTTTCTCCACCACAGATTCAGCTGTTAGAATCTGCATTTGCTTTTGTGAGAAGCTGACACTGGTTTTCACCAGTCTCAAGTAGCAGCTGGTCACCTGAGTTTATCATACTCCAACATCTCTTGGCCTCAGTTCCCTCATTCGCATGACAGAGATAGACTGGGTGGTTTCTATGGCTCCTGACAGCTCATGGATGTGCACAGTGTGCAGGTAATCCTCCAACAATGGGGGGATAAGAGTGTGTGGGTAACAGGTCCAGCCTCCAGCCATGCTGTGGTTAATTCTGAGGTGGTTTCTCTGAAGGTCTGTAGAGAGATCCACCCAGCAGGCCTGAGTCCCTGATGTCCATGACAGTAATCATTGGCTTTTCCTCCTCTCTCTCACTCTCTCCACTGCCTTACCCCTGCTTCCTGGGATCATTTCCCAAGTGAACTATCTGCCTGCAGTTCCTTGTTTCAGCTCTGCTTTCAGGAGAACCCTAAATAAAACACCTGGCTTTGTCATTTCCTTGCTGAGTGACTCACATAAATAATTTACTTCTTGGACTTCAGTTTCCTTTTTCATAAAAAGGAAGCCTAACAGCAGTGTGCAGTTACTCCAGGCCCTGCGTTAAGCATGACATTGTAGTAATTAACCCTCAGAATTCCTTATTCTCCATTTTACTGATGAAACATTAGGAAAAATCACAAAATGGGGAACTGGAAAAGTGAAGTTGGAGTTCACACTGAGGACGTTTGCCTGGGGCTTGAGCGCTTAACCTCACTGCCCTGCTTTGACGGTTTAATGCATTCAATATGGGTAATGCTTGTCAAGGCACTTGTGGGAACTGGAAAGTGCTTGTAAAAACTGAGTGGAATTATGAACACTAAGTTCAGCATTTTAATGAAAACACAGGGGCTGTGTCTATCTTAGCTGGCTTTGTATCCCCAGAGCCTAGCACAGCTCTGTTCATTTTTGCTGAATGACAGAATTCCATCCCAAGCGCTAGGGAATGTGGTCCTCAGCAGTTTCAGGAGCGTACTCCTCATGAGGCTCCAGCAGAGGTTCTAGGAGCCAAGCTAACTTCCTTCTGAGTAACAGCCACAACACCACATCCACCCAGGTGAGGGGCCTGTCTTTCCTTCAGGCCCCTCACTAGTAAATTCCCATGGCCTCAGGCTCAGGATTTGGGTCACACCCCAGTCAGGAGTCTCGGTTCCTCGCCCATTGGTGGGTGCCTACCTGGCCGCAGCTGCTCAAAGTCCATCAACATCCTGTAGGCTGTGCAGGGGTTGACACTGAGGGTGGCAGCACTTTGAAGAGGGATGTCGCTTGGGACCCCGATCAGTGCTTCCTCGCTGAAAACAGCCTCAGTCCTCCAGGTTCCTGAGTCAGGGGATGAGTCCAGGGGATGAGGAAGGACCCTCCACTCTGAACCCCAGGCCACCCTCCTCAGTAACTGGGCATCTAGGACACCACACAAGTAATGCTCAGATAAAAGAGAGAGTCTAGAAGTTCTTTTTCATGCCTTTGCGTTCTCATGAGAATTATATAAGGTAGGTTTGGGTATTCCCATGTGAGTTACCATTTGATTTAGCCAATATCACACTGCTGGTGGCTAAGGATCTCAAGCTACTGGACTCTGAGGGTAAGGCAGTAACATCATGACCAGGACAAGATAAGCTGAGAAAGTCCCATTTCCTACTTAATCCTCATCTCCTCATCCAGGGCAGGTAGACTTGGGTGGTATTATTCAAAAAAAGCAAGAAAGTGGAAGTCAAAAGCCTAGATTTGGGACCTGGTTTTGCTAGTCTGTTAGAGCAAAAGCCTACATTTTACTTGCTTAATATGTAAATGACATTGGCAAGAAGAGCCTGATTGGCTTCGCTGAGAGCTGTTGCACAAATCAAATGAGACCATATGGGAAATAAAGAAATCCTTTAAACTGGACAGAAGTGATCACCCGCTTCCAGTTCCAGATGAGAATTATAAAATGTCAGTACTAAGAAGACCCTTAGAGTATGGACTGTTAGCTCCCCATTCAAAGGGTAGGAAACTGAGGAGGTGACTTGTCCACAGCTCTCTAGATTGATTTTTCTAATGGGCCACAACCTGTAGCTTGAGGGTCCCTTAGGGTCATGGCACAGAGAGCAGACTTTATTTTAGTGAATGGAATCTTCTCATGGGCTTTAAGAGCAGGGATCTGAGTTGTGCTCTGAGATCACCATGTTGCTGTGTGAAGAAGACTGTTGGGTAGGGCGGGGCAGAGTGGAAACGAGGAGGCCAAATAGGAGGCTTTTTGTGGGGTCAGGATATGAGAAGATGGTGACCTAGACCAAGACTTTGGCAGTGGAGATGAAGAAAAGTTGATGGGTTCAAGTTTTATATTTTGAAGGTAAAATCAAATTTATTTGATGTGCACCGGCTAAGGGGTGACAGGTCACTCCCCATGCAGGTAGGATCCTGTGCCAAGCAGAGGTGAAGAGAACAGATCTTGGAGTCAGCCAGATTCAAGCCTTGGCTCGGAGCTGGTGGCTGTGGTGTCTTGGGACCCTTGGCCTGTGTCTCTAAAACTCAAGTTGTTCACTCAGTCCTTGGTTGCTGGGGGTCGAACACTGCCCTGGTGCCACAGGTCCAGCTGTGGGGAGGAGGAGGCAGCTGAGGTGATTACTAATTTGCTGCAGGAGAGGAGGATAGTATGGGGTTCAGAGACCAGGAATTGAGCACAGGAGTCTATCTGTGGCTGAGAAAATGAGACTAGGAAAACTGGAGGATTCCTTTAGAATCCAGGAGGTGGCCTGGCATCCCTGGGACTCCACCCAGCCTGGTTTTCAGTCTTCATTGTCATTTTCATAATCATCGCCTGCATTCATCTTGGCTGGCATAGATTCTGCTCTATGGTGTAGAGCTTTCTGTGCATGAAATCAAGGGTGTTTCTAATTTCCCTTAATAGTATGACAGTGGAAATCCAGCCCTTGACACAGATTTCTGGGGTCAGTAGACTTTTCCCTTTCTCAAAAAAAACTGGGTGGGATGGAGCAGGGTCCATGGTTGGCCCCAGGGCACTACGGGTTTTAAAGTAGAAACTGTTAGGCTTTGGAGTTAGAGAGACCTGCTTAAAAACTCCAGCTCAGCCACTCACTAACGTCACTTTGAATCATTACTTCATCTTTTTTTGAGGTTAGTTCTCCTGATCTCTGAAATGCAGGGTGAAGAACTGGCCCAAAGCATGTTTGAAGGTTAAACACAGGATATCTGTACAAAACATCACTGTGCCTTGTCCATATCAGTGTCTACCCCCTTTTGCTTTCCTTTACTGATCATAATTCCCAGGCTCTGGATCTGAGGGCCAACATTCCTCGCTCTTTTTTTTTTTTTTTTTTTAAGATTTATTTATTTATACAAGAACCAGGGTACAAGCCAGAGGCCAGATGTGTGGGAGGGTGAGATGATTCACCAGAGACAGAGTGGGGAGCAGAACAGGCAGACTGACTGAAATACACTGCTGAGGGGAGCAGCAGGTGAGACAGGAGAGGTCTGTTGTGCCATGTGGGTATCTCTGCAGCAGGTGGGGATCGAACTGGCACTGCAGAGGCTGCGGACAGCTTCAAAGAGCTGCGCTTAACCACCTGCGCCACCAGGGAGGCCCCATCATTCCTCACTCTTATGCAGATCCTAAAGCCTTTCTATCACCCAAAGCAGGAGAAGGCCAGCTATGGCTCATGAGCCAAATCTGGCTCACTACTGTTTATGTATATAAAGTTTTATTAGCACATAGCCATGTTCACTCTTTGTGTTTCATTTGTGGTTATTTACAATGGCAATGTTGAGTAGAGGCAGTATGACCTGCAAAGATGAAAGTTTAATTGGTGTAGGGTAAAGAAAATGTCAGGCTTTTCTGCCCTCCCGCCATCAGGATAGATGATGGATCCTTGCGGTCCTGAATGCATGCCTGATGGCAGGCACCTGGAATAGGGTGTGGGCAGAGATAGATGGGATTCACTTGGGCTAAGACTGTGCTTTTAAGGGCGGCCTCACGGGGACGCCAACAGAAGCTGAGGAGAAGCCAAGAGAGAAGAAAAGAAGCAGAGAACGCCAGAGAGAGTGCGGATTTGCTGGGGGCTGGGAGGACTGCCAGCCTCCCGGCCCCCCAGCATCCCTGCCTGCCGTGTACCTGGTAATCCCAATAAAAGCCTGCAAAACCACTGAGGACTCTGACTCCTCCTTTACCTGGTCTGCAAGGGATTAGAAAACCTGCACTGTTCCCGTTCCTGCCCCTACAATTGGCCGTTTAAGAAAAAACCTGCCAACCCCTGATCTAATATGTATAGAAATTTATTGTTTGCAAATAGTTGCTGGAATTCCCTCAGGTGATCTGCATGAGTTTGCTGAGATATGAAAGGCATGGACAGTTAGCTCCACTGTAGAGATGATGAAACTGAGGCGCGAAGTAGCTGTGACTTAAACAGGGGAGGTGGAAGGAGAATGTGCAGCTGAGTCCCAGGCCAGTGTTCTTTCTATTGGATTCTGTTCTGTTTTGGGAGGATTCTGAGAGTTTCCAATGAAAAAGTTTGCAAAGATCTATCCCCACTTACTGGCCCAGTCTCCCCTGGGGTGGGTTGCAGATGGGAAAAAGCTGGTGATGGGCACAGCAATAGCAGGGCAGCTCAGAACCACGAAAATGACTCAGAGTTGGCCTGAGGACCCATCTATCTAATGATCGCCACTGCTACTAAACCAGAGTCTTCATGAGAAAAAACACCATGTCTGTTCACTGTGTACACTAGAGCTGGCATGATGTGAATGCTCATAAAATGTTTACTGAGTAAAGTGAGTTAATTATAGTCCTGACCATTATAAAATCCTCATCCTCTTTGACCAATACCTGGTTTAAAAGACTCAGCTTTTCTCCAAGCAGAAAACCCTGTTCTGGCCACCACCACACATGCAATTAACTGTATGCCTGGCAGATGTCCTTTATTTCTCTCTCCAAATCTAATTACCATGTTCTGTTAGGTTAGCTCCGAAAACCATCCTGTCTTCTCCAGGCCTATGGCGTTGTCTTCAGACCCTCTCACCATCTGAAGCCTGAACTGCTCAGTTACCTCCCTACTGACTTCCTGCTTCCAGCTTCTGCCCTTCTAACCCATTCTCTGCATGGCACAAATCTGATCGAATCATCCTCTCCTTAACTCTTTATCAGGCCCCTTCTGCCCTTGGGCATGAGCCCTCTGTGACTGGGCCCCAGCCAACCTCTCAGCCTCTTCTCTCCCATCTCATTCAGAACCCAGCGACAGAGAGCTGCCTGCAGTTCTGACAGTCCCGCGCCTCCTCCCATCTCCACACCTCTGCACATGCTGCGTGCATCCCTGCCTGGGCCCTTCCTCCCTGGGTCCACTGGCTCACTTCTCCAGGAGGCCTTTCCAAGATAGGGGACGCTTGCCTTTGTGTCCATCCTGTGATTAGAGCACTTATTTTTTTTTTTAAAGATTTATTTATTTCTGCATACAAGAACTGGGGTACAGGCCAGAGGTGTGAGGATTCACCAGAGAGAGTGGGAAGCAGAACAGAAAGATGTACAGGAATACATTGGAGAGGGTATCAGTGGGCGAGACAGGAGAGGTCTGCTGTGCCATGTGGGTTGCTCCCTGGCCAGCCAGGGAGCTGGTCCAAAGCACCAGTCAGTAGCCAGTGAATCCTTGCAGCTCAGCTGCTAACCTAGTTAAGCACTTTCACTCCCAGCTGTCTGTCGAGTCGGGGGAGAAGCTGTCTATTGGCAGCTTCTTTGATCTTGGAGAAGCAGAGCTTCTTGTAGACTTCTGTTACTGTTTTTTTTGTTTGTATGTTTGTTTTTTTTTAAAATGTGTACCATCTTTTTCTTTCTAGAATTGCTACTTCTTCACCTCTGAGACTGTCAATCACAAGGCCCTACCTACCCTCTATACCACAGAGGTGAGCAATAGACTTAATCAAGGCAATTAATTGGAATGGCCCAATCCTGTGCCCCATTAACAGGTTCATGGGTAGGCAAGGACCTGGCAGGGTTGGTCCCAGCCTTCCTGGGGGAGGGATCATGGTTATACTGGATATATTGCAGAGCATGTGCTCATTTGTTTATTCTGAGGATGATGTAAATCTCAAGTTATTGGTGGCCATCTATGAAATTAAAAAACAATTCATCCATTAAAGTTCCATTCCAATGAAGCCTCCTCCATGAACCACAGTCCTTCCCTGCCTGCCTCTCACATCAGCCAGAAGCTCTGCTTCCTGTCAGCCTGTGATGCTCCCTTCACTGAGGTTATTGGAGATTTCTTCAGTTAGAGTTTAACCTCCTGGAGGGTGGGGGCTGTCTTATTTAAACTAGCCATTGTCCCTCCCAGCAGGGATTTAGGGGTGTAGAGGTTCAGAGAATCACAGCTCTAATCAACATGGGCCCAAGGAGATGACACAGAAGAGCTTTGCTTCCAGAACAGAACAGAACTTCTGTTTTCCTTGTCGGCTCCCACTCCTACTAGAGGTAAGTCTATGGATGCAATAATAAACTGCCTGGCGTAGTTACACTGAGTCAAAGAGCAAATGTTTACCTGTGGCTGAAATCAGATCTGGAACAAGGAAAGACTGCAGACACCTGGAGAAACTCACCCAAGCCAGCACTTGCTGGAATCACCCAGTCTCCTGGTTTCACCGCAGTCACACTGCTGCCCACTGCTACTACCTGCCCGACACCTTCATTCCCTCCAACAGCAGGCAACTTGGGCAGGAAGCCGTAATTTCCTAAGGGAGAAGAGCACAGTGGGTGACCAGTGAGGCCTGGGCAGCAAGACCATGAATTCTGGAATCAGATAGACCAAAGCCCCACGTGGGCCTCTGCCGTGTAGATGACCAACCTCTCTGAGTCTTAGCTTCTTCATTGTAAGGGTAAGTTTCCTTCCTGCACAAGGCCTCCATGTCCTCATTTGTAAAGGGGAGTGGGAGTTTACGCTTGATATACTGTAGCAATGTCCATGGTTATTATGAGGATTAGATAAGATAAAGTATGAATTACGTCCGGTATATTAGCACTTGACCACAGTTGGTTTATTCCCCACCACAATTTTGAGTCCTTCTGATTCTGGAAAGGCCTCACATTCCAGAGAGGGGAGGCCTCAGGAAGGGCTCACATTGGGCTCATCTGGAGAACAGCTGCCAGCTGCCGCTAATCACAGGAATTTCACACCCACACCTGAGGAGGAATAAAAATGAGGTGGCCGCTATGCAAAAAAGCTAATTAACATAAGCCACAGAAACCAAGGTTACCTTGGATCATATTTATGTCTGCTGGATTGATCGGGGCCGCCAGCATCTTCACATGGACGTCTGATCCGCCCACAGCGGCGAGCTCCTGGTTCTTCAGTCTGTGCACAAAGTCAAAGAGAGATGTTAACGTCACCCAGGCTAGACAGGGCATCTTTTGCTCAAATCATCTCCCCAAAGTAGGTCAGGTAGCAAGATTTTTGAGCTGCCACTGTGTGCCCAGGAATTAGGGTTTTGTTAGAAAAGGCAGAGGCACTGAAGGGATCAGCACAGGATACAGGTTCACTCTTTCATTAACTCTGAATGGAAAATCCCCCCTGACCTCTCAACCCATGCTCACGCCAGGGCAGAAAATATTTCCAACTTCTGCTGGACTGGGTTAGCCTTCTGTTTTCCAAAACTTGCTTGATTATAAGGATCAGGTGGTGTGCTAATATAGATTCTCAGGCCCCGGGTCTGACCTGTTGAGCCAGAATCTTATCCGTAAGGGGCATCCTAAGTAGTTCTTATGAGCATGCATAAACCGGGGCTAGCTCCTTTGTTCTCCACCCACCGCTGTCCCCCCACTCCCCACACTAGGGGAGACAAGGCATTTCCCTAAGCTGCAGAAGGAGTAAAGGAAACAGAGATGGGATTCAAAAAGCAGCCACTGGAGGGGTGTCCCTTCTGCCTGAGGATTGAGATCTGAGGGTCCCAGGTTTGAAGCCCCACTGCAGGATGGCTATCATTGCGTTGGCAAGTTTCCTTTCCTGCTCTAGGCCTCCATGTCCTCATTTGTAAAACAGGGGTGGGAATTTACGCTTGCACACTTCCAGAGTCTATCCTCGTTCAAGTCTATGTAGTCACTCCCTTTGCTGATGGTGGGCCCCACACACCATGGACCTAACATCTATCCCACTGGAACTTTGGTTAACGCACAAAACCTGCCGAAGGGCTCTTGCGGAAGGCCCCTTGACAATGTCCACACATTACTTTTGTTTTTATAAAAAAAGAGACTCTTTTGTACACTAAGGTGGGCCCTCATGACTTTAGCTACCCCAGGCTGCTTCTGTCTTTCACCGAACCCCTAAGACTTCATGTGAACAATGCTTTCCTCTGCCCAAACGCAGCAATTGTTTTCCTTATTTTCACTTACACATAGAACTGTCAACCAGAGGCTCATAGCATTAGACAGAAGTGTCACTATATTAAGTTGATGTCATTCTACCCATTTCCTGCAGGAATCTGACCTTTCACCTTAAGCTACATCTTGGGGTAAAGGTGTGATTTTCAAGAAATGTGCAATAGTAATAATGGTGGCAGATATTTATGAGGTGCTTATTATACACTAGGTTCTGTGCTAAGGGCTTTAAATATACAATCAGATTTAAGAGAGAACACTCGTGTGAGGAATATATCCATAATCCCACATAAAACTTAAAATAACTGGGCAGCAGGGCCTCCCCGGTGGCGCAGCGGTTGGGCGCTGGGTTGCGAAGCTGCCCACGGCCTCTGCAGCGCCGGTTCGATCCCCGGCTGCTCCCCGGCCACCGGAGGAGGGTCCCACGTGGCGCGCAGACCTCTCCTGCCACCCGCTGCTCCCCTCAGCAGTGTACTTCGTCACTCTGCCTGGTCTGCTCCCCGCTTTGGCTCTGGTGAATCCTCTCACCCTCCCGCGCTTCTGACTGTACCCAGTGCTTGTATAAACAAAACAAATAAATAAATAAATAAAACATTCCTCTATTAAAAAAAAAAAATAACTGGGCAGGCCTTATCTACTCTCAAAGCTAGTGCTCTTATTCACCTCCCTCTACATCATCCTAAAGTTAATCTGGGGATCCCTTAGCTGGGATCCCTGTACTGGCTCATGACCAATGTAAGGGAGATATGTCTTAGCAGCATTGAGGAGCAGCTCCAAAAGCCAAAATAGAAATCTTCTTTACAGAAAATGGTTAAGTAGCAAGATGCTGATGACCAGGGCAAAGAGAATAAAGGCTTAAAAAATGTTTTTAAGTATTAAGAAATGTCTGTATTTATACACAGCAAGAATATACAGCATAGTAATGATAATAGCTACTGTTTGAGTGCTTATCAATCAGCACTCTGCTAAATGCTTCCCATACTATTATTCTATTAATAATATTAATATTAATAATATTAATAATATTACTATTATAGCCGAGGAACAAAGCCACGAAAGAGGTAAAGAATGTGCTGAAGGCCCCCAGAAGTAGTAAGTGGCTGATTTGAACCTGGCAGTCCAAATTTAGAGAAGGGGGGCTGACCCCACACCAAGCTGAAGGTGGCAATATGAGCACCAGTCTGGGGGACGTGCCTGTGGAGACTGCGGGGAGTCAGGAGCTCCACAGCCTCCCCACCAGAATAAGGAGGGAGGTATCAGCCTGACAGTGATGTTCTATGAATGTGTGTGTAAGGCCTAGTTCTAGAGAAAAATCCTGCCTAGAGCAAGTTCATTGTAGATTAGCTGCCCCTTTTCATTACTCATTCTGCGTCTCTCTTGCACTTTGACAGATAACCAGTCTTTCTGTTAGCTGACAAAGTCCATGTGCTTAAGCTACTTAAAGGCATTTTTTCTGCACATTTTCTGCATGCTCTTCCCTCAGTCCAGAATTTCTTTTCTACAACTTCTCCATGAAATGAGAAATTCAATTCACTCTTTAAGATCTGGCTTAAGTTTTACTTCCCCTAAGACATCTTTTGGCCCTCTTCTTGTCCCTGGAAAAAAAATGTATCACTTCTTTTGTCCTCAGTGCTCTCATCACACAGAAGGGGTGACTATTCCATTTCAGACCCACTGTCAGTTTACTGCTTTTTAGTTTATAAAACACACACACTCAATTGATCACAAGGCAGAAATTCACATTCATTTTCCAAAACTCAGGGTCAGCTATACTGCAGAACCATGGCTCCCCCAAGTGCCTGTTGGGGATGGGGACAGGGGCAGCAAGCTATATTCTGACACACTGTTTCTATAGCAAAATGAATGAATATTTACACTAAGTAGGATGAATAACCTACCATGTAAAACTTCATGTTACCACGTAAAACTTCATGACCGGGATTTTTGCCTCCACATGTGTCAGTTTCCAAATCTTTACAGATTTGGGAGTTGCAGATATAATCTGAATTTGAAAACAGGTATTTCAGATTCTGATTTCAGTGCTCTTTAGACTTACCACCTAGTTTATAGGTGGAGTGTGTGTGTGTGTGTGTATGGGGGGGGGGGTCTCCCTGTTTGACTGTGAGCTCAAGGAGGATAGAGAAGTTTTAGTTTTAACTCAGTATTTTTTTTAGCAGCATCTGGGACTAGAACAGTGCCCAAGAATGCATCCTAAAGTAATTGTCCTTTACTCTCCAGTGAGGAAATGGGGTATAAAAGTGCGTCATTTAGGGATCAGGGGAGGGCCTCAAACCACAGATTTAGCTATTGAGGTGTGTACTTGGTCTTCCTGCTTCTGCACTGTTTGGGAAAATACCCCATGAAGGATGAGCATAAATAAAAATGGAGATTATCCATAAGAGAATTCAGTCTAAGCAAAATCCCAGAGCTCTTTTCCTCGAGGCAAAGTGCGAATCAAATTTGCATTAAAATCGCACTTCTTAACAACAATGTAATATATATAATAATAAAAAAATAAAATCACACTTCTTAAAAATCTTAAAAATTTAGATGGCCAGGGTCAAGAGGAAAATAAAGGCTGATCTCAGTTCACAGATAAAAGGTACAACATGGATTTAGAGTGAAACATTCCTGGATTTGAACCCAGGCTGCCATTTACCAGCTAGACAAACCTCAGAGTACTCATTTGTAAAATGGGGAAACACTAGAAGCCAGGTCATAGGGTTAATGAATTAACATACTTATGGCATTTGCTTAGCGCTTGATATCCTAGATGTTGAAGAAAAGGCAGCTGTTATCAGTGGTAGGAATATTCAAGGAAACCCCTGAGGCAACTAGCTGGCTCTATTCTAAAAAGAATCGCTGAAGGAAGACAGCAACTTTTGGGGAATTTCAAGTAAATTTAATTCAATAAACATTCACTGACAGTCCTACTGAGTGACAGGTACTTTGCCAAGGGGTTCACAGATGAACAAAAAAAATTCCATGCCTGGGAGCTTGACTGAGTGGGAACTCTGTGTGGAAATCCAAGGGAGAAGGTTATCACAAGGCCAAGCTGGTGGTGCAGCGGCAGAAAGCATAAACTGGCAAGAGGAAAGCAAAGGATTAGCAAATGGGCTTTTTCTGTTGGGGACTGAAGGATTAACAGTTTACTGGGTGGACCTAGAGAGGGAAGAGGGCTTTTCTGCTAGAGGGAATGGCAAAGAATCCATTCTTTGACAGTCAGGTGCTGTTTGGATTGGAACTGTGGCAAGAGAGGATTCGATAACCTGCCATCTCTTAAAATATGAAATGGCATTGATAGCACTTGGTGACCAACTGCATGTGGAGGCAGTGGGAATTTTTTGATGGCTTCCGGGCTTCTGGCTTGGGCATCTGGGAGAAAGGAGGAGAGGTTTGTAGTGGGGAAGGAGGTGTTCTATTTGAAGCTTGAGGCCAGCAGCCTGCAGTCTGGGAGGAAGAGGAGTTACTCTGATAGACATACAGAGCCGGAGTCTGCTGTGTGTCCTTGCAGTCTAGGATAATAGAGGTGATATGGCTGGACATAAGATGACAAGTAGGGGGCCTCCCTGGTGGTGCAGGGGCTAAAATTTCAGCGCTATCAAGGTATCCACAGCCACTGAGGCATTTGGCATGAGTTCGATCCTCCACCAGGGAGCTAACCCACATGGCATAGCAGACCTTACCTGCCTTTCCCGCTGCTCCCCTCTGCTTATTTCCTTCAGTGTATTTCAGTAGATCTGCCTGTTCTGCTCCTCTCTCTCTGGTGAATCCTCTCGCCCCTGCACCTCTGGCCTATCCCCCAGTTCTTAAATGCATAAATAAATAAATATAAAAAAATGAAAACTAATGCTGACAGTTTACTAAACTCCCAAGCATTGTGCTCTGTATTTTATATACAGGATATTTAGTTCTCAAAACATCTCTCTCTCTTTTTTTTAATAATTGTCTTTTCTCTCTGGTTTCTTGAATTTTTTTTTTTTTATTTTTTTTATTTTTTTTATTTTTATTTTTTTTTTTTTATAGAGGCATGCTTTATTTATTTGTTTGCTGGTTTGTTTGTTTGTTTTGTTTATACATGCACTGGGTACAGTCAGAAGCGCGGGAGGGTGAGAGAATTCACCAGAGCCAGAGCGGGGAGCAGAGCAGGCAGAAGGACCGAAGTACACTGCTGAGGGGAGCAGCGGGCGGCAGGAGAGGTCTGCACGCCATGTGGGACCCTCCTCTGGTGGCCGGGGAGCAGCCGGGGATCGAACTGGCGCCGCAGAGGCCGCGCGCAGCCTCGCAACCCAGCGCTCAACCGCTGCGCCACCGGGGAGGCCCTCTTGAATTTTTTTTTTAAAGATTTATTTATTTATTTTATACAAGCACTGGGTACAGTCAGAAGCGTGGGAGGGTGAGAGAATTCACCACAGCCAGAGCTGGGAGCAGAGCAGGCAGAAGGACCGAAGTACACTGCTGAGGGAAGCAGCGGGCGGCAGGAGAGTTCTGCGCGCCATGTGGGACCCTCCCCCCGTGGCCAGGGAGCAGCCGGGAATGGAACCAGCGCTGCAGAGGCTGCGGGCAGCTTCTCAAACCAGTGCTAAACTGCTGCGCCACAGGGGAGGCCTTCAAAACATCTCTTTAGAGTACCATCACCCCAATTTACAGATGGGAAACTGAAGCTTAAAAGTAACTTGCCCAAAGTTAAACTATTAGAAAGTGGCAAGACCTGATCTTAAGCTTGACACCAAAGCTCAGGTTGTTGAAAAGGCATCCCTTACAGTGTGGAATTCCTATTCTGGGAGATGTAAGCTTTTCCTTGGGTTCCAATGTTTGGGAAATGCTGCCTGCTAAAGTCCCTGGAGAAGATTCAGCCTGCACGTTAGTCATAAAAGTTCTGAGAAGTTCTCCAGCAAACACCTGCATGGCTTTGTGGAATCCAGAGCTGCCAGAATTGAGTGGGCAACACTTTTCTTTCATCATGTCTGTCCTCAAACAGCAGTTTGAGAAGTGCTGCACTGGCTTCCCAGTTCTCTTCTTTGTTCTGAGGACCCTTGCTGCTCTGTGCTGGTTGAAATTCACAGAAGTGGGAAGGAGAGTGGGGTGGAGACAAGGGTCCAGGAGCTGGAAAGCTGAAGCTGCAAACACAGGTGGGTGAGGGTGCAGGGCCCTTATGCAAGCTGCTCACCCAGGGGGAGGTGTGTTGGTCCAGCTGCGCGTCTCACCAGGGAGACCTGCCCCAGCCTGCCCCGTGGAATGCCATCAATACCACAGACACCTCTGTTCCTGCCACAGTTCTAACAGCGTCGTCAAGGATACCATTCTGCTGAGACAGGAAAACGAGTCTGAATTCCTGGAGTTGGACCTTTGGCATAATGACAACAATTTCTTCCCTGTTTTAACTCACCAAAGGAACCAGTAACTATGTAACAGAGTGCAAATGAGGCACCTAAACACAGCCTGGCTAGATCTAAAGTCACTTTCCCAAGACCGTTCAGGGCCTTCCCCTGTGAGTGTGACGGCGCCATACAACTCGGAGGGATGCCACTGTCTTCACTCGACAGATCCCAGACTGGATAAGGTCACAATGGCTCCTTTGAGGCTGAGGCTGTACACCTGTGATGCCATATGAACTACAAGGGAGACAAAAGCAGGCAGAAGAAAGAGCCTTTTGAGAGAGGCAAAAAGAGGCCAGTACTCTGGGGACTGGCTCAGTTATATGTGCTGTGTAAGGCGGGTACTTGCCAGTTCTACTAAGATCTCTTCCCCGCCTTCTGCATTTAATTAGCAACCATTTGTACTTATCTTGCATCTTCCACTCAGTTACCTCAAACGGGTCAATATAATTTTGAGCAGGAAGAACGGGCAAAGGGACTTTCTGATCTGCCTTTTTTTTTTTTTTAAAGATTTATTTATACAAGCACTGGGTACAGTTAGAAGCGCAGGAGAGTGAGAGAATTCACCAGAGCCAGAGCAGGGAGCAGAACAGGCAGACTGACGAAATACACTGCTGAGGGGAGCAGCGGGCGAGTCAGGAGAGGTCTGCGCACCATGTGGGACCCTCACCGGCGGCTGGGGATCAAACTGGTGCTGCAGAGGCTGCGGGCAGCTTCACAGCCCAGCACTCAACCACTGTGCCACCAGGGAGGCCCCTCATCTGCTCTTTATAGAGCCAGGAATGTGTGTCCCATCATAGGGCACTAAAGGAAGGTAACATCTTACATGGCTCTCCCCAGATTGTCTGCAATCCCCATGGTCACAAACAAGTCACATTCTGTGACTTAGTGAAATGCCTGGCATGCTGGGTACATTGTTCTGGGATTTGATTTAATAATTACTATCCAGGGCACAAATGGGAAATTGTGGGGGGGGATGACGTCCTGCAACCCACAGCTTGTAACAGCTTGTCCCCCAGCAGGGGGTGTTGGCAGCCTCAACTGGCGTGGTTCTAGAATTCCCTGGGCACCTTTTCCTGAGCAAAGCTCAGTTTCACGTCTCTGGGTGTGTCAGGCATACCTACTTGCCGTCAACCTGTGCCTCTTTCAGCTTCTCTGCCTTGAAGTAATCTTGCTCTCCCACCATTCAGGGCTTTTTGCTCTTTAGCACATTCATATTTAACTAAAGGGAATCAAAGACTTAGGGCAACTTCTGGAGTTTCTGCCCTGGTGGTTAGCAAATAAACCCTTCCTTATGGCTCCTTTCTTAGTCCTTTACTCTTTTCAGCTAAGATTGTCAGAAAGCTTGCAATCCCCATAATACTCCACATCTGCAGACATCGGGAAACTTGTTCCAAGGAAGTTAGAGTATCTATGGTTTAGTCTGCTGAGAGCTAATTGTCCTAGTTTCTGCAGAGAGTAAGACAGGGTCACTGCAGGGGGCAGACTCCCTGCCTGCAGCTGCTTTGGTCTCTGACAGGTACCAAGATGACCAGTAGCCCCTGTCCAGTTGGAGGCTAAAAGGGGAGGGGGCTATGGGTTGTGTAACCTCCCCAGAGCAGAGGGTACTCAGGGTGAAATCTTGTGCCCAGAACCCCAGCTTTCTAGCCATACTGAGGCTCCTTGGAGGTTGCTGGATTCTGGTTTAAAAACCAAGTCACCTGCATAGTGTAGGTTTTAAACCTATCATCAACTGTAAAGAGATGAAATCTCTTGAGAGTAAACAGTATCTCACAGTGAGAACTTACTACCTACATAGCCTGGGTCCTTACCACCTGCCCCTCGAATTCCATCTGGTGAGACAGAATGGATGTGACCAAGGGTTTTGCAGTTTTGTTTCATCTCATGCTAACAGCAGGCAGGTCAGAAAGCCTTGATGACCAGGATGCTGTTTTATGAAGGCATCAGGGTCCTGAGCAGTAGAGGAGACCGAGGATAACATTCCTGCCAGCTTGTGAGCTTCCCTTTCTATGAAGAGTAGAGATTTGTGGTCACCTGAATCCTATAATTTCAATTTTCTCTCCTGACCTATCTTAGTCCCAATTTTATACTCCATTTCATTCTCAAAAAAAAAAATAGGAGGTAATTGCCATTGTATCTTCAGGTCTATGTCTATTATCAAGAAATTCTAATGAAGAAGGGATCCTAGTTGTACCCTAGATTTTGGGCACGTGATTTTCAAGTTTCTTAAGTCTCAGTTTCCCTATCTGTAATATGGGGATAACAATGACCAAACTTGGTTATTGTGATTTTTAAATTCCATGATGTATGTGGAGAACTTGGCCCAATGCTTGCCACACACAAGGCACAGAATAGATGAGAGCTGTTTTACCATAAGACTCAGAACATGGCAAAGTTCTGAAAGGGGACATTCAGCAGGAAAAGGAAAGAGAAGGCCATTGAAGTTTCTGGGAAATAGCTGATAGAGAATCCTGAACAAAGGCAATGGCCACAGGAACCTCTGAAATTTCTAGAACGTCTATAACTCTCCCAGGTTTGTCATTTTTCTCCTGCCAGCCTGACTTCATTTACATCTGGTAGTAAATCCTTTAAATGAAAAAGGCCCAAGTACTTATTCAGGGAAGTGTGTTTTGGGGCAGAGATATTCTTAAGAGACCAAAGAAAAAAGCTTTGGAGACAATAGCTAAAACATTTGGAGAAAGACATTCAGAATGATGTACTAGGAGATCCCTGGAGGCCTCACTCTGAGGAGTTTTGCAACCCCTCAGTCCTGTGCAGGCTGTTCCTTATTCATACCCTCCTGCTTGCAGAGCTCTGGCCTACAGTGCAAATCTGGCCCACATCATGCCAGTTTAGGGTGCACTTTGCCTAGACTCTGGGTAGTTCCATGACTCTACCTCGTGTAACCTGACCTATATACCCAGTCACCGGGATGTTTAAAGGACACCTGACTCTTTCTGTGACAGTGTGGTTACCCTAAACCTCCTAAAACATGACTACAAAGAAGAGAATCCCAGCCTCTGGCCTCAGTCCATACTAACAAGTCAGGTTGCCTGAATCTGGGTCAGCTATACTCAGCTGCCTAACCTACCCAGGCCTTTGCTCAGGGCCTTTCTGTAACAGAGGGAGAATTACTGCCAATCCATATCCCCAGAGTACTGGCTTTCAACCTGGCCTGGATATCACAGGGAGGTTTTTTTTTTTTTAAGATTTTTAAAATTTATTTATGCATACAAGAGCTGGGGTGTAGGCCAGAGGTGTGGGGCAGGGGTGGTGGGGGGATTCACCAGAGGCAGACTGGGGAGTAGAACAGGCAGATCTATTGAAATACACTGCTGAGGGGAGCAGCGGGCGAGACAGCAGAGGTCTGCTGTGCCATGTGGGTAGCTCCCTGGTCAGGGATCGAACTGCTGCTGCAGTGGCTGCCAGTAACTTCATAGTGCTGAGACTTAACTCCTGGCACCACCAGGGATGCCCACAAGGAGATTTTTTAAGATTTATTTATCTATGCATACAGGAGCTGGGGTACAGGCCAGAGATGTGGCGGTGGGGGGGGGGGGGGCGGTGAGATTACTCACCAGAGACAGAGTAGGGAATAGAACAGGCAGACTGACCGAAACACATAGTTGAGGGGAGCAGCGGGCGACATAGGAGAGGTTCTGCTTGGCCATGTGGGTTGCTCCCTGGCTGGCTGGGGATTGAACTTGTGCTGCAGAGGCTGCGGTTTGCTTCATAGTGCGGTGCTTAACCCCTTGCCCCACTAGGGAGGCCCCCACAAGATTTTAAAAATGATGTTTAGGACCATCCTAGACCTCCAAATTACCTCAGGGGTGGCAGCTAAGAATATGTAGTAAAATGGCATGGGTGACTGAGATGCGCAGCTAAGATTCAATGATTCATGGAGGAATCATGTTTTGAACTCCTGGGAAGTTACTAGGGTTCCACAGGAGACAAAAGAAGCTGTCCTTTTTTTCCTTAGGGGCATCTATAAGCAGACCAGTCTGTTCCAACTTCCCTGGCTCTCCAACAGGAGGGAACCAACCAGGAAGTGACTATACTCAGCTGTCTAACCTTCCTAGGCCTTTCTTCAGGGTCCTGGAACATGGAAGATGCTTTCTTTATTACCACAGAACTTATAAATAGGTGTCCTTCTTGCTGAAATTAGAATCAGATTTAACTAACACTTTTGAAGTACCTGTTTTGTGGCAGGTCCTGCACCAGACACATAAATTACAAGCCTGTGAGAGAAGCAAAACATTGTTCCAATTTGGGGTGTATTCCTGGAAAAGGAGTGTTCACCAGAGCTTTACCAGCTCAATACACCACAGCCTCAGGGAGATGTCTTCTGGACATGGTGATTTATTACCTATGATCAACATACAATTTGGAATTTATTGACTGATGTGTTCCTCCAATATTCTTTTCCATTCCTCTAATGGTAGATATGGCTAGGCTGAGTGGAAGACCCTGAATTTATCTGAGGCTTATCCCCTCCAGCTGTCAAAACATCTAGCTTGTTTACTTTTTTTATAAAGTAAAAATATGGAATGCTTTACAAATATATGTGTTATTCTTGTGCAGGGACATGCTAATCTCTGTACCATTTCAATTTTAGTACATGTGCTGCCAAAGTGCGCACTCTACTTTGTATTCTAACCATGAAAATAATTGTCTGCCTATCTTTTGGAAAACAAACCCATTTGCTGGAAATCAAATAGTTGTAAACCAGGGACTGCAGGAGAGTTATGCAGGTACTTTTGGGTGGGGAGCATGAGACCTCTCAGTTGATTAGCACTATAAGCTCTGACTGCATAGTCTCCATTTTTAAAGATCATGAAACCAAGACTTAGAGAACCTCAGTCACTTGCCAAACACAGTCAGAACAGGGTAGGGCAAGGGATCCGACCTTAGGGCTTCTGATTTCCAGACCAGTGCTTTTGTCTTAGCTCCACTATCATGACCCTCCTAGCCTTTTGAATGGCTATCATCACTCATATGCGGATTCATAATGGTTGACAATTCACACAGTGTTTTTATTAGCCACATGCAAAAGTCACAGATTTATGATCCAGCAGGATGTTAGGAGGAAATAATCATAAAAATAATAAAGGCTTAGAGGGGCCGTGTGACATGCTGAGCCTATATTTTAACTTAAGGTTTATATGACTCCTCTACAGGAGCTTGTTCAAAATTAGGTGAAGGCCCATGCATATAGAGAGTAGAGAAGAAGAGTCAGAAGCTATAGATTCCATTCCCTGTTCCAGTAACTTATTATCTTACTTTGGACAAATCCCTTGACTTCTGTAAAATGTAAACAATGCTCTCTGACCTACTTTACTGAGAAATGAAGATCCAAATAGACATAAAGTCTCTAAAGTCTCTCTAAAGTCTCTCTCAAAAATGATAAAGAAGAAGAGACTGGGTAGCGGGTCAGACTTGGGTTAAAATACAATTCTGCCGCTTACAGACAGTGACCTTGGAAATGATTTTACTTCTTACCCCTCAGTTTTCTCCTCGGCAAAATGACATTAAATCAAGTACCTACCCCAAAAGGTTGCTGTAATGATTAAATGGGAGCATGCATTTAAATAAAGGACTGCCTGACACAGCACTCGATCAATAAATGTCAGCCACTATTACCATTATAACTGTGCCTTGGGTTTTCAGATATCTCGAAGCACGGACTTTCTGAGCTACCAAGAGCGCCCTGGGCTTCAGTTTTGGTCTTGTTCTTCGCTTTCTTCCTCGGACCCTGCATCTCCCTTCCCCATCCTTCTCCATAGCCCGTGTTAAGCCCTCCAGGAACCCCAGTCCCCTTGGCCCAATTCGGGGCCGTCTCTTACTCGACGACCTTGGCAGGGTCTCCGTGGTGCCCATAGACCAGCGCCCGTACCCGGGGGGGCTCGGCAGAAGCGGAGTAGTTGGCGAAGCCAGACCCGCGGCGGTCAGAAGTCGGGAGCAGCCGGGGTCGCAGCTGGGCTGGGGCTCGCGGCCCCCACAGCGCGCGGCCGACCCACATGCTCCCTCCAGTCAACTCAAAGCCTGACGCCCAGTGATACGTCATCGGCCCGCGCCGCGCGCCCGCGCCGCGCTCCGCCCCGTGGCGTGACCACGCCCCTTGCTCCTTTCAAAGGGCTGTGTCCTGCGCCCGCGCCATGGCGCCCTGCGAGGTGGAGCTGAGCCTGGAGCGAGCGATGGGGCGTGGGAGGGACTTGCAGTTGCCGAGATTCGGAACCCGCCAAAGTTTATTCCCAAAAGGAAGCGTCTGGGACTGATTTAAGCCGTGCCCACAATCTGCTGTTCGGTGTTTGATATGGAGGGAGTCGTTAACCCTACCCTGGCTTCCGAATCGCCTTCTTAGCATTTACTGAGGGCTCACGGTGCCAAGACCTTTAAGACATTCAGGCGTAATCATTTAATGCCCACCATCCTGTAATAGCAAAGGAAGGCAAGATTTACTTCCCTCTACAGTAGAGTGAATGTAGCTGGCGTGGAGGCAAAGGTACTGGGGTTGGATTTAGAAATCTTGGAAGATTTAGAATCAGATTTTAGCCTTGCCATTTCCTGGCTTGGCCACCTTGGGAAAGTGAAACTGAGTCTGTTTTCTCATCGGTACAATGGGGATAATATACCTCCTCTAACATTGTTGTAAGGATTGGATGAAACAATAGAATACTATTATTGTGGATGGGAAAGCACGTTGTAAAAACAAGTGTTCTCAGACAAGAGAGGATCACAAGGAGAGTCCCCTCTCAAAATGCTCACAGAAGGTGACTGAGTGGGACAAGCACGGGGGAAGTGCTTTGTGAAAAGATGTAGCCCAGAAGAGAATTTAAATCTATTTTTAGTGGAGGGGAGAAAGCAACTATAACTAGAATCCCAGAACCCCAGTTGGAGGGTAGAGCATGAGAACAATTTTGGAGTCTGGAGGAGAGAGGTGCTCTGGGATGGGGGTGGGGTAGGGGCTATTGGAGGAGGTGCTATTGGATCCAGTCCTGTGACTCAAAGTATTCAATGTGCATAAAAATCACCAGAGCTCCCATCTCAGATTTACTGAATTAGAATCTTGGGAAGGGGTCCAGGAGCCTGCATTTCTCACAAGCTCTCAAGAATATTCTAATGCAGGTGGCCCAAGGAATAGGTTTTGAGAAACACTGAGCCAGGGCTTTTCAGGATAAGGAAGAATTCTTTCTCTGGGTTTAATTGACCCAAAGCTTGCCTCCCAGCCTTTGCTCTGAGGAAGAGAAAAAAGCAAAGTCCTGGGATAAAGGATGAAGGTGCTGCATTCTGGCAAACCTGGCTTTGACTCTATTTTCCAGCCATTTGATTTTTGGACAAGTCACTTGGCCTCACTGTGTCTCTGTTTCCTTATCCTTAAAATGAAGGAAATAATAGTTTTAAGGTGAGATATTATCCAGTGAGATATTACTCACTTGAAACACTATAGCACAATGCTTGGCCCTTGAAAGCATTTGATAAATGTTATTAGAAATTATTGTGAAGATTAAATGGGAATGGTCAGGCTCATAGTATATGCTAAGAAAGCATTTGCACTTGTGTTCATTAGAAAAAAAACTGGTGTCCCATTGTTAGGGGGAAAAGGATGTCCCAAAGCTAATTCCATACAGGCTTTGTGGACTCCACCCCCACCCCAGTTCAAAGCCAAAGACACTGGAAACTCCAAATCCCATCACCACCAAAGGGAAGGTAGCTGGGACCTGAGGGTGGGGTTAAGCAGCCAGGTGGATATAAAAGGCAGACACTTGGGCTTTGGGGGATCCCCCATTTTGGCTCTCCGCCAGCTTGCAGTGCCCGGCCAGCTCTAAGAGTGACTTTGGGTTTCCAGGTCGTCGGATCGGGTAAGACGCATTAAAGACTTTATTTCCCTATTTTCTCCCTGAGTTGTACATTTTCCTTATTTCCTTTTCTCTTGTAAATAAACCTTTTAATAACCTTTTGTGTGTGTCTGTAGTAGAGTATTCATAAGTCCCTTTAAAGCGCGCGGGTGAGGACCCATAGCCAGGAACCCGTTCAATATCGGGGCTGTCCTATAACACCATGATGGGGAAAAGACTTGGTTTTACCCATGTGTGAGCATATGTGTGCGTGCACACGCACACTTGTACACAGGAATGATACCTTGTCCTGCTTACTATCTATTTTCATGGTCATACACAGGCCTACTTCTGTAGGGAGATACAAAGTAATCCTCTGTTGGGAGACTTCCTAGTGATACTGAGCTGTTGACATTATCTTCTCTGCCATATTGACCCCTCTGAATTCCCTGGGCAGCCTGGCCAGGAAGCCTGGAGAATCATCAGCAGGTCTTCCTCCTGGGGGGCCAGATTTAACCCTCAGAACCACCCTTATAATTGTCACTTCCAGTTCAGGTCATCAACTCTTATTTGAACTGTGTCAATAGCCTAACCAAGATCTCTTCTCTCTCTCCTTCCCAATTCTTTCTTCTCAGCTCTCCAGAATGATTTTTAATTTTAAAACACAAACATCAGATTTTGCTTTCCCCTTGCCTAAGTCCTTCCATGACTCCCTGATACTTTTGGAGAACTGGAAATCACAATTTTTTTGTAGAAGACTGTGAACTAATATAAGTTTACACTTATATTAAACCTAAAATGGTAAACAAAACTATGAGTCTATGTTCTATCATTTTCTCATACTGTCCACATGTCTCAGTTTTCAGAAAAAGTGCATGGGAAAAACACCAGAAAACTCTTCACTGTATGAATCTGCCTTCTTGCAAATTAGAAAAATATGACCATGGTTTTCAATCAGTGACAGAACTCAGTGTGGCTTGAAGAATACCTAGATTCCCCCAGGGGCATACTTTGAGAATCATTGATTGAGGGGTTCAAGACTAATTACCCTGCTTTGCATTCAAGATGCTTTGCATTTTGCATCTTCTGACTCCACTCTGTCTTTATCACCTGTTGTTGGACCTCACAGCTTATCATCCTACTGTACCTGAAACTCATCTTTCCCAGCATTTTCATGTGTCATGCCTTTATTCCAGCAGCTGCTCCTGCCTGATGTCTCTTCCCTGCTTTGCCTACTGGGGGAACTTCAGGTGCTGATACCATTTCTTTGATGTTTCCTGAACTCCTTTGCTGCCTTTGTGTTTTCTCTGGGCTGGTGTTATGGCCTTTGGGACCAGGCTATTATTTATTGATGCTCCCTGTCCCCTCCAGGCAAGGGTGGAATATGTTTGGTGCATCTCCCTGACGCCAGCACCCAACATGGGGCCTGGCCCAGGGTAGGTGTCATACATATTCCATGAGTTGACAGTAATTGTATCTCCTGATGGCCTGGCCCTGTCTGTGGTGCTGTCTCCTTTCCCTAGATTTGGGTCAGTCACTCCAGGCCAGGACTTTCCTTCTCCTGTTTCTCTTTTCTCAAAGATCACAGGAGACTGTGGTCTTTTTCAAGTGAAGTGGAATGTTCTCTTTCTTCTGTCTACCTAATGCCTGTGTTCTCTTTCTCCCTCATCATAGTTTCTGCCTTGTAGTCTTCCCTGCCCAAAGAGCAGAGGAACGTGGAATCAATCAGCTCTAGGTTTGAATCCTGGGCCCACCGTTTACTAGTTGTGTGACTGTGTGTAAGTGACTTATGCTTTCTGAGTTTTGGTTTCTGATCAAAAAATGAGACTCCTGCAAGAGTCCTCTGCAAATAGCAGATGGCCTTTTGGTTGCTTCTTCTCTTTACCAGATTTCTCTCCTGGAGTTTCCTTTTCTAGGTGGACCTTTCTGTATCTTCTCTGCTCTAGCACCTCTCTGTCACCTTTTTCTTTTTTTTCTCTCTGTTTAATTCTCTGCTTCTGGTTTTTTACCTGCTGGATCAGCCTGAAGCTCATCAGTATTTATAAGAGAGAAGACCAAGAGCCCAGGAGACCTCAGCCCTCCTCAAGGCCCAGGGAAACCTCAATTTTGCCAGCTGGGGATGGAGGCAGTGTACGAGGAGGACCAACTGCACCCTGAGCCTCTGGACTGTGTCCCACTTAGTTAGATTCACCCGCCCTAAGTCCCTCTGCCTCCATGGTCTGTTCTCCCAATCACCTGTTTGGGGAACTTAAAAAAACAGAGAGAGCAGAACTCTTTACTCTTCTCCTTAATGCTCTTGGAGCTTAACCCTAAGTCCCAGAGTTTCTTATATTACCTACAAGCCCTGCTGGCTTCTCCTGCTGTACCCCACCCACTGTCCCCTCTTCCTTCACTTTATTCAACTTCACTCTGCCTTGCTGTACTTAAACCACCCACTCCTGCCTTCAGACACACTGATACCCTGACCCCACTGATTGCATGAGGCTGACTCCTCTCATACTTCAGTTTTCAGCAAAAATGTCACCATGTCACTTCCTGAGGGAATTCTTCCCTGATTACCTTAATTAAAGTAGGACTCTCCCCCACCATTATTTATCACAACACTCCATCTGTTTCCATTAGAGTACACGCCTCAGACTGTTATTACATGTGTGTTTGCATGTTTGCTGCTGTTCTCTCCCCTTAGAATGTAAGCTTCATGAAGGCAATGGCCATGTTATATATTCATTCATTTATCCATTCAAAATGTATTGAACACTAACTACATGCTAGACATCAAGCACTGGGATACAAGACAAAAGTCTTTGCTTTAGGGAGTTCATGTTCTAGAGATGGAGACAAATAATGAATACATTATATAGTAGGTACTCTGTTTTAAAGAGAAACAGTTAATTCCCTTCCCTTTCATTGTCTCAACCCTTCCCCCAACCCTATCCACTACCATTTCTCTGGCATGTCAATATCTTACGTACTAGAGACATGGCAGAATTCCCCACATATTCGACAACATTCACAGCAATATTATTTACAATATGGAGGACATGAAGGCAGCCTAAATCTCCTCTAGTGGATGAATGGATAAAAAATATGTGGTACATACAAACCATGGAATATTACATAGCCAGAGGAAAGGATGAAATTCAGCCATTTCCAACCAAATTGGAGGGAATTCGAAAAAACTGTGTGCAGCAAAACAAGTCATAATGATAAAAACAAGCATTGGGCATTAATATAACAGAAATTCTACAGGGTAAAACACTTTCAAAAACTACTGGACAAACATACTGAGAGCTCTGAGGTTAAGAGGGAGGGGGAGAGAAAGAGACAAGGGTATACATGGGATGGTTGTGGGGAAAAAAAAGAAATGAACGTCCAGCAGGCAGAAAATTACAAAGGACATAGCTGAAGTTAACAACACCATCAATAAGCTGAATATAATGGATATCTATAGGCCATTTCATCCAAGCATGGCAGAATATACATTGTTTTGAAGCTTATATGCAACACACACCAAGATAGACTATATTCTGGGCCATAAAACACACTTTAATATATTTAAATGAATGGAATTAAACTAAGAATCAGCAAAAAAAGATAGCTGGAAAATTCCCATATACTTGGAGATGAAATAAAACACTTCTAAATAACACATGGGTCAAAAAAGAAATCTCAAAATAAATTTAAAAAATAGGTTAAGCTAAATGAAAATGAAAACACAACTTATCAAAATTTGTGAGATGCAGCAAAAGCAGTGCTTAAAAGTTTGTAACACTGAGTGCATATATCAGGAAAGAAGAAAGAAAATCAATCATCTAAGTACCTGCTTAGGAAGCTAGAAACGTAAGAGCAAACTAAAACCAAAGGAAGCTGAAGAGAAGAAAGAATAAGTACAGCAGAAATCAGTGAGATTGAAAACAGGAAATCAATAGAGAAAAATCAACCAAATCAAAAGCTCATTCTTTGCAAAGACCAATAAAAATGGCATGCCGTTAGCCAGGCTACTAATAAGAGAGAGGACATAAATCATTAACAACAAGCATGAAAGACGGGACATCACTACAGATCTCATGGACATTAAAAGGATAATACAGGGATACTATCAGCCACCGTAAATGCCAGAATTTCCAAAGATTCAGTCACCAACTGCTGGTAGATGATGCGCTCTAAACAAGTCATAATGATAAGTATAAATGTGGCCTAAGTATAAATGTGCATTTGGGGGTCACGCGCACTGAAGAGTCACGGTGGATGGGATTCAAACATCGCATGTGACAGCGTCCTGGAGTCCTTGGGTCTCTGTCTCTGTGCGGGAGCTAGGTGTGGCAGCGATCAAGCTCACCTGAGGCTGTCGGTGGCTGGTCCGTGCGGAGACAGCGAGGCGTCCAGCCCAGGCTGGGGACTTGCAGGCAGGGGTGCGGACGTGGAGGAGGGGCGCGCCCGGACAACGGGGGACCGGAGCAACCTACCGCTTGCCCGCGCGGCTGCCGGCAGGGGGCGCCCCGAGACCGCAGAACGCACGGGCGGGCCTGACGTCAGCGCCCCGCTTGCTTGGGCTCCCGCTCTGGACTCGGCGCCAGTCCCGCTCCGCGCCGCGCCGCTTCGCTCCGGCTCCGGCTCGCCTGCGGCTGGGCTGGGGCTCCGGCCGCCGCGCCCCCTGCGCTGGGCCCCGGGGCGGGCGGCGGCGCACCATGGCCCGCGCCCAGGCTCTGGTTCTGGCGCTCACCTTCCAGCTCTGCGCGCCCGAGACCGAGACTCCGGCAGGTAAGCGCGTCGGTCGGACCCAGTTTGCCCGGCGGAGCCCTCGGGCCCGTGGCGTATCTCAGAAGAAAGTGTGAGTGTCGGTGCCCGGGTGTTGCCAG
Organism: Talpa europaea; assembly: GCF_964194135.1. Lineage (NCBI taxonomy): Eukaryota > Metazoa > Chordata > Mammalia > Eulipotyphla > Talpidae > Talpa > Talpa europaea. Next base: position 16,899,857 of record NC_140076.1, read on the forward strand.
CTCCGTCCCCGTGTGTGTCCGAATGCTGGATGTGCGATCCTGTGCTCGGGGTATTTTGCGTCTGCGAATGTTGTGTGTCCGCGAGTTTCGCGTGCAAGAAAAGGTGCCGAGTACCGGGTTGTGTGTCTCCGAGTACGTTCCCGTGAATGATGTGTGTGCATCGAGGCATCGCCGAGCGTCGGTGTGTAGTGTCCGTGCGGCCAAGTAGGGTGTGTGCGTGTTGTGTGTGCATGAGTTGGTTGTGTCATCAGAGTTGTATCTGCTAATGTGTTGCATTTGTTTGCCTTTTGTATGCCCCGGTGCTGTTTGTTTTGTGTCTGAGAATGTGTCGTGTGTGCGTTATGCGCGTGGCCGGAGTGTTCTGTGGGTTCTGCCCGCGTGTGGCTCAGGGGATGCGTGTGTAGTGTGTGTGTCGGGAGATCCGTGCACACATGTGTGCAGGCGTGGGAATGGGTCCGGACTGTGTGTCGGTGCGCTGTGTGCACGGTGTGTGCGTGTGGGAGCGTCTGGGGCTGGTGTGCACCGCCGGGCACTGCGTGGGTCCGAGTGGCTGCCAAGTGTGCCAGGAATGCGCGTGCAGGAGCGTGTCTGGAGTGGGTGCGAGTGTGAGTGTGCCCGTGCGCGCTGGCTGCGTGTCCAGGAATGTTGCGAGTGTGGCGCGCGCCTGGGCCAGGGCTGAGTGTGTGCTCCGGGCCCGAGGCCGCCAGAGGGGGCGGTGGCAGGATGTGTGTGTGCGTGTGTGTGTGCGTGTGTGTGTGTGCGTGTGTCCCGCATGTGTGGCGCGCGGGCCCGGAACAAGTTGTCTCCGCGGAGCCCCCTCTGCGCCGGGCGGGCCGGGCCTGAGGCTCCGGGGGGAGGACCGGGGCCCCCGAGGCCGCCGCCTCCGACATGTCGGGCTGTTTGTTGTTTCGCAAGTTCCGCGCGGCGCGGGCGGGCGGCTGGTCCGCGGCGGCGCCGGGGCTGCGGGGCGCCGGGGCCGGGGCGGGGGGCCCCGGGGCGCTCCTGCGGGGCCGCCGCGGGTGCCGGGCGCGGGGCGGGGGTCTGCCCGGCGCGGCCGCGGCGTCTGGGCGCGGGCAGGCCTGGCTCTCCGACGCCGGGCGGCGCCACCTCCGGGTGCGCGCGGGGGGCGCCGCGGCCGCCGGGGTCTCCCGGGACGCTCCTTGGGGCGACTCCGCAACTTTGTGCGGCCTCCCCGCCCCCCGGGACCGCCGCGTGTGCCGTCCGCGTTGTGGCCGCGCGGTCTCTGCGGGTGCTCGGCGTCTGGCGTCTTTTGGGGTGCGTGTGTGTGTGGGGGGTTAGTGTGATCACGTACACAAATGTGTACCCAGAGCTGGCGTCCGTGGGCCCGTCCGTGCTGCGGCCCGCGTGTGCGGCGTGGTGGTGTGTGCGTGTGCCGCTGGCGCCCTCCTTTTCGCCCCCACCCAGGCCCCACATCCCTCGCTGAGCTGTGGGGAGCTGCGCCCGACCCCTCTCCTGAGACGGGGTGGGGGGGCGGGGGTTGTGTGGCCCCCCGGGGGAGGGTTATCACCCCGCCCACCCCCACAGGTTGGGCAGCTCCAGCCCAGTCCTGGGGCGCCGAGTAACGGGGGCAACGGGAGGCGCCCGGGGCAGGAGCCCGGCCGGGCCGCCGAACCGGCTTCCCCCGGATCGAGTTCGCCGCGGCTCCTTCAGCCTCAGATTGCAACTCCCGGGCGGGCGGCGGCTCCCGCGGAAGCCTCGGGCAGGGGCCAGGCCTGCCCAGAGGGAACCCCGAGGCGACTTGCCTCTGTTAACCTCCCACCGCGCCCGGGCCCCCTCCCGCAGCGCGTTGCGTCCTTCCTCCACCGTCGGGTCAGACCCGAGGGGGCACTATGAGGTCTCCCCCCACCCCCACCCCCACCCCCCCATTCTGAGAACCCTGCTTTGCTTCAACTTCTGCAGCAGGGCTGATGGATTGTCAAGAACTGAGGCGTGGGAGTGAGACTTGAGAGAGTTACTTCCATCCTTGGGGGCTCAGTTTCCTCATCTCTCGAATGGGCCTCATAGTAATGGTTTGTGTGTTCGCAGATGGTGAGACTCCATCCGTGAGTGCAGGGGGACAAAGATGTTGGTGAGGACGTTGCAGAGCCCCAGGCCGTGACTGCATGAAGCTGGGGAATCTGGGTTCATGTGCTGCCTGGACACTTGCTGTCCTCGTGGCCTTGGGCAAGTCACATCACTTCCAAAGTTTCTGGTACCCTGCCTTTGCCCCCAATCTGGGTAGAGTCAACCCAGTTCCCTGAATGCCCCCTGCCTCCCCCTCTTCCCCGCCCAAGGTGGTGTGTGATTTCTCTGAGCCTTGCAAATCTGGCAGTAATTTATTTGGCCCTGTTCTAGCTCATTCTGTCCTTTTGGTTGCTGGAGTTTCGAACAACAGGAATGAGGGAGAGGCTGCCCAGTGGTTTCAGGTTGGGCAATAAAGGCTTCTCTGGGCAGCTGGCCCTTCTTCCTGGGGCTGGGGGAGGGGACGCAGAAGGAAACAATCAGAGTGGCCAGAGTGGGGGTGCTGAGCTTCACTGGCAGCCTCCTGCCCAACTCTGGTGTCAGAAAATATGGGGTGGGTGCTGGGCTTGCTGCAGGCATTCTGCCATCCTGCCCCGCTTTTATCAGCTAAGTTAGACTTGTGGGGTTGCCTTTTCATGCCTGTCTGGGTTAGCTAGAGTGGTCGGGGGTGTCTTGCCCCCTTCCTCTCTCAACCTCCTTGCCTCTTTGGAGCCATACATCCTCTCAGGATCTCTCTCTGCCTCCTTTTCTTCATCCTTAGCCATCTCTCACCTTTTCCCTACATTCCTTCCTCCACGAGGCCAGGAATCTTCCTAATACATGTTTGAAACTCTGGTTTGAAGTCCTTTGAAGGATCCCTGTTGTCTTCAGAGTTAAGTCCTGCCTGTTGCCAGTCTAGCCCCAGACCTATCTCATTTGGTGCCACTGACTGATGCAAGGATGCCCTTGCATCCTACGCTCTGTCCAGTCCGATCTGCTCGCCAACAGCCCCTCAGTGCCCATTACCTGCGATCTCCTCTCTGGTTCTTTGCACAAGCTGTGCTTTCTTCCCAGAACTCAAATCCACTTCTAACCCCACTGGTGAACTCCTGCTCCTTCAGCTCTCAGCTCAGACATCATCTGCCCCCTGAAGCCTAGCCTCCCTTAGTTACTCCCTGTTCAGCCCAGGAAGGGAGGGTGAAGGTTGATTGAAAGTGTAATTACAGCCTATAGGTTTGGTCTCCTTTACAGATTGCGAGTTCTCTGCAGACAGGAACTGGTATTTAGTCCACCTCTGAATCCTTAGCAGACAAGGATGAGTACACAAGGTCCCACAAGGTCCCTCCCTGGCTCACTTGTGCTCAGTAAATATGTAGGACATGAAAGAATGAATGAAGTCCAGTGGGTCAGCTTTTGGACTGGAGATGCCAGATGGGGGCGCACTGACTCCACTGAAAGTAGAGATTAAAGAAACAAGTTTTCCCTCCAGGAATCTGGAAAATTCTGCTGGGGGATGGTGTGTTGTGGAAAGGGCACACCAAGAGCTCCTCTGGGAGCTGTGAGTTGAGGAGGTTAAGTCTGGAAGGAACAGGTCCTCTGCCTGCCAGCCCCTCCCCCCAGCTCCCAGCACTGTTCTCCAACGCACCCAGCAGCTGGTGGGGGCTGTCCTGTCCTCAGCCCTTTGTGCCGAGGCCTCAGCAGCTGGTGAGAAGCATCAGTCCCAACCGTCAGGCTGAGCGTCTGGGAAGGAGGGAGGGCGGACCTGCGTCAGGAGGGGCAGGGAGGTTCTGAGCTCACTCTGCCTCAGTCCTCTGTCCCAGGTCTTGGAGCAGGCGGGTGGGCTCACAGCTCTGTTCTGGTGCTTGGGAGGGAAGGGAGGCAGGAAAGGACCTGTGCGGGTGGGCTTGGAGGAGGACAACTGAGGTGTGAGCAGGTGTGATCCCAGCATCTGGCTAGTGTGTGCGCGTGTGTGTGTATTGTGTGTGTGTGTGATTGTAGCTTGGAGCTTAGGGTATATGAGTGGCCTGTTGGGGTGTCTAGCCAACTCTGTGTAGGGAGTTGACTGCTTTGGCCCCTGGGGAGCCTGATACTACTAGGGTGTCTGGGCATTTAAGTGGAGTTTGGGTGCAGTGCTATTTGGGTGGGTGGTCTCTCAGTATCTAGGTGTGGGTGTCCACATACTAGCATGTGGGAAGATCAGGGCATGCAAATCGTGTCTGGAGGTCTGGATGTGGGTGTGTCCTGGTATGTGGGAGTCCTCAGGCTAATGGGCGTCAAGTGCCCAAGTGTTTGTGTGTTGCATTCACATATGGGGCTGTCCAGGAGCCTGGTATCTGGGTGAGGATCTCCCGAGTGTCTGTGTGTGGGGGTACCTGTGTATCTAGCAACAGGGTACCCATGTGTTGGAGTATCTGGATGTTTGTGAGTCTGGTTGTGGGGTGCCTTGTGGTTGGTGTATCTAGTTATGTTCAGGTATCTGTTTCTCTAGGAAAGGGGTGTTGCCTTTGTGTGAGTGTCCTGGTCACTCTGCCCAGCTGTGGACCAGGGATTACAGCCTGTGACGCCTCCTTCCCTGGGGCTTGTATCCTGATCTCCCTTTAGACTTTAGGGGCCAGGAGCCCCACCTGAGTCAGTCTAGAGTTGCATTATCCAAAAGAACTTTCTATATGGATGGAAATGGTCGCTGTCTCTGTACTCTCCAACACTGTTGTAACCAGTTCCCTGTGGCGATTACATTTAAATAGCTAAATTCATTAAGCTAAAAATTGAGTCCCTCATGTGCACCAGCCGGATTCAAATCCTCAAGTGTTGCGTGTTGCCAGCGCCTATCGTATGGGTGGGTGTGGGTAGAGAGCATTTCCATCATGCAGGAAAGTTCTCTGGACACTGCTGGTCTTGAAGTGTGAGGTCTGTAGCATCTTCAGTGAGACCTGGACACCTCAGGGCTTTGAATTGGTCTGGGTGTACCATCACTCAGTGGACTTTGAAGGAGGTTTTGTTGAATCCATGCCCACCTCTTCCCAGCCCATCATTTCTTGCCCAGATTATTGCACAGCCTCCTTTTTTTTGGCCTTTATTCTGCCATCAGCTCTCCAAAACTTACAGCACACTGTGACCAAAATGACCTCTGTCAGGCAGACATAGGGTGCTGCCACTCCCTCATCCCCAGCTGAAGATGCCCCAGCTCCCAGGGGACAAAACCCAAGCCCGAATAAGGCAGGAGAGGCTCCCCTCCCTGCATGACCCACCCCAGCTTCCTGCCACAGCTTCAAGTTTATGCCTCTTCTCCCCTGACCCACCTGCTCCCCACTCTCCTTATGAGCCTCGATGGATGACCAGGACAGTGTTAACCCCACAACCTTCGGGTCCTTTTGTATTCTTCTTTGAACCTCTGTCCCTCTTTCCTCTCAGGGGGGCCTGCCCACGCGCTTCAGAGTCCAGCTCTGAGGTTGCTTTCCTGGCGAAGCCATCCTGACCCTCCTGGTGCTGCTGGCTGGAGTCTCCCAGATACTGCACATCCGTGTGCATTCGGCTGCCTTCTGGCTCCCCTGCTCATTGGCTGGGAACCCCTAGCGCTGGCCTTGGCCTTTGTCATCTCCTGTCCCCAGGGCCTTGTACACAGCAGGTGCTTGCTCAGTGTTGGCATAGTTGTGAACCACTGGCTACATAAGGAAGCCTCACAAAGGATGGAAGGGGGTACCAGGGCTCCCCAGAGCAGTCGGTTCCCTCTTGGCTGACTTAGGGCAGAATGGCTGAGTGGGGGGACACCTGGGATGGAAAACTCAGAAGAGGCTGTTAGTTGGTGACCTGGGAGATCTTGGGCAGATTCCCAGGGACAAGAGGTTGCTGAAGTTTATTCCAAAACGTGGAAAAGCTGGCAGGAGGGTTGGAATGGGGTATCAGAAAGGGTATTGTTGGGCATATTTGATGGGCAAAGACTATGGCTGGGGTGGGGGATGTCATGCTGGGGGCTGGGGGGCTCTGGGGAATGGCAGATAACTAGCAGTGAAGATCTCTCTGGGAATTGGGGTTAGCTGGGAATGAGGCGGTGTTGGGGGAACTGAGGGTTGGGGGACAGAGGGAAATGGAGAGAACAGAGGGATGTGGGACAGCTGGGGGATAAGAGAGGACAACTGGGAGGTGTGAGATTCCCATCTGGACAAGCTATGTGAACTCAGCAGAGAGGGGAATACATTGCTCAGAATGTGTGCACATGTATGTGACTATACGTGAGCTCCCTTGTGGTTGTGCATGTGTGCGCATATGTGTTTTAACAAGTGTGGTGTTCGAGAGCATGGGCTTGGGAGCCAGACCACCTGGGTTCTGTCATTGGCTCCACCCACTTGCTGGAGCAAGTTACGTGACATCTCTAGGCCTTTGTCATCCGAGAGATGGAGATAACAATAGAATATGCTGCCTGGGGTTGCCACGAAGATATAATTGACATAGATATAGTTTAGGGCAGATTCTGGCACATAATAAGCACTAGAGGTGCTGTTATTAAGTATATGTGAGCGCAGGATTCCTGTATGTCAGAGAAGAGTTGTTCTTGGCTTCTGATGAAGTCCTGGCCTGAGAGGGGTGGATGGAGGTGAGGAGTGACCAGCTAGGTTGGTGGGGTCTGGCTCCCCTCCACAGTCTATCCCTGTTCATCCCACTTTCCACCCACCTGGTACCAGGGTCTAATCCAATAGGTCTCCCCCTCTGCTGTCCTCTGTCTTGCCCACATTGCCCTGCCCTGGGCAGGGGGCCAGGGGATGTGCTTTAGTTGTTCAAAAGCTTTTCAGCAGAATCTGAATTCATTGTGTGCCTGCCAGTGCACTGGGGCCCTCTCAGATATAAATACCTGGACAATGCGCTCAGTTCTGGCTGCCTGTCCAGGGGTGGCCATGGCCTTATCCTGTGCCCTTGCAGAGTCACTGGGGTGGAAGATGTTGAGGGTGGGGGTGGAGTGGAGGGAAGCCCATAGGAAAGATGAGGCCTCGGCTCCCCAACCTGTGGGTAACCAGCCCAGCTGGCAGAACTGCACACAGAGAGGGTTTTCCAGGAGTATGGGTGTCTCTGCTTTCAGTGCATGCCAGGGGGGCATGTGAATTCCTCCCTCCAGTGCTTCTGCAGTGTGCCACATCTCTGACTTCACTCTGCAGTGTGCCACACTTTTTCTTCACTCAGTCCAGTCACTCTAGACTGCCCTGGGTGTGTGCTCTTGGGTTCCTAGAACCAGAATAAGCCAGAACTGGCCTACTGCATTGTATCCTTGTGCTACCTGTGTCTTAGCCCTACGCTGCATGACTGTGCTGGATTCTGCATTGCATTGGCTGTGTGGATTCTCTGGGGTGTCTGCATTGCCCCATTGTACTGTACCATCTTGCAGTTGTAACCCCATCTGTTCCTCTTCTATGCTGTGGTGTTGGAAAGGTAGACTCGCACGCTGCCCCACTGCAGGCTTTCTGTGGCCACGTTGCATGCTTGCCCCTAGAGCATTTCTGTTTTAGGCTGTGCTAGCCCATTGGGCAGTCTCCATCACCCAGGGTGTGGACTCTAGCAATGCACCACTGCTCTGTGCCTGCAGATGGCATGCCACTATGCATCGTCGCATCACGTGGCATCACAGCTAGGGCATTGCATTATTGCAATGAGCATCTGCATTATATTGGGGGTTGGACTCAAGTTTCTGGGCCTAGCCCCTCTGCCTCCCACCATTGTTCTGTACCAACACAGTGTACCTCTGCCCAGCAGCACTTCTGTCCCGCTGCTTCACCTCACTGCATCTATGCCTTCTCATGGCCCAGTCCTCCCCATCGCGCTCTCCTAACTTAATGCTGTCCCTGAAGATATCTTGGTCTTTCTTGATGTTTCTGTTGGCAACCCCAGCCGACCAACCTCCTTGCATCTTTGCATCACGGCTTACACCTCTGTCCCTCTTCCCTCAAACTTCCTCTCCCCCTCCACTGCACACTGCACCTGTAGTCTCTCCCTACTGTGCAGCTTGGGGACTGCTTTGGGACTGGGTTTGCAGGTAGCACCTTTGCACAGAATCTAACATTGTATCTGTGCACCGCATGGGGTCACTGCCTGGGCCTCACCCTGCCCGGTACCTGTTCACCATTGGGTTGTGCGTCTCCATTGGATTTCAGGACCAGCCCTTGCCCTGAATTCACTGTTTTGCAGACATCTGTACTGGCCCCTTTTCTGTCACTTTGCCCAATGCCCGCCAGCCTGCATCTCTGCTGCTCCTTGGGACTGTGTTGAGCTTGTATTCTAGACTGGCTTCCCACACCTAGCAGTTCTTCTACACTGCACCACAGGCTCCTCTTCCCTGGATCTCCATTCTGTTGGCCACCTGCTATACACAGACGGGGCTTGGGACAGTCCCTAATCTTAGGAAGGGAGATGTGGGGGTTAGACGGGCCTGAGATGGAGCTGTAGCTGCGGTGGAGCATGTGGGATAGGGCTGGGTTGTGCAAGAAGGTCTGGGGGTGAGGCAATGTTGGCTCCAGGTTGGGTTGTGCTATCTAGGATCAGGGCATGGCTTTGGGTGGTGAAATAGTCCAGTGTTGTCACGAAAGTTGTATTTGGGTTCCCTAAGCCCTGGTTGGGGCTGTGCCTGGGATTGGGTATGATAGCAACCATGAAATTCAAAATTTGTTGAGAGTTTTATTTCTCCTAGGGCCTCTCTGGGGAATGGGTGTTCAGTTGACTAACCAAAGGGAAGAAGAATCTCATTGCAAACACACTGTGTACCTAGGGTCTTCAGAAGACCTTGGTCACTGCTGGCAGCTGCAGTTGGTACAGGCGAAAGGAAGGTCTGGTGTTCATATGCTTGTGCTCACATGTACACACACACACACACACACACACACACACATCCACCCACCCCTGCCTCACCTAACCCGCAGGCACATGCTGACCACTGAATGTGCCATGTCCCTCTGCATGTGTCTTGTGTACCCACACACCCACAACTTCATAGCACACTGCCAGGGAGGCCCACACTCTCATACACCCATACCCACCCTCACCTGCCTCTCCCCATAGCATCACTCTCTGGCCCTCCCATTATTCTGGCTCACATGCATACTCACACAGATGGAATCAGACTTCTAGAGGTAGAAGCAGCTTTAGAGGTCACTTGGGTCCCCATTCTCATTTCATAGGCTTGGAAGCAGGGGTTCAGAGAGGGAGCAAGTCACCTGCTTATGGTCACATAGAAAATTAGAGGCTCAGCAAGAATTAGATCCAGGTCTCCTGCCTCCCATTTGAGTACTCACAAATCAGCACCAGGCTATCAACCCTACAGTCACGTGTGCATGCACATGTGTGCATACGCACCCTCCCCTCCAACATATGGAAACACACATATGGAGGGGTGGAGGCCCTCACACCAGGGGGACCCCCGCCTCCCGCATTCTGGCTCCTGCAGAGGTTGTTTTGCCCCTTATATCACCCCATCCAGACTCCAGCGGATGTGGATAAGCCATCTTCCTGCCTTCCAAAATTGTGGCTGACGGTTGCTCAGGCAACCGCCTTCCTGATTGGGGAGATTAGCTGAGGAATGTAGCTGGGCTAGTTTGTGCTGAGGTTGGGGGAGCGAATGGGGGTCCTGGTTGCTTCAGCCCATTTTCTCTGGGCGTCCTGGCAGAGGTGGGGCTCCCAGGGAGGGTTCTGGTCACCCTGTTCCCAGTCCAACTGAGACTGTGTCCCTAAGACTACTCTGGGTGTGATGGGACTGTGTGTGTAAACATGAATGAGTATGAGTGTGTTGTGTTATGCAGCACTCTGGGTGTGATGGGAGTGTGTGTTTATTGCATGCAGGATGCAAACAGGGGGCACCATCTGACTCTGGACCCCCTGGGGGCTCCCTCCTGCTCCCATGGTGTCCTCTGGAGAAGCCATCTGCCCTCCTCATGGTTTATAGGATGTGTTGCTTTTCTCATCTGAATCTAGACTCTCCCTTGTTCAAACACTGACTGTGTCTTCCCAATTCCAAACCAGGCCACATTCATCCTGACACTTACCGCCCTCCATGGCCTGCTCTCAGCCTCCCTCCTTCCAATCTCATCTTCCTTGTGGACAACCTGGGGTCTCCTCTTTACCCTGGGCCACCTGGTCTTTACTACTGACTTACTGTGCTGCTTCCATGTCTACTGGTCAGATGAACCCTGTCCTTCCAGACTCTGCTCAGGGCATTCACCTCCAGGAAACCGTTCCCCTGCACTCCCCTCCTCCCCAGCCCCTCTTTTGGCTGGGCATTTGTCTCATTCCTGGTCCCCCACCCCCTTCCCCCCCAGACTGGGAGGTCCCAGAGGTCAGAGCAGTCCTAACCATCCCTGTGCCTCTAATAATGCTGGATTGGAACCTGCTTTGTGCTGTCAGTGAGCATGCTTCCTGAGAATGGGACTGAATTTACATGTGGCCCCTGGTACCCAGTATACAGAATTAAAATCATGTGCCATACGCTAGGTTTAATCCAATTATTTACACTTATCAAACTGGTGGTAATATTTAATGGAAAAAGGCTGCTTAAATTCAAGGCTGGAAAAAAACTGAAAGAACTCAAGTTAGGGATTAAACTGCTGAAGTTCATGGTTGAGGCCACGTTTGGGTCAAAACCACACCCACAAGAGCAGTATGCGCGGAGAAAAAAAAAGAAAAGACTTTTCAAGACGTGAAACAAAGAGTTTCACTGCGAGTCCTGCAGACCTAATGCGCTTTTATGGTGACCAACGCAAGAAAAATTACTTTGGGCTGGTCAATCACGGGTGAAACTTGCAAAGCACGTTGGGCGCCAAGCTGTTATAGAGCAGCCCCGATATTAAACGGGTTCCTGGCTGTGGGTCCTCACCCGCGCGCTTTAAAGGGACTTATGAATACTCTACTACAGACACACGCAAAAGGGTTAATAAAAGGTTTATTTACAAGAGAAAAAGAAATAAGGAAAATGTACAACTCAGGGAGAAAATAGGGAAATAAAGTCTTTAATGCGTCCTACCCGATCCGCCGACCTGGAAACCCAAAGTCACTCTCCGAGCTGGCCGGACGCTGCGAGCTGGCCGAGAGCCAAAATGGGGTCCCCCCAAAGCCCACGTGTCTGCCTTTTATATCCACCTGGCTGCTTAACCCCACCCTCAGGTCCCAGCCACCTTCCCTTTGGTGGTGATGGGATTTGGAGTTCCCAGTGTCTTTGGCTTTGACCTGGGGTGGGGGTGGAGTCCACAAAGCCTGTATGGAATCAGTTTTGGGCATCCTTTTCCCCCTAACACCAAGTCTGCTTGAATAAAGACAGGTGGCTTCAGTCCCAGCTTCCAGGTCTTCAGAGACGGCCTTGGGCGAGCCACCTCATCTCTGTGCCTCAGTGTCCATCTGTAAAATAGGAATAATAATAGCACTGACCTTGGGGGTGACTGAGGGCTCACCCACCCGGTGGTCACGGTGGTGAGAGGGAGCCCCTTGGTGGAGGTGCTGAGTGTGTGCATGTCTGCGTCCATGGAGTGTCCTGGTTGCTTCAGCCCACTTTCTCTGGACTGTTCTGGCAGAGATGGGGCTCCCAGGGAGGGGTCTGGGAGGTGCAAGGTCTGCTAGATGCAGGGTCTACCTGCCACCGTTTTTGTCCTAACTGATGTCTGATCTACTGATGCAGTTTCACTCCCACCCCCACTGCCCTCCACTCTCCCTCCAGGGTTGCAGCCTCCAGCAGGGGCTGGGTCTCTAGCAGGAGTTAGGACTTGACTTTGGGGCTTCTGGCTCCTAAGTCATCCAGACTAGAGGTGATGGGGTTTCCCCTAGAACCTGAGAGGGCTGATTATTCCTCTCCTGGGGTGGAGTTCTTCTTGGTGGCCCTGGCCCCAGAGATGTTACCCCTGAGTTTGTAGCTGGAATAATGCCTGACTCAGTGACACAGGGCTGGGGGTGGACAGAGACTAGGGAGAGGGGTCATTCTGGATGGGAAGGTCCATCTGGGAGGCCTCCCTGGCAGTCACCCAGGACAGGGCCCGACAGGATTTGTGCCACTTCCTTGCCACTTGCTCAGGCTTTCTCCTGGTCTCAGATGCTTTGGACTATTCCCAATGGGACCTTAAACAACAAGATTCAGGAGAGAGTGCAGGGACCAGTTTGCAGTTACTTTCTGAACCAGAGGTGTTCTCAGGTTTATTAGCTGCCCAGCTCAGGGCTTTGATGAGCTGCTTTGATGAAAGCTACCTTATGGCCAAAGGACTCACATCTGTTTCGACCCTCTCTTCCCACCTCCCCTTCTCCCCATCTAAACGATAAATATTTGGTTCCAGATCAGAGGAATTTGCTTCCTCTAGTCACAGGTGTGTGCATCACATACACAACTGCTTTTGCACGTCACATTCCTGCAGGCAGACACATGAGTCAGTGACTTAGGGCAGTGACTGAATCCCCATACCCAGCTGCCAAGTGGGAATAATAGCAATACCGCCTCCGAAGACCCTGCACCTAGCAGGCTTTAGCGCTGTGCGGCGCTGTGCAGTGCTGTGTTGGCCTGAGGCCAACAGTGGCAATTGCTGGTATTTTGGGGAGCTGCTGTGGTGTGGCGTGTCTTAGGGCATTCATGACCCCCAGTCCCAAGGCCACTCTTTGTCCTCTCTGTGAAGATGGAGGGGCAGGTGATTAAATACAGACCGGTAGGAAGGGGTGTCTTGGTTCTAACACCTCTTCTCCCCCGACTGCCACTCAGCAGCTGTGTGACCTTAAGGAAGTCACCTGGACTCTTCTCACTTGGCTTCCTCATCTGTAAAGTGGGATGATTCTAATCATGCTCTGATGAGCCGGGGTGAGGCACAGTGATCTAGCAGTAATGATAATTAGTTTTCATTGAGGAGGGTCTTTCATGGTGCTTGAGTGGTGGCGGTGTCCTGGGAAATACTGAGGGCACAGGTGGTGCATGGAGGTCTTGGTATTGGGAGGGGCAGTGTGAGGAGGGCTGGGGAGGAGGAGGGTGGGCCTGGGGTGGGAGGGGACAGTGGGAGCACCTGCAGGCCAGCCGCCCACCCTGGCTCACAGACCCTGCCCTCACAGCCGGCTGCACCTTTGAGGAGGCGAGCGACCCAGCAGTGCCCTGCGAGTACAGCCAGGCCCAGTACGATGACTTCCAGTGGGAGCAGGTGCGGATCCACCCTGGCACCCGGACACCTGCGGACCTGCCCCATGGTGAGCTACTCTCATCACCATTTCCTTGGGGGCCAGCTCTGCCCACTGCTGTGTGACCTTGGGCATACCCCTTATCTGCTCATCTGCTTTCGTGTCCTTAATGACATGTAGACGCTGCTAATGTGGGACTCTGGACCCTGTCCAGTTGTGGCTGGGAGTTTTACTTGTGAAATGGGTGCAGGTTCTGGTAATGAAAGGCCCTCATAGCAGTCAGCTAAAACCCACTTCGATTCTTCCACTTGCTTGTTCAGAATCCACCCTCCTCCTGCCAGGCCCTCTAGATCCTCTACCTGCTGGGAGGTTCTCTCCTCCCTGAGACCTTCTGAAGCCTGGTCTCCTTAGGACTAGAAGATGCGGTGGAGGCTAGACATGTATCAAACCTTCCTTCCTCTGCTCCCTTCTTCCTGAAAGTGCAGATCCTTCCCAACTTCTAATTGGCTCTGGCCCTGTTTTGGGATAGAGCACTTTTGGTGTTGTGCGCACTGGACTGGGTGTGAGGAGATTCATTATGTGGCTTCTAGTGCTGAACTCCTACTCTGCTGATGGCTCCAAGAACACTGGGTCCAGAATCGTGGACACTGGGGCTGAAATCCTGGTTTCACATTACCAGCTGTGTGAACTTGGGCAAGTCCCTTCACTTCTATGAGCTCCCATTTTCCTGGGTGTGAAATGGGAAGAATAATTCACTTCATAGGGTTATAGATAGTAACTATGAAGTGCATAACGTGGGGATGGCGTGCAGGGGTTCAATTTATATTGAGTTGCCATTGTTGGAGGTTTTTGAAGGAATGTCTTGACCAGCACCCCTTTCACTGGGTGCAGAATCAACTGGGAATTAAGAAAAGTACAAGACAGATGGAGGCCAAATGATCAGCCTTATTACTGATAAAGGTTGGGTCAACCTTTAGTTCAGTGTGAGAACCACTTGCTGAGGAAACCCCCAAATTGGGCAGCCTACAGACCACCTCCTAGTTTCTATCACAGTAGTGGGCCAAGACCTTTGTCAGCAACCCACAGCATGTCCGAGGTTGTACCTGCAGTCAAGCGTGTGGGGGTGGAGGCAGCAAAGGTTCTCAGGGTTCAGGCCGCACTTGAAGGGACAGGAGAGAGCCCTCACACCTGGCAGAGGTGGCTTCTCCTACCTATTCACCTTGCCTCCTGGAGGCCTCCCCGCCACCATCTCTGTGTGTTTGCTCACACTGTGCCCTCCTGGGGGCATTTATCCCTGCCTTCTCTGGGCTCTCAGAGCCTTGTTTGACCTCTGTGCTAGCCAGTGTAAAGTCTGACCCATCTGGCAGTGATCTTTCAGGGTGCCCACCGTGGCAGGGATCCTATGTGGTCCCTCTCCATACCCCTAAGGGCCCTGCCTAGGCCTGGTTCACAGGTGAATATACTTCTTATAGCCCTGACCACCCTGTGTGGGCTCTGCCCTCTCCTGCCCCCACACAAGCAGGGACATGCCCAGGAAGAAAGGGGAGAGAGACGTTTAGTATTTGTTTAGTATTTAGTGTGAGCCTCCTGCTGGATCTTAGGGGGTGCATTGGTAAACAAGGTGCAGCTGGGCTTTGCTCTCTTGTGCTCACATTCTGGGGAAGGGAGATGGGGTGGAGAGAGTAGGAGGGAGAGTCACATTCAGAGAGCGCAGGAGAGAGAAGGAAGAGGACATGAATGAAGGCAGTAAGTGTCAGGTTGAAAGGGGGAGAAAGACACACGACTGCTCACAGGGAGAGGAGAGAGGAGGGACGGACGAGGAGTGTGCCAAGAGAGACTATTGAGGGCTGGGATGTGCGCCTTCCTGGGTAGGGATAGGTACCTGGAGTTTTGTTTACTGCCCCACTAGGTCTGGTCTGGGACCTGTCTCCACAGGCTTCTGGCTCAGAGATGAATGAGATCCCTTCTAGCAGACTCCCTGGGGAGCCCTCCCAGAGCAGGGAGCCTCCTGGTTTGGGATCTGAATGAGCTTGTGTTGGCTGGCAGCCAAGCCAGGAGAAGGTGGTGCTGGGTGGCTGCAGGCATCTCCTTAGCAGCTGCAGGGGCCTCTCTCCACAGAAGGGAAGCCAAAATCTCCCAGCCAAGTTGTGGAGTCCAGCCAGCTCCCGCCCCCACCCCCAAGCTTCTGGAGCTCTGGGGAAGGGGCAGGGCTACCTTTCTCCAGGTTGGAAATCAAGCGAATTCTATCCCAGGAATTTATACTTGGCAGTTGGGGTGGTGTGCGGAGGGGAGGGATGGGGAGGGGGGCCTGGAAAGGGAATCAGAATCCTTCATCCAATTTCTGTTCTAAGAGTTCATTCAGCTTGGGTTTGAAGTGTGTTCTGGGGACACAGTGGAGCCCAGGGGCATGACAGGCTGGTGGGGAGACAGACGCACACTTTATTAATGATTCAGGGGCCATAGAGGGACAGGGAGGTAGGGCTTCAGAAGAGGGGGCCTCTGAGGGCCTGTCATGTGTCAGCGTCTTGATTCCTGCAATGAATGACCTGGCCCCACCTCCAAACACAGCTCCGAACTATGGATCCGCCTGGGTGTGGATTGTGCTTGCAGGTGATGAGGATGCCAGAAAGGGTTTCGAAAAGTCAAAACTCTGACTCCCTCCTCTGGGAAACAGAGGCAGGGAGGTGCAAGGACTTGCCCAGTGAGCCAGAACTGGAACTTGAATTCAGAACCCCTGACTCCTCGTGGGTCTGAGTATCTGGAGTCCTTTGTTTTGTCCTGTCCCCCAAGCTCTCCTCAGCTCCTGCCTGTTCCTCCTCTCTTTGCAGGTTCATACTTGATGGTCAACGCTTCCCAGCATGGCCCAGGTCAGCGGGCCCATATCATCTTCCAGAGCCTGAGCGAGAACGACACCCACTGTGTGCAGTTCAGTTACTTCCTGTACAGCCGGGATGGGCACAGCCCGGGCACTTTGGGCATCTATGTGCGTGTCAATGGGGGTCCCCTGGGCAGTGCTGTTTGGAATATGACTGGATCCCATGGCCGTCAGTGGCACCAGGCTGAGCTGGCTGTCAGCACCTTCTGGCCCAATGAATATCAGGTGGGCTGGGTTCAGTCTGCGGTAAGCCTGTCCTGGGTGGGAGAGGGATGTCAGCTAGAGGTCAGAGTAAGAGAGTGGCTGTGATTGGAATTAGGCGGTGTTCAGCCTCAGGAGTGAATGTATGGCCAAGGTCAAGGATCAGTCTGTAGTTAGCCCTGGGTTATTTAGTCTAGGCTCAGCATCAAAGTTCATTGATAATGACCTCCATCATAGCCTATGGCTGAGTTCAAGGGAGTTGGAAGAGCGCTGACTTTGAAAGTGTCCAGGAAAAGATTTTTGCTGCTTGAAGGTAGCTGTCCAGGATTGGGATAGAACCTCTGATCTTGCTGTTGTTAGCTCAAGGCACTGATAGCCCCTTCCACAATTAGCTGGCTTGGTGGGGAGGGCCATTATGAGCTGGGCTGGACTATGCTGGTTGAGAATGATAGGGCTGGAGACAGCTGAAAAGGGGCTCCCGAGGCAGGACTGGAGAGATATCAGCATGACAGGGACCCTCCCGCCTCCCCCAGGTGCTGTTTGAGGCCCTCATCTCCCCAGACCGTAGGGGATACATGGGCCTAGATGACATCTTGCTTCTCAGCTACCCCTGCGGTGAGTCCCAACCCTCTGGGGTGCAAGGCGAGGGGTTTGGGTGGCCACAGTGGGCACAAGTCCTGTTCACACCCAGGCTCTATTCCTGCAGCAAAGGCCCCACACTTCTCCCGCCTTGGGGACGTGGAAGTCAACGCAGGCCAGAACGCCTCGTTCCAGTGCATGGCAGCGGGCAGAGCAGCTGAGGCTGAGCACTTCCTCCTGCAGGTGAGGGGGAACTTCTGGGTTTGACTCCCTTGCAGGGTGCTGTGTCCTTCCTTCATATCCACACCCAAACATACCTTGGGGCTTTCCCTTAGGGTCTGCTCCAGGTGACCCTATTCCCCCAGGACAGACTGTAGCTCCAGGACCCCCCAATCACACTCTCCATAAGAGACAGAGCTGCCACTTTTCTTAAGCACCTTATCCTATGTTTTCCTATGGCAGAGCTGGTTCCAGGAGCCCCATATGCCCCCAAGGTAGGAGGGAGGGCTAAATGGGGCCAGGACATTTACCACTGCCCTCACCCCAGGCAGAGCAGAACCGGAACCCTCCCTCTGACCGTGTCCCTTCTCCCCACACAGAGGCAGAGTGGGGCACTGATCCCAGCGGCCAGTGTGCGGCACATCAGCCACCGGCGCTTCCTGGCCACCTTCCCGCTTGCTGCGGTGGGCCCTGCAGAGCAGGACCTGTACCGCTGTGTGTCCCAGGCCCCACGTGGTGCTGGTGTCTCCAACTTCGCAGAGCTCATCGTCAAGGGTCAGCACGCAGACACTCACAGAGGGCGAGAGGAGGGAGCTGGGTCTGCCTGCATTAAGCCCCCCCCACCCCGAAAAGTCTGGTTGCGGATGGGTTGTGGAGGGATGGGTCCTGGCTGGGTCTGACTGGGGGCAGGGGTATGGTCTGCCAGGCGAGGCCTGAGTCTCTGATGGGAATTGGTCTGATAGAAGAGGTGGGGTCTGAGAGGCAGATGGTTAGGGGGACAGGGTCAAAGTGTGAGCCCGTCTATGGCACTGGAGTTGACCTGAGCTGGCTTTCGGAGGTGCAGAGTTAGGGATCTGGAAGGGAATAGAAGCGTGCTGAGGTGTGAGGGTAGGGTCAGTCTTGGAAGCGGTGAGCTCTTGAGGGCTTGAGGATTTAGTGGGCACCAGAGAATTGGTCTTGCAGGCTTGAGAGCTTGCAGGCTGCATGGGGATTCTGGGAGGACAGTGAAGCTCTTGGGGCTTTGGATTTGGTGGGATGCAGAGTTGGGACCCGGGTCTCTCAGTGCCATCCATCGGTTCCACCTTTCCCCCTTTCATCTGACAGAGCCTCCTACCCCCATCGCGCCCCCACAGCTGCTGCGCGCGGGTCCCACCTACCTCATCATCCAGCTCAACACTAACTCCATCATTGGCGACGGGCCGATCGTGCGCAAAGAGATCGAGTACCGCATGTCTCGCGGCCCGTGGGCAGAGGTGCACGCAGTCAGTCTGCAGACCTACAAACTGTGGCACCTGGACCCTGACACCGAGTACGAGATCAGCGTGCTGCTCACGCGCCCAGGTGACGGGGGCACTGGCCGCCCCGGGCCACCCCTCATCAGCCGTACCAAGTGCGCAGGTGGGTGCTGGACTCACTTCTCCCCAATCCTGGGTACAGGGCTCAGCACAACTGAGGGACAAAGAGCTGCACTTCTAGAAGTGGTGTGGCCTGGATTTGTGCTTCTAAAACAGTGTGAATTCCCCTCAATCCATGCTGTGGTAAAAATATAATAAGGATAGCTAGCACTTATTTTTGTGCCAGACATTTACACGTATGTACATACACACATTTGTTGATTTAAAACTCACATCACCACCATAGTCTTGGTACTCTTGTCATGTCCATTTTACAGGAAGGGTGACTGAGGCACAGAGATGTGAAGGGATGGGCCTGAGGTGGCACAGCTAGTAAGACTGACTTGATTGACTCCAGAATCTGTTTTCCTAATTTTACATGGAATCATCTAGATAAAACAAGCCACTGAAAACCATAAAATAAAGTATGTTATTAAGTTCTAGTTGGATTCTCTTGTGTGGGCATTTGAATGTGAGGCACCTACACCGCAGGAGATTTTTGTTGTTGTTGTTTAATCCGAAGATTAATCGAGAACAGAAC
The DNA here is from genome assembly GCF_964194135.1 of Talpa europaea. NCBI lineage: Eukaryota > Metazoa > Chordata > Mammalia > Eulipotyphla > Talpidae > Talpa > Talpa europaea. The sequence goes on from NC_140076.1 coordinate 16,918,773, forward strand.
AATTTTCTTATTCTGTGATTTCAGTGTTTTTATTGAAATTTTTATTGTGATAATTGTAAATTCACAAGTAGTGTAAGAAAAAACAGATTCCCTATATCCTTCACCCTATTTGCTATCATGGTAACATTCTGCTGAACTGTAGTTTAATATCACAGTGGAGAGACTGATGTTGTACCGTCCACAGATTTTTTTTTTAAAGATTTATTTATCTATCTATCTATTTATTTATTTATTTATGCAAGCACTGGGTACAGTCAGAAGCGTGGGAGGGTGAGAGAATTCACCAGAGCCAGAGCGGGGAGCAGAGCAGGCAGAAGGACCGAAGTACACTGCTGAGGGGAGCAGCGGGTGGCAGGAGAGGTCTGCGCGCCACGTGGGACCCTCCTCCGGTGGCCGGGGAGCAGCCGGGGATCGAACTGGCACTGCAGAGGCTGCGGGCAGCTTCGCAACCCAGTGCTCAACCGCTGCGCCACCGGGGAGGTCCACCGTCCACAGATCTTATTCAGATTTCTCCAGTTTCACTTGTGCTCACTTGTGTGTACTTGTGCATATTCAGTTCTACAGCTTATCACGTGGGTAGGTTCCTATATTTACCACCATGGTCAAGGTAGTGAACAGATCAGTCGCTTGATGCCCTCCTGCCTGCTGCCATTTTATTTTATCCATACTCACCTGTCCCTTCCTCTGCCCGCAAACCCTAGTAACTCCTAAACTGTCCTTCATTCCTAAAATGTTGTTTTCTCAGAAATATTGTAAAGATCATGACATCTTGAAATCATACATCATATAAACTTTTGGAACTGAGCTTTTTATTTGGTAGCAACTTTATTGAGATAGAATTCAACCCTTATACAGTTCACTCATTAGTGTGTACCATTCCATGGTTTTTTAATATATTCCCAGAGAGTTGTGCAGCCAACTATCACAATCCATTTTAAAACATTTTCATCGTCCAAAAGGAAACCTTGTACTTTTTAGCAGACTCTCTCCTCCCCGCCCTTCCCCTTAACACCACCAGCCCAGGCAGCCAAGAATACGCTTTCTGTCTCTCTAGATTTGCTTCTTTGTGGACATTTCAAATGTACGGAATCATACAATATAAAGCTTTCTGTCACTTGTTTCTTTCACTCAGCATGTTTTTGAAGGTTTACCCATTGTAGCATGGTTAGTATTTTATTTGTTTTCATTGCTGAAACATATTGCATTGTATGAATATATCACAAAATTTATTTATCCATCATCGGTTGATGGACTTTTGGGTTGTTTACACTTTTTGGTTATCATGAACAGTATTGCTACGAATATTCGTGTGCAAGTTTTCATGTGGACATGTTTTCACTTCTTCTGGACATATATCAAATGGAAACTATGTTGAACCTTTGAGGAATTGCTGGACTGTTTTCCAAAGTGGCAGTGCCATTTTACATTCCTATCAGCAGTGAATGAGGATTCTGATTTCTCAACATCCTTGCTAACACTTGTTGTTCACTGTCTTCTGATTACAAACCTTCTAAAGGGTGTCTAATGGTATCTCATTGTGGTTTTCACTATTATTTCTCTGATGTTTAATGATGTTGAATGTTTTTTATGTGTTTATTGGTCATTTGTATGTCTTCTATGTATCAAATCCTTTACCATTTTAAGTTGGGTCATCTGTCTTTTGTAAGAGTTGTAAGAGTTCTTATCAGACACACCGGCATCCTTGCTTTTATTGAGTTTTGCTTCACTGTGCATTGCCAATATAGCGCTTTTTATAAATTGCAGGTTGTTTGTGGCAACCCTGAGTGGAGCAATACTGTTGGCACCAGGTTTCCAAAAGCATGTGCTCCCTTCATGTCTTGCTGTCACATTTAATCAAGGTGTAGTCATTGTTTGTCTCCACATAATACTATTGCACACTTAATAGACTATTGTATAGTGTAAACATACTGTAAACATACATAACATGGTATGCACTGGAAAACAAAAAAATTAATTTTATTTCAACATTCACTTTATTGCTGTGGTCTGGAACCAAAACCACAATATATTTGATGTATACTTGTCTTTCCAAATATTTTCTTCTATTTTTGTGGGTTGTCTTTTAATTTTTTTAAAAATATTTATTCATGCATACAAGAGCTGGGGTACAGGCCAGAGATGAGGGGGAGGGGTGGTGGTGAAAGGATTCACCAGAGATAGAGTGGGGAACAGAACAGACAGATTGACCGAATTACACCGCTGAAGGGGAGCAGCGGGTGAGTCAGGAGAGATCTGCTGTGCCATGTGGGTTACTCCCCGCCTGGGGATCGAACTTGTGCTGCAGAGGTTGCAGATTGCCTCTTAGCGTGTGCTTAACCCCTTGCCCCACTGGGGGGCCCCTGTCTTTTAATTTTTTTGATGGTGTTTTTCTAAAAACAAGTTTTTAATTTTGGTGAAACCCAATTTATCTAATTTTTCCTTTGTTGTTTGTGCTTCTGTTGTTATATCTAAGAAACTATTGCTTAATCCAAAGTCATGAAGGTTTACCCTTAAGCTTTCCCTAAGCATTTTATACTTTTAGTTCTTACAGGTCCTTGATCCATTTTGAGTTAATTATCTGTGATGTGAGGTAGGGGTCAACTGCATTCTTCTAAATATGGCTATTCAGTTGTACTGGCCTCATTTTAAAAAAGACTCTTCTTTTCTCAGTGAGAATTGGGGATTCCCTGGAGATTCATCCAGGTTTTTGTGCATATTAGTAGTTCATTCCTTCTTCTTGCTGAGTGTATTTGTTGTGGAGTGTTCCATGGTGTGGATATACCAATTTTAACTATGCCATGTGTTGAAGGACATATGGACTAGTTCTATTTTTTGCCTATTACAAGTGAAGCTACTATGAATATTTGTGTACAGGTTTTTGTATAAACATACATTTTCATTTTTCTGGAGTAAATGCCCATGGTGCAATTGATGGGTCATATGGTAATTATATACTTAGTTTTGTCAGAAACTGCCAGAATGGCTGTAGTGTTTTACATTCTTACCAGCAATGTGTGATTCGTCCAGTTCTCTGCATCCATGCCAGCTTTTAGTGTCGTCATTATTTTTTCCTTTCAGCCATTCTGAGAGCTAGTGATATTCCATTCTGGCCTTAATTTACATATCCTTAATGCTGAGTGATGTTGAAATCTTTTCATGTGCTATTTGCCATCTGTACATTCTCTTCTGTGAATTGTTCATATCTTTGCCCATTTTTCTAATGGGATTATTCATTTCCTACTATAGAGTTTTGAGAGTTATTTACACATTGTAGATACTAGTCCTTAACAAAAACTACCTATACATACCCAACAGGATATGTAGTTTGTAAATATTTTCATCCAGCTTTTAGCTTCTTTTTACCCTCTGCCTGAACCTTTACAGAGCAACCATTTTTAATTTTGCTGAGGGCCAATTTACCAAAATTTTTTATGAATTGTGCCAAATTTGTGCCTAATTTTAGGGTTCCTTGCTGAGTTATAGGCCCCAAAGTTTTTTTTCCTAAAAATGTTATAGTTTTACATTTAAGTTCATGATCCAGTTTGAATTATTTTTGCATAAGGTATGAGGTTTAGGTTGAGGTTAATTTTTTGTTGAGATTTATTAATTGTTCTTAGTGTGTTTAAAAACTGATTGGGGAACCATCTAAAATTCAGTTTACTGCTACATTTGGGGAGATGCATAGGTAGTGGGTGGGTGTGTTCTGGAATGCTTTCTAGTTCAGGAACCTGGGGCAGGTTACTTAACCTCTTAGAACTTCGGTATCCTCATTTTATAAAATGGGAATAATAATGATCTTTGTATTCATAGGGCAGGTGCGACGATTCATTGCTTATTAAGTCCTGTTATGTGGGACTACAGTCAAGACAGAAGAAGGCCATTAGCATGAGAGTTCATGATGCAGGAGCTCTACCTGGGACTTACATTCGGGTGGAAGGAGACAGTAAGCAAGTGAAATAAATAGTGCATGAGATGATGCATACTGTGAAGAATAAAATGGGGTGGAATGGGGTCCAGGGGTCCAGGGGTAGGAAGAGTGCTATTTTTTTTTAAATTTATTTATTGATGCATACAAGAATTGAGGTGTAAGCTAAAGATGTGGTTAGAGAGAGGATTCACCAGAGAGAGTGGGGGGCAGAACAGGGAGATGTACTGAAACACACTGCTGAGGGGAGCAGCGGGCGAGTCAGGAGAGGTCTGCTGCGCCATGTAGGTTGCTCCCTGACTGGCTGGGATCGAACTTGTGCTGTTGTGGCTGGCAGTAGCTTGATAGCATTGTCTTTAACCCCTGCGCCAACCAGGGAGGCCCAAGATTGTAATTTTAAAAACCTAACAAACCATTTATTGAGAAGGTGACATTTGAATAGAGACTTGAAGGAGGTGAGGGACAGAGCTGTGTAGGAAACTGGAGGAATTGTTGAAGAAGAGGCATATGGCAGACCACACAGTAAGTCAGAGGCCTGGAGACTGGAGCGTGTTTGGGTTGGTGAGCAGAGCAGGGAGACCAGGGTGATTGTGATCTAGTGACTGAGAGGGGTGCCAGGAGAGGAGGTCGAAGTTGTGCTGGGGTTGTGGGACTCACCCACCCCAGGGTTTGGAGAGCAGGAGGGACATCATCTACTTTGTTCAAAAGACTCACTCTGGGGCCTCTCCTAGTGGTGCAGGTGGTTGAGCGCAGTGCTGTGAAGCTGTCCGCAGCCTCTGCAGTGCTGGTTTGATCCCAGCTGGCTGGTGAGAATCCCACATGGCGCTGCAAACCTCTCCTGTCTCTCTTGCTGCACCCCTCAGCAGTGTATTTCAGTCAGTCTACCTGTTCTGTTCTCCACTCTGTCTCTGGTGAATCCTCTCACCCTCCTGCGCATCTGGCCCATGCCCGGGTTCTTGTATGCATGAATAAATAAATCTTAAAAAAAAAAAGATTCACTCTGGCCCTTTTGTGGGGAACAGACTCTAGGAGGATGAGGAGATCACTGCAACAACTTTGTTCAGAGATAGTGGAAGCTGGGAACTGGGAGGAGGTGGCTAGATTCTGGGCTTGTTTTGAAGGTAGAGCTAACTGCCTTTGCTGATGGATTGGTTATGCAGTGGGAGAGGGAGATAGAAGTCAAGGATGGCTCCAAGGTGTTTTGCTCGAGCAGCTGCAAGGATGGAGTGTCATTTACTGCCAAGGAGCAGACTGCTGGAGGAGCAGGCATGATACGGTGTCGTAGATCAGGAGTTCGGTGTTGGAAATGTTGACTCTGAGATGCCTATTAGACGTTCAAGTGGCGATATCCATCAGGCAGATGGATTTATGAGTGTGGAGTTCAGGGAAGAGGTTCAGGCTGCAGATATAAATTTGAAAGTCATCAGGGTAGACGTGGTGTAGATGGTATTTAAAGCCATGAGACTGGATGAGATCTTTTACACTGATGGTTTCCAACTGGGGTTGAGTTGTCTCCCAGGAGACATTTGCAGTGTCTGGAGACATACTGGTTGTCATAACTGGGGGTGGGGTGCTAATGACATCTAAAGGGTAGAGGAAGCCAGGAAACTGCTAAGCATCTTATAATGTGCAAACAGCCCTCCACAGCAAAGAATTATTTAGTCCAAATGCCAGTAGCGCCCAGGTTGAGTCCTCAGATTTTAGGGAACAAGTGTCGATGGAAAAGAGTTGTGAGGCCTGAACCCTGGAATCCTCCAGTATTTTGAGATAAATGCAGGTAATATGAATACATTAAGTGCATGTCAGTGTAGAGCCTAACACATAGTAAGCACTTAGTAAATGACCACTGTCATTATTATGGTGTAATTAACTTTTCAAAGCCAGTGCTGGCTGGGTACTTAGAATAAAGAAAATCAGAGCTGGGATTGGGGGTTCCACAGAGACTCTGTTCGACTCCCCTCCATGTGCAGATAGGGGAACTGAAACCCAGTGAGGGAAAGGCACTTGCCTGTGGTCATACAGTGGGTCAAGAATGCATGTTTCATGGTGATCACTGTCCATTGTTACTATTCTACATAGGAAGAAACTGAGATTTAGGGATTTAATTACTTGCCTATATCTAGACAGTGAGTTCATAGCAGACTCAGAACCAAAGGGATTGAATGTCCTGATTTCCAAACCAGTGTATAAAATAGCAGCAGCACAGCAGCAGATGCTGCCCTCAGAGGCTTGATTGACAACTTTGTGCCAGGCCCTCTAAAAACTTTCCATAGGCTGGCCAGGACGGAAGCACTGGACAGGGACCAAACAACTCTTGCCCCTCTTAATTGCATACTTCTCCTCATGGACATCACCACTCCCTCCTTGATGAGGTGCCTGGGCAGTAGTTTTGCTGTTGGCCAGCTGTGTTGTTAGCTCCTTAGCCCCCTGAAACTCTCCTTCCACAATATTATTTACTGTAAAAGCAAAAATATAATGCCAGTACAAGGCATTTAAAAAATCAGTCTGAATCTCAGCATCCTAGCCCAACAGCTGTTTGAGTTTTTCTGTCTTCAAATCTCTGCCCATATGCCCACAGTACACATTTTTACACTTTTGTTCTTGGGATGTAGAAAGCATTCTGTCTTCTGCTTCCTTTGCTTGGTGTTGTTACATGTGTTATCTTGTTTATAATTATGTTTATTGGCAGTAGAAGTCCATTAAATGTCTCCATATTGCTGAACGATTTCTTTCCAGATCTCTATTTTTGCAAATAATACTGCATGGAAATATGATGTTTATGATGGATTCCCCTGGGTTATTTCTTTAGGATAGTGAGTAATGGTTGAGGTAAGGGCTTTGCTATAGATTGATTTAAAAAATATTTGCATTAATTTACACTACTACCAGGATCTCACCTTAGCACACACATATTTCTCTATTGATTACAATGGGCTGGCTCACATCACCTTCGGTAACTCTCACACTTGCTCTTCCAGGTAGAGCTCATAATCTCCATTTTTTTCTTTTTTAAAGATTTATTTATTTATTTATACAAGCACTGGGTATAGTCAGAAGCGCAGGAGGGTGAGAGAATTCACTAGAGCCAGAGCGGGGAGCAGCACAGGCAGAATGACGAAGTACACTGCTGAGGGGAGCGGCGGGCAGCAGGAGAGGTCTGCACACCATGTGGGACCCTTGCCGGTGGCCGGGGATTGAACCGGCGCTGCAGAGGCTACGGACAGCTTCGTAGCCCAGGGCTCAACTGCTGCGCCACTGGGGGAGGCCCTCCATTTTTTTTTTTTTAAATTCAATTTAAAAAAAAAATTTTTTTTAAATAATAAATTTTATTTTTATATTCCCCATACAATTGCAACCCCCCCATTTTGACCCCAATCCCTCTCCTCCTGCCCCCCACCCCCCACCTCCATTTTTTTTTTAAGTTGAGGAACCTGATGTTGAAAGGGGATTAAGTAACTTGCCCTGGAATCTCAGAGAGACTGACAGTGGAGATAGGATTTGAACTTTGTGGATTTGACCCCAGTCCAAAGCTCCTTCCATAAGAAATATGGAAAGTTCCAGGGTTACTACATCCTTATTAGCATATTAAAATCAATGCATTTTGACCTCCTTTACAGATGTTAACTATCAGTCTCTGTATTTTTTTTTTTTTTATTTATGCATGCAAGAGCTGGTGTGTAGGCCAGAGGTGTGTTGGGTGAGAGGATTCACCAGAGGCAGAGTAGGGAGCAGAGCAGGCAAATCTACTGAAAAATACTGCTGAGAGGAGCAGTGGGAGAGGCGGGAGAGGTCTGTTGTGCCATGTGGGTAACCCCCTGGCCAGGGATCGAACTCATGCTACAGTGGCTGGTGATAGCTATAACGCTGAGACTTAACCTCTTGTGCCACCGGGGAGGTCCAGTCTCTATGTTTTAAGGTGCATTTTGACCTTCGATCTCTGAATTGTCTGCAGTCCTGTGGAATTTACAGGGATGGGGCATTGTGGCCCCCAAGTTTGTTTGCCAGTCTGTATGTTGGAGTATGTCTGGGTGCCAGATGGTTTTTGGAAACAGAAAGACTCATGAATTCACACCCTTCAATCAACAAATCAGTCTGTAGTCAACAAACTATTTGGCTCCCAGATCTGCCCTGATCAGGATGGGGGAGAACAGTGAAGGGTGCTTTCTTTTCAAAGACCCCTCAGTCTAGCAAGGCAGATGGGCCTAGCACAGCTATTGGAGAATGGGATACCCAAGCATGAGGTTGAAGTTTCATCCTCTAAGTTAGAAGTCGCTATTTTATACCCTGCAAGGTGGTTTTAAAATTCCTGAGTAGGTTGCCAGTATTTATAAATCTGGAGATTTCACTTAAAAAATCTGAATTTCTGGCTTCTCTTAAAAAATGGCAGGATTTGGCAACCCTGAGCCAGTAGTCCTGCATGGCAACCTTGCCTGGAGCTGAGTAGCAGCTGCCCCTTTTGGATGGGAACTTACTGTCCTGTGTGCCAGATCCCCCCACCCAGCCTGTGTCTCTAGTTAGCACTTCACTTTTCATGGTCTTCTTTAAATGCATTAGGAGCATCTCTGTGGGTCAGGAATGGGAGAGAAAACCTAAGTATGGCAAGTGGGCTTGCAACCAGCAGCCAGCCTGTAGGTTGCAGTGAGCAGGAGAAGCCAGTCCTTTAGTGTCCTTGTTGGATGAGGATTGGGTCTGCCTTGGGGGAGGTGGGAGACAGACTGTAAGATGTCAATATGCCCTGCTCGTAGCAGCTGATAAAGTTCTTTGGTGGCCCTATCTGTGATGTATGACTGGAGACATACTTGCCTCTGACCCAAGCAAAGAAAGGAAATGCCACTTGTCCCTACCCCCACTCCCACTCCTACCCATGCTGCCCTTGGGGCTGACATGCAAAGTGGTGCAACCCAGGCATTCCAGAGTTGAGAGCAACCCAATGATTCCCTTTGCATCTACTTGTAAAGTGCATCCTGAGCAAATTAATCGGAATAAACAGTATGAGGTTTGCACTGAATCATAAATGGCCAAGCAGCACTGCTTTCTCTTCTGTCCATTAAGGCGTATCCTGAGATTCTCTAACTGCACATGCTTTGCAGGTGCTCACAGGACTGGAGGGCAATGAGTGTGCATTTCAGAGCCAAGAAAGAAAAGCATCATTAGTAGTCGTGACTTCTTCATTTACAGATGAGGGGATTGGGGCCGAGATTTGCTTAAGATCAAACAGCTGGGCCTTCCTGGTGGTCTGGGGGTTAAGTGTAAGCGCCATCATGCTATCACCACTGCAGTCTGAGTTCAATCCCTGGCCAGGGAGCTAACCTACATGGCACAGCAGACCTCTGACTCACTTGCTGCTCCCCTCAGTAGATCTGTATTTCAGTAGATCTGTCTGTTCTGCTCCCCACTCTGTCTCTGGCGAATCCTCTCATCCCTCTTCATCTCTGGCCTGTACCCCAGTTCTTGTATGCATAAATTTAAAAAAAAAAAAATAAAGAATGGATTCTGGGACATTCTGGGACTTGTCCAGGTTTGGATTCCAGATTCACCACTTACACTGTGTGACTGTGGTCAAGTTACTTAATCTCTCTAAATCTCCATTTCTACATATGTATGACAGGGCTAATAATAACACCTACCTCATTGGATTACAGAGAAGATGAAATGAGATAAAGCATTTTAAAGCCTCTGGCACTCACAAAGCTCCTAATACCCATAAACTGCCACTATTATTATTATTATCTTTATAAGAAATTTTCTCCCTTTTGCTATGGCAGCCAGGGAACTCACCACCCAATTTGAACCTTATTTTTAGCACCTAATGGCATGCATTTCTGTTTCCCTAACACTCTCCTGGCATTATTTAAGTATTTGGTTTTCATTTTCCTCATCATGTGTTATTGTATCATATGTATTATTATAAGCTGTTTCAAAACAAAGTTGGAATTAAGAAAATAGAGCAATAGGTTGATTCAGACTGGCCACACTGGCCAGATGTCTTCTAGGATGATCTTGAATTATGTTATTTAAAAAAATGATAGCTAATAATATATTTTGTCCTAGATACTGTCACATGTACATTATACACATCACCTTAAAGTTTACAGTTATCTGATAAGGTGAGGCCTATTATCCCATTTTTGTAGTTGAGGAAAGTAAGGCTTGGAGAAGTGAAGCAACTCAGCAAGTGGTTCACCAGCTGCCAGGGCAGAGCTGGGATTCAGACATAGCCCTGCCTAACTCCAGAACACACCCTTTCCCTCTGTTTAATGTTCTGTTGAGATCTAGAGAGGAGAATGGGAATGATTTCAGTCTGCTGACTGATGTTCCTCTTCTTCTTTTCCCATTTCTCTGTCACCTTCTTTTCGCTTCTGGGGACCCAGAGCCCATGAGGGCCCCCAAAGGCTTGGCTTTTGCAGAGATCCAGGCCCGCCAGCTGACCTTGCAGTGGGAACCCCTGGGCTACAACGTCACACGCTGCCACACCTACACCGTGTCCCTGTGTTATCACTACACACTGGGCAGCAGCCACAACCAGACCATCCGGGAGTGTTTGCAGATGGAACGGGGTGTCAGCCGCCACACCATCAGGAATCTGCTGCCTTACAGGAACGTTCACGTCCGACTCATCCTCACTAACCCTGAGGGGCGCAAGGAGGGCAAGGAGGTCACCTTCCAGACGGATGAGGATGGTAAGCATCTCTACCTTCGTTTCCAGGGCCCAGAGTGCCTCTTGTAAACACCCCATGTCTGAGACCAATAATTATATGATTTTTTTTTAACATTTATTTATGCATAGAAGAACTGGGGTATAGGCCAGAGGCATGGGGGGGTGAGAGGATTCACCAGAGAGAGAGTAGGGAACAGAACAGGCAGATTGACTGAAATACACTGCTGAGGGGAGCAGTGAGCCAGTCAGGAGAGGTCTGCTGCACCATGTGGGTAACTCCCTGGCCTGAGATTGAACTCATGCTGCAGTGGCTGCGTATAGCTTCATAGGTTGCGTCTTAACCCCTTGCGCCACCAGGGAGGCCCTATATGACTTTTTTTTTTAAATTTAGGATTAAGCCAACGATCTAACAACAAAGCACTATAACTAATATTTATTCTCTGGAAGACATTGGGTTAGATTGGAATGATTTCTTCCTCAAATGTTTGGAAGAATTCAGCAGTGAAGGACTTTGAACCTGGTGTTTTCTTTGTGGCAGGGTTTTTTAATAATGGCTGTAATTTTTAATATAGATCTTGGAATATTCAGATTTTCTATTGTAACAGTTTTGGTGTACTGTGTTTTTAAGGAATTTGTTTATTTCATCTAAATTTTCAAATTTCTTGACATAAAGTTGGTTATAGTATTCTCTTATTTATTTAATGCTCATGGCATTTATAGTGATATCTCTTTTTAAATTTCTGTTATTGGCAGTTTGTGTCTTCTCATTTTTTCCTGTTCATTCTTTTTTTTTTTTTTTTTTAAAGATTTATTTATTTATTTATACAAGCACTGGGTACAGTCAGAAGCGCGGGAGGGTGAGAGAATTCACCAGAGCCAGAGCGGGGAGCAGAGCAGGCAGAAGACCGAAGTACACTGCTGAGGGGAGCAGCGGGCAGCAGGAGAGGTCTGCAAGCCACGTGGGACCCTCCTCTGGTGGCCGGGGAGCAGCCGGGGATCGAACCGGCGCTGCAGAGGCTGTGGGCAGCTTCGCAACCCAGCGCTCAACCGCTATGCCACTGGGGAGGCCCTTTCCTGTTCATTCTTACTAGGGGTATATAAATTCATTAATCTTTTCAAAGAGCCAACTTTTAACTTAGTTGATTTTTAATTGTATATTTCCTATTCTTTATTTTCTTTTTTATATTTTCTTTGGATTTGATTTTTTTTTAGCTTTTTGAGAGGAAGTGTATTAGATAATTGATTTAGAGGCTTTCTTCACTTATAACACATGCATTTGACACTATCAATTCCCTCTAAGCCCTGTTTTAGGTGTTTCCAATGAGTTTTGATGTATCCTATGTTCATTATATTCACTTCAAAGTATTTAAAAATTCCTGATACAATTTTTTCTTGACCTAAAAGTTGTTAAGAACTATATTACTGGGCCTCCCCGGTGGCGCAGTGGTTGAGCGCTGGGTTGCGAAGCTGCCCGCGGCCTCTGCGGCGCCGGTTCGATCCCCGGCTGCTGCCCGGCCACCAGAGGAGGGTCCCACATGGCGCGCAGACCTCTCCTGCCGCCCGCTGCTCTCCTCAGCAGTGTACTTCGGTCCTTCTGCCTGCTCTGCTCCCCGCTCTGGCTCTGGTGAATTCTCTCACCCTCCCGCGCTTCTGACTGTACCCAGTGCATGTATAAACAAAACAAACAAACAAATAAATAAATAAATAAAACATGCCTCTATTAAAAAAAAAAAAAAACTATATTACTAAATTTCTAAGCTATTGGCACTTTTCTAATTATGTTTTTGTTACTGATTTCTAACTTAACTCCACTGTGTTCACAGTGCCACACTGAAATTACCAGGCTCTAATTTAGGGCTTACGAAACTTGATCCTTACTTTATGAATGAGCATATGGTTAAATTTTGGTAAATATTTCATGTGTGCTTGAAATATTTGGTAAATATTTCATGCAATGCATTTTGTCATTGTTGAGTACAGTGTTCTACTTATGTCAAGCTAATACTTATTAAACATTTGCTACATGTCAAGCACTGTTCTGAATGCTTTTCACATATCAATGGTATAATCCCCATGACAACCGTTTAAGAGTACAGGAGAAAATTTCCCCTGCCCCTCTGAGGTCCTTTTCAGGCTGGTTGAGCAAATAAATTAACATCAGACATATTACTAGGAGAAAAAGAACAAATTTAATTGCATATACATGTTTGCTCAACCAGCCCAAGAAGGACCTCAGAGGGGCAGGGGAAAATTTCCCCCTGTGTCCCAAGAGTTCGGCGACTCAGATGGGACCTACTTCATTGACTGGACACTGCTCCTGGTTGCTGCAGAGAGAGATCCTGGAACCCCAGACAATAGCTGGTAAAAGGTAAAAATTTTTTACCTGTCAGTCTTCTGGATCTCTGTTTGCAGGGGTCCAATGGAGGTAAAAGTGATGAGATTCTTTCCCTCTCTCTTTTAAAATCAAGACTGCTAGGAGAAAAGTATTAGGGAAGCTTATTATTTTAAGTATAGAGACTTGTTTTGTTAATTCGAGATTGTGTGCTCTGGTTTGAATATTCTTGTTCGAATCTTTTCTCTTAGAGAACATCTGAGAGAAAAGTCCGTCTTTCCTATATTTTTATAAGGAGGGAAAACCTTGAGGTGTACTAAAGTAAGGCTATTGCTAGGGAAATCTTGGAAACCAAAGAACTGCAAATTTGATGGACTTGGGTCAAACATTTTAAAGCTTAGCACTTTAAAAAAGTTCTCCACGACTTCTTTAGTCACAGAATAGGCTAATTAGCATCCACCAACCATAAACAAAAATAAATGCAACTAGACAAGCACTCTGTAAAAAGAAAAAAAAAAAAACAACCTCAATCCTGTGGCAAGTCTCTCTTAGGTCCAAGTTTGATTCTAAGAGACCTAAGGCATAGTTGAAGTCATTAATGTTCATTAAGTCTTTCCTTTTTTTGCATTTTATATGACTTTGTGACTGGGTTTTTGTGACCTATATCTCTGTCCTTTGCTGACTGAAGGATGAATGTGCCCATGTGCATTATGTGGGCAGCTATAAGATGTTTTGAGAGAGGAATTTTTATGACCACATCAGGTTCTTTTCTGGAAGTGAACTTTCCTGGATCTTGTGATGTTTATTGGTCTGAGTCACTGTTGAATTGGAAAATTTCTAAATTGAAAAACTGTAGAGACTTCTTAGTCTGAATACTCATCTTGTTGGTAGCTATGAAAGACTGACTTGAAAAGAAAATGTAAAGGATTATCTTGGCTTGCCTCAGGGAATCTCTTAATAAGATCACACTTAAAATTACACCTTACAAAAGGACTGTCTCTCCCCAGCCTTCATAGCTCCTGTGAAATAATCTTTATGCCAAAGAGACATTTTTGGGATAGTAGATTCTTTCTCTCTACAACCCTATGTGGTAGGCACTATTACTATCTCCATTTTACAGATCAGGTCACATAGCTAGGTAGCAGATTTGGATTTCATATCTGGCCATGTGGCTTCAGAGTTGTCATTATTAACAGCTACACTCTAATGACAGCATGATTCCAAAGCCATCCTTTAGATTCCTGCCAGTCTCCAAGTACCCCAAGCTCCTTAATAGTTTATCTTGCCTCCCTAACATGTGCAGTTTTCTGCTCTGCACAACAGTGGCTCAGACACCAAACTCAGTTCCTTGATTTCCATAAAACCCCACTCACTCAAGGCAGCATGTACGCTATCTGCCCTGTGCCGATGTGCTGAGGATTTGCTGGGGATGGGAGTGACTATCGGAAGGGTTTACTCTGAAACATTGCAAATATAGAGGAAAAAACTCAGCATTTTTTTCTTCTACTCATTTTAGCCAGGTCCCTGTAAATTAGACATAGATAAGACAGATTAACAAGGATAAACAAGCAGAAGTTTATTAACATGTGCTTCACACATACACATGGGAGTACTCAGTGATGAGTAACTCAAAGGGGTGGTTAGAACTGGGGTTTAACCAAAGGACAATGCATTTATTGAGAAATAAGAAGGCGAAACAAAAAGCTTTGAGCTTCTAGGGGCAGCAAATTAAGGAAGGATAAATATATGGGGAAACTAATGGTAGATGAAAGCTAGTTAGTTAAGTTTGTTTTATAGATTCCTCTGGTTCTGGAGCTGCCTCAGTGATTAACTTCTGTCCTTACTGATAAAGAGTTGGTGTTAGGGAGAAAGGATGTCCTGAGCTAATTCCATGCAGGCTTTGTGGATTCCACCCCCACTCCAGACCAAAGCCATCAAGACATTGGGAAAGACAAATCCAGTCACCACCAAAGGGAAGGTGGCTGGGACCTGAGGGTGGAGTTAAGCAGCCAGGTTTGGTATAAAAATCTGACACGTGGGCCTTGGGGGGCTCGCTCTCTCCTCACCTCCTGGCTTCATGGCTCCTGGCTTGTGGCCAGCTCTCAGAGTGCCATTTGGGATTCCAGATCAGTGGATCGGGTAGGATGCATTTAAAACTTTGTCTCCCACTTTTCTCCCTGAGCTGTACATTTCCTCATTTGCCCTTCCCTTGTAAATAAACCTTTTATTAACCTTTCGTGTGTGCCTGCAGTAGAGTATTGATAATTCCTTTTAAGCGCAAGTGAGGACCCACAGTCAGGCAACCCGTTTTGTATCGGGGCTGCCCTATAACAGTGGGAGGCCTCCCTGGTGGCGCAGGCGGTTGAGTGCAGCACTATGAAGCTGTCCGCCACAGCCTCTACAGTGTGGGTTCAGTCCTGGCAGGCCAAGGAGATAACCACATGGCACGGCAGACCTCTCCTGTCTTGCCTGCTGCTCCCCTCAGCAGTGTGTTTCGTCAGTCTGCCTATTCTGTTCCCTGCTTTGTCTCTGATGAATCCTCTCACACTCCCGCACATCTGGCCTGTACCCTGGTTCTTGTATGCATGAATAAATAACTCTTTAAAAAAAAAATAAAATAGAGAGAGAGGAGGAACCTTTACAAATTTATGTCCTGCTTTTAGTCAAGGGCTTTTTGTACCTGCTTCTTAATTCAGCTCAAAATAACCCTTATGCCAAGGTGGCATATGCTACTCTTCACAAACAACCTCAAGCTGAATGTCATACCATTCCGTTTTTAAAGTCTGTTGACGCTGTTGACCCTGCCTTCTTGTGACCCCAAGATATGTTATGGCCTCTTCACCCACCCTGGCCAAGCCTCACTTTGGCTGCTTGGCCCTCTTTCTTCTTGCTTTTTTTCTCTCCTTACCCCTCCCTCCAATAACTGCTTCTTATTTAATATTTTTTACTTTTCATCTGTTGGGCTCAAAAGAAATCATCCCATACCCCTTTGGGCCTTTCTAGGTTGGCAAATAATCAATCTAACATCAGACAGATTGAGAAGAGTTAAAAAAAAGAGGTTCAATGAAAGAGACATGAAAGAGAACCAGGAAAACTGAATAACCCACCACATGTCTTCACATACCATCTTCAACAGCTAACTAAGACAAGGGAAGTTAGAAAGAGGAAGGTCAGCTACAGAGTTTACCAAGGAAGAGAGAGTAAATATGGGTATGCAGATTTTAATTCTGCTTTTTCATTGAAAAGTGATAAGGAGATTAGATCTTCCTGTACAGTGAAGGAGTTGCCCTTAGAGAAATTTACATATAAATGTCTTTTTCAAAAGCTTCCACTCAGCTTGCAGAGCCCCTCCCGTGAAATCAACCTTTTTGCCAAAGACATAATTTGGGATGGCAGATTTTTGCTTCCTGATACATCCATGTATTAGTATAATAATTACAGGAAGTGTGCTTATCTTAAATGGTCAATTCAGTGAATTCTCATAGACTGGACACATCAGGATGAACCACACCCAGACCAAGAAGGAGTGTCACCACAACCCCCTAAACCCCCCTTTATGTAGTTTCCCACTCACAACCTCCCAATGGTAGCCATTATCCTGATCTATAATGCCACAGATTAATTTCTGCTTGGTTTTGAACTTTTTATCAATGGACTCATGCAGTGTGTTTTTTAATAATTGGCTTCTTTCTCTCAATTCTGTGCTTGAAAGATTCAACCATGGTGCATGTGCACTTCTGGAAAATCTGTTCTCACTGCTGAATAGTCCATTATGTGAATATAGCGCATTTATTTATCCTATTGACTATTGTTGGGCATTTGGGGTATTTCCAGTTTTCAGATATTTTAAATTGTGCTGCAAATAAATTCCTTGTAGTTCTTTCTTTCTTTTTTTGTAGGCAGACACATTTATGATGGGTTTATGCTTAGGAGCAGATCAGCTAGGTTGTAGGATATGTGTTCAAAATAAGTAGATGATAATATCCGGACAGCTTTGCCTATGGTGTTATAAATTTACACTCCCCACTAGCAGTGTGTGACAATTTTGGGATTGCTCTGCATCCTCCCCAACACTTCAAATTGTCTTTTTCATTTTTGCCTTGTGGGGGGGTGGATAGTGGCGTTGCCTAGTTAACTGTTCATTTTAACACAGTATTTTCACTTCCTTTGATTATCCATTGCTTTCCCCTATTTTAGGATTTCAGCTTCCCCACAATGGTTGATCAAGGTGTTTAACCAAAGACCACTCTTCCTAGAAGAAATTCCTTGTGCCTGATGTTAAGATAATACATTAAAGCAAAAGCAAAATGAAGCAAAACTGTACCTGAAAGGGTTTCTGCTAAAATGTTAACAGTATTTACCTTTGGTGATGGAATTGTACGTGCCATTAATTTTCTCTCTGCTCAGTTTGATTTTCTGCACTGAGCATATTGTTTATGCAATTAGAAATTTTTAGAGAAGAAAACATCTCCACCCATAATCTTGACACCGTAATGCAATTGTTGTTTTCACTTCTCTGGCAAATGTCTATATTTTCTGAAAACCACTCAAGTAGAACAAAATAGGAGCATTCAAACATTCTATACTGAATGTGACCTGCTCAGTAGTGAAAATGCCAACTATACTTCTGGAGAACTCAGGAATACGTTGAACCAAATGAAATCGCTGACATTGGCCATGGGGTCTTATACTGTATGCCATCATTCACTTCTGGTGAAGGGGAGGGTTATCATCACCCCATTTCACAGATGGGGAAGCCGAGGCTCAGAGAGGTTGAGTATTCCAAGGTGTCAGCCAGGAAATGGCAAGACTGGCACTATAACCTAGGTTTCTGGCTCCAAAGCCCACTTTCCCCTGGCCCATGCTGCCTTTCCCTCTCAGTGCCTGGCGGGATTGCGGCCGAGTCCCTGACCTTCACACCACTGGAGGACATGATCTTCCTCAAGTGGGAGGAGCCCCAGGAACCCAATGGCCTCATCACTCAGTATGAGGTGGGTTTGGACCCTATTACAGCCGGGGCCCCTTGTGGAAGGTGGGCACGCAGCTTGGAGAGGGAGGTTCATGGGGGAGGGGACAGAGGAGATCATCAGGGTTCCTTCAACTATGGCCAGGGTCTGGCCTGCGGATTTGGGAACTGGAGCCCTGAAGGCAATAGAGAGGTGGAGGTGTCCAGAGGCCTGAGCTCATGTGAATCCACAGTCCCATTGAACTTCTCCCCTTTGCCCAGCTGAACCCTGACTGGGGGAGGCTATTGGGCCAGTGATGCCCTTCCTCCTCCCACTGCCCACCTCCTGCCTGCCCATCCTGCCCCCAGATCAGCTACCAGAGCATCGAGTCATCAGACCCAGCCGTGAACGTGCCTGGCCCACGACGGACCATCTCCAAGCTCCGCAACGAGACCTACCATGTCTTCTCCAACCTGCACCCAGGCACCACCTACCTGTTTTCTGTGCGCGCACGCACAGGCAAAGGCTTTGGCCAGGCGGCCCTCACTGAGATCACCACCAACATCTCAGGTGGGTCCCACCTGCCTCCAGTCTGGCCTCTGTGGAGGTGGCCCAGAATCCCAGGGTTCTGCGGGCAGAAGGGGAAGAGGGCTCATCCTGGGGGTGGTTATAGAGGGCCCTTGGCTGAGATGCGTGTACTATTTATTTACTTATTTAGATTAAAAAGTATCTTTCTGCTCTTCTTTTTTTAATGGTGATTTACTTTAATGAACGTTTTGGTGTTTTGTATTTGAAGACAACTGCATGTGTTTGGGTTTTGTTCGACATTGTATTTCCATAGCTGTATTTTTCTACTCGACTTTCTGCTTCTTTAGGGATTGAGGTCAGGGGCCAGGGAGGCGCAAGTCGGAGGGATGAAGACGCTTGATCAGTGGCATCACATCAGTGGCTGAAGTCAGGGGTCGGGTCAGAGGGGACAAAGTTGCTAAGGCTGAAGGGAATGAGCTTTGAGGACAGGGGCCAGAGGAGACCCGAGGCCTGGCCTTCCTGGCCCGGTGTCCCGTTCCTGTGCTTACATCCCTGTCCCTTTCCCAGCTCCCAGCTTTGATTATGCCGACATGCCGTCACCCCTGAGTGAGTCTGAGAACACCATCACCGTGCTGCTGAGGCCGGCCCAGGGCCGAGGCGCGCCCATCAGGTGGGAAAGCCTAGATGGAGGAGGGAGGTCAGGGTCTAGGGAAGACACCCCTCCTCTCACCCAGAGCCCCTCACCCAGGCCACCTGCCCTAGTACTCTCTCAGTCTCCCACAGATCTCGGAGGGTCTGGAGGACTGTCTACTTCTGGGCAGGTGGAAAGCTGTGGTCACTTCCTCTGAGGATGTTTGGTGTCTGGCAGTGATTGTCATCAGACCCCTGGCCAGTGTCTAGCCTGGAGAGGGTCTGTCCAGGCCTCTTTGGGGGGGGGGCGTTTCTTCAAAAACCTTGGAGAAGTGAAACTCTGACAGTCTATTTCTACTCAGCTTTTTCCCTGGAGAGTCCTGCTCAGGGAGCCATGGAAGGCTTTCTAGAAGGCCAGGTGATCAGTCAGATAAAGCGATCCCTTTGGGTGGCCAAGAGCTTGTTCTCCATTTTCTTCTTCCCAGAGGAAGCTGGGGTCCCTGCTGGCATGGCACTGCCTCTGCTGGGGAGAGGGTGCTGGGACAAATTGGTGTGTGTGTATGTGTGTGTGTTGATAAAGATGTGATGTGTGGTGTGGAGGTGTGTGTGTGTGATTCTGAGGGTGTGAGTTGAGAGTGCAGTGAGTGCACATTCTTACTGTCAGCCAGATGCCCTGCTGGGGGGGGCAGGGGTGCTGCCTGCAGGAGCCACTCTGTAGAGTCATGGCAGCCTTTGCTGTAGGTACTGACACCCTTATTTTGCACATCAGAAAACATGCTCCCTAAGCCTAAATAACTGGTCCTTGAGTCCACACAGCTGCTGAGTGATAAAGCTGGGATTTGGAACCCAGGTCTGTCTGCAAAGTCTACCTTATTGTGAAGCCCCTGCCCGTCTGGCCTGCTCACTCCTTCCACAAAGGTGCATGTTTTAAGAGAGGCTGACAGCCTGTGTTTCAGCAGGGGAAGGTCCTAGCAAGCCAAGGTGCTCTTGACACCCCTCACTTCCACACTGCCTCCTCTAGCCCACTCTTTTCTCCTGCTTTGTCTCCCAATATTTACCACTGCAAAGCCTGTCCAGGAGAGACTCGAGGTAAAGCCTGGGTGCCCGAGGGGCATTTTTTATTTTACAGGAGTCTCAGGGGCCGTGTGCAGTTGACTCTGAGGACCTAGGAAACCCAATTGTGTCTTCTCCTTTCCTTGTCTTCTTGAGGGGGCATGTGAGGGCCCCAATCAGTGTCCCAGGGGTGATGATGATGCAGGCGGGGCAGGGGGCAGGGGGTGGAACATGGCGAGAGGGGAGAGGCATGAAGGCTGTGCGACCTTTGGCCTGTTCCTTCACTTCTCGGATCTCCCTTCCTTATCTGCATATCCGGGATCCTCCCAGCTCCAGACCCACTTTTTTCATGACTAATGTTGATTATTATCATTCCAGAGCTGGGGGAGACCTGATCTCAACCTGGGGAAATGGTGCCGTAGAGGGCCTAGGTGGTGTTTGGGGATCAATGAAACCCACGTGGCCAAATCCCAGGGTGCTGGGTGACTCCCCCACAGTGTAGAAGCTCAGAAGAAACAGCGGGACAGCAAGGCACAGGTGTTTTTCTACTTCCTTTAGCCTGGGCTATCAGACTGGGGTGTCTCTGTTTGCTGGCCGTCTCCCCGACGAAAGGTCAGTTCAGGACATCTCCAAGTGCCCGCAACAGGGTGCACGTCTGAGCTCAGTAAGCAATTTCTGAATGAATGAATCTTGTCTAACTCTGGTAGATGGAGCTGTAGGTAACCAGGGGGTACAGGCCAGAAGCTTGGGGTCCCCAGGTCCTGGGCCAGTCAAGGAGGACACACTGAGGAGTCTGGATGGGAACTGAGGACTATTGAGCAGGACCCAGTTTCTTGTGGCCTCACTGACAGTTAATCACAGTGGATGGATTCTGACAGCTTGTTACACTTGCCTTCCTGTTGTCACTGCATGCAGCAGCTGGCCCTGTGGTCACCCCCATCTCACAGAGACCCAGGGAGGGAGGTCCAGGGATTTGCCCAGCTAGAAAGAAGAGCAGTGATCATCCCCCAGAGGGCCTTGACCCAAAGCCCATGCTCGTGGTCATCAGATGGTCTCCCCTAAGTCCCACGATCACTTCCCTGCCCTCCCTGTCCAGTGTGTACCAGGTGGTTGTGGAGGAGGAGCGACCACGGAGGCTACGGCGGGAGCCAGGAGGCCAGGACTGCTTCCCAGTGCCACTGACCTTCGATGCGGCCCTGGCCCGTGGCCTGGTGCACTACTTCGGGGCTGAACTGGCGGCCAGCAGTCTGCCTGAGGCCATGCCCTTCACCGTGGGTGACAACCAGACTTACCGAGGCTTCTGGAACCCACCGCTTGAGCCCAGGAAGGCCTACCTCATCTACTTCCAGGCAACCAGCCACCTCAAGGGGGTGAGAGATGCCAGGGTTGTGGTGGGGGCAACTGGGGACACCTTGGAGATGGATGCTCTGGGCCACGCCTCCTCTTCTGATCTCACCCCTTTTGATTCCTGCTCTCTCGTAAGACCCTCTTCACCCCCCGCAACCCCAAGTCCTCCTGACCCTTGTTGTCTTCCTGAGGTCCTGGTCCTTCCTATCTCAGGAGCCCAGAGGGGTTCCATCTCAGGCCACTGCATTCACTGGACCTGGGACCCGCCTCCTCCCTGAAGCCCACCCTCGCCAAGCTCTTCTCTCTGATCTAGACTTAGGTCCAGCCCCATTTCTGGAGCCTCTCCTTTTCCCTGTTCTGCTGGCCTCTTTCCCTTTTCCTAAGGCCTCACCCTGTTTGCAGACTCCCACACCTTTCTCGATCTCTCCCTCCCTCATTCCCCCAGGCCCTCCTGGCAGATAGGTGTGTTAAGTTACACTCTGCGCTAGACAAGCTCTGACCCGGCCCAAGACACCCCAGGTTTCCCCAGGAGGGTCAGGTTGTGGTTTCAGTGGTGCTAAGAGCCATATCTGTGCCTCCAGGAGACCCGGCTGAATTGCATCCGCATCGCCAGGAAAGGTGAGTTCCCCTGGGTTCCCTCAGTCCTTTGCTGGCGGGTTTCTCTCCCTCCTGGGCTCTGGGGAGGCAGACTCTGAGGGCCAGGCTTGTGAGAGCAGAGAACATTGGTCCGGCACACTTAGGGTGAGGAAGCTTTTCCCTTCTGGGCCCCTGTGTGCCCCACCTGGAGGATTCCTTCTCCCAGACTGGGTAGTAGGGGCAGGGCTTAACCCGTACCCACTCCAGCCCCATAGTCACAGAAGGGGGTGGAAGAGGTCTGTGGAGGGAGAGCCATATGGCTGGGTCATAAGGGGGATCCTGGGCACGGGCTGGGTCTGGGCATTGGGCTGTGATCAAGGCAGGTGGGGGCAGTGTGGATCCTGAGGTGCAGGCATTGTCCTGTTCCGAGGCAGAAAGGATGGTTGGTTCTGCATCCTGAGATGCCCAGCCATGGCCCAGGTACATAATTCTCCCCATCACCTCCCAGGGGGGGCAAAGGGAGGGTCTGATGGTCCCAGGTGTCCTCCATCCCCATTCACTGAAGAATGGAGGGTGGGATTTGAGAATGTGGAGGGGAGAGGGAAGCCAGTCTTGTTAGGGGAAGTTGAAGGGGGGCTGCAGAAGGTGTGAGGCAGGTGTGGAGTCGGGTCTGACGGCACGTGGCAGGCTGGGGCTGTTGTCTTTGTGCACGTGTGTGTGTGCAGTCTGGCTTGCTTGGTGGCTCAGACCCCTGCAGACATGGGGCAGGTGGTCCCTCCCTCCCCTCTGATTCTTGTCCTGCTTTGTTCTCCTCAGCTGCCTGCAAGGAAAGCAAGCGGCCCCTGGAAGTGTCCCAGAGATCAGAGGAGATGGGGCTTATCCTGGGCATCTGTGCGGGGGGACTTGCCGTCCTCATCCTCCTCCTGGGGGCCATTATAATCATCATCCGCAAGGGGTGAGTGAGGTTGGTGCTCTGGCTCACCCAGGCTTCTGCTGCTCGGAGGCCTGGTGGGCACAGAGGGGTAGGGCTGGGGGCTGGTTGTAGTGGCTGGCAGATGTGTGCAGGCCTGCCAGCCTGGACATCAGGCCTGTGCATGGACCATGCTGGCAGTGGGGAGCCAGACTCTGCAAAAGGAGCTGGGCTGGAGCCCAGGTCTGGCTGGCGCTGGGTGCCGCTATCCAAGGAAGGGTGCTCAGTAGCTGCTGCCAAGGAGCTGTGCTGGACATAGGCACCTGCCTTCCTGTGCCTGCTTGCTTGTCCCAAAGGGGAGTGAGTAGAGGTGACCTGACTTTGAATCCCCAGCTGTCTGCTGACTTGTGTGCCCTGACCGCGGGATTGTGGTGTTTCCCTTGAGTAGTGGGGGTGCTGCACCCTCCCTTTCACCCCAAGAACCCTGAGCCATGGTTCTTCCCAGGCCTCACCCTCCCTTGGGCTCTGAAGAATCTCAGAATTTAGAATTTAGGCCTCAAACACCACTTGCAACGTCCTAAAATCTGACCCCCCCCATTGCAGCCCTCTCCATCTGCCCTGCCCCCTAACCCCCCAAGTCAACTCCCAGACACCCTGCAGGGTTCTGAGCCCAGAAAATGAGAGCTGCCAGGCAGTTCAAGGACATCTTGTCTAGTGGGGTTCAAATCATTTTAAAAAGCCATAGAACCTGTCATCAAAATGCCGAATAAATCTCTTCTGTGTCCCAGTACACCAAGTAGCTGAAGGCTGAACCTCTGGTTGGAGCTGGGTGTGGGCTTTTAAGACCCCTTTGCTTGCCCCCCAAGCCCCCTGCCCATCTTCCCCACCACATTCCCTACCAGGCAGCCCCAGGTTACCCTAATTCGAGCACCTTAACTGAGGGTTGCAGATGCTGAGGCCCAGAGGGAGCATGGACCCAGCCAAGGTCACCTGGGGCAGAGGCCCACCCACTCGGGCTCTGTCTTCTGTAGCCCCTGTGGCTGGGCCACATGGGTGAGTTGGTGCTGGGTCTCATGGCTGCTGGGAGCAGAGAATTAGGATTCAGGAGAGCGAGGGAGAACTAGCCAGGCACTCGAAAGACAGAGACTTCCAGAGAGAGTCTGGGTTAGGGTCTGCCCACTGTGCGGGAGCAGATGGCTTTTAAGAGTGTTAGACTCTTGATTTTTCCTTCCCTTGTTCCGGCATAGCTTCATAAGACAAAATATCTTAAATGGTTATGTAGTGAGTATCACTCTGTGCAGGAGCTTCACACATCACCTGCTAGAACATTAGCGGTGGAGCCCCTGCCGTGTGCCCTCCCTGGGACACATCAGAGAACTTTTCCTTCTTGGCTCCCGACCCATGAAGCAGGTGTGAGTCCCTTTTCAAGGGCGAGGAAACTAGCTGAGCAACTTGCCCCGTCCCTCTGCTGACCCCGTCCCTCTGCTGATATGGGGTCTGAGCCCAGGGCTTCTGCAAAGCCTGAGCCCCTGGCCGGGTGTGAAGGGCCTCGCACCTCTGTGCATAGTTGTGCTGGATGTGCCTGGCCCTGTCCTCTTCCACAGGGCCCTGCCCCGCAGGGTGTCTGGGAGTTGACTGTGGGGGGGTGGGGGCACGGCAGCTGGAGAGGGCTGCAAGGTTGGGAGGGGTGTCAGATTTTGGGAAGTTGCAGGTAGTGTTTGAGGCCGTAGAAATCTAACCCTCAAGGAGAGAAGGTGGACCAAGTGGGTGATGTCAGCCACGGTGACAAGAGAACCCGGGGCCCAGGGGCGGATGGGGAAAGATGCTGCCAGGGTCTCCCTAGGAAACCCTACACTTTATGTAGCTGCTACCCCATAAAGCCTGCTAGGCCACCCCAGAAGCGTCTAAGATTCCCACTGCCCCTCCTTACCTCCTCTAAAATCATTCCGCCCCAATTGATAGACCTCACGACATCCCCGGGATCCTACCTTGCCTTCACTGTGCTCTTCAGGGCTCCCCTAAGTGTGTGCAGGGGTGTGAAGGGCCTCGCACCTCTGCACAGGCCCCTGCATTGAGGGGTGTCATGGGACAGAGCAGCTCTGGCAGGGATATGGGGGTGATCAGATCAACTTGAAGTATGAATGTAGTGGACAGTTAGGAGGTTGCTGAAGGAGGGCAGCTACATAATTGCCCCCAACCCATGAAGGAGGAAGCCCGGGGGGGTTAAAGGAGACAGGGAGGGGGGAGGGGAGGGGGACAGCTGAGTGCAGATGTCATGTTCTCTATCTTGCCTGCCCCTTTGGACAATCAGAGAGAGGCACCTGTTCCTGGGGAGCTCCAGGGCCTGAGAGAGGAGGGGACTGGTCCCTGGTCCCTGTCATCCTATCCTTCTCTTTCTTCTCCCTGAGCTCTTTCTCTTCCTTGCTTGATGCGTGTCTTCCTTGCTGGACTGAGCGCTCCCTGAGGGCAGAGGAAGTTGTTTCCTGGCCAGTGTAGCCCTAGGGTCTGACCCAGGAGTCTAGCCCTGGAAGGGAAGCCAGGGGAGGGAAACCCCACTCTGCCGTGGAGGGAGGCAGAGTATTCTTTCTGTTGCTGAAGTCGAGAGCCCCAGGGGTTATTATTAACCTCACCGTTCAGAGGAGGAAAAGGAAGCTCACAGAGGTGTGTGCTTTTATTGTTTTATCCTCGCTTATTGATGACTCAATTCAAAAAATATTTTTGGAGAGATTACAATGTACTGGGCACTCTCCTGGGCCCGGGGGTATGGCCGTGAGCAACAGAAGCAAGGGGGCTGCCCACTTATGCTTTTGTCTTGGAGCTTGGCATTAAACTAGAAAAAGCACAAATAGATGAGGTGATAACAAATAGTGTAAAGAATAAGGTGTTGGGTGGGGGGGACAGAAAGAGAGAAAAGGGGGATGTAATTTAGTGTGCATGTCGGGAGTGGTCGGGGAAGGCCCTTTGAAGTCATGGCATTTCAGCTGAGACCCAAAGAATGCCATTCTTTCAGCCTCCCCTCCCCCGGGCTGCTGATCAGGCGCAGTGCCAGGCCCTTCCCTCTCTTCCCCCACTCCCTGCTGAGCCTGCCTCGGGCTCCTGCCCTGGTTGGGCCCAGTCCTCCACTCGCCCCTCTTATTCCCTTCCCTCAATCTTTAGGATTTCCTTGTGGGAGGCCATTCCTTGGGGTCCCGCTGATGGGATGATGTGGGGGCAGGTGAATAGAGGTCCCTGGAATGAGCCTGGAAGGGCCCTTGGGAAAGAGTAGAGGTGGTGAGGGGCCAGGGTCCTGGGACAGGTGTCTGGAGGCCGAGGGCCTGCCCTGGGCACCCCCTGACCCCAGAGAGGCCATGGCATACGGCGACTCCGGCTCAGCTTCCTCACCTGCTCTGCCTTCTCTGTGGGGCCTTTGTCTAGTATTGGGACTCTTGACTGAGCCTTGCTCGGGGTGCCCACGATGGGGTGAGCTGGCTTCTGAGTCCTGCTGGAATCAACCCCACCCTGCCCCCACCCCTTGGTGCCTCCCAGACACAGGTGTGTGGAAAAGGCATCCCTGCAGGGGCAGAGGATGGAGTGTAGGGGACAGTCTGCAGGGGTGAGTGCAGTTACCTTTGAGGGTGTGAGTGTGTGTCCATGTGTGAGCGTACACTTCTGTATGTGTTTGTGAATAGATGTTTCTGTGTGTCTGTGTGTGTCCATGTGTGTTTGTCCTGTGTGAATGAGCGTCAGTATGTGTGTCAGTGGGTATGTGTAAACTCATGAGTGTGTCTGTGTGTGTGCAAGTGTGTGCACTTCTCTGAGTGTGTGTGTATAAGTCTGTGTGTGAAAGCTTTGCTTTTCCTACTTCCTCCCCACTCTGGCAGTAGACTTGGGGAAGGTTGCAGAAGGGGCCTCAGATCTGGCCTCAGTGACTGAGCCAGGCCTGCCCATGGAACAAGGAAGGCCCCTCTGACCTGGCCAGGCCCTGGTCAGCCCCCTCCCCAGCTCGGAGAGTACAGGCCCCTCCCTGCTGGCTGGGTGGTGCCCTTGGCCCAGCCTTGGAGAGGGACCCAGGTCCCAACTGTGCTGTTCTCTTTGCATGCTGCCAGGAGAGACCACTATGCCTACTCCTACTACCCGTAAGTAGCCCTGCTGGCCTTGAGTACCAGCCCCTGCTGGGCCCCTCCTCCACCCCGTTGGCCAGGCTTGGACGCCCACACCCCTGCCTGGCCATTCATGGCTGCCTCCTGTCTGAGCTCCCCTCCCCAGCTCTGTCTCTCTCCATGTCATGGAGTCCCCAGTGCTGGCTGGTCCTCAGGGTCTTGGGTTCAGACCTGGCTCTGTTGAGTCATCAAGTCACCTGCCGCCCCCAAGCCTGGGGAGCTCTGGGTCCCCAGGCAACTCCTCTTGTTCATGAGCCCTTGCTGCTCCCCAGCTTCCTGCCTCCAGACATGGTCCATGTCGAGGGAGGTCATCACGTGGCCCCACTCTGGGGTCCCCAGCCTGTGCTGTGTGCATGTGGGGTGGCCGTCCCTGCACAGCAGGTGGCCCCAGCCCACCAGGAGCCCCATCTCAGTTGGTGGCCCATGCTGCTGACAACCACCCTTCCTGTGGCTTCCTCTGGGTTTAGTTCTGTGTCCAGAATCCTCCCAACAATCCCAGAAGCAGGCACTGGGGTCACTCCCATTTCACTGACGAGGAAACTGAGGCTCAGAGAGGTCCAGGCACTTGTCAGAGGCCACAGGAAGTGCCAGAGCTGGGGTGACAACCCAGCCCCCCCCCATCTGACTCTACAGCCTCTGGATGTTTCTGTCTTCTGTGACTCTGTAAACCTTCCAGAACATTCCCCATACCTGTGCTTGGTCTCCCTCTTTGCAGAGCAGGTTCAGGTGGCCCAGGCCAGCCCAGAGGATTGTGGTCTCTCACCTCTGCTCCCTGTACCCTCTATTTGCGTGGAGGTCACCCAAGGTCACTCTAGCTCTTCCAGCAGCCACCCCCTATCAACCCATGTGGAGCCTCAGCCTGGCTTCTGCAGGAATCCCTGACAGGGCAATTCTCCCCCATCTACTTGTGCAGTGGATTTTGGAACCTAAAGGCAGAACTTTTCCAAGTGTCTGGGTTCCATTCCCCTGAAATGGGCTGGAGGCCGCTGTGTTGGGGTCCCTCCGGGTCAGTCTCGTGTAGGGTCTGGCTGGATGGTGTTTGTGGCCTGGGTGGGAGCAGAGCCCTCGGTGCCACTGCAGACGCCTTCTGGGCTGTGGCCTCTCATGGCGATTACTTTATGGGCTCCACTGTGCAGCCAGCTTCGCCTGCTGTCCTCTGTCCATGGCCCTCTGTCTATCTGCCCTGTGGTTTGCTGGTGTCTGGCCTGTTGCTCCCTCTCTCTGTCCCCTTCCTCATCTCCTCCTCCTCTTCATCTTAATTCTCTCATTTCCTCTTTCCCTTTCTCACCTCCCTTCTCTTCCCTTCCCTCCCTCCTCCTCTATCTATTATGTTGATGGTCAAGGTCACAGCCACAGAGGCTTCTCAACTGCCTGTACAGGGACCTTTGGCTCTGCTCCTGGCCAAGTGCGGGTGAAGCCTGGAATCTGGAGGGTGGGGCTGGGGTTGGAGGCCGAGCTGCTGGAGCTGCTGAGCTGTCTCGCCCACACAGACAAGTGCGGTCCCCCCGCACAGGATGGACACTGTGGTCCGGGTAGGAGCGGTGTACAGAGGTCATGCTTTCCTTCCCCCGCCCCAGGCAGCTCTTGAACCAGGCCAGGATGGTTGGAGTTTGCCTGTTTGGGAAGATATGCTCATTGGCCTCTACATCTCCGTGCATGCTCAGTGTCCTAGAATCTTCATAACTTGGAAGTCCTTCCTCGGGTCTACCTCACGTCCTGCATGATGTAGGGTCCAGCAGGTGAATGAGTCTCTTATCTGGAGACTCTTGTCCACTTTTAGTGTGGATCTATAGTCATTCCCTTTTGCCTGTTGCTTGGCCCCTCAGTCTTGGAATTGTGCCTCCAGCCTCCCCACCCCCTATTTTCCGACAGCTCCCTTCTAGTTTCAGAGTCACAGTCTGTCTTTCCCACCTAGAAAGCTGGGCTGGAGCCCTGGGCCACATGGGGCCTTTGCTCAGGGGCTGGGTGGGCAGGAATATGGATCCTGTGTGGCTCTCTACACATCTAGAGGCCTGTGGTGCATGGAGCTTCTGAGGGTAGGAAGAAGCTATGGTGGGAGTTCATTTTGGGCCCAGGGGAAGACCCCTGAACTCACTCCTTGCCACACCCTCTGCCATGGTGGGGCATTGCAGGATCCTGGGCACATCTCTGGTGGGGACAGAGAGGATAGATATGGGATGCATTGGGCTGGAGCTGGGGCAGCCATCTTCCCAGTTTGGGGTAGGGTGACTGTTGAGACACCAAAATAGTGTAGTGACTCATTTCCGGGACTTGTGGGAGTTTTGGAGCCACGTCTCATCCCCAGGCTGCTACTCTATCCCTTGCTTTCTGTAAAGGTCCCCAGCGTGGGGACCCTGGCAGCCTCTTTTGGGGGAGGCAGCAGTTCTCTGGGTCTGGTGACTGAAGGATGGAGGCAGAGGCCCCCTTAGCATCCAGAGACGCTTCCAGAGTTGCTTCTAGTCTTAAGGCCCCCTGACTGCTGGGCCTTCCTACCCAATTGTGGGCACTCTTCTGCCTGCTGAGGCCTGTATCTCCTATTAACTGCCTCTGCAGGAAGCCAGTGAACATGACCAAGGCCACCGTCAACTACCGCCAGGAGAAGACCCACATGATGAGCGCAGTTGACCGGAGCTTCACAGACCAGAGCACCCTGCAGGAGGACGAGCGGCTGGGCCTCTCCTTCATGGACGCCCACGGCTACAGTCCCCGGGGTGAGTGCCTGATCCTCTTGCCCCTTCTTCATGGCCCTGGGGCCTCCTCATCTGACCCAGAAGGATGGCGCCCCTCTGGGAGCCCCCACATTAGGTGAGTTCTGTATACCCTGACGTTGAAGCATCCATTGTGCCCTTGTTGGGTACGAGTGCTGGCACTGGAAATGCAGACAAGGCACAGGTGGTACCTTTGTAGAAGGAGCTTAGGAAAAACGGCAGACTTGGATGTAGACTGATAAGGGGAACGTGAGGTTAATTGTGTTAAATATGTAAATTGTGGGACGTGCTCCAGGGACTTGGAAGAGAGTGATACTTCATGATCAGAGGGGATCAGGGCAACTTTTTGAGCAACTGCCATGTGAGAGGCAGACCAGTGGCCAAGAGGGGAGACTCTGGATTCAGACAGACCTGGCTTAGTTGTGTGAACTGGGCAAATCACTTAGCCTCTCTGGATGTCTGCTTCCTCATGACCGAAATGGGGATAAAGACCACGTCTGCCGGTCGGGCTGCTGAAGATCGTCAGTTTGTGGAGCACTGGCATGCGGGGATTGTTGGGTGGATCCCAGCAATGTGTGCTGGGAGCTGGTTGTCAATTGCTTCCTCACACACCTTTTCATTCTATCTAGTGTTGATTCATACAAGAGAAAATATGGAATGTTTATGAAAATCATAAAGTGATAATAACCCAACAAACTCCAGTGAAGCTCCCTAGTCAAATTAGAACATCATCTGGGCGCTTCTCTCTGACTACATTCCCCACCTTCCTCTTAGACAGAAATATTCCCCTGCAATGTGTATTTATAATTTTCTTGCCTTTTTTTGAGTAATTTTACCATGTGTGCGTGTATCCCCAAACAGTGCTTTGTATGGTATTGCTCATTTTTCAGCTTCATAAAGTTGAAATCACTCTCTGTTTCAACTCAACATCATCTTTCTGATATTTACCCAGGTGGATGTTTCACAGTAATTCTTTTTTTCCCCTCCGATGTATCATTTTCCATTGTGTGACTAGATCATAATTTATTTCTCTATTCAGCCATCCATGGACATTTGATTTGTTTGTAGTTTTCTTGTTCCTACAAATGAGGCTGCCATGGACATTCTGATGCCTCTCCAGATGCACCTGCACAGGGGGTTCTGAAAGTAGAACTGCTGAGTTATCGAGTGGGCGCCTGTTACACTTTACAAGACAGTGTCAAATTGTTTTCCAAAGTGGCTTTGCCCATGTTCACTCCTAGAAACAGTGTTTAAGAGTTTTCGTTGCTTTACATCAAGATAAAAATTTTCCAGGCTCCTTCACTTTTGCCAACTAGTTTGTATAAAATGGCAATTCTCTATAGTCTTCATTTGCATTTCTCTGATTACTAATGAGGTTGAACATATTTTCAAATCATTATTGGCCATTCAGGTTTCTTCTTCCATAAAATGCCTGTTCATGCCTTTTACCTAATTTTCTGTTGGGTTTTCTGTTGCTTTCTTAGTGTTTTTTAGGAGTTCTTTATATATTTAGGGTGATACTCATTTGTTCCTTATGAATTGCAAATATCTTCTCCCAATTTGTGGCTCATCTTTGCAGGTTATTTTTAGAGTGTTTGGATGAACAGGTTTTTATTTCAGTTCAGTCAAGTTCATCCATCTTTTCTTTTTGATTTCTGCTTTTCGTGTTTTCTTGAAGAATTCTTTCTTATGCAAGGTTGTAAAGTATTAAATTTTTTCCCTGAAGCATTTAATATTTTGTATTTCACATTTAAATCTTCATGCTATTCTGTAATTGATTTTTGTGTTTGGTATGAACTAAGGCTTTAAAAACTTTTCTCTATTGGGAGGCCAACTCTTTGAGGATTCGTTATTAGAGTTCATACTTTACCCCTGTATGGTGCCTCCTTTAATCATCTATCACATTTCCATATATATGTGGATTGTTTTTTGGCTCCCTAATCTCTTTCAATGGCCAATTCAGTGATTCTTGCCAATACCACATTGCCTGATTACTGTAGTTAAATAAGTCTTGATATCTGAAACATTAAACCCTTTCGACTTCATTCTACTTTAAAGATGTCTTGGCTGTATTTGTCCTCATTTGATTATAAATTTTAAAATCATTTTTTCAAGTTCCTTGAAAAACCTTGTTAGATATATGTGTATTGAATCTAGAGATCAATTTAGGGAAAATGACTTCTTACGAAATTGTCTTTTTTGTGAATATGACGTATATGTCACCCTGTTTATTTAGGTCTTGAATGTCTTTCAGTAATTTTCTCCATAAAATCTTGCACTTAAAATCAAACACATCTTTTGTTAGCTATACCACCAGGTATTGTCTGTAACAAATGTATTTTTTATTTCCATTGCAAACTGTATTTTTTTTTTTGGTGGTAAAATACACATAACACAGAATTGACCATCTTAACCATTTTTTAGTGTACAGTAGAATTAACTACATCCGTACTATTGTATAGCCATCATTACCATATGCCCCTATAGCTCTTTTCATCTTTTATTTATTTATTTATTTATTTATTTTTTAAAGATGTATTTATTTATGCATACAAGAACTGGGGTACAAGCCAGAGGTGGGGGGAGGTGAGAGGATTCACCAGAGACAGAGTGGGGAACACAACAGGCAGATCTACTGAAATACACTGCTGAGGGAAACAGCGGGCAAGTCAGGAGAGGTCTGCTGCACCGTGTGGGTATATCCCAGGCCAGGGTTTGAACTCGTGCTGCAGTGGCTGTGGATAGCTTCATAGGTTGCGTCTTAACCCCTTGTGCCACCAGGGAGGCCCTCTTTTCATCTTTTAAACTGAAAATTTATCCCCATTAAACAATATCTCCCTAATCCCCCCACTCCCTGCCCCGGCACCCCATCTACTTTCTGTTTCTATGCTTTTGACTAACAATCTCACATAAATGGAATCATACTATATTTGTCTTTTAGTGACTGGCTTGTTTCACTTAGCATCATGTCAAGGTTCATGCATATTGTAGCATCTTTCAGTCTAAATAATATTCCTTTGTGTGTATAGACCATGTTTAGCTTATCTATTTGTCCATCCACAGATAACTTAGGTTGCTTTCATGGTTTAGCTATTGTAAATAACGATCACGGGTGTACAAATATCTCTGAGACCACGCTTTCAATTCTTCTGGGTGTATATCCAGAAGTAGAGTTGCTGGCTATTTACCAGATGGTAAATCTATTGAAAATATTTTGAGCAGCTGTGCTCAAAAACCATTTTACATTCCCACCAATAGCGTACAAAGGCTCTAACTCCTCTATATCTCACAGATACTTGTTATTTTCTCTTTTTGATATCAGTTATCCTAATAGGCATGAGGTGGGATTGAGTTTTGATTTGTATCTCCCTAATGATGAATGATGTGAAGTTGAGCATCTTTTCATGTACTTCTTGGCCATTGTGTATCATCTTTGGAGAAATGTCTATTTGACCCCTTTGCCCACTTTCGAATTGGGTTGTGTGTGTTAGTAGTTCTCTATGTATGCTGGGTGTTAATTAATCCTTTATCAGATATATCATTTGTAAATATCTTCCCCCACACTGTGAGTTGCCATTTTCACTCTGGATGATGTCTTTTGATGACAAAGTTTAAAACTTTTCGTGAAGTTCAGTTTGTCTATATTTTCTTCTTTGCTTGTGCCTTTGGTGTCATAACCAAGAAATCATTGCCAAATCCAATGTCATGAAGCTTGGCCCCATGTTCTTTTTGGAATCATATAATTTTATTTCTTCCATTCAGATCTTTGATCCATTTGAGTTAGTTTTTCTGTATTTTGTTAAATAAGGGTGTAACTTCATCCTTTGACATGTGGACATTCAGTTTCTCCAGCACAGATGGCACACTTTTAAAATAACACATTTCTAATTGTTGCAAGTGTAGAGAAATGTAGTTGATTTTTGTATGTATATATTTTGGTCTTCTATCCATACTCTTGATAAACTTATTAAATTCTGATTTGTCTGTAGACTCTTTCAGGTTTTCTGAGTGCAATCCAAGGATCTACAAATACTGACAATTTGTTTTTTTCTTTCTCATTTCTTATTTCCCTCCCCACCCTGTCCTCCTTGTCTTTCTGCCTGACACTGGCTGGAATCTGCAGGACTATGTGTAATGGAAGTGGTTATAAGCCAGAATCCTGGTTTTCCTGATTTTAAAAGGACTGTTTCTAACATTAAAACATGGAGAATAGAATTTGCTGTAGGTCTTTGGTAGAAATGCCTTATGAAGTAAACAAATTTCCTTTTGGTTTTTAGTTTGCTAAGAGATTTTATTTTAAATGGATATTCCATTTACCAAATGCTTTTTTCTGCCCTTACTGCGTTATTGTATTTTCTCCTTCAGTTTGTTAATGAGGTGATTTTTAGATTTTCTGATATGAAAATAATCTTAAATTCCTGGGATAAATCTAACTTGGTCAAGATGCATTTTTTTTTTTTAATGTATTGTTTGATTCAGGGTAATTATACTCTTGTTCAAGATTTTGGCCTATAATTTTTTCTTTATCATGCTATTCTTATCTGGTTTTTAGATCAAAATTCTTTATAAAATGCATTGAGTCTTCTTTTCTTTTTTCCTTATTATGAAACATTGGATATTTGACACCTTGAAAGCTTGGGGGAATTCACCTACAAAACAATCTTTTTCTGTTGTTTTCTTTATGGAAAGATCTGTGGTCGAACATTGTTCGTAGAACATCTTGTGTTGCTCTCGAGCTCAGCTGCAAGCTGTCCAGATTTGGCTCTGGCTTTCTCCTCAGGATTCCAATGAGGGGGGATTTTTTGCTTGTCTGGATTTTTTGCTTGTCTTCAGTCATCACAAGCTGATCCCCCACCTGCTTGTGAGGCTGTGTCTGGATGAGCTGCCGGGGCATCCTTAGCCCCTTTCTCCACCTGGAGAGCTCTCTGTGGTGCTGTCGACCTGGTTTCCCCAAAGAGCACTAAGACTCCTGGCTGAGAGTTCTTCTCCGAGCAGAAATCTTTTTTTTGGTGATATCTTAGCGCTTGTCTTATGATTGTCATAGTCAATTCTTTAGAATTATCAAGTTCTGGGCCTAAATCCTAACATGGAGAAGGGCCAAGACAGGAAGGCTCCTCTTGTCAGTCCACTGCCCTGGCCTCTGGACTCCAGGGGCCCCTCCCTTTCCTGGAAACGACCAATGTCAACAGCCCCGTCTGCAGGTGCTCACTGAGTGCTCGGCCCTGGAAGGCTGCTTGCATGCTTTGTCTTTCAGTGTTTATGTCATCATATTGGAGGGTTACAGTTTTATCTTCTCTTGACATGTGAGAATGGAAGTTTAGAGAGAGTAATTAAAATCCTCAGGGTCACATGCAGAGAGCTGGGATTTGATCTGGGGTCAGCTGAGCCCAGAGCCTGTCTCTAATCATATTACACTGTGCTGGCCTGAGACTATTTCATGAAACAAATAAACAAACGAACCTCACTTATTGCCACTTGCTCTTTCCACTCACCTCCTGGAGATTTAAATGCACCCTAACATGTTGGAACCTTGAGTGGTCTGAAAAGAAGCACTTATTTTTGTTTAAACCAGAATTTCAGAGATTCCTCTGAAACACTGAGACCCTCCTCATCCTCCTCATCCTCCTCTTTTTCTTCTTTTCAATGGAATACCCACCACTTAGTCATTTGGCAAGACTAGTGCTTTCTGGAACATACATTGGCAACCAGCACATTATATCTTTGGACCTTGGTTTCCCCATCTGTAAAACTAAAGATTTGGCATCTGACCACGAGGGTGTGAATTGCCTGTGATTTGCCCTCCAGCATAGGAAACAGCTATTTTCAGGCATTGAGGAACAGCAACTTGGGACTGGCTCCTGAGGAAGGAGGAACAAGGCGAGCACTGCTGTTGCATCAAATTTTTTTTTTTATTAAACTTTTTTTTTTTAATAGAGGCATGTTTTATTTATTTATTTGTTTGTTTGTTTGTTTTGTTTATACAAGCACTGGGTACAGTCAGAAGCGCGGGAGGGTGAGAGAATTCACCAGAGCCAGATCGGGGAGCAGAGCGCAGGTTCGATCCCCGGCTGCTCCCCGGCCACCGGAGGAGGGTCCCACATGGCGCGCAGACCTCTCCTGCCGCCTGCTGCTCCCCTCAGCAGTGTACTTCAGTCCTTCTGCCTGCTCTGCTCCCCGCTCTGGCGTTGCATCAACTTTTAACCCTGGTGCAGACAGGGGGTGCAGGTAGGGCACACAGTCTCCCAGATTTAAAAAGACAGAGGTGGGAGCCTGGGAAGTGAAACTGCACTGGGCTCTGTCCTGGTGCCCGTGCATTCATTCTGTCACTCAGGTGTCATAGATTTAGAGCCCAGCACTGGGGAAGGTTCCCCCAAGGAGGGCTGTTTTGATTGTGACCTGGGAGATAAGTATACGTTCATCAGACCAAAAAAGGAGGGGAAAGGTGTTGGAGGCAGAGGGAATAGCGTGTGCGAAGGCATTAAGACAGGAGGGGGCTGGCATCTAGGCCCCAGTAGGAGTCCCCCAGACCTTGCACCTTCTCCAACAGGGAGATGAGTGTTAAGTGTGTATGTGGGATCCAGTGTCCCAAGGTGGGTGTGACTTGAATGGGGCTGGTTTCTCAATCTCAGGACCTGATCTCAGGCACCCGGCTGGGATGTCCTGGGGATGCAGACCCTGAAGAGCCAGAGAGTGGGTGGGCCTGGGGGGAGGGGCAGCTCTCCCTGATGTGGGGGCACTGTGACCCTCTTAACCTCCCCCATAGGCTGAGGCTGCTGCACAGGCTGACAATGGAAATGCTTGCGCAGGAGAAACGCCTCTATTCAGGTGTCTCGCATTTATCTGCAGAGGGGGTGGCGGCAGCTAATTTCGGGATTTGCTTGTCTTTGAATGGGAGTAATTACTAGGAGTTGCCAGTGTTCCGGACTGTTCCTTTGAAGAGGGAGAGGCAGGGAGGTGGGGGAGGGGATCCCTCCCGGCTTCTGCTGAGTGCTGCCCCCTGCAGGCAGCGTGGTGAAGTCAGGGATGTGGTCCTGCTGGGGAGCAGTGGGGTGGAAAGAGGGGGGAGCACAGGATCCCAGCAGGCAGGGCTGGGCTGAAGGACCCCCAGAGGTGATGTGATCCGACCCACATTTTTTACAGAAGGGAAAACGGAGGTGCAGAGGCCAGGCTCACCCAGGCTGGGCGCAGCTAGCCTGCTTGGCTCCAGAGAACCACCCAGCTGGCCTGCAGGGTGGCAGTGCTCCCTTCCTTCCCTTGGCCCTGCAAGTCCATCTGGGGTCACCGAGGCAGGAACTTCTTTCCCTTTCTCTGACTACAGGGGACCAGCGCAGTGGTGGGGTCACCGAGGCCAGCAGTCTGTTGGGGGGCTCACCCAGGCGTCCGTGTGGCCGGAAGGGCTCCCCGTACCACACGGGGCAGCTGCATCCCGCTGTGCGTGTGGCTGACCTTCTGCAGCACATTAACCAGATGAAGACGGCTGAGGGTTACGGCTTCAAGCAGGAGTACGAGGTGCACGGCCCCAGCCCGGCCAGACTGCTGCCAGCACCTTGGCCAGCTGCTCCTCTCTGCGGACCTGACACTGGCAATGGGTGGACTCTACTCTGGCTGCCCCCAATTCATCCCAGCCCTTTTGATCTTCCCTTCATTCCAATCTCAGACTGCCCTGATTTCTACTTTCTAACCCTGCCTTGAAATCTGGCCTTGAATTCTATCTCACTCTGCCTCTGGATCTCGATCATGATTCCATCTTCACCCTCCCTGGAACACAGGCCCTGATTTCCACCGTAACTGCAGTGGACCTTAAGCCTCCTCCTGAGCTGGACTCCTGTGCCACCTCCATCTGGACACCAGCACCCAGCCTTATTTTTGTCCCCCACTGTTGCCTTCTTTTCAACTAAACCTGACTCTCATTCTAAAATGTCTCTGAACTCTGCCCCTCTTTTCTCATGTCCCTGCCCCCACCCTTGGTTCTGAACTTGGTCCCTCTCTGATAAAAGATATCCAGTGACTTTCTCTCCGGCCTCAAGCTTGTCCCTGAACCTGACTTTACTGTTGTCCTGTCCCCATCCTGCCATATCATGCTGGCTGAGGGGGAAGGGGGGTTCTTATGGGTGAGGGGGTTTCCTTCCTACTGACTACCACTTTCCCTTCTGGCAGAGCTTCTTTGAAGGCTGGGATGCCACAAAGAAGAAAGACAAGGTCAAGGGCAGCCGGCAGGAGCCCATCCCTGCCTGTGAGTCTTGGGGAAGGAGGGCCCTGGATGTGGGGCAGTGGGCTGGAGGGAGCAGGCAGAGGCGCACAGCGAGCGTGCACACTGGGGCCCCACAGAGATGAGTTCTGGACCTACCCCGTTCTTGAGGACCTACTACCTGTCAAGCTGTGTGCTGAGCTCACACCCATTAGGTCACTCATTCTTCTCAATGTCTCTGGGAAGTGGGACATGTAAACTCTACAGATAAGGAGACTGAGACTTGAGAGGTTAGACCCCTTACCCAAGCTCACTTAGCTAGTCCTTGCCTCACACCACATGCCCCCAGGCCTCCTTGACTTCGTAGCCCAGACCCTAACCCTTGGGCACCCTGCTTCCCGAGGTGCTGAGAGCCTGCTGGTCAGCCCTGAGCTTCTAGTTTCCCTGGCCACCAGGCCTGGCCCCATCCCTGGCCTCCAGGAAACGTGTTCTGCCTGCCCCAGCTCCGGGCTTCTTATTTCTGCCCCTGCCCATCCCATGGCACCTGTGCTGTGTTTTTCCAGATGATCGGCACCGAGTGAAACTCCACCCGATGCTGGGAGACCCGGATGCCGACTACATTAACGCCAACTACATAGACGTGAGTGCTGAGCCCGTCATCACCGCTGACCCACCCTGCCCGCTCCAGCTTGCAGTCCAGGCAGGGCAGGGGCCTGTCGGGGAATAGATGAAGCTTCACATGCTGGGTTCCTAGCGCCCCTGCCTCTAGCAGTCAGTGCCAGGAACCTCAGAGGAGGGGTACCAAGTGGGCATGGCCATCAGGAGGCTTCCCAAATGGGGAACTTTACCTCAGCAATGGGGCCTTCAGTGAAGCAGAACAGTGGGAAGAGGGTAGATGGCTAGGCCTGGAGGTGAGGCAGGGCCCCCTCTCCATGAGGGGCCCATGGGCACGGAGGTAAAATTCTCTGATACATGGTGAGGCTGAAGATAGGTAGGGGCTGGACTGTGAAGGCCTCACGTGGCAGGCTAAGGAGTTTGGGCTCCTTCCTAGGGACACAGAGAGTCTCTGAAAGTGTCTTGACCATGGCCAGGGTGGAACTTTGAGAATAATAACTTGTGTTTATTGAGCAGGTACTGCGTGCCAAGTACTGTGTTAAGCACTTTATATCACATATATTAATTTTATGTAATCTCTACCCTACAAGGTAGCATTATGACCTCACATTACAGGTGAGGAAACAGGCTCAGAGAGGTGAAGCTACTTGTCCTAGGTCACGCAGCTAGTGAGTAGTCGAGAAGGCACTCAAATCTTAGCCTCTGTGTCTGCTCCCCAAGTATGGATGAGGGTGGAAGGGGCCAGGAGTCTGGCCACACTCCCCCTGCCTACAACAGACCACATTTGAGAGAGTCATGTATTCATTGATCAGATGTACTTTGAGCACCTGCTATGTGCCAGGCAGTGTGCTGGCCACCGGGGTTATATCAGTGAGCAAGACTCTGCTTTCCTGGGATATAAAGATTCTAGTGGGGGACACACAAGCATATCCCCAATAAAATAACTTCAGAGTAGATGGAGAAAAACAGGTCAGGAAAGACCTGTTTCCCTGGGTCACACAGCAAGTAAGTGGCAGTGGCAGGGCCTGGGGGCGGAGGGCCTGAGCTGGCGCTGGGTGCCTGGAGAGGAAGGAAGCAAGGAAGGAAGGAAGGAAGGGATGAGCCAGGCAGGAGCAGCCTGAGCAAAGGCCTGAGGTGCGTAGGAAGAGGAAGGTGTGTATCTGGGAGCTGGGCTACGCAGGGACTCTGGAGATGACCTCCCTCTTCTTCACCTGCTCCTGGGGCCAGACATGCTACCCATGGTTTCCAGAATTGCTCGCCTTCTCCCTCGCCTCCCATCCTCTCCCTCGCCTGGGCTGTGGGCTGGGCCTGGCCTCTCAGACTTGGGCAGCTTTGGTGACAGGGGACTCTCCTCGGTCTCCTCAAGGCCCCAGTCGGCTTCTTCTTGGGCCTCGGCAGGGACACACCCTCGCCCCCTCCAGCCCACCAGGCCCTCCCGTCTCTGCTCTGCCTCCACTGCTCGCATCGCCCCTTCTGGCCACTCCTGTGCTCACTCCTATGCTCTGTCTACCTCATCTGCCTCTGGCCTAATAGCTGTCTCTTTTGCTTTATACTGTTCCCTCACTGGAATCATTAAGATTCGGATAAACCGTGAAGTAAGTATCTCTCCCCGCCTCCTCCCACAACTCCCACACCTCCTCGTCCTGTCTGTCTGACCGGCTGTGTCTCAGCCTCTCACAGTCTCTGGCTGTCTCTCTCTCTGTCTCTGTCCTCTTTCCTCTCCACCTGTGCCCAACACCGGCCGTCCATTTCAGGCGCCTGGCCAGGGGCCACCCAGGGCTGAACATGCGACACTTTCCCTATTGTAAGCGCTTCCTTCCCCTCCTCCACTGCCCTACACAGGGCAACAGTGTGGGGGTGCTCCCCGGGGCCCCATTCTGTACCGACTACTGCCTCTGTCACCTTTGTCCCCAGCCCTTCTCTTCCTGAGTCCTCACTAGCTACACCTGCTGTGGGCCCGGGGAGGGCTGGGCGGGAAGCTGCCCTGGACGCCCAATCTCTTCTGCTTCCAGAAGCATGATGGACTGGCCAGGCCCCCGCAAACTTGTTTCCCTTGTATTCAAGCCCCTTTGTGATCAGTTGAAACTCAACTCTAACCACTCTACCCTCAATTTAGCCCTAATTTGAATATTTCATTTCTAGGGATCAACATGGATATTCGATTTTTTATGAGTTTGTCATCTATTGACTTTTTTAAGAATATTAAAAAAAAACCCTAGTTCATTTAATGAACCTCTGACTTGATCCTTAGCATATGTGTTTTTGATGTAGTGCCCAATGGCTGAGGGGGAGTGTCTGTTCTTTTGTGGGTACCTTCTCTATTTTAGCTACTTTTTTCTTTTCAAACTTTTGTCCTTTTGTGATTGTAAACAATACAGTTCATGATGAGACTTTTAGACAACACGGAGGTGCTCAATCTACAGAGTGATAGGTCCCCGCAGTGACATCTCTCAGAGATGCCCGTTATCAGATGCACCCCAGACTGCCCTCCTCCATGTGAACAGTTGGTTTGTAAAGTTCTCAAATTCAGACAGGCTGTCAGGCCCACGAAGGGCGTGCACCGCAGCCCAGTGCCCGAGTGGGGGAGGAGGCATTCAGGTGGTCACACTTTCCATCCAGTTTCCACGCCACACACCATTCTCTCCCATTTGGCTCCTTGTTGTCTTACAAATGCTCTTGGGAGACTTGGCTTCCTTACTACAGCCGAGCATCCCTCTGGGCCAGGCCCCTTACCCTCTTCATCTGCAGCACTGCAAGTGGGGTCCCATGTTTGGCAGACGAGAAAAATTAAGCGACTTTGTCACAACTGTACCGCATTTAACTGACAGAGCTGGGCCTCAAACCCAGCCCAAACCCTCCACCAGGGGGTTGATGCAAGGGTCAGCCCCCTCAGCTCCTCCCACAGACCCCAAGGAGGGCTTGGGAGGCAGCCCTAGAGCAGGCTCTGTGACACGCTAATGCCGACTGTGAGGACCAATGCTCCTTCAAGTTGGCCTCTGAGTGTGCTCAGGCGATCACTTAGCGTCCTTTTTTTTTTTTTTTTAAGATTTTTATTCATTTATACAAGAACCAGGGTGCAGGCCAGATGAGCGGGAGGGTGAGAGATTTGGGGACAAAGACAGATTTGGGGAACAGAACAGGCAGATAGGCTGAAATACACTGCTGAGGGGAGCAGTGGGCAAGACAGGAGAGGTCTGCTTGCCATCTGGGTATCTCCATGGCCGGCGGGGATCGAACCAGCACTGCAGAGGCTGTGGACAGCTTCACAGCGCTGTGCTCAACTGCCTGCACCATCAGGGAGGCCTGACATTTATAGTCCTTTAAAATTACATCATTTTAAATTTCCAGTTCAGTGTCATCTATGTGATAGTAATCGTGCAATAATGCATGGATGCAATGAAAAAGTTAACATGCAGAGATGAAGGTTTAGATCTATCTAAAATCTTGTCTTCCAGCCAGCATTTTGGGTGGTGGCACCATGCCGGGCACAGCTAGGCAGGGACGGGTGAGTTAGAGGAGACACTTGTTCTCATGTGGAATTCTTAGGCAAACTGGTTTTAGGTGGAGTGACCTGTCCTTCCCCCTCCCCCGCCTCCCGTGGCCAGCGCTGAGCTTGGAAGGGCAGTCGCTGGCAGCACCTTCAGTGGGCCCTCCTCAGCCTCCACCTGGCCTTTCCCTCTGACCCCAGTCGCTCACCACCTCTGCGGGGGACTTGGAACAGAGGCAGCAGCTGGGGAGACAGTAGGAGGGAATCAGGCTGGAACTGAAGTTCCAGGAGTGAGGACTCCCCAGTGACTCTGGGAGGCTTTTTATCATCGGCAGATTTTACGTGTTGGTCACTTTCAGGGGAAGGGTATGGAGGTGCAACAGACTCTGCAGTGCATGCCCTGCTGCTCTCCTTAGGCTGTAGAGGACAGGGCTTTGGCAAGGCTGAGGGTCTGGCTCTGCAGTGTTTTGAGGCCCAGTTTTGCCTGCACCTGGGAAATGGTAGGACATACACAACCCCAGGCCCCACCCCAGACCTTTTGAATCTGAATTTACCTTTTAACAAGATCTGGGGGAGTGGGGGGTCCCATGTGCACATTCAAGTTTGAGAAGCACCCCCTTAGTACCCAGAGCCACATGGCTGCTGCTTGGCCGAGCTCCACGGGGACCCAGGTCAACTTGACTCTAAGACTCAGATTTTTAACTTCAATGTCCCAGGAATCCTCCCCAGAAATCCTCTGTTTGGATCTTCGTGGGTGCTCTCTGGCTCTTTGGCCTGTAAAGGCACAATAAATGCTGACCCTTGCTTGCCACAGTTGCAGACCCTTGACATACGTTACTTTATGTACTCCTCCCAGCAGCAGGAGAAGGTTGGAGCTGTCCCTCCATTTTAGTACCATAAGACTTAAGGTTTCGAGAAGGGAAGTTTGCCTGAGGGCATAGGGCTAGTGA
Source organism: Talpa europaea (assembly GCF_964194135.1). NCBI lineage: Eukaryota > Metazoa > Chordata > Mammalia > Eulipotyphla > Talpidae > Talpa > Talpa europaea. Next base: position 16,961,765 of record NC_140076.1, read on the forward strand.
GAGCAGCCGGAGTTGGGATTTGCACCCTGGCAGTCTGACTCCAGGGCTCCCAGGGCCTGGGATGCTCACAGTGCTGGAGGAGTTTTGGGGAGCTGTGTTGAGGTGTGGCTGAGCTTGGCTGTTTTCTTGTGCTGGCTCTGCAGCCCTTCTTTCCTATCCGGGGGAAGGGGGGGGACCACGTTACCTGGGTGTGGGCTCTGTGCCCCTGAGGGATGAGGCCATGTGGGCAGGACTTCATGGCAGCTGTGGCACTAGGGCTGGCATGGGAGTCTGGCTGGCTCCTCTTCTCAGTCTGAGGGCTTTGGGGATGGAGGATAAAGCAGCTCTTGGCCTCTCTTTTGTGGGAGATCATGCAGGTAAAGTGCTTAGCACAGTGCATGACCAAAATCATTCCTTTGAAAGATTTAACAATTTATCAGAGGATCATGGGCAACCCCAGTGCTCATTTGTTCCCAACCTACCCCAAATTAGTGCCTCTGGGGCTTTGGGGACAGGGCAGGGTCACCCTGCACTTTGTCTCCAAAGAGCAACTGAGTTGTAAGCAGGTTTTGGATAATTATCCCCAGTCTGTGGACAGGGAGACACTAGACCCCTAAATGAGTCTCCTTCCTAGGCTACACACAAAGGTGGGTTTATACCTGCACCACTGATGTCCCAGCTGCACTTTCCCTCCTTACTTGGGAATGGGAGGACAGTGTCCCCCTGGCTAGGAGTCCCCGGGGAAGCAGTGGGGCAGTTCCCTGGGGTGTGTGTGCTGCTTCTGGGACAGGAGGGCAGAGGAGACTGAGGGAGCGAGGGGCTGCCCCCTGGAGTCTTAACATACCCTCTTTTCCTGTTCCAGGGTTACCACAGGTCCAACCACTTCATAGCCACTCAAGGTACCTGGCACCTCTGCCGTCGGCCCCCATCTGCCTCCGTGTGCTGGAATGCCCTCTGCCTGCCCTGTGGATCTGCTTGATTCCCTGTCTGTCTGTCTGTCTGTCTCCCTGCCTGGCTAATCCCCACTCTGGCTGGGTTTTCTGGAATCTGGCCATCCGTCTCTACCCCCTCTTGTGTGTGCATCTCCCCAGTGTGCTCAGGCCATCTGCACTTCCCCTGGCATCTGTTTGTCTCCAAGGTGGTGCATGCAAAGGGACTGGCCAGGCTGGTCTTCAGGGGTGGGGCTTGTGCCTCTTAGTCTGGTGCTGCCTGATCCTTCTGGCTGGATCCCCCTGACTGTCCATCTGTCTCTCCCTCCTGGAGACTTATACCATGGACTAAGGGTCTGGCCCTTTAGCTCTGCCTTGTGGGCTCTACTTAGGATAACTGGGGTCTCCAGCCAGGCCCTTCCTGATACTTGCCATTCCCAGGGCCCTCCAGGGATCAGTTGGTGGTAGGGGTGTGTATGGGGTGAGCACAAAATCCCCACTGGGGTTCAGGAACCTCCTGGCCTGGGCTGGTGGTGCTGGGCAGCAGATGTGCCGGCTCTTGGTGGAGACCTTATGACAGAGACAGGCCCCTATGTGCCCCCAGGGCCGAAGCCCGAGATGATCTACGACTTCTGGCGCATGGTGTGGCAGGAGCACTGTTCCAGCATCGTCATGATCACCAAGCTGGTAGAGGTGGGCAGGGTAAGCGGGGCTGGTGGGTGTGGGGAGGCAGGGTGGGCTGGGGCCAGCGAGGAGCCCTCCGAGCTTGTGCTGTGGGGGCTCCAGGTGAAATGCTCACGCTACTGGCCGGACGACTCGGATATGTACGGAGACATCAAGATCACGCTGGTGAAGACGGAGACGCTAGCTGAATATGTCGTGCGCACCTTTGCCCTGGAACGGGTGAGTCTCCTGTCCCCCATCCCTCCAGATTGAGCCCACCTTCCCACCACTCCTAGGCCCCCCCAACTCCGAGCACGAGGCTGAAGAGGGTACTGCTGTACTCCCCAGCACAGTGGCTTCATGGTAACCACAGGGAGTGCAGTGGAAGAGGGATGGTGCCCGCTTCTTGACTGGAAACTCTAAGAGGAAGTCAAATGATGACGATGATGACAATAGCTGCTGGGCACTATGCTCAGCCCATTGCACGTATTGTCTAAGCCTTGAAAAGCTCTGCAGGGTCAGGGTTTACCACCAGCCTCATTTTACAGATCAGGAAAGTAAGGTTCAGCATGGTGATGCCCCCCAGGAGAGCCCATGGGGCCAGTGATTGGCAGGATCCTGGCCATGATCCCATGGGATCCACATAGAAAGGACAGCTTTCTCCCTTTACACTAAGACCAGAGAATCAAGACCTTCTCCTAGGGTTCACCACAGGGGGTGGCAGAGGTGGGCCATTAATATCACGAGTTTAGACATCAGGCAAATCCAGGCCCACATCTGCATAGCATCTGTTTGTCTAACCCGTCCAACCTCAGGCAGTGGTCCCCCTCGTTGAGGCCTCGTTTTCTCTCCAGTACAATGAGGCATTAATGTCCTCTGCATAAGTCTATTCTTGGGATTTTTTTAAAATTTATATAATAGCTGGGGTATAGGCCAAAGGTGCGGGAAGGTGAGAGGATTCACCAGAGACAGAGTGGGGAGCAGAACAGGCAGGCGGACCAAAAGCACTGCTGAGGGGAGCAGCAGGCGCAACAGGAGAGGTCTGCCGCGCCACATGGGCATCTCTCTGGGAGCTGGGAATCAAACCCGCGCTGCAGAGGCTGTGGACAGATTCACAGCGCTGTGCTCAACCCGCTGCACCACTGGGGAGGCCCTACTCTTGGGACTAATTGAGACCCTGGGGTGAGGTGCTCACCTCAGTGCCTGGCACACAGCGAGTGTCTAATAGATGCAGTAGTGACCCTGTAGTTACTCCTTTTGTCTCCCCAGAGAGGCTACTCTGCCCGGCATGAGGTCCACCAGTTTCACTTCACCGCGTGGCCGGAGCATGGCGTTCCCTACCACGCCACTGGGCTGTTGGCCTTCATCCGGCGCGTGAAGGCCTCCACCCCACCTGATGCTGGGCCTATTGTCATCCACTGCAGGTGGGGAGCTGGGACTCCCAAGGAGGGCTGGGACTAGGGGTGGGGTGGATTCAAGCTCCCTAAAGGAGACTGGGCTTAATTCCTCGTGTTAAGAGACAGAGGACAGGAGCCAATGGCCCCTAAGGAGCTTTTGCCCTTTGAGCTTTGTCTCTGAGATCTGCCCCTGTGTATGCTCCCCAAAGCCTGTGGAGCCCCAAGATCCAGGAGGTGCTGGAGACATGGAGGGGATGGGGCTGTCCAGGCACAAGGCAGGATGGGGTTCGCTTGCTTCCATTCAGCATGTGTTCTGGTTTGGCCCGGGTGCTGGGAAGGACTTTGCTGTCCTCCCAAACACAGTGGGCTTTCCTTATGCCTTGGCCTTTGCCTCTCAGCAGCCCTGGCTTCCACTCCTTCCTTTGCCAACTCCTGTGAACCCAGCTGCCCAGTTTCCTGTCTCTGCTCCCCCCTCCATATCTTCCTTTTATTTCTTAAGTGGGGCTCAGCACCCTGTCCTGTCTCCACTCTCCCTCTGGAGAGTTTGACCTCTAACCCTGCGACTTTGAGGACTCTCCTTGTCCTGATGCCTCTACTTGGGTTCTCATTGGTCCCCATGCCACATGACAGATCCATTCCTCCCCCTGCCCTGCCCCCCACAAATCAGTTTCTTTTTGATTTCTTATTTTTTAAAGATTTATTTATTTATTTATGCAATCAAGAGCTGGGGTCTAGGCCAGAGGTGCGGGGGTCGGGGGTTGGGGTGAGAGGATTCACCAGAGACAGAGTGGGGAACAGAACAGACAGATCTACTGAAATACACTGCTGAGGGGAGCAGTGGGTGAGACAGGAGAGGTCTGCTGTGCCATGTGGGTCATCTCCCTGGATGGGGATCAAACTCATGCTGCAGTGGCTGTGGATAGCTTCACAGTGCTGAGACTCAACCCCTTGCACCACCAGGGAGGCCCTTCTTTTTGATTTTTTAGCTCTCTTTAACATACTTCCTTTTAATTTTGATTTTTAAAAAGATGCTGTCAAAAAAAAATAAAAAGATGCTGTCTTTTTAGATTAAGACTTGATTGATGTGTAATATACTTAAAGTGAAGAGCACAAGTAATACGTGTATGTGTAACTGAATTTTCACAAATTGAACACACCTATGAAATAACCAGCACAATGCAGACTAAGAAATAACATTAATGGCTCCCAGGAGCCCCCTGAGATCCCCTCCAGTCTGTGGCTTATCACTCCCACCCTCCCCAGCAACTGTCCTTATTTCAAAACCATAGATTTGTTTTGCATATTTTTGAACTTTGTATAAATGGAATCGTACAGCAGGTGCTCTTTGGTGTCAGACATCTTTCCTTCAGCCTTATGTTTGTAAGATTCATCCAGTTGCATCATATTCCACTAGATGAATAAATCACGATGTGTCTTATGCATTCTGCTGCGGAGAGGCATTTGGAAGGTTTCTAGTTTTAAGCTATTGTGCTTAGTTGCTGCTGAGCAACATTTTATTTCATGTCTTTGGCCAACATACATTGGCTTTTGGGTGGGTGTGTACAGGAGTAGAATTGCTGTCTGTGCAAACATCCAGCTTAATAGATACTGACCGTTTTCCAAAGGGGTCTTCTGAATGTCAGCCCCCCAGTGTTTGGGGGACCTGGTTGTTATATGTCCTCAACATATAGTACCACCAGTTTCAAGCTTGAAATCTTGGTGTCATCATTGTCTGCTTCCCTTCCCCTGAACTTGGCTCAGTCTGGTGCTGAGCATGGGGATCCTGGAGTTGGACCTCACACAGTCCCGCTGCAGTGAGCTCCCAGTAGCTTCTCAGCCCAGGAAGGCCAGCAAGGTGGCCACAGGAACAGCAGGAGGGGGGTTGATAAGAGCCTGTGCAGATTGCTCTGGTGGCAGCGCAAAAGAATGACATCTGCTGGGAAGGATGGGGGCAGTGTTCCACCAAGCATTTAAGTGGGCATGAGTGTGTGAGGCTTTGAAGGATGCACAGGAGATCTGGGGAGATCCAGGAGGCAGGAATGTTCTTGGATTAAGCTCTGAGCCTCCCCTTTGTCCCTGTGTCCTGTTTGAAGTTGCTGAGTGTCCTCTGCACTCTCCCAATGGTTGCCCTCCTCTCGTTCCTCAGAACGCACCCCAGTTCTGTTCTCTACCACTTTTCACCTGCACTCGCCAGCACCCTTCTCCCTGGCTCCTCCTTGCACAGCATGGGGTCTTTCTGTTACCCCATCCCTGGGTGGTATAGACGTGGGCAGGTCTCCACTGTTCTCCAGGCCTCCCTGTGTGTGTGTCCAGTGGTTCTGGGCTCCCTCCTCAGACTCTGACCTGGCCTGGGGCTGCTTTCTTCCCAGTGCGGGCACCGGGCGCACAGGCTGCTACATTGTTCTGGATGTGATGCTGGACATGGCGGAGTGCGAGGGCGTCGTGGACATTTACAACTGTGTGAAGACCCTCTGCTCCCGGCGTGTCAACATGATCCAGACAGAGGTAGGGTAGGGGCACGGCCCCCTGCCCACATGCCCTCCAGGACTTGGGTCCCTCGTGGAGGAGTGCAAAGCTGGTGGAGCATGTCAGAGGGTGTCCTTTGCTCTTCTCCTCCCTCTGAGCCCCCCTTCCTCTCTCCTGGCCCTGACTTGACCTGCTCACCTCTCAGGGTCTTCCCAAACTCAGTTCCCCTATCTGTGGAGTGAGGTCAAACAGCAGAGGGCCGAGGCCATAGTTCTGCAGCCCAGAGGTGTTTGTATCTTCACTAGACACGTGACCCTGGGCTGTCCTCTTGCCTTCAGGTCTCCTCACGGGGTTGATTGTAAGGATGCAGGTGGCTTCAAGTGGGCTTCATCCAGCCTATAGAAACACACGGCCAGGTGCTACCTCAGAGCACCCCTCTCAGCCTTAAGCTTGCTCCCCGTTCATCACTCCAAAATCTCTAGCTTCTAGTCCCCTCCTGACTCCTCATATGCTGCCCCTCATACTAGGAGCAGTACATCTTCATCCACGATGCAATCCTGGAGGCCTGCCTGTGTGGGGAGACCACCATCCCTGTCAGTGAGTTCAAGGCTACCTATAAGGAGATGATCCGCATTGACCCTCAGAGTAATTCTTCTCAGCTGCGGGAGGAATTCCAGGTGGGGCTCTACTGCATATGTACAGGTGTGCAGTGTGGTTTGTGAGTTTGTGTGTGTGTGTGTGTGCATGCACTGGTTATTTGTGCTCTAGGAGTCATTGAGGGCCACATCACCCCTGTTCCTCTCGCGCTCCCGTAGACCCTGAACTCAGTCACCCCGCCACTGGACGTGGAGGAGTGCAGCATCGCCCTGCTGCCCCGGAACCGCGACAAGAACCGCAGCATGGACGTCCTGCCGCCCGACCGCTGCCTGCCCTTCCTCGTCTCCGCCGATGGGGACCCCAACAACTACATCAATGCGGCCCTGACTGACGTGAGGGCTTGGGGCAGGGCGTGGGCTCTGGGATGCCCCCAGTTTCTGGGAAGGTCCAGGATCCAAGGGGAGGAGCCGAAGACTCTGTGGGTGTCACCCTTTGTCTTTTCTGGGGGCCAGCCCATCGGGTGACCCTCTTATCCCCAGTGATGTTTCATTCAGGGCATTCAAGCCAGTGGTCCCCCTACCTTCCCAGGTGTTGTCTTTGGCCCGAGTGGGGGACTGGGTGGTGGAATTCCAGCGGGATCAGGTCCATCAGAGCCTGAGGTGGGAAGAGTGATTTGGGGGGCATGGTGGGGAGAGGCTCAGAATGAAGGGACTTGGAGCCAGGGGAGCTTGTCCTGGGTGATTGAACTGGAACCTGCCCCAGACCCTGGCCTGAGATGGTCACTTATTACCTGCCCCACTCACCCCTGCCATGGTCTGAGGGTTCAGGAGCCATTAGAAACCCCTCTCTCGCTTCCTTTATTGGGCGTTGCAAGTGGAGCAGGGACTTTAGGGGTCAAAGGTGCTGCTGGGGAAGGGTTCATGAGCATTACCCTTATGCCTCTCCCAAAGTGAGCCAGTGGAGAGAGAGGTGCAGGAGACAGGTGGAGAACAAAAGGTTAAAAAAACCTCGTAACGCTGGAATGTGGCTTTTGCCCAGTGATTAAGTGGACTGGCCACTCCTTGCCCTGCAGTCAGGTAGACTTGTCCTCGTGGATACAGCTGTACAAACTGGCCACCCCCTCGCCATCCAGGATAGGCCTCTACACAGGGCAGGGACAGGAGCAGTTAGAATGAACTGCTTCTAAGGATGGCTGGTCTGGGAAAGGCTGGTCTGAGGAAGGAGCTCAACTGAGCATGCTCAGCCCTTGTTCTGAACCTGCCCTTGGGAGGTGTGAGCTAAAGGGGCTGAGACCACTGGACGGCTCTCCACATGGAATGAGGGCAGTGGAGGGAAGGTCCTCCACAGCAGGTTCCTGGCCAAAGCCCCTGGGGAGGACAGTAAGGGGACAAAGGGGCATCTCTAGAAAGGGGAACTCCCACTCTGGCTTCCAGGGGCCTTTTCTGGTGTGCCCTGAAAGCAAGGGGAGGAGCAGCCCCAGCCACTGGAGGGAGTGGTAGGGGAGGGAGTCCATCGCTGTTGTTGGCGTGGGTGTGAGTACAGCTGTGCACATATCTGGGGGTATCTGGGCCTGCTGAGGGTGTTGGGGCCCTGCAGAGGTAGTATAGGTTGCTGGAGAGTTTTTTTTTTTTTTTATAAATTTTATTGTTATATTCCCCATACAATTGCAGCCCCCCCATTCTGACCCCAATCCCTCCCCTCCCGCCCCCGCCCCCCTAAAAGTGTCTCTGGTTCATAGTTTTTTGTTGATTTTGATTTTCACTTTCTTATAGTTATTCATTTTCCTGGTCCCTTATTTAAGTTTTCTAGATTCCTGCTATGAGTGAGACCATCCGGTATTTTTCTTTTTCTTTTTGGCTTATTTCGCTGAGCATGATCCCTTCCAGCGCCATCCATGTTGCTGCAAATTGCATGTGTTTATCTTTTTTGAATGCTGAGTAATATTCCATGGTATATATGTACCACATCTTCTTGATCCAGTCATCTATTTTTGGGCATTTGGGTTGTTTCCAAAGCTTAGCTATTGTAAACAGTGCTGCTATAAACATAGGGGTGCAGGTGTTCTTTGGAATTGATGTTTCTGTGTCCTTTGGGTAAATACCTAGGAGTGGAATTGCTGGATCATATGGAAGCTCTATGTTTAGTAGGTCCAGAAATCTCCACACAGCTTTCCACAGTGGTTGGACCAGTTTGCACTCCCACCAACAGTGCAGAAGAGTTCCTTTTTCTCCACACCCTCGCCAACATTTGTTGTTGCTAGTTTTTTTAATATGTGCCATTCTCACTGGTGTGAGATGGTATCTCATGGTAGTTTTGATTTGCATTTCCCTGATGGCAAGTGATGTTGAACATTTTTTCATATGCCTGTTGGCCATTTGCATTTCCTCTTCAGAGAAGTTTCTTTTTAGCTCTTCTGCCCATTTTTTGACTGGATTATTTTCTTTGTTGTTGTTGAGTCTCATCAGCTCTTTGCAGATTTTTGTGATCAGTCCTTTATCATTAGTGTGGGGTGCAAAAATGTTCTCCCAGTTGGTGGGGTTTCTCTTTGTTTTTGTTATTGTCTCTTTTGCTGTGCAGAAGCTCTTTAATTTGATGTAGTCCCAGCTGTTTATCTTTGCCTTCACTATCACTGCTTTGGGTTATGTGTCTGTAAAGATGTCTTTGATGTGCAGATCACGTAGTGTTTCGCCTATATTTCCTTCTATATATTTTATGGTTTCAGGTCTTATGTCTAGTTCTTTAATCCATTTTGAGTTGATTTTTGTGTATGGTGTGAGGTAGTGGTCAAGCTTCATTCTTTTGCATGTAGCGACCCAGTTTTCCCAGCACCATTTATTGAACAAACTTTCTTTGCTCCAATGCATATTCTTTGCTCCTTTGTCAAAGATTAGTTGACCATAAATCTGTGGGTTTATTTCTGGATTTTCTATTCGATTCCATTGGTCTGTATGTCTGTTCTTGTTCCAATACCATGCAGTTTTGATGATTATGGCTTTGTAGTATAGTTTGAAGTCTGGGAGTGTGATGCCTCCATTCCCTTCTTTTTTTTTCAGGAGAGCTTTGGCTATTCGGAGTTTTTTGTGATTCCATATGAATTTCATCAATAATTGTTCTATTTCTTTGAAGAATGACATTGAAATTTTGATTGGAATAGCATTGAATCTGTATATTGCTTTTGGAAGGATGGCCATTTTAATAATGTTTATTCTTCCAATCCATGAGCAGGGGATGTCTCTCCATTTCTTTGTGTCTTCTTCTATTTCTTTTAACAGTATTTTATAGTTTTCTTTGTATAGGTCCTTTACCTCTTTTGTTAGATTTATTCCCAAATATTTGATTTTTTTTGTTTCAATAACAAAAGGGATGGTTTTTTTGATTTCTTCTTCTTCAGATTTATTGTTTGTGTATAGGAAGGCTACTGACTTTTGCATGTTGATTTTGTATCCTGCCACTTTACTGAACAGTTTTGGATGGGCACTTAGGAATCTGAAACCTGCCTGCTAGGCCTCTCTTTGGGCCCAGTGTGCTCATCTTCAGATATTGGGCTCATACTGGGGCTCTATGGCCCCTGTATGAAAATGGGCCATCGGATGGAGAAGCTTTCCTGGAGTCCTTGATACCTCAGGCAGTTGTTGCCAGCAATGTAGAGCCTGTTGGCTCATGAGCCAGGAAGCCCAGCAGCCAGAGCCTGGTCTGCAGTGAGCTAGCTTATCAAGGGGCCAGCTGCAGTCTGATTTGGGTGGTCAGGTCAGGCCTGAGTTTTGGAGTCTGGCAGGGCCTGGCCTTGAGAGCCTGCCAGTCAGTCTTTAGAGAGTCTAGGGAATGGGGTTGCAGGAGACCACCATTGGGAGAGGGAGAGAGTGGGGAAGTGAGATGCCAAGGGAGACTTGGGGCTGGAACATTGATGGGGCGAGGCTGGTGCCAGCTCACCTGGCCCGATGAGGTCAGAGCACAAGTAGAGTCAGGGCCTGGGTTGGGGTCTTAGACCCTAACTGGGGGCCAAGAGATTTCTTCATTCAGAGATATTTGTGAACTCCTACAGTGCGCTGGGCGCAGGCCCACCCCCGATATCTCTGCTCCTGAGCCTTGCATTTGGGGGACAATTAGTAAATATGCAATGAAATGCCAGACACTGGTAATTTTACAGAAAGCAACCAGACAGAAGTACTTAATTTTTTTTTTTTTAAGATTTATTTATTTATTTATTTATACAAGCACTGGGTACAGTCAGAAGCACGGGAGGGTGAGAGAATTCACCAGAGCCAGAGCGGGGAGCAGAGCAGGCGGAAGGACCGAAGTACACTGCTGAGGGGAGCAGCGGGTGGCAGGAGAAGTCTGCGCGCCATGTGGGACCCTCCTCTGGTGGCTGGGGATCGAACCGGCGCTGCAGAGGTTGCGGGCAGCTTCGCAACCCAGCGCTCAACCGTTGTGCCACTGGGGAGGCCCAGTACTTAATGTTTTTAATGTGTGTGGTTATTTTTGATGAGGTGATAAGGAGGATCTCTTAGAAGGGGCGACCACTATGCAAAGACCAGAAAGAAGTGAGGAAAAGAGCCATGTCACTATTTGTTCTAGGCAGCAGGAATAGCACATGCAAAGGCCCTGAGGCAGGGAGTAGGGTTGGCCAGCCTCTGCCTCCCACATTGAAGTTCCCATTGCCACCATTTGGGAACCTGTTGCTTTTAGTTCCCAGGGGTAATGGACTTGGGTCTTAGAGGCCTGGGAATTCACCCTGTCAACTTAAACCTCAGCATCTCGGCCAGTCTCTGAGATGGGCCACTGGAGGCAGCCTGGTCCTGTGGGACAGAGTGGTGGTGGGCCGGGTGGGTGAATGGCCTGCAGCAGAGGATCGGGCCATGTCAGGGGTGGTGAACAGGCCCTGCTGAGTCTCATTTCCCTGCAGAGCTACACCCAGAGTGCGGCCTTCATCGTGACCCTGCACCCACTGCAGAGCACCACGCCTGACTTCTGGCGGCTGGTCTACGATTATGGGTGCACCTCCATTGTCATGCTCAACCAGCTGCACCAGTCCAACTCTGCCTGGGTGAGTGTCCCACTGGCTGGGCAGGCAGGCTGCCTGCTGTCCAGGGCCCCAGTGTATGCACAAGCTTACCCCCAAAGTCAGGGACTGGACTCTGCCATTCATTTGTTGAGTGACCTTAAAAGGGTCACCTCCTCCCAGAGTCTGGGTTTCCTTTTCTATAAAATGACACTGTCAGATTGGAGAAAAGCTGGTGTTCTTTATTGAGCACCTGCTGTATGCCAGGGATGTTGCTTTACTTTCATTGGTTTCAGGTATCAAGCGAGTGCTCACACAGAGCTGGGAAGTAGCCAAATTTTGCCCTCACCCCTGGCCTTTCTCAGAGCCTCTGCTTTTCTAGTCCCTCAGCTAAACTGCCCATCATGGGGGCCTTTGAGACAGAATGAAATTCCAGCTTCCTTGCTTTCTGACTGGTCAGTTTCCTTTTTGTGAAGTGGGGGCCATCACAGTTCCTGGCCTCGTGGTTACTGTCAGGACCATGGAGGTCAGATGTAAGATGTTTAACACATAGTAGGCACTCAGTGCATGGCAGGGGTGGAGAAGATGAGGGTTACAGTTGCTTCTGAGGTTGGTTCAGACACTTGCTTGGTGACTTTGGCTTAGGATAGCCAAAGGGGTACCCCCATAAGCTTTTGGGGGCTCCAAAGCTAGAGATCCCTGGAAGTGCTGATGTTCAGCCCTCCTGCCCTGCATGACCATACCCCATCTGGATCTCCTCCCTCCCCAGCGCCCTGTTTCAGGAGGCCAGGAGGGTTTGCTGTAAAATTAGCATGATGGTGCCTGGCGTAGACTCTTAGTTGGTGCCTGGTGTGTAGACTCGTTCACATGGGGCACTTGGTGTAAGTGACCTAGGTCTGCAAGGTAATGGGCTCCAGTCCCTGGGCAGAGATCTGGAGGGAATCCCACACAGAAGAAGCTCACCCTGGCTGAGGCATGGAGGGGAGGGAGCCAGAGAGAGGCTCATGTGAACATTGTGCTCTGGTCACTGGCCACTAGCTCTTCATTTAACCACCTTTGCCCATGCTCTGCTCCCTGGAAGGCACTGTATCAGCCGTGGGGAGACTGAGGGAGGACACATGGTCCTTCTCAGATCTTGCAGTCCAAAGGGAAGCAGCTACAAAAACCCAGTGACAACACAGAGGGCAGGAGCTATCACAGAGTCATTACAGGGGCACAGAGGAGGCCAAATGTATCAGGGAGGGCTTCTTGGAGGAGGTAGTGTCTGGACTGAATTGTGTAGGGAGAGTACAGTTAAGTAGGTGAAGGAATGAGGTTATGAGTGATCCATGGGAAGGGAGCAGCATGTGCCCAGGTCTGAGTGTAAGGGGGTGTCAGGGCCCCGGCCATAAAGAAGAAAGTGGTAACTTCTTGTGAGGCATGGTTCCAGGTGGAAGCATGTGGAGCATGGACTCTTCTGGGAGGATCTTGGAGGTCATTTCACAGATGGAGACATGGGGGCCAGGAGGAGGAAAGATTCTTGCCTGGACTCCATGCAGAGCTGGGGCTCTGGCTCTACTAGCCTGGAGGCCACAGGGATGTGCATGTGTGTGGGCTGAGCTGCCTTTCTCTCAGCTGAGTCTGTGACCTGGGGGGCACCATGCAGGACCCTGACTGTGGTGGAGTCCTGGGGCAGGAGCTGGTGCTGAGCTCCTGCAGCATCAGGGCCTCTGGCCCTCTGTGAGCTGATGCTGGACGGCAGAGGTGGTGAGAGGAGACTGGGGGTGGGGGTGCTGGGTGTGGTCTGAGGCTTGTTTCTGGAAGAAGGCAGCCTCATATAGTGTGTGCACTCACAAGTGTGCTGGGTGTGTTAGGTGTAGCTTAGCTGCAGGCAGGGTCAGTGTGCCAGTTGTGCAGGGATTGTTTCGGCTGCTCGAGTGTGCAGAGCACAGTGGTGCAGGGGTGCACTGCTGTCCGATGGCAGGTGGTGGCGACTGGGGGTATCTCTGGAGGTGAGTCGAGTGAGCAGGTGGATCAGGGTGTGTGGGGCCCCGGGGCAGGTGTGGAGGTCTGGGGGTGTGGGAATGAGTGGAAGCTGCCCTAGACTGGTCTGCTCAGCTCCCCGTCTCTGTGGCCGCACCCCCAGCCATGCCTGCAGTACTGGCCAGAGCCGGGCCGGCAGCAGTATGGTCTCATGGAGGTAGAGTTCGTGTCCGGCACAGCTGATGAGGACTTGGTGGCCCGTGTTTTCCGGGTGCAGAACATCTCTCGGGTAAGTGATCCGGGAGCCCCAGAGTGAGAATCTGGAGTGCCTGGGATGGCCTTTAGTGACCCTCTTAAGGTCACCGGGGTGGGGGGTCTGGTCCCACCGGTGCTCATGTCCCCCCTGCTGGCTGCCCACATCCCCAGCTGCAGGAGGGGCACCTGCTGGTGCGGCACTTCCAGTTCCTGCGCTGGTCGGCGTACCGGGACACGCCTGACTCCAAGAAGGCCTTCCTGCACCTGCTGGCCGAGGTGGACAAGTGGCAGGCTGAGAGTGGGGACGGGCGCACCGTCGTGCACTGCTTGTGAGTGCTGCCCTGCCTCAGGCTGGGCAGGGGTCAGGGAGCTGGGCTCCTGGGGGAGAGAACCCTAAGGCTGGCACCAGAGCCCCCGGGCGGACGGTCACCTGCCCAGGCTCTGCCTGACCAGGCAAGGCAGGACCTGACTCTTCTGGGGGAACCTAGTCTGTTTCCACCCTGGAAACTGCCCTCTGTGGGGTGTTTGACTTTCCAATTTAATTAGTCTTATGTCTTTATTTTACCCTATGATATGGTAGCACACTTTTAAAGCCAGTGGAATTCCATCTTGGTTCATGCAGCTTTCCCATTACTTCATTCACATGCCTCCATTCATAAATTTACCTATTCGCCCATGTCTGGGTGTGCTCCCGCCCCCCCACTTTTTCATGCTTTCAGTGTTACTGCCCCTTCCCAGTGCCAGGCAGGGCATACTAAATGCAAAGTGGGGAGCTGAGTCCGGCAGTGCCTGGCCCTGAAGGGCTTAGGGTTCTATTGGGAGAGACCCCTCATGAAGGGGGCTGAGGGCCTAGCCTAGCCTAGCGCCATTTCCTAAGAGGAACCCCACAGAGCAGGGAGAGAGACAGGAGGGTCCCTGTGTGTGAGAGGCTGAGGTTTGACTTGGCATGTGTGCCTGTACCTGTGTGTGTGTGTGTGTGTGTGCGCACGTGTGCGCGTATGCGTTCTTGGGGTTCATTTCCATCCTGCTCTCCCGGCTTTTGCTTGATCCCACTCGACCTCCTTGTTGCTGTGTTTGTCTCAGTGTCTTTCTCTTGGATTGTGCCTGGCCTCCTTTCAGGTGTGCTGGCTGCTTCTCCTGGAAGCTCTGTCTTCCTAGGTGCCTTTGGGTGCCCCCTTCACCTCAAAGTCCTATTCTTACCTTTGGCTCCTCCGCCCTCTCCCTCCTGAGTCTCCGGCCCTTTCCCTACTGAGGCCCCTGCCCCCTCCCTCCTGGCTACCCTGGCCCTGCCTTTAACCTTTGACTTGCCCCCACTCCTCCCAAACCCGACCCCAAACATTTCTCTCTCTCATGAAGAAACGGGGGCGGCCGCAGTGGCACCTTCTGCGCCTGCGCCACGGTCCTGGAGATGATCCGCTGCCACAACCTGGTGGACGTTTTCTTTGCTGCCAAAACACTTAGGAACTATAAGCCCAACATGGTGGAGACTCTGGTGAGAAGCCTCGTCCCGTGCCCGGCCACTTCAGTGCCCATTCTATGTCCAGTGGGTCCCTTGGTGCCCACGCTTCCATGTCTGGGCCCCATGATTGGGCCTTGGGTTCTAGTCCTGTGGTGCCCAAATGGCTACCCCCGCCTCCCCCTCCCCGCCAAGGTTGGCTCCTGCTCGCCCTCTCTCCCTGGTGCCGGGGCGGTGCAGTCTGCTGATGTCCTCTCTTCCTCCCCAGGATCAGTACCACTTTTGCTATGATGTGGCGCTGGAATACCTGGAGGGGCTGGAGACAAGATAGCGGGGCCCTTGGCCTGGGGCATCCCCGGCACACTCAGGACCAAGCCCCCATCCCAGACCGACGAGGACGACCTGCGCCCCCATCTCTGCTCCACCAGAACCCCCACAGGGAAATCACTGGAGTGGGCACTGGGTCCACATGGTGTCCCCTTTCGCTGTGGGTAGGGCCTCTCACCATGGCAGGTGGGCAGGTGGAGCGACGAGGCGGAACTTTGCAAGACGGCAGCCTTGCCCCACTGCCATCGGGTCTTGCAGGCCTGTGCGGAGGCCTGGCACTTCCTGGCAGAGTGACAGGGGCTCAAAACGACTGGCTCTGGAGGGCCCAGGCCCGAGCCCCTTGATTCCCAGTCTTGTCAGAGATGAGTAAGGCCCAGTATAGTGTGTGCCAGGCCAAGGTTTCCACCCCACCTGGCTTCCTCTGGACGTGGGTAGACAGGGCACTGGGACTTGGCATCTAGATCCCATCAGTCCAGCCCCTGAAGGCCTGGGGCAACTGGGCTCTGCTCTGATTCGTGAGTGGATACGTCAGACTGACCCTCCCCAGGGGGGAGCCAGAGCTCCCTCCTCCATCACTGTCCCTGCAGCCCTGAGGATGTTTTGCTTACCATCCCTCCCACTTCTGCTTCCCTGACTTGTGTGCTGAGCTTCCTGACACAGGATCTGCCCACCCTGCCCGGCCCTATGTGGGGCCCCTCCCTGCCCGAGCCAGTCCCTGCAGAGTGAAGTCACCTCAGCCCCTGGCCTCTAGCTTTCAGGCCTCACCAGCCAGGTCCTGCTCTGCCTTCGCCAGTGACAGTTATCCAGGCTGAGTGACAGCCCCGGGAGTTGAAGTCTCTGTGGGAGGGGGCACTGCTAGGTTAGGGGTGCTCACCACCTCCAGAGCTCCGAGGAAGACGGTGTATTTTGGGATGGAGGATCAATGTTTTTTGTTTATTTTGTAATTTTCTGATGGGTAGGTGGGAAGGTCTCTTTAAAATGGGGCAGGCCACACCCCATTCCGTGCCTCAATATCCCCATCTGTAAACTGTAGATATGACTACTGACCTACCTCGCAGGGGGCTGTGGGGAGGCATAAGCTGATGTTTGTAAAGCGCTTTGTAAATAAACGTGCTCTTTGAATGCCACAGAGCAGCCCTGCGTGTGTCTGACCAGCCTGGTGGGGGCCCACCTGTCCCCAGCCTCCCAGTGTGGTGGGAGGGCCATGGATGGGATGCAGGGGCCTGGTTCTGGTCTGGCTTTAGTTTCCCAGGTGGTGTGGACCAGCACATGGCTCAGGGTCCTCCCTCTGTAGAGGCAGAGACCAGGGCTCTTCATGCTGCTGCTTCACCCAGGCCTGTGACGTATCCCCACCAGCAGGGGCCACCTCAAGGGCCCCAGAGCTGCCTCACCTCCAAGGACCTGGATCTAGGTCCCACTCTTGGGTGATCGCCTGGGAGGCTCACCTCAGTGTCAGGACCCAGCCAAGTGACCCAGTTGCTCTCGCTGGACCCTGGCTTCTCATCTGTAAAACAGGAGTGATCCTTTAGGTTCAGATGAGGATGTGATTAAGTGGCTTGTGTGGTGCCAGGTGCACCGAAAAGCCTCATTTAAGGAACAGCAGAGCCTGGCGGAGACACACCCCTGCTGGGATATTCACTTAGCTCGAGATAGTCCAGCCCATCACCAGCCTCAGCTTCCTCAGCGGATAGAGTGGGTTTGGGGTGGGCTGGCGGGTGGAGACCCAGGGACCCAGGCCAGCCCTGGCTCTGTCACAGGTGTGCTGTGTGGCCCAGGGCAAGACACTTCCTGCCTCTGAACGTCGTGTTCTTCCTAGGAAAACTCATTCTCAAATGAACTAATTTGCTTTATATTCTCTGCCTCAGCTTCTCTGTTAGTTCACCTAGGATCCATTCTCACCACCTCACAGTTGAGTGTCCTTGAATCTGAATTTGAAATGCATTAGATCCTCATGGGCCCAATGAGCTAGAGCAGAACAGAGCCCACTCGCTTGGAACTGACCTCTGAGCCTTCCTTGATGGGTCAGAAATGTCACATACCACATATCAGCACATGACTTGCTTTGGCTGATTGATGTGGCACAAGTGATGTCAACTCAGTTCTGGACCTGAGACTTTGAGGAGCATTGCAGCTTTTGTGTTCTTGGAACTCTGCTTACTGGGGGATTTGCGGGAACCAGCGCACCATGTGAACAGCAGATTCAGTTGTGAGTGAGGCCATCTTGAGCCTCCAGCTTGCTGACCTGTCAGGTGAGTGTAGCTGCGTGGCCAAGCTGAGAAGGAACTGCCCGACCAACCCCCCAAACTGGAAGAGAGACCACATGTTCTTTCTTGGAAACCAGTAAGTCTCGCCCCTTGTTAAAGCTAACTCATGCGCGTGTCATGGGTATGAGGGTGGTGCAGCTTTCCTCTTTGCCCCTTCAGCTGTTGAGCTCCTTGGGGCTGGAAGTGCATCTGATTTTACTTCTGAATATCCATCACCGAGTGAGGGGCTCTTCTTGGGGCCTGGGCTTAGGTGGGGTTGGCATGAGTAGGGGAGGTAGTGGGGGTATGGTGCTGCTGTGTGACCAGGGGCCTTGGGAGCTGGGGAGGGTAGGGGGCCTTAGGAGGAGAGTTGATGCCCAGGGCCCTGCCCCTGCCCCCACCCACGCCCCACTAGCTGGGACCACACTCAGGTCATGGACCTACCCGGCTTCCCATTCCAGGAACTCAGCACATCAGTACCTGCTTATAGGGCTGGTTGTGGGGTCTGGAGATAACATCTCAGAAAGACAGGCCTGGCCCCCTATGAGCCTATCATACCTCAGCCCTGCCCTCTCGTGTCTGTTACTGGATCCCCAGGTAACAATGATGTCACCACTGACCCTCCTGTGGCACCTGCACCTCCATGTCTTCTGGAACCCGAAGTGCTGCTCTTTTAGTAGGACCAAGGAAGCAGGGTTAGTGGGGCTTCCTTTGGGGTGGTGGCCTCTCAGACAAGGGGCACAAGGAGCAGGGGCGACCAGCTGGCTCTGCCTGGGGTGTCAACATCTGAGCAGGTGTGGAGCAGAAGCCCCCCACCCAGTTCCCAGCAAATAGCATTTCTACAAGCGCAGAGGGCCAGCTGCCTGTTACTGCCAGGAGCTAAATTAGTTTCTTTATGTCAAATAAATCTGGCCGCAGGAGCCGGCTAAGGCCATTATTACCTCTCACGACCTCTCTGCCGGCCCCTGATTGGGACGTGCTGTATATCCTGAGCGCCCAGGAGAGGGGCCGTGACGTTGATGGATGCCGAGGCCGTTGGCGAGGCCCTAATTGAGAGCGGGTCTGTCTGCTCCTCGCCCCTGGGCTGTGCTGACCTCCCCTGGCTGACCTCTGATGGACAGGAGCTTAGGAGACACCAGGTGGCCGAGGCAGTGCAGAAACCAGGGTGCGGTCGCACGGGCAGGGACTCTGGTATCTGAGGCCCCCAGTCCGGCCTTCTCCTGAAGGGGGCACTGAAACAGGTCCTCAGTGAGCCTCAGGGGTCCCATTAGAGAAATGGGAGAGCAACCACGGCTGGGGCGCCTCCAGGGTGGTGGGAAGCGAGGTTGGTGCTGATAGGGTTGGAAGAACCATTGGTTTCAACTGGTCTAGGCCAAGCAGTGTCCTGTTGGTGGAGGACAAGGGCTTTGGGTGCCATGTGCAAAATAGCAAAGCTGTGCTTGCCTCTCACAGTGGCTGGAGCACGTTGCTAGGTGTTGCAGGCTGTCACACATCAGTCTGTGATCTTGAGGTGGATACAATTATCCCCATTTTATAGAAGAGCAGATCGAGGCTCAGCGAGTGTAAGCAACTTGCTCAAGGTCACAGAGGCACTGAGTGTCCCACAAACAGCAGAGTGATCATTTGAAAAAAGTAAGCTAGTGACCTCCTGCTGTCTGAATCAGGCTGAGCTCCTGGCCACGACCTCCGAGGCCCTTCCCTCTCTCTGATGAGTCCTCCTGCTCGCTCCTTTACTCTCTCTACCTCATTTTTTCTTATTACTCTGAACTCTGCCCGGATGCCCTTCCTGTCTGTGTGGCTGGCTCCTTCTTGATGTCCAGATCCCAATGTCCAGTTCAGATGGCCCTGCCTTGAGAGGTCTTCTCTGAGTGTCCTGAGGCGGCACATGGGCCTTGTTTCTCTGGGTCCCCAGCATTAAACATGGTGCCTAGCACATGTCAGGACTCAGTGAATATTGATTGAATGAATGATGGTGCAGAGCCAGCACAAAAACGATCTTTCTCCAATGTCTGTATAATAAGCATGTTATTTTTGTTCTTCCAGTTGGTCAAAAGCCTGATGCCCTGAAGCCAGTTTCCAATGCTGGTGTGGCCACCGTGATGTGTGGCCTTGAGCAAACACCTTCCCTCTTTGGGGCTCACCTCCTGATCTGTCCAGTGAGGAGGCTGGACTAGGTGCTTCCTAGGACCACATTTCATGTAGGGCGCCATTGGTTCAACATCTCTGAGTGACACTGGGCCAACATCAATGGTGTCAGGCTACTGGCCTAAGCGTCTGCTATCTGAGTCTGAAACTTTGGGTGTGGTTTAAGCTTTGGCCAGGTGGGCACCCTCCCTGGCAGGCCCTTGCATTCTACAGACACTGTCCCTAATCTTCCCAGCAATCCTGAGAGGTAGATATTGTCAAAAACATTCGATATATGAGGAAACAGTTTCAGAGAGGTGAGGCAAATTGCTTAAGGCCACACAGCTAGAAAGGAGCTACGATAGGATTAGAACCATGTCACTTGATACCAACGCTTTTGCTCTTAGAATTTTCACAGAAATACTGGCAAGTCCAAACCTGGACCATATCAACTTCTGGCAATTTCTCTCATCGGTGAGTAAGTCTGCCCCCTCAACACTCGCTCAAGCCAGCCCAGATATATAGCTGTAGACAGGTTGAGCAGAGGCCCACTGTCAAAAGCCTCCCAGACTCAGTGCTTGGCATCTAGGAGGCCTGCCAAAAATGCTGTTGAAGGATGTTTGATTGTCTGTTGAATCCAAAGTTGATGGGAGTGTCCTGAGTCAGCAGGAGTGGCGGAGCTGAGAAAACCTCTTCAAAAAAAAAAAAAAAGAAGAAAGAAAAGAAATGCATCTTAACTCACTTCCTACTTACTCCTAGTGGTGGGAAGAGGGAGGGAACCTGTCCAGGAATTTTATTTTCTGTTCATTTGAAAGCTGAACAGCGTGGCTTTTCTGAGCTGGGTTTATCACTCGATTGTATTCTCTTTTTGAAGAGAACTGGGGACCAAGTTCTCTCAGGGCTCCAGCCCATGCCTGTCTCTCCTCCTCTTACTCCTGTAACCTCTTTCCTTGAAAAATTCCCTGCTTCCTTCTATGTCTCCTCTCCCCCATGCAAGTTATTGATTTATTATCTCTGGGCTCCAAATACACCCTTCTTTGCCATGCCTGGAGATACTGGAGCTGGACCCTGTAGAAGTTCTCTACTGGGACAATGTTAGGCTCTGTCAGTAGAGGGCACTAGAGGGACACTGTAAGGTGATAGCACCAGGCAGGCCCTTTCCTTCCAGGTCTGGTCCTCCTTCCATCTTTTATTTTTTGACTCAGCACAGGAGCCAAGACCTCACTGGCCATTATGGACAGTGCCTAGATGCTTCCTCAGCCTTCACTTTAGAGAGGGCCACTTCTACCGATCAGTGCCAGCCCACACTTCCTGGCAGTTTCTTAGACTCTGGTCATTCCCTCACTGAAGACATCTGAATCTCACTCTTCTTATATTTAGTTCTTTCATTATTTGCTCCCCCTTGGTCTAGACATATGAGCTGTTTTATTTTCCCTCTTTCTTACTGCTTCTGGGTCCTTTAGAGTGCTCTTTTACCTACTAGTAATTAACTATGCTTTGCTAATGATTCTTTATATTAAAATTTCCTTGTTCAAATGATGGGTTATGAACTCTGTCTCTTGACTGGATTCTAATCACTATAAAATTGGAAGCATGGGGTGTTTCCAAGAGGAAGTTCTTCAAAGGTGGGACTTTAGTTGGTTTCATTGTGCCCTTGGGCTTGAGCACAGAGCTGAGTTCCTTGCCAGTGGGGCATGAGATACCGGTAATCCACAGCACCATGACACCGTGATTACACTCTCACCTGTGCTGGATTTTGACATAACACCAACTGAAGCACGTATCTTAGGAGTCCCACTGCACTTGGCCATCACATCAGTAATTGTGATTGCAAAGACTGTGGTGTGGGATGGACTCCTTAATGTGTTGGAGTCATTACTAGAAAGAAAATGGTGAGTTCAGGTCATTTAATTCTCAACTCAAATCACAGTTTGAGAACCATAGCACTTCCATGGCATCCTTTAGAGAATCTCTATTTCAAGCAGGGCTGATATTGCTGAAAATCAAACATAAAATTTGTGTAGGTTGCAGAATTTAAATGTCAGTTAAATTTACAGCATTGCCAAACATCTCATGTGAGAGTTTGGGTATAAATTAGGAAAGGCGGGATCCTGAGCCTTGGAATAGAGACATCTGGTTGCACTCAGATGAAATGGAGAGTCACTTCGAGCTTCCCTTTGCCAACAGAAAGTACTCGACCTCTTGTTTCTGAAAGAACTAGTTTTCCTTGGTTTGAAACTGTCGTGAACTTACAGGGGACACATGATTTGAAAGGGTATGACCATTCTCTTTAAGACATGCCATGAGCACCCTTTGCTGCCATTAGAATCATATCAAAGGTCAAATCTCAACCTGCTCCAAGGGGTCAGGTATGATGACACTATGAACCGGGAGGAGACAGTTTACATACGAGAAGAATGGCAAGGTTTTTGCCAATGGAGAGATTGACTGAATCCTGAGGAATATATATGGCACTTAACTCCAAGGGTGGGAGAAAATTCGAAATGATTTTGAATTCGTGGATGTGTATTTGGACTTAATATGTTTATTTGTGCAACTGAACATGTCTCTACCAGGTTACTTTGTTAGTTGACTAAAACTTGGACTTGAAGACAGCTTATGTTTAATGAGTGGAGATTCCTGAGTTTCCATGGAATAATGTGAAAGGGGGAATTCAAAGGCTAAAGGATGTAGGTAGGCTGTTGGAGTAGATTTATCATGTGTGACCAAACCATGTTCCATGAAAATTCTCAGAAGGCGCTTTCCTAACTAAGGCATAGAGAAATGTGTCAATGAGGCAAGAACTTAAACCCTTAAGATATCCCATGGATAATCACCTTTGTAGGCCAGATATTACTAGGAGCATGATGTAATGCAGATGGGCTCTCTGATTTCATGGGGATGATGGGGTCCTGGAGTGGTAGAGGCTAAATGACAGTGCTTAATGACAAAGCCCAGGGGAGTGCATTTACCATAAAAAGCAGCAGGGATGTACCTGCAATCAGAGGCCTTGACCCATAGGGCACTTTGGTGGGTCTAATTGATCAGTGCATCCCTAGGAAGGAAATAGATGAATAGCCTCCTATAGTATTGCTTGATCTTTATAACAGAGAAACCAACCAATCAACCAACCTTTGGAACTGGTGACCCAAATTTGAATTGAATGTCCACATCAGAGAGTTGTGGCCTTTAATCACTTTCCAGACCTAAGCTAATTTACAGATCAAAGTTTTTTTAAAAAAAGATTTATTTTATTTATTTATTCACACAAGAGCTAGGGTATAGGCTAGTGGTGTGGGGGGTTGGGGAGAGGGAGGTGAGAAGATTCACCAGAGACAGAGTGGGGAGCAGGACAGGTATATCTACTGAAATACACTGCTGAGGGGAGCAGTGGGCGAGACAGGAGAGGTCTGCTGAGCCATGTGTGTTAGCTCCCTGGCCAGGGATAGAACTTGTGCTGCAGAGGCTGCTGATAGCTTCATTGTGTTGAGACTTAACCCCTTGCACACCAGGGAGGTCCTACAGATAAAGCTTCTGATTGAAGAGGAGGTCAGGCCTCTTGCAAAAGATTCCAGTGGTAGTGCTATAATCTCCCTGCCGACCCTCGCCAAACAACTTGTGTCTATTTACTAGAGTGATTGTACTTGGGAAGAGAAGGTACCCAAACCTTTGGAGATTACTAGGTACTTCTCTGAATTTATAATTCCTGGGGATGCAAAATGCCACTGTGATCCACCTGTTAAAGTGACAACTTAGGTAGCCAGGTGCTAGATACTTAGCCCATGTGTGTCTAGTCAGTCATTTTCCTGATTTCTGAATGTATAAATGAAGTAGACACCCTTGGTAACTAGAAGAATCCCTAGACTTTGGGTCTCTGACTCAATAAGTGAGGGAATTACAAAAGGAAGGAATAAATGAAAGTTTCTGGTACTTCCTCTCCACTTTGATAGTAAACTGGAAGCACTTCTCTATCCCTGTGGAAATTGTAGAGATTTATGAGGGCATTTGATGTACCCTTTTGGCCCGTGCAGAGTTGGATGGGTTTTGGAGAGTGACCAGATTATGGTTTGGTTCATTAGGTGGTGACTCCAATTGCAGCTGACATCCGAGATACTCTTATTTTCACTGTAGCAACTGAGAATAGCACTTGGTATGTAATCTCTGACCTAGCTACTTTCTTTTTCTCCATACCGATTGGTGAGAACCACCTGAAAGAGTTTGCTTTACCTGGTAGGATCAACAGTACAGATTCATAGTCTTGGTTCAGAGCTATCACATATAATGTGACTATCTTGACATTCTACAATGTGTAACTCTGGTGCACTAAACAGATGACAGACTTATCACATCTGATGAACAGGAGGCAGTAAGCACAACATATGTGAATAAAAGAGTAGGCAATAAATCCTATGGAATTTCACATGTCTACTCTCTCAGTGAAATTACCGAGGGTTCAATGGTATGGAACAGGTTGATTTATCCCCTCCAAGGCAGAAGTCAAATTGCTGCAACTCACACTATCTACCTCAAAAAAAGAGGTATGACACTTATTAGGCTTTTGGATTTTGGAGGAAACATATGCTACATTTTTATGTGTTACCTTGACCCATCAACAAAGCCCATGTAAGACTGCCTGTTTTGAGTGGTGACCACAGCAAAGGAAGCTCTGCATCAAGTAGATTTCAGTACAAGACTTTCTACCACTTGGTCCTCATAATCCAGTAGATCCAATGATCTCTAGGGTTTCATTGCAAATATGGATGCTGTATAGTCTCAAGCAAACCCTTAAAGGGGACCGCAGTGCAAATATTTAGGATTTTAGAGTAAATCTATTCCTTCTTATGCAAATGACACTTTTTTCTTCTGAAAAACAGCTTCTAATTTCCTAGTGGGCTGTGGTAGAGACGGAATGCCTAACTCTAGGAGAACAAGTCACCAGGTAGCCTGAGATTTCCATTTAGGATTCCCTCAACACAGCCCGCTCTAAATTTAGCTTTGTGTAGCAACCATCTATCATCAAATGGGAGGGATATAAAAGCGACCACGCTCGGACAAGTCTGGGAGCTATGAGTGATTCAGACTCCTGCTTCACTGCCTCCTTTCTTTCAAATCATGCTTATGGCTTCCTGGGGAGTTTCTTGTGATCCATTGACTGAGGAATAAAAACTCAAGCCTGGTTTACAGATGTTACTGCATGATATGCTGGTACCACCCAAAATAGAAGACAGCAACATTACAACCCCAGGGGGGGTGACCCTGAAGGTTAGTGCTGAAGGCAAAGCTTTTCAGTGGGTTGGACCTTAAGCAGTACCTTTTGTGGTCGATTTTGGAATAGAGATGGCTGGAGAGTGGATAAGCACTGATTTATGAGTAGTTGCTAATGGAATAGTTTGGTTAAAGAGTGAGTAAATGACTTAGAAATATGGAAAGTTTGGTGAGAAGGTATTCTTGGGAAGAGGTATGTGAATGGATTCTTCATAATGGACAGACTGGGAAGATCTGTGTCCTTGTGAATGCTCACTAAAGGAAGTCATTGCAGTGGAGGCTTTCAGCGATTAGGTGAGCAGCATGCTTTGTGGTTACTGGTTACCTTCTTTATCTTGCTGTCCCATGCTTATCCAGTGAACTCATGAATAAAGTGACTATAGTGGCAGGGATGGAGACTCATTGCTGAGCTCATGGGCTCAAAAACATGAACTTATGCTTCCTAAGGGTTGTCTTGGATACTGCCACTTCTGGGTGTTCAGTCTTCAACAGAAAAGATCAACCTGAGCCCACAATATGCACTATTCCTGGATGGACCAGCCACTAGCTTGTAGCAGGTTATTTCCATGTACCTCTTCCATTATGTAGGGGGGCAGAGATTCTTCCTTCCTGGAATAGAATCATCTGTAAGTGGGTTGATCTTATTCTTCTTATTACTACAGTGTTCTCAGCTGGGTGCAATTTTGCTTCTCAGAGGACATTTGGTTGTCACAATGGTATGTGTGCATTACTGACTAAATGGATAGAGAGAGGTAAGGCATGCTGTGAAATATCCTATGAGTGCATAGGACAGCTCCCCATAATAAAGAATTACTTGGCCCAAAATACAAATACTGCTGAGATGAAGAAGTCCTGAATTAATAGGTAGAGAAATGAAGGTCCAGCGAGGAAAGGAGCCTTGACTAGGATCACAGAGAAAGTGAACAACAGAGCTCAGATGCCAGCCCAGGTCCCCTGACTCCCGGCAGGGGTATTTCAACCCTCACTGCCTGCATCCAGGAGTACTGTGTGTGCAGGTGGCTAGCGTTCTCCTCTTGCCACCTCTTCCCTCCAACCCAGTGCAACCATCTGCTTTCTCAACTTGTGTTCTGAGCTGCCGGGAAGCTGTACTCAATGCAGTCAACTGCAACGCTGCCCTCGCCAGGTGAGGGCCAACATAAGCTGGCTCCATCCTCACCACCTTCCTCTGACCTTCCTGTGGTCTGCTCCCACTCCTCCTGCCTTCAAAGACCACTCAGGCCCTTCACCTTCTCAAGCCCCCTCCCACCATCAACTTCTTCACTCCCAACAGGTCACTGACTTTCTCGAGAAGTCCCTTTTGTCCTACAGTTCAGGAAGAGAATTCTTAACTATCTCAGGAAAAGAATTTTCCCTTTCTGGCTAGAACACCAACCTCTTATCTCTTTCCATCTTCTGGATTCATTCTTTTCCACCTTTGCAGGGGTTAGGGGGTGAAGGGCTGTCCTATCTGTCCTCTGTCCTCTCTCCCTCACCCTGTCTCATTTGTCACCTCCAGCCCCACCTCCTGATGCCTCCCTGCATAAAAGGTCTCAAATCTCTCCCATAATTAATTCTAAAATAAGTTCTTTTCTTGAAGTCCTCTGACCCTTTGAACCACTTTAACTTCTTCCCCTCCCGTCCACTGACTGTTCCAGCCCCCTGGATTACTGCTCCCCATGACCGCTCCAGCTCGGACCTGCTCATGCTTCAAATCCAGTGCAAATATCAACTTTTCTAAGGTGCCAAGGCAGATGCTGCTGATGTCCCACCTTATCTCCTCTTGACTTTCTGCAACTGTAGAGCGTTCTGGTCATGCTAACTACTCCCTACCTCAAATGCCTTCTTTTTCTAGTCTCTGGAGAACTTGCTTGTTGTGTGTGTGTGGCAGGTGCCACCTAGAAGTACAGGGGTCTGGGGGAGCCAGTGCTCTAGGAGCAAGTGCCCATCCCCCCTTCTTCCAGGGGGAGGGTTCTGAGGCATCTTCCATGAGGTCCTCAGAGGACCTCCAGCAGGACTGAGCCCCAATACCCATCACTGTACCCCACTTACTGATACATGATTTGCTGGCTTTCTCTCTTCTCTGCTCAGTCTCTCTTTCCTCAGTTGTGCTCCCTGGGGTCACTCTCAGATAACAACTGGCACCTGACTCCTTGTCTCAGGGTCTGCTTTGGGGATGCCCACCCCAAGACCTAGTTCTGCTCCCTCCTCCTGTGCCCTGGTGTCTATTGCATTTCTTGAAGCAGAATTTCTGTTTCTTGGGCGAGGCGGTGAGCCCCTTGAGGGTAAAGGCAAACTATTAATCACCTCTGTATTCCCTTAACCTGGCACATAGCCCCAACATCTATGGCCTGAAGTGTTTGTTGAGTGAGTGAGAAAGGAAGTGGGTGAATGATGAACTGAATCTCCAGGGCCACCATGCTGGGGGACAGGCCCCCATGCAGCAGTGTCCCATTGGTGTGGCTGTTTCTCCCATGGAGACTGGTGCTTGCTTGCCCCGCAGGCTCATCACTCTGCCACACACTCCTATTCTGCCCTCCAGAATGCACTTGGCTCCCCAGCCAAGTGGCCACCAGTCAGGAAAAGTCCCCAGTCAGGGAACTGGGCCTCCCTCACCCTGAGCTTCATGACTTAGGCTGAATAAAGTTTACAGGAACCAAATGAGTAAAGTGCTATTATAATGTGACATAATCCAGTGCCTCCTTCCTGCAGACGTCACTTGGGAGGCATGAATTTGTCCCAGCTGGACTCTGGGGCTCGCTCAGAAGCACTAGGAACAACCTGCTGCTACTGACGTGAACAGCCCCAGGAAATGGTAATTTCTACAGATCAACTTATGCAGCCCAAATGCGGGAGCTGTTCCAGCAGGAGCAGTGAAAATGGTTCCTGGGGACGTGAAGTCACTGCTGCTGGGCCATGAGATTCTGGAGCCATGTCCAGCTCTGAAGCCCCTGGGGGTCAGCTGGAATGAGCACATACAGAATGCTGGGGGACTCACATTCAGTCTCCTGCTTCTGTGAATGATGAGAAAAGCCAGGTGCGGAGGCAAAGGAGAAGCTGCCCAAGGTCACATACTGAGTCAGTGGCAGACCAAGGTGTCTGGGCCTGAAGCCAGACAGGCCTGCCCCACCTTCCCCTGCTTCTTGGAAGGGCAGGCAGGGTGGGGATTGTTTGGGAACTGAAAACAAAATAAAACAAATAAGCAGTCAACTCCTGGACTGACTCAGGTTATGCCTGCCATTTTGTTATAGACACTGGCCTGAGAATTAAAGACTCTGGGATCTGAGGCTGTTTCTGCCCCTCACTCACAGGCTGACCTCATTGAGTTTTAGTTTCTTTGTCTGTAAAATGAGAAAATTATCTCTATAGTTTTTTAGTTTTTAAAAAAAATCACCCCTAGCCTCAGTTTTCCACCTGTCAAGGGGTATCATGCTCTACTTCCTGCATGCTGTGAGGATCATGTGGGGTCCAGAAGAATCACCTTGGCATAATTCTGTGAAAGGTACCTTGGGGACTATGCTGCCATCACTCACACAGCTGCCGCAAGGTGATGCTGAGGGTTGTCCTATATCTGAACCATTAGAAGTAAAGGGTACACCAATGTGTCTCAACCAAGTAGCTTTAGAGCCAGAGAAAGGACCACAGGATGGGTTAAATTTGGGGGTCTGGACTTCATCCCCAAAAGGTGGAGGTGTTGATAAAGCTATATTCCCCTTGAGGTTCCAGCAAGTGACATGGCCTGTCAAGTTTCAAGTTGCCTGTCCAAAGGGGCCTTGAACTATGAGCAAAGGGGAGGGAGAAAGAGGTTATTTATGAGGGGTGGGGAAGAAGAAAAGGGAAGGGAAGAGGAAGATAAGGAAGAAGAAGCGAGAGGAGGAGAAGAAAAATCTGGAGCAAGCTGGTTATCTCCATTTTATAAGCAGAAAGTGTGGGCACTGGATCTGAAGGTCAGACCTGGAAGACCTGAGAGCAAAGGCTGGCTCCACTTCTCAACACATGGGGGACTCTGGGCTAATCATTTGACTACTTCAAGCATCAGTTTTAATATCTGCAAAACGGGCATCAGAATGGTGCCTCTTAGCACCATGCCTGGTCCAGAGAAAATTCTCAGTACACAAACTAGAGCAGTAGCAGAAGCGAGATAAGAAACTGTAAATCTACAATTTAGTGTGTTCTTTGGGGAGGGGCTGCAGAATCCACCCCACTTACTGGATGTGGGAAGACAAAAGGACTTGTCATGCCAAGGAACCCACTGGGTTTGCCCAAATTGAGAGAAGATTGAAGAGGCACAGAAACCCTGTTGCATATGCAAAGAATGTAGTTAACATATTTAGTGTGGTGGCGTGGCGATAGCAGGTGATTTTTGTCTAACAGTAATTGTATTAGGACAACAATTCTTGTGCTAATGGTGGCTAAACTTATTAAAAATAAGAAACAAGAAATGTTTTATGCCAACAGGTCTATTAGGAAGAAATGTCAATGGAGAGCTGTCATCAAATGACTACCATGTGTATAAACGATGGACATTAGAGAGAAATGGGGTAGGTGAACAACTTTCCCCAAAACTGTGGTGGGTGAGTAATGGAGCCCATAATCCAATCCATCCATCTGATGCCCAACCACTCATCAAAGATGGCCAACAACATGTCTTTGGGCTGAATCTTCCTGATGTCCCAGGCCCAGCAAGATTTGGGGACAGAGCAGCTTGGGAATGAAAGGTATAGAAAGCTGTGGGAACTTCCCTTTAGTCATGATGGCTATACAGGATATATAACCAGGAGCAGTGTCTGCAAGGCCAGAAGACTGAATGAACTGAACTGTGGGATTTCCAGCTCCCTGGGATTATGAAATCCGTGTATATGCTCCTCAACCTCCACCAAGACAGGAACCACTCCTACATGGGTGGCAGAGCTTTCTCAGCTGATCTACATGGTTATGACCACAAAGCTGTGGGTGGAGATGAAACAGCTCAGGATGCACACATTTTTTTATTTGCCAGCTAAATATTTGTCCTATATTTCCCCTCTTGAGTAACTGAATTTTGTGATGACTTTTAATGTGAGATGTTTCATCACTCAGAAACTATTACATGCATAGTCACACATACACACATGCATGCGTGGGCACACACACCGATGTACATGAATATGAGACCCTTGAAGACTCTTTTTTTCCTTCAAGAACACAGGGTGGTCCTTGAGAACCAAAAATCAGAAAAAAGTCTCCAAACTCAAGAAAATATTTTCACTGGAACCTGTGAGTGCCACACATAATAAACGTCCTACCCTGAGGATTCCTGAACTGAAAGGGAAGTAGTAAGGAATATTTATTCACTGGATCTCAGGGGTACTCAGATTCTTGGGATCTTCGCTCAGCCTCCCCATTTCATTTCCTTCCAAGAGATGGAAACAATACACACTTGAGCTGAAATCATGCATCGAAAAGGTTTCATCCTGTTTCAGCACCATGGACAGTCATCTACCCTTGAAAAGGCTGAGACTAGGATTGATTAAACTTGGAATTCATTTGACAAGTTTAGGGAGGAGACATTGGGAGCTTCCTGCCAATGGCATCAAGATGTGGGGACACCAAGATTACCGAACTAGCCTCATTCAGACAGTGTTTCATCTAGACTGCAACCACAAGTTCAGATTCTTTGAATTTTCAAATTCTTACATATTTTGTCCTCTGTAATGTCCATGATTATTTTAATATAAAATGCAAAAAGAATGATATTTTCTATGACAGAGAGGTAGGATGCCCTATGCCTATCCTATGGATTCTTTTTTTTTTTTAAATTTTTTTTTTTAAGATTTATTTATTTATTTATACAAGCACTGGGTACAGTCAGAAGCGCGGGAGGGTGAGAGAATTCACCAGAGCCAGAGCGGGGAGCAGAGCAGGCAGAAGGACCGAAGCACACCGCTGAGGGGAGCAGCGGGCGGCAGGAGAGGTCTGCGCGCCATGTGGGACCCTCTGCCGGTGGCTGGGGATCGAACTGGCGCTGCAGAGGCTGTGGCGGGCAGCTTCGCAACCCCGTGCTCAACCGCTGCGCCACCGGGGAGGCCCAGATTCTTATCTTTCTGTGTACAATGCCAATT
Source organism: Talpa europaea (assembly GCF_964194135.1). Classification (NCBI taxonomy): domain Eukaryota; kingdom Metazoa; phylum Chordata; class Mammalia; order Eulipotyphla; family Talpidae; genus Talpa; species Talpa europaea. The sequence goes on from NC_140076.1 coordinate 16,992,525, forward strand.
TTTTTCTGGGGTGTGTGTGTGTGTGTGTGTGTGTGTGTGTGTGTGTGGTAGGAACACTGCCCACAGGCTGAAAGGTTGAAGAACATAAGCTTGGAATTCATGTCAAAATCCACTGCTTTCTCCTTTTCCTCCCCCAAGCTCACACCTCACAAAAGAACTACACGCCACACACACACACACACACACACACACACACACACACATCCCACTCATACATAGGAGTCCTTTGATTCCCAGACTCACCCTCAGTGCTCTTTGGGTTGTATCCTTTCTTCCTGGGAGAAAGTGGGTCTTCCTACACCTGCCTTCCCTGCCTCTGCCTGTATTCTGAGATGTAGCTCATTCCACCCAGCAGGACTGAACTGTGACTCTGCTGTTTTTAAAGAAAAAACCTGGGCTGACCCTCATTGATTAATTTTACTCTTTGAATCTTGTCCCCCAAAATGCAGTCTTTCATCACTGCCTACAATGAGAAGACTGAGGACAGTGTCCTAGAGCTTTACTGTTCACATCAGCTGTAACTGGAAAGTAAAGCATTGGGCTTTTGGAGAATTTTTCTCACCTTGTGGCATACTTGTGACTCAGTGAGCTTTCAATAGCACTGAAGGTTCTGTGTGAGGTGAGGCCTCTGCCATGCAGCCTGCATGCTAAAATCTCTACAGCATATGGTGTGTGCTGCTTTAACATGGGGTTAGGGTCTCCAGGAGACACTTGAGGGTGGACAGAGGAGCAGCAGCTGGCCCCTGTCAGCATCATCCATGGCCCTGACCCTGGGAAGTTAGAACTTTAGGTATAGTTCCCACAACGATTTGTCAACAGCCTCATTGACTGTTGACTTGGTCGATGCCAGGCCTGTCCTGGGCTGTGGGGCCATGGGGCTGATTTGGACATTGCCTATACCCTCAGGGAGTTCATTCTGGAGGTGGGTGGATGAATCACAAATGGAGGTAGAAATGAGGCTGCTCTGGGTCCCTCAGTCAGACAGCTGGCTGGGTTAGGATAGAATCTAGGATTTATGATTTCCTGGCTGCCCAATCTAGACTTTCCATCTAGGTATCCAGGTGCCAGGCCAGTGTTTGAGGTCTGGGGAAAGATCATGACTCATGACAGGAATTGTACATGGAAATGAAATCAAAAGGATGGGACTTGACAAATCCACCCCACTCCAGGTTCCAGACAGATCCTTGCCTGTTCCATTCATTTCTGACCTGCAGAAATGTCCTGTACCAGTGAAGAAATTTGCACTTGAAAGTAACAGCATACATGGGAGTGTACTGCCTTAGCTAACTGAGAGCTGCAGAAGGAGGTCCACCCAGGCTCCATTTCTCTGACATCCTCTCCTCTCTGCTGTCTTCCAGTGTTGCTTCATCCCTGGCCCTTCACACTTTCACTCCATGGAGTCAAAAGAAAAGTGTGGGTTCCTTCTGGGTGTCCCCTCAGGTACAGAAGTGAGGCTCCTCTTTCCTAGAACCCCCAGGGGCACATCCCCCACTTTCATTGGCCTGAACTGGGACATGTGTCCTTCCCTGAAACAATCACATGCCAGCAGGATGGGATAGACTGCCTGCATAAGGCAATCAGGCCCCGACCTGGAGTTGGGGGGGGGGCTTTCAGGCCACAGTGACTGGATGTGGGGCAGACAGTCTTCCAATAGAGAGTGGGGGACTTGGTGGAGGAAGTGAGATGGAAACTGGGGGGAGGCAGCAAAGACTGACAAATGCCCACCCGAGATGATTAGTAGCATTCCACTAATAAGTCCTCTGTGCTGTTCTAGCCTCATCTCCTCTGTCCTGCCTATGTCCAAGCCTGCTGGAGGTGGGGGGGGACTGTGGACCCCTGTCTGCTACCACACTGGTTCCATTCATTTACCTTGGCTGAGTGTCCATCTGGGAAGCTCAATACTTCACTCTACCCCCTTCCTCCTTTAGATTGCTCCTCAAGCTTCACCTTTGACAACTATGAAGGGAGTCCTCTGCTGGGGGCTCCCACCTCCAACATTTGCTGTACCACTATGGTCAGAATTCCCATTGTCCCCCTCCCTGCCCCCTACTCTCCTGCTCCTCCCCCAACCCTCCAGAACACAGAACTTCCCTGTTCCTTGAGTTGTTGAAATAAAATGACTAAGCCCAAAATGGAGCTGCTCCTGACCAGGGTGCCGTGTCGACCCACTGAAGCTCAGGTAACTTTCATGTCCCTGTAAATGCTCCATCTCACCAGAAACAGTGTGTCCTCTCAGCCTGCCCCCAGCACCAAGCCAGCTCTGGGATCTATGTTCATTTCCTTGTTCCTTATTTGTTTTCTATTTTGTCTTTGTCTTCCCTTCCTTATTCTTTGTCCTATAAAAACTAAACATTTCCTGTCTTCTACTCCATTTCGCAGTTCTGGACTCTTGGAAACTGACACTACCTGCTTCTTGAAGTGTTAATTAAAGTTTGTTTGTGTCACCTAAGCTGTCTTCTTCAATCATTGCTTAACAAAGTTATAGACCTGGACAAGTCACAATTAATCTGTCTATTCCCAGCCTCTAGGTATTGCCTGGTTAAGAGCAAGAAGTCAATAAATATTTGTTGAATTAATGAAAATAAGTCTTTGCTGAAGAATGACTTCTGTGAAGTTTGCATTTTAACAAAGGAGAAAGCCTTAGGCTATAGGAAGGAAGCTTCAATGGTAGAATTTCAGGCGGCAGTAAACTGGGGACAGACGCTTCCTCTCTTGTTAGGTGCCTGGAGGAGGAAGGGCAGGTGGAATTTTCCGTTCCTGGCTTTCCAGAGCAAAAGCAATCACCTGGCCTCCTGAAAGCATAAGTGTGTCAAGGAAACAAATGTGTTTCCCGTTGGCTTTCCGGTGGGAGGGACGTTCTCTAGTCCTGTCAGGTTTCCTGCCCTGGTTCTGGTTGACAGAATGTTCCTTCCTGACATCCTTGTGGATTGTGAAGTTGATGCCCTGATTGATTCTCAGCTCTCTGACCCCATGGCCACTGAACCCTACCTGCCGGCCCAGCTCCACCTGACCGTAGAGACCCATTCCACAACGCATGTTTCCACATCAAGCCCACCTGCCTGGGTGCTTCTCCTGAGCTGATGTGGGGCCTTCTTGACCACTGGCCCCTCCTTAGCGTCTAGCCCCCTTCCCCCATTGCCCCACTTTGTACTGACTGCCTCCCTGCCTCCAGCATGTCCCCTCTAGTACTCCACTCTGCCCAGAGCAAACTTCAGCAGCTGAAAGCTGACTGGGCCCCTTCCTCCTGGAAACCCGAGCCAGGCTCCACAGTGTCTGGGGCCCAAACTCCTTGGCCTTGCAGAGGCCAGGCAAAGGCACACCATTAGCCAGCGACACCCCAGGGCAGTTGTGACCCAGGAGGGGAAGTGATTCTCCCCAGATAATGTCTCCCTCTTTACCCTGATGCTCCTCCTTTCTGCCAGTTTATTAAGCAGCTTCTTCCTGCCTCAGACTCCACATGGGGTAGGGGTGGCTTGGTCCCTCTGAGATCTCTGCCAGGCCGGGACAGTTGCAGATTCCCACACCACAATCACTGCTTACCCAGCATGGAATGAAGGTGCCAGGATGGTGTAGCCCAACCCCCCCCTTGCAATTCTCACAGCCCTGGTTTGCATTTGAGGACCCTGAGGCCAAGAGGGGTTGGGCCATCTGACCAAGCCACCCAGCTAGTGATGGCATTATCTCTTCTAGTGGCCCTTGGGACTGTTCTTAGTCCTGGCCCCAATCCTTCCAGCCTTCCCTTCAATTCCTGCTTCCAATCAGAAAGCTTGGGAGCAAATACCTGCTGTTCCATATTTCCCACTAAGTCTCTGTCTTCCTAGTCTTTTTTTTTTTTTTTTAAATAGAGGCATTTATTTATTTGTTTGTTTTGTTTATACATGCACTGTGTACAGTCAGAAGCGCGGGAGGGTGAGAGAATTCACCAGAGCCAGAGCAGGGAGCAGAGCAGGCAGAAGGACCGAAGTACACTGCTGAGGGGAGCAGCGGGCGGCAGGAGAGGTCTGCGCGCCATGCGGGACCCTCCTCCGGTGGCCGGGAAGCAGCCGGGGATCGAACCGGCGCCGCAGAGGCCGCGGGCAGCTTCGCAACCCAACGCTCAACCGCTGCGCCACCGGGGAGGCCCCTTCCTAGTCTTTTGATCTAGCCTCACCCCTGCTTTTTCTGACTCAACAGATTATTGTGCCCACTGCACAGATGGAGAAACTGAGACTCTGCTGTGGCCCTGCCCTCTGCTGATCTGTGTGCTAGGCTATGCATGGCACCGCCATGGGGTGGGTTTCAAAGGAGACACATGAAAAGGGGGTGCCTGGAGCGGTAGGACATCCTGGCCTCAGCACTGGGCTTCCCTGGCTCTAATCTTAGTTTTGAGATCCTGAATGGCCACCTGGGACTCTGTTTCTCCACATAGCAATCGAGGAACTGGACCAGATGACCATCTAAGGTAAATGCTGCTCCAGGTAGAATAATAAATAGAAAAGAATGGAGAAGGTGGAATAAAACCTTGTTGAGGAGGACTCAGGGTCCAGGCGGGGCAGGATCATGAGAGCAAGGGTGGGTTCCCTGCGGTCAGCTCCCAGGTGAGAGACCCTGCAGAGAGACAGCGGTGGTGGTGGTGGTGGTGGGTGATAACCAGCATGACAGCAAAAATAGAAACACGGGGGAGCAGGACGGCGGGGTGGGGTGTGGTTATCAGGAGTCTGGCATCATTTATGTGTGCAAGTCTTCCCAAGACGCCGGAGGTGTGGGGACAGTGACTCGGTTGTGTAACAGGAAGGTGAGAAGTGAGGGATTGCTCCCAGGGATGCAGGGTCAGGATTTAAACGAGAGGGTCCACCTGTTATAGAGCAACCCCGATATTAAACGGGTTCCTGGCTGTGGGGCCTCACCCGCGCGCTTTAAAGGGACTTATGAATACTCTACTACAGACACACACAAAAGGGTTAATAAAAGGTTTATTTACAAGAGAAAAGGAAATAAGGAAAATGTACAACTCAGGGAGAAAATAGGGAAATAAAGTTTTTAATGCGTCTTACCCGATCCGACGACCTGGAAACCCAAAGGCACTCTCAGAGCTGACAGGACGGCTGCGAGCTGGCGGAGAGCCAAAATGGGGTCCCCCCAAAGCCCACGTGTCTGCCTTTTATATCCACCTGGCTGCTTAACCCCACCCTCAGGTCCCAGCCACCTTCCCTTGGGTGGGGATGGGATTTGGAGTTCCCAGTGTCTTTGGCTTTGACCGGGGGTGGGGGTGGAGTCCACAAAGCCTGTATGGAATTAGCTTTGGGACATCCTTTTCCCCCTAACACACCCAGTGCTGGTCCTCCCCAGGGCAGGATGTTCAGGGGCTGTCCTAGGGCCTGGAGGACATGGGCAGGTGGGTTGATTTGTTTTTGTTCACAAAGAACCACCACGAGTTGGGTTGGGGATATGGGATTCGGGTTTGGCTGGAAGGTTGGGAGCTCCCTCTGTGAGGGGAACAGGATGAGGAGCGCTGTGGCCACAGCGCCCCCTGCCGCCGGGGCTTGGAACGCCAGGAACCCTGGGAAGACAGGCCTGGAGCTGCGCTTCCAGCATCTTCAGACTTCACAACTCCCGCAGGCAGGCCCCGGTGTGCCCCACTTCACCTGGGAGCAAGCTGAGGCCCCCAGGGTGAAGCAGGGTACCCAGGCCGCTCCGCTTGTAAGCAGCAGATCACGTGCAGGCCTGCGTGTCCTAGAAGCTCCTAGTCAGTTCCTGTGAGTTCTCATTTCGGGGGAAGGCAGCCAGATTGATGCATGTGTCTGCAGCCTGCCCCACTGTTCCAGCTCCCTGGACCCGAGTGACTGGACCAGCAAATGTTTTATTACTTAAATCGCATCCAATAATCATTACCCCTTTGGCTAGACATTGAGCAATTGTCTCAGCCACGAAGGTGGAAGGTGAAAGAAGAATTGCTGGAGAAGTGGGGAAAAGCAGCTCAGCTCCCATAGGCTGGGGTGGATGTGGATCCTGAGGCCAAAGAGGCTGGCTGGTGGTCCAGGGCAGTGGGCTTCCAGCCCAGTGATCCCGTTGCGACTCCTGGGGGACCCCAGCAGGCCCAATAGCTTCTAGGCCTTGGCTTCTTCTTGGGTAAAATCACTGTAGCCAGCACAGCCTCTGGGAAGCTGCATTCCTGGAATTTTCATTGACCCTGAGCTGCTGGACGTTTCCTCCTTGCCCTCTACCTGCTTCACTTGGACATTTGCTCTCTCCTCCCATCCTTTGCATGGCTGGTGGCCCTCCTGAGCCTCTCCTTCCTTGTGGCTTAGCTACCCCTACTTTTACTCCTGATTCCTGCAGAAACACCACTTCCTCCAGGAAGACCCCCTGACTCCCCCATGCTGGACTGTCTGTCCTGCTTTGCCCAAAGCCTCTGCCCCTGTTCCCAGGGTACTGAACCCGTGCTGCTGGGTGCTTTATCCCAGGTGCTTGGGACAGGGGCTGGCACATAGTAAATGCTTAAAAGAGTGATGACATTTATTTATTTGACAAGTGTTATTGAGCACCGGCTGCATGCCAGGAGTAACCTGGGTGTTAGGGATCCCAAGGTGCAGGGGGAACAGGACTCCAGCCCCAGATAGGTGAGGGGGATGGAAAACAAATAGAGACATCAATGGACAAGACAGCTGATATGGGTTGTGGAGATAACACCAGGTGACAAGTGACAGAGGGAGCAGCTAGGGGACATACCTGCTTGGGTGGTAGGCCAGGAACAGCCTCTTTGTGGAGGTGACGTGAGAGCTGGAATCAAATGGACAAACCTGGGGGGTGGGTACACAAACAGAGACTAGGGTTGAGACTGCCTAGGTAAACAGAATTGCCAGCCAGTGGGATAAGAGTTGCCCAGAGTCCTGTTTGAACAAGTGGATTGAATTGCAGGGCGCATTGCCCAACATCCTGTTTGAACAGGTGGACTAAATCTCCAACTGGTGGGCCCGACATCCTGTTCAAACAACTTGGCCCCCCAGACCCACCAAAGACGCCATACTAGACAAAAGGTGTTCTATCCTGACTAGTGATTGTTTCATTTTCCTGGAGGGGGGAGGCAAGGGCCCCGCATGCTCAGTTGGTGGATACCGATGAAATGTGGCATGTGATGGGATATGTAACCTGTCTGTGCGTGCCCCTGCATGGCTCAGCCCAGAGCATGCTGCTCCCCTCCACCCCACCTCATGGTCCTACCCCTTTAAAGCCTCTTCTTAGCTCCCATTAGGGAGACAGGCTAAAAATTTTCCCCTTCTGACCCTGGCTCTCTTGCATACAAATCTTTAATTAAAACTTTTCTGGTTTAGCTGGTACTTAGGTGAACTCTTTCTCCTGGGGGGTCCCTGGACCCACATTTTTGGGGGTGTCTATAAGAGGATGGCCAATCATCCTGGCTTGACCAGTACTAAGGGCTTTCAGTGCTAAAACTGCAGACCTAGTTTGGGGTGGGTTTCAGCTTTGAGGGGCTGCTTACATTTGTAACCCCCCCACCCAGCACTTTCTGCAGACCTGCTCCCCACCCCTGGGCACAGCAGAGCCTCTCACAAGCCAAAGCTTCCAAATCTCCCCAGGCCCCGAGTCTGCATAGCTATTCTTTGTCCCCCTCCCCACTGGCCCTATTTTGTTTTGTGGAACATCATCTTCCTTGAGTTCCCTTTGTTTTCCCTTCATTGTCAGCTATCCCTGCTCACCATCATGTGCGTGTGCACACACAGCAGAGACCAACTCGCAAAGATGAAGCTCTCATTTAGAGGACAGAGGAAGGGCAGAAGGTGGCTGGGTGAAGATGAAATTCTTGTGTGTGTGTGTAAGGTTGCAAATGCACACACCCGAATGAATCCACTCCCGCCACAGCAGGTGGTCAGGGAGTACCTGAGGAGGCCCTGCAACCCTGAGAAGCTGCGATTCCATGAATTTTAAGTTGCAGTCCTCAGGGGAAGGGGCTGTACTGCAAACCATGACCTCACCAGTGCTTCCTGGGTACAACCAGCTCTACCTCTGTGACAGAAGCCAGGCCGCCAGCCAGACAATAGTCTCAGGTGTGTCCGTGTGGGGAGAGATGGAGGGCCTGGCTCACTGACACCTTATCCTGACAGACCTACTGCCAGGTCCTTGTTTCTTCTATCTTCCCGGGACCTCTAGGGCTACAGCCAAATCTGTATCATAGACGTTTGTGTGTGTGTGTGTACACGTGTGTGTGTGTGTGTGTGCACACGCGCGCGCTAGGCATCAGCAGCCCAGCCTGCAGAGAGAAGAGTCAGAACCTATACCCTGGGGAGAGCCAGGCACTGGCTTTTGAATGCCCTTCCTCCCTTCATTCAACAAACAGTCCTGCTTTGGGGTGGGTATTCGCCTCAAAGGTGGGTCCCACCTTCGGAGTCCCTGGTCTGGGTGGGGAGGCAGGCAGAGACACAGGATGGTCAGGGCTCCAGTGAGATGCACTCAGGATGTGGGAACCTGGAGGACACCAGGTAGTCTGGGGATAAGGAGGTGGGTGAGTATGGGGTGTGGTGGGGGGTTCCAGGCTAAGGCCACACCCCTCCCCCAACACCCCCCAGTTGTTCATTCCTTAAATCTTCATTCTGCATTTCTTGTGCATGGACTGTGACTCTGGGAAACAGGAGAGCAGGACCCGGTGGCTGCAGCCGGCAGAGGAGAGATCCGGAATGAATCACTGCCCGTGTCCTCAATCCATCACACCTGCCGCACAGGAGCGGGCTTGGAGGCCCTGAAGGAGACTCAGTCATACAGACTTGACCTGCCCAGAGGGGTGAGGAAGAGCCAGGGTCAGGAAGGTGGCCTGGCAGAGAAGGACATGTTGAAGACCCCGTGGTGGACGGGAACCTGGCGTGTTCTAGAAGCCCGAGAGAAGGCTTCAAATGTTGGGAGGCAGAGGAATGGTATGGGGCCACCGGTGCCTGAAGGAGGCTGGGGAACTGGAGGTGGAGGGGCCTCTGGGGGAGCCTCCCACCTGGGCCACCGCTGTCAATCCTTCACCAACCTCAAGCTTCAGGGAGACCCTCTTGTTGCCATGCTCAGTGCCGGGTGACAAGGTTCTAGGGATGACAAGATCCTACCCTCCAACACCCACAGCTGCTGACTCTGCTCTGGGCACCATCTTGCTGGCCCCTGAAGGGGCCCTGGACTGTGGCCAGAGGATGGGGCACCTACACTGACCATGTGGCGCGGGGCAGGTGCCTTCACCTGAAAATGGAAAACATGACCGTATCCTCTTGAAGGGTGGGTGTGAGAAGTGAGACAGTGTGGGAGGGGGACAGAGCCCCAGAAACCCAGCTTTGAGCCTCCTGCCTCCTTCTCCAGTCTCGCCCCCAACAGGGGGCTTTTCTCCAAAACATCACTGAGCTCACGCCGAAGCAGAGTGCGCTCCCCTCATGGGGGTGAAATGATCCCCACTGATGGGATGAGCATGTGCGTTCCCAGAGGGGGGCCTGATGGCGGGGTGAGGACTCCGTCACTCCTGGACCAGGCCAGACCAGGCTGCCCTGACACCCCTGACGTCAGGAAGGAGGAAGTGGGCCGAGTCACTTGCTGGTGGGCTTCCCCCCCGCTGACTCCCAGGGAAGAGCACAGGTAGAGGCCCATATTCCTAAATATTGAAAATGCTAAATCAGGCCAGTAAACTAGTAAATAAGTTATATTCTATTTGCTACCTTGACCACAGTTTCATAACGGCCTGGGAGACAGGCTTGATTAAGGTTTTCAGGCCCCCAGTGTTCCAGGCCAGATGTGGAGGTGTGAGGAGAGAACCTGCCTTGGTCTCTCTTGGACAGATCCCTTCCCTTCTGATCCCCAGGCCTCTCCCTCACTGTCAGCTGGGGTGGGCACCCCAGCACACATGTCTAGATCCTTCCACACTCCCATAAACAGCTGCTCCTGGTATCCCCCAGGCCTGTGGTCCTCACCCCACTCTTCATTCGTCTTCAGGGGACAGGCCCAGGGCAGAGGCCCACCTGGGGTGCGGAACTTGGGTGGGGAATTCTGGGGTCCCAGGTCCCAAATTGTGGTCTCGGATGGTGGCTGTGTCCACAGTCTCTGGGGGACTCACTTCTCCTTTGGTGCCACAGATTTCCGTGCCACAGGGAGGCCGCGGACAGAGCAGGGGCCTCTATGGTGTGGGGTCCTGGCTCAGCCTCTTTCCTGGGTCTGAAGATGGTAGGACATCCAGACCATTCCCCGCGCCAGGCCACTGCCTGGTTCTGCAGTGGGAACGACCCAGGAGGCTGGGCCCCATTATGGGGAGCAAGACTCAAAGATCCCAGGCCAAGGCCAGAGACAAAGCTCCAGAGACAGGACCAACTTCAGGCCTACAGCCAGGCCGGGGCAGTGAGAGAAAGGCCGGGTCTACAGGGAACAGGACACAGGAGCGGGTGCAAGCAGGGCCTCCCTGGCTGCTTACAGGAGAGGCAGGGCTGGCAGACCCAGACAGGTCTCAGTTTCCTACAGGTCGTGACTAGAAACAGAGCTGAGAACACAAGTTAGGAACAGGTAATTACAGGCAGTTTTACAACAAAAGAGATTTAACCTGCACCCTAGTGGCCCGTGCCTTGGTCTACACACTCACACTCAGCTGGATGTCATGCCAAAAAGGGATTTTTTTTTTTAAAGGAGTCATAGCCTCCCAGCAGTTCATACATTTACTAGTTTCTTCCCCCTTAACAGATTATTTACAAGAATGGATTGTCTTAGCTCAGGCGGCTGTAACACTTGTGACGCCACTGACTGCCTGACTTAAACAATGAAGTTATGGGATTTTCCCTCACACTCACCAATTCTCTGACACCAGCCCAGTGTCCTATAATGCAACTCAAAGCTGACACACTACCTGGAGTCAGCTTCAGATTCTAAAGGCTGCCCCCACTTCTCCGCTACCCCCTGCCCCCACCCCCACCCTTCAGGCGCTGATTGCAAGGACAGGTTGTACCTGTGCTTTTGATTGACCATCTATAGATTAGAGGTTATAACGACCCCCACCCCAGGTATAACTCAATTCCTAGAACTCAGGAAAATATTTTACCCACTAGATTTCCAGTTTATTATAAAAGGATGCAAATCAGGAACAGCTGGATGAAAATATAGGTGGGGCAAGGCACGGGGCAGGGCCTGAGCTGCTGAGTTTTCTCCTGGACCAACCCAGAAGCTCTCTGAACCCAGTCCTTTTGCTTTTTATGGGGAATTCTTAGCATAGGCATGATTATGTCATTGGCAATTGATTCGACCTTTAGCTCTTCTCTCCTCCTGGAAGTCAGGGCGTGGGGAGTTTTGACTGCTAATGGCAAGGTTGGTTCTCCAGACAACCAGTCCTACCCTTAGGTGCTCCAAAAGTCAGCCCATTCACCATCATCTCTTTCATCATGTATGGAATTCCAAGAGTTTTAGGAACTCTTTGCCAGAAAGCGGGACGAAGATCAGATTTATATTACTTGTTACACATCACAATATCACAGTAATTGCAATCTTTTTTTTTAAAGATTTATTTCATTTATTTATGTATACAAGAACTGGGGTGTAGGCCAGAGATGTTGGGGGGCAGTGAGAGGATTCACCAGAGACAGAATGGGGAGCAGAACAGGCGGATCTACTGAAATACACCGCTGAGGGGAGCAGCAGGGAGACAGGAGAGGTCTGCTGCGCCATGTGGGTCAGCAACCTGGCCAGGACCGAACTCAGGCTGCAATGGCTGGCGATAGCTTGATAGCACTGAGACTAGGGAGGTCCAGTTATTGCCATCTTAATGCTATGTAAACACCACCTAAAATATAGTAGCTTTCAGAGAAGGCATTTATTTTGCTTGTTCCCGGATCCGTGCACTGGCTGAAGTGGCGTCTGTGGGCCTGGCTCCAGGCATTCAGTTGGGTTTGTCTACTCCCTGTGTCTCTCATCCTCTGTGATCAGTAGCTTCTGAAGACATGTTCTCCTCATCAGAAATGGCACAAGCACAGGAGGGTGAGCAGAAATGCAGGATGCTTCTTAAGGACTTGGCTCAGAATTGGCAACTGTCACATCCACTCACATTCTCTCGGCTAGAACAAAGTCTTATGGCCAAGTTCTACATCAGGGGGGTAGAGAAATATATCCTGTCTTGGAGGAGGGCTGTGAATATTTGCTGAAAAGAATCCAACAAATTGCAGACACTTTGGTAAGTAACTCCTTATCTCTCGACCCGGAATTTCTGATGTTATTTCCAAGAGCTCCCCAGCCCCAACTCTATGATTCTCTGACCCTGGGACGGTGGGGTTTCATTCCATTTCCTTAAGTCAGGTCAGGCCAGGCTACCCTGGGGCAAGGAGCCCAACAGAGCTGGGGCTGGGGAGGAGGGCTAGGAACAGCCAGGCTTTCACGACTTTTAAGTTATTAGTCCCCTCACACACCTGAAACCAGGTAAGGGGAGGTTCCATGTTCCCTGCCCCACAGAGAAGAGGACTTGGAGAAAGGACTTGGAGGAGGCATGTAGAGCAGAGTGAAAAAGCAGCCCTTGCTTTCTCAGCCTTGGACGTGCACCAGAGACTTGGGGGACGTGGAAGGAGACACTTGGAAGAGATGTGGATGAGACCTGTGGGGAGGCTGACAATGGCAGCCTTTACCTAGACTTGTATGCTGATTTTGCTCCTTTCCTTCCAGACTTGCCTGGCCCCTTCTTCCCCTTTCCTGTGGTTCCCCACCAGAAGGTGCCTTTGACTGTGGCGAGCTTTCAGGCCTCAGTGGCCCTACTTTGGGCCAACCCTGTTTGGCTGGGCATTTACCCACGAAAGGATGGGTAACTCTGGGTGCTTCATTGGGAAAATATATCCTTTCTCTTCTCTCTATGCATAACCATTCTATTAAATTTCGTTCTATTGAAGGTCTTATGCACTACCAGTATGTTTGGTCTTTATGTAGCTGATGGCAGAACCTGTTTAGAGTGTTCAAATTTGGGGCTCTGGGCTATCTCTCATTCCTCCTGCTAACACTCCTGTTCAGTCTCACTCTGTGGCTTTTGCTCTGAACCACCCTGCTCTCAGTTCCACCTACTCCTGCTCCCTGGAGCCCTCCCACCTGTAGCCAGGCTCACGCCTTGATCACCTGTGCCTAAACCATCTCCCAGCTGCAAATGCCCTGCATCTTTGATTGTGACTCCATCTTCTCTCTCACCCTCAGAAAAATTCCAGCCAGATCAGACCCAGATCCCAACATCTTCCCATTCCAGGTGCAGATGCTCTGCACATCGTTGATGGACACATCTGTGTGCACTGATGAACAGCCCCTGCACCCAGGACTGAGCACGTCTGTGTGCGCTTGTGGACACAACTGACCCCACCGGCCCAGGTTCTGGCAGCAGCTATTCTGGACCCAGCCTGGCCCTCCTGCCAGTCCTTGGGGTCGGTGATGAATTCACTCTCTGGCTCAGCCATGAAGGCTTCCAGGTTGGTGAACCGCAAACTAATGATCTTGTTCTCCAGATGTCTGCCCCCTCCCTGATGACCTGGGAACCCCAGGAGGCCCCCAAACCCTGCTCCCTTCTTCCCACTCCTTTCATCTCATTTGCCCATTTACAAGCCCCCTCACGCCCACTGCCTGGCCGGGACGCCAGCCTTCCTCTGCCACAGAGGAGGATAATTAATTGCGATCGTTCTGGCTTAATCAGTTGCAGCGAGGGGAAGGCAGTCATCATGGAAGGAGCCCGAGATTCGGGGATGTGAATTATGTTTCCAGTGCTTCATCACCCTCTGTTACTGTCTTATCTTTATTCATCCTGGCAAATTATATTAGCACTGTCTTTCCAGTCTTGTTCTCCAGGAGGAATTAAACAATAACAGCAAAGACCATCATGGGGGTATTGAGCACTTTTGAGCATCCAGTGTCTTAAAGGTCCAGTGGCCTGGAAAATACCAGGCGACCAGATCTCCTGGGATGGCGTTAGGGGCACTCAGGGTCAGGCATTTTCCTCTTCCTTGTTCCACACAGGCATGGGGTTCAGTGAAACCAGGTCCAGGGGAGCAGCATTCTGAGCCTCAGTTGTCCCATCAGGAAGATGGGCCCAATGGTAATGTTGGTGTGAGACGCACAGGCCTAGATTATGGAATTCTGAGTGTGGCCGGGATCAAGCTAGACAGAAGACTTTATAATTCTGCTCAGGCAGCATTAAGGATGCAGAGAGGAGAGCAAGCCACGGGGAGGTTTCTTTAGCTTCTAACCCAGGAGGATCTCTGAGTAAGTACTAACCTTGGGATCGGGGGACCCTCCATCCCAGGGGGTTGCCAGATCTGTTCTGCACATTCACCTGTGGACTTTTTAGCCACATAGATTTCCAGGCCATAGCCCATGACGCTAAGAAGGGTGGCCGGGGAACCTGCATGTCCCCCAAAGCTTTCAGAAGAGTGTGATCAATGGGGTCTATAAAGCAGAGTTTGGGACTCACTGCTCTCACCCTAGTGTTCCTAACTCTTCGGGGGTCCCTGACATAATTCGTGCTCATGGATATCAAGTTCTCTTCCCCAACCTGTGTGCATGGGAGTCCTGGCTCCCCTTGCAGTCAGGTGCTCAGGTGGCCAGTTACGGCGAAGGAGCAGTGAGTTGAGTAGTTGTGGTGGGCATCGCTTCTGGGCTGTGGCAGTGACAAGTCCCACGGGTGTCCCAGCTCTGCTTCTGTGCTGGAGACCCGGAGGCAGTGTGTTGAGAGGGTCGAGACAGAGATTCAAAGCAGCAGGAATGTCTGGGTGACTTCCCCATCCTGACTAGTTCAGACCTCTGAGAATGGTCAAAGCTGTATGCCCCCTGGGGAATGTGGTACCTGGGTAGAATCGGTAAATTTGGGCTACCTTCCTGGGGACTCTTTTCTCCCTGTTGTGCCACCAGAGAGCCCCCCCCACCTCTCACTTTTATTTATTTATTTATTATTATTATTATTTTTAAGATTTTATTTTTTTTTATTATTTATTTATACAAGCACCGGGTACAGTCAGAAGTGCGGGAGGGTGAGAGAATTCACCAGAGCCAGAGCGGGGAGCAGAGCAGGCAGAAGGACCGAAGTACACTGCTGAGGGGAACAGCGGGCGGCAGGAGAGGTCTGCGCGCCATGTGGGACCCTCCTCCGGTGGCCGGGGAGCAGCCGGGGATCGAACCGGCGCTGCAGAGGCGGTGGGCAGCTTCACTACCCAGCGCTCTACCGCTGCACCACCAGGGAGGCCCCCCACCTCTCACTTTTAAATACTCTCTGTTCCTCAAGGTTTGGCTCAAATGCCAACTAGAATGACCTCTCCTTCCCTAGGCTCCCTGATCTCACTTTCTGCCTTTATCTCTGTATTTTCTAGACTTTCCCAATGAGAGTCATGGAATTCCCACTACCTGCCAGGTTTTGCCAGGTGCTTCACCAGCATCACTTGGGATTTTCTCATTAACCTGAAACTAGGTGGGATCATCCCCATTTCACAGAGGTGGACGTTGAGGCTTGGAGAGGTCAGGTGGCCAGCACCATCCTGCAGCATTTGAGCCCAGCGCAGCCTGCCTCCCCCGTGAGGGCTCCTGGGCAGGGGCTGCGCTGCCCAGGGTGGGCGTCCTGTGGGTGTTTGCCATGGGGATGCGGGTTGTGCCCACTCCAGCCCCCACGGTTCAGAAACGAGCCGGAGAAGCAAGCGGCTCTGAGGCTCGGCCTCTGGGAGCACATGCTGGGCGGGTCTCTGCTTCCATCCGAGCAAGAGGTCAAGGTGCAGGCGGGGAGAAAGCCCCGCTCGGTGCCATGGATCTTCATCCGCCTCTTCCTTGAGGTCACGGAGTGGAAGGCACAGTGAGTTTGGGACGCTGGGCCCGGGAGGGGTGTGGGGGATTAAGTTCTCCATCCAGGGCCCTGGTGAGCCTAGGTGGCAGGTGTGGAGCAAAGAAGGGTGTAGGCAGGGGAGGGGAGGGGAGTGTACACCCAGCATCTGCTGTTTTGGGGCTGCCAGGTCCTGCCTTGACAGCTTGAGTGAGTCTCCAGCTTTCTCTTGCTGCTGCTCCCCCTCTCCCCACTGCGCTCGCTCTGTTACTTTCTCCCGACCTCTCTGCTTCACGGGGACTTTCCTGTCTCCTGGGCTGTGTCCCCAGGTCTCTCTGAGCCTCTGTCTCTTCTCTACTTGCATGCTCTCAGCGCCACACTCTCTTCACAGGCATGTTTTTGATGTTACATGTGCTTTTGTATCAGTCTGCTGCTCTCTTCTCTCTTTGGGGATTTCTTATGCCTTGTTTTTCCTTTCTGGGTGAATCTGCTTCTCCTCTTTTCTCTTTATGTCTCTTATCTCAGCTCTGCAGCCTCCCCCTGCCCTCATCCCTCCCCATGCGTGTTTCTCTTTTCTTGTGTGTATGCACGCCTGGCCTTTGTGTGTTTAAAAGACCGTCTTGGTGTCTCTGTTTCTCCATGAATCAGCGAGTTTTTCTGTCTTCCTCTTCCTCGCTCACTCTCCATTCCAGACCCTGGGCTGGACCCCTGGCTGCATGTTGTGTCCAGCGTTGTTAGTAGCACAGGCATGGGAGACAGACAGTTACGTGCAAATGCCAGCTCTGTTACCGAGCCCTTGGGCACATGACTGCCCTCCTGAGCCTGCTTCCCATCTGGACTCAGACATGATACTCAGCGTCAGGTGGGTTAATGTCTCTGTCGTGCAGGAAGGTGTGGACAATTCCATACCATGTGTGGGGTCCCCCAGGGCCTGTCATCAGTGAGAGGGTGGGGTGGTGGCTCAAAACAGCCCACAGGGCCTCCCCTGGTGGTGCAGCGGTGAGCGCTGGGATGCGGGGCTGCCCGCAGCCTCTGCAGCGCTGGTTCCACAAAAACAAAACCAGCCCACAACCCGCATAGTCCTCATAGTCCTTGGACTGGCCCTGCCCTGGGTCTGCACAGCTGAGTCTTTTACAGACTTTTCTCTACTTTGCTCCCGTGTTCTTGGGTTTCAAGTTTACCTGAAAACCAAGGTGAAGCCTGACTCTGACCTCCTGAACTGTCCAGGACACTGGGGGTAATGGACACTTAGCATAGAAAATTTGGGATGGAGGCGCCACAAGGCCATAAACACAAGGCCATAGAGGTGAGAGTAGAAATGATTAACACAGCCCTTCAACCAGCTCTGTAAATGAAAACTCCATGGACACAGGGAATCCTTAGACTTGGACTGCTAGAGAAAATATCCGTGGGCGCAGACCAGAGGAGGGAATATGGAGACTGAGGGACCTGGCAGAGAATCACACCTTGCAAATTAATCCAATCACACTGCAGAAGTGATTCATTTAATAACAGATAACAATTACACAAAGGAATGAACCCCTGCCTCCCAAAAGAACACTGTATCAGCGCAGTTTCTGCCCTAGCAAAGGGCAGCTCCTACTGCCCACAGACACAGGCTTTTCCTAATAAACTTGCCCTTTTTGGATGCAACCAAACAGTATCATCTCCTGGGCAAACTTGCTGCATGCCGCTGAAAGGGGACTCAGCTGAAACTTTTCTCAGAGGTAACCCAAGGATCCGGCTCATCTGAAACCCAGCATCTCATCAGAACCCCATGGGGGGTAATGAAAGTAAGGGCAGGGTCCGTGGGAAGCTTGGCCTCCAGGGCCTGCATGGTCGGTTTCCTTCCCCCCCTTCCTTCCCCCATCCTCCAGCCTTTGCCCCCACCCCCGTTTTCAGTCTCCAAGGTGCCGGGATCTCTCTCCACCTTCAGACCTTCCCTGCTCCTTCTGCCTGGAATTTGCTCCCTTTATGCTTCCCCAAAACCCCTTCTCTGGGTCCACAGTCACTTGGGCACCCCGTACCCCACCATAGCACATAAATGTGGAGTTGCTGCCCAACTCTCCTGTCCCCACTCTGTGTGGGGCCATCTGAGGGCCAAGCCAGCCCGGGCCTGGTGCCCAGAGCGGTGGGTGAATGGATGGGTGGATGAAATCACTGATGGCTCCTTCAAGTAAACATCCCTGAGAGAAGGAGCATGTGGCCAGGACCATTGTCCAAATATTTAAAGAGTTGCCACAGGAAAAGTGGACTCAGCCCTTGGGACGGCTTTCTGTTTAGTCTAGGGGGGGCGTGGTAATTGGGGCTGTCCTGCTCCCCGTCCCAGGAGGTATGTAAGCAGAGGCATGGAGCGAGGCTGGTAGCAGTGCCCTTGGGTATATCAGGACTGGACTTGGCCATCTAGAGTCCTGGCATCAGGAGGGGCCGGGCCCACTTGGAGTGTGTGTGTGTGTTCATGTTCCCCTGACTTCTGGTGGAGACAGAACACAGGAGATCTTGCTGGAGGTGGTAGAGAGCCAAAGGGACCACACAGCTCCATTTGCCTGGTGAGCTCTGACCTTTGGCCTCCCAAGACTGAGGACAGCATGGGGTTGGGACAAGAGCTGTCACAGCCTCTGGTTTTGGGGGGAAGGGGGAGATATGCAGAGGGAAGGAGGAGAGAGCCTGGATCCAGGGAGCCAGTCTGTGCTGGGTCAGAGAAGTCCTGGGGGAAAGGCCTGGCCATCCCCGGCATCACCTGCCCCTGGGCTCATCACTGCTGCTCCCTGAGTCTGATCTCCCATCTGTCAAAGGTGAGGGGACTCAGTACCCAGGAGACAGCTGCTGCTGTGTGTCCTTGAGCAGTTTTCTTAACCTCTCTGAACTGTTGCTTCGTTGTCTAGAAAGTAGGGATAACAGCAGCTGTCCTCAGGGCACACTGGGAACCAAGTTGTCTCTGAATGGGCTGTCCTCCATCCCTCCAGAAAACCTTTTGTTGTTGTTGTACACCCACTCTGTGTAGGTGACTTTGAAAAGTCAGCACTGTCATCCCTACTCAGGCTATTGTCTGAGTTTATACAACTCGAGGTGGCTCCACATTGCCTCCCAAAACAATGGGCCTGTAACTCCTGCTCCCTCTGCCCTGTGACCTGTGGGTAAGGATGGGGTGCAGCCTCCTGGCAGCGGTGCCCTTGGAACTGTTTCAGGGACCCCAGGTCCGAGTTCTCATTAAAGGTTTACTCCTGTCTGCATGTTAAGAGGCCTGTATTTAAGAATGAAACATCAAAAAGTTCATTTATCAAAATGTTTTCTGAGGCGATAGAAGCAACAGCTAGATCCGACTCCATGTGTGCTCCCTGGGCCCCCTGGATGCCCTTGGCCCAACGCGATTCTGCCCACAAGCATCTCCCTGAGCGTGGAGGGTCATGGGGGCCATGTCCTGACCACCTACCTCGTGACTCACTGGCCCCCAGGGGTGGTGGTGTGACAGTCCTCATTAGGGAAGGGGAGCTCAGTTACAGAGAACTGGAAACAGGGGCTGGGGACAGGGGTGTGGAATAAGGCTGGGCAGAAAGGGGGGACGAGGAGGAGAAGCCCCAGGCAAAGGGCAGGGATTCACACTCTCACTCTGTCCTGTGTGCGTTCCTCTGACCTCTCCCCACCCCAGCCCTCTCTACCTACCCCCCCCATTCTGTTCCCCAATGACTTCCAGTCTCTCTCCACCCCTTTCCGCTGCCTGGGCGCCTGGCCCTCCTCTGGCAGCTGCTCAGCGGCTGGCCAGGCTCCAGCTGTCTGTTTTGCTCTGGCCCAGGCACAGAAGCAGAGCAGGAGCCTCGAGGTGGGGCAGAGAGCCAGGACCCAGCAGGAGGGTCCCTGCCTGAACCTGAAGGAAAGGTTTGGTTTTCAAAGCTCAGGCTTGCGGTGGAATGTTTAACTTTGAAATGTTTTCTTGTTCCTTTTCGCTGCCTGCCACCTCCTCAGGTCACGAAAAGACTTTCCATCAAGACCAAAGAGGTGAGGGAACAGTTGTCAGTGACAAACTCTACCAGTGTGATCGCATGGAACCCTCCCCATGACCAAGGCTCAGAGGTGGGATGTGCATTGTTTGCAGCCGCAAGCTCATCCACTAGAAAGTGACCCAGATTTGCCTGACCCCCAGCCCCCCTCTTCCTCTCCATCCCGTGACGGTTCTGGATGGCTCTGTGTGTTTTATTTTTGAAGATGGTGATAATCCGTGCAGCAGGTTAGAGAGGTGCCGGGGAAAGGCCAGGCAAGCGAAGGGAGGCTGTCCCTGCTGGGGTTGCGACATGTGTTGTTGATGAGCAGCACTGGGGCCCAGGACTCTGCTGAGGACAGGTGAGGGGCAAGATTAAGGGGTGACCTCTGACCTTCCTGGGCTCAGTCAGCTGCCTTCTGCTTCCTGGAGAGTGATCACATTCCGGAATTTTCTCTTACCCAGAAAGCTCTGGCTACTCGCTTGACTAACGGCAGGAAGTCTCTGAACTTCTCAGTGAAATTCCTTTTCAGGGTCATGGAATCTTCAACCCATGGTCCAACCCATAGGATGCAGGACTTGCTTCTGCATCACCCCAGCACCCACTAGCTCCCCAGTGCAGCTGCTGGATCCCTCACATCGGTGGGACTGGGGCTCCTTGAGGGCTGGATATGGTTCACCGCCCACAGGGATGGCTCCGGGGAGGCTCTGAGGACCGTGGGGAGGGGGCTGGTGGGCGACAGCCCTTGTCCTCCTGTGGAACTGTGTGCTCAGCTGGGCCAGAGCTTCCCTCTGGACTCTCAGGAGACAAATCCAAGAAAAGTCTAGGGAATTGATGCTAATAAGGTCGGTCTCCTGGGTCATTATGAGGATTCAAGAGTCAGTGTGTCTAGTCCAGTTCTGGCTCAGCCATCATGGACTGTGTGAATTTGGACAAGTTTTTTAACCATTTTTGTGCCTTAGTTTCCTCACCTGTAAAATGGGGATAATAGTTTCTTTCTCATAGGCTTGTTGTGAGCAGTGAATGAATTTCCACATGTGAATTGCTTAAAGCAGTGCCCAGTAATTAAATGATCCAGGTGTTGTTACTATTATTTGATGCTGCTTTAGCTGGTGCTCCAATTTTTTATTGTGCTAATATACATACAACATGAAAATTTCCACAACAACCATTTTGAACTGTATAGTTCAGTGGTCTGAGATACATTCTTCATGTTGTGCAACCATCACCGAGTTCTGTCTCCAGAAGTCTTCTCATCTCATAAATTGAAACTGTCCCCATTAAACATCTTCCCATTTGCCTCCCCCAACCCCTGACAACCCCATCCTACTTCCAGTCTCTATGATTTATACTACTCTAAATAGCTCATGTAAGTGGAATCATAGCAGTGTTTATCTTTTTGTGACTGACTTATTTCACGAAGCATGTCTTCATGTCCATCCATGTTGTAGCCTGTGGCAGAATTTTCTTTTTTAAGGCTGAGTAATATTCTACCATAACATAAACCACATTTTCTCATCTGTCCTGTGGAGCAGCACTTGGGCTTCACACTCTTGCTATTGGAACCATGCAGCTATGAACATGGGTGCACAAATCTCTTCAAGACTCTGCTTTTGGCTCTTTTGTGCTCTGCTTTTTGAAGCACAGGTTGCAGGATGACAGCTACGAGAAGGAATAGTTGGAGCTTTTGGTTTTCAGTTTTAACACATCTAAGTTTAGGGCTTGGAGCAGGAGAAAACATCGCCATCTGGAGGGAGAGACTCAGTTCTCTGCATCTGATGGAGACAAACTGAAATATTTCCATGGGCATCTGGGGGGTGGCAATGAGGATGGTACCATATGGGGCCCCCTGGAGATACGGGGAAGAAGGGGAGGGGCATGGAAGAACCACAGCAGGGGTGAGGTGGCAGGCAGCTGGGTAAACTCCCAGTCAAGGCCCCCACTTCCTCTCAGCCAGTGGACCAGCCCCCGGCAGACCCCGGAATACAAAACACTGGAAGGGAGGTTGGTGTCTAGTAGGTCCCTCATTTATAGATGAGGCCCGCTGATGTGAATTTCCCCCACAGCGCCAAGGAGTTAACTCAATTCTGACATTATTTGCCAGGAGATAGCGTCAGATCCCACAGTTTAAGAACTCAGTTCTTAACACCCCCCAGACCTTTTGCTTATTAGATTACAGGCTTACACTCTAAAAGGATATAACTCAGGAACAGCCAGATGGAGAGATGCTTGGGGCAAGGTGTGGGAAGGTGTGCCAGCTTCCACGCCCACTCTGAGCACCCCACCCCCAGCACTGACATGTGTTCACCAACCTGAAAGCTCTCTGAATTTGATCCTCTTGGGTTTTCATGGAGGCTTCATTCCTTACACATAATTGATTGAATCAATGGCCACTGTTGATTGAACTGAATCTCCAGCCCCTTTCCCTTCCAAGTCATAGGGATGGGGCTGAAAATCCTGTGGTTGGTTCCCCAGGCAACCAGCCCCCTTCCAGGTGATCTAGGGGCTTCCCAAAAGTCATTCATTAACATAACAAAAGATACCCTTTCCACTTCCACCTAGCCCTTAGGAAATGTCAACGTTTTCAGGAGTTTTGTGCTAGGAACAATGGACTAAGACCAAATATTTCTTAATCTAAATCACAGGTCCCAAGAGAGGAAGACCCTTGTCTAAGGTCACTCTCCAGGCTGGGCTGAGGCTGCAGGTTTTCTGACTCTCTGTCAGGGAGAGTGGAAGCTGGGTGGGATGCAGCTGACCCCAGGGGGCTCCTCAAAGGCCCTCAGCCCCAGGATGTGTGGGTGGAGCTTCATTCTGAGCTGGACCTCATCCACTTTCTCCATGCTGGGTAGGTGCAGAGGCCCAGAGAAGGCTTGGCCGCCTCTGGTGGTGCTGCATGCGCACGACAGTGCAGGGATTTACGAGCTCTTGTCTGCAAGCCCAGTCCGCATCCCTGAGCTGATCCTGTCACTTAAAATCTCTTCCAGAGCTTTGGAGCAAAAGTTGATTTTATGACAGCTTTTGTGTCCAGCTCAAATGGTGCCCACACACCATGGCCTTGTAATTATTCTCTCACCTCTCTTCGTCGGCAGCTTCTCCAGTCTCCTCCAGCTCGTCCCGCCTCTCTTCCCACTGCCAAGCTCCAGTGCTGGCCGCAGTGTGGCACAAAGTGCCTGTGCTATTTATTTCCTAATAAAAAGACAGCCTGGGTGGCCCAATGGGAGATTAAAGCAGAGATTTACTACAAGATGATTAACCATAAAACCACAGGTTAAATCAACATTAGACAAGGCGGGGGAGGCTGGGAGCTGCCAGGAACAGTAGCCGGGGGCTTGGCCGTCCAGCAGGTGACCAGGTTATCTGTGGCCTCTAGGCTTATGTCCAGAGAAGGCTGAGCTGGGGCCCAGGCTCCACTCTGGCCCTCTCACTGTGTCACTCCAGGCCTGTCGCTTCCACTCTCTGGGCCTCGGTTTCCCCATTGATCTAGTGCCCAGATAGGACTTGATACTTCTTCCTCTGCACAAGTGCAGAGAGCAAGGCCTGTGGCACCAGATGAGCTGGGGTTTGGAGTCCAGTGTCCTGGGTGGCCCTGGGCAGGTCACTTCTCTAAGGCTGAGTTTTCTCCCCCTGGGGAGAGGATGATGGTAACGAGGATGGTGAGGGTGACAGCGAGAGCTGACCGTGTGGACAGCTTCCCCACATGTCAGTGCACTCAGAAAACCTCCTCACACGACCCTGTGGTCTCTGTCGCTATCTCCATCTTGTGGGGCAGTAGGTTTTCCAGCGACGATGGGAGGCACCTCAGAGAGCGGAGGCTTGGCAAGTTCGTGGGCCTGAGGGGGGCCCTTTCCTGCTTGCCGGCCTCAGCAAACTTCTTCACCACATCCTCCCCAGTGGAGTCTGAATCCGGCCCTGGCAGTGAGTGGTTCTTTCAAAGGCGTTTATTCCTTGAGGGGATGCTGCCTCAGCTCCATATGTTGGTGATTTCAGCTTTATTTAGAGTTCTCTTCTTAGTAGTTCATCCCATGACTGGTGGATGGTTCCTTTCCCTCGTAAATCACCATGTGATCCTTTCTTCTGTTTGGAACCTGACTGATAGAGAGTTGGTATTGGTACTGGAACTGGCCCCAGAAGATAGACCAGCAAAGGCTGGGTATATTTCTATTATATATAACTATATATATGTATATATACTATATGTACATAATATCTTTGCTGGTCTATATCCTGGGACCGTAAATGTATGCATAAATATATATCACACACATTTACACGTATACAACACACACACACATATATATATACACATATATACATAATCCTTTAAAATGTAAAAACCATTTTTAGGCCATGGCTGTACAAAGATGGGTTAGGGCCAGACCTGATGCACAGGCCATAGCTTACCCATCTCTGTACTAGAGGGACTGACCACTGGAGATGAGGAAGACCCAGACCTTTTAGCGATGACTGGATCCTGGTTGTGAGCTGATGCTAAATCCCAGGGACCCGTCATGCCGCTGTGGATCACCAGGTGACGTGAGAGTTTACAGTGGCCAGCTGGCATCCTATATCAGGCTCATCTCACAACAGTTGTGTCCCTAATTTCTGAATGTGCCATTGGCATAGACACACGCAGTGACTGGTAGCATGCCTGCTCTGGCTTTCTGGCCCGGGAAGGGCTGGGTGGAAGTCCCTGGACGTCCCTTCCCTGGAAAGGCACTGAATCTGAAATGGCTGTAGGTGTCCTCTGAGAACCAGAAGAGTCGCTCTGACCTGAGGGCCCTGCTGCCCCAACCACCTCACCATGTCCTATTCCCTCTAAGCCTCAGTTTCCTTGACATCAAAATGGAGCTAAGAAGATAACAACCCTTACTCCCGAGGCAGAGATAGGCAAGCACAGGCAACATAAACCATCCCTCTGCAAATGTTAACGTGCTTTTCATCTTCTCTAGCTTCTAAACACTTAGGTGACTCCAGTTTTCGCTGACACTAGGATTGGGTCAGGATGTGGGACTGCTTCTGTGTCCCCTCATTCCTGCCCCCTAATGTGGATAAGGGACAGGGATGGAGTTCACTTGAAATGCCAGGATCCTAATTCTGCTCTCCAGGCTGGTAACAAGGGAGAGGATTGAGGTGGGCTGCCTCAGTTTCCCCAAGGTGGTCTGTAAGAGAGGCTGTGGCTGGAAATACACTGTTGGCTTATTGACCAGCTGTCCTGGGAGACTGCTGGAGCCCTCGGTGTGGTCAGTGCACTTGGACAGCAGGGCCTGGGCCCTCTGCCCATGCCGGCCGAATGGAAGAGGTCATCTGGAGAGGATGGAGGCACCTGGCCTTTGGAGTAGGGTACCCCTGAGGTCAAACACGGAGCTACCTCAGGATCCCCACACAGGGCTGGGAGAACCTCTGGCATGGGTGAGTCAGAGCTCTTATCTTAAAGTTACATTTACTGTAGGCAATGATTTTATTTAAGCTTTGTGGGGTGATGATAGAGATTATCTGAATCTTGGCACCGCGCGTCTGTCACGTCCTGTGTAACCTCAGCCTGTTACTTCTCTGAGCCTTAACTTGGGCATCTATCACATGGGGCTAACAATATCTAGACAATGTGTGTGTTATAGACAACAATCAATGCAATAAATAAGTAGATGATATTGTATGTTGGAAAAAAGATAAAAGCAGGATGTGTGGGGGAGTCTTTATATTTTTTTTAAATTTTTCTTTTTTTTAATTGAGGCAACATTGGTGTACAATGCTGTATACAGTTGAGAGGCAGAGGATCACACCCTTCAGGTATATGTCACTATACCACACCCACCGCCAAGGCACCCATAGCAACCACAGTCCTTTGCACCCCCCTCTCCAGGGTCTTCAGCTTTAAGTGGGGGTGAGCTTGCAGAGGAGCCTTTGGAGGGGAGCCTTGCAGGAGAAACGGGAGGCCGCTGGGTGAGTGGTGATTTCCCTCTGATTGTTCTGCATGTGCTAGGAGCTTTCTGAACCCAATTCAGGCCTCTGACTCCTCCAGTGGAAGGGCATGGAAGCTTTTGTCTGTTTTCCCATTTCCTGTACCTCTCCCCTTCAGTCCTGTCTCCCCACAGCAACCAGAGTGGTGGTGTTCCCCACGAGTCTCATCACATCACTTTCCTGATGGAAACTTCTCTAGATTCTCCGTTTCTTTAAGAACAAAGTCCAGAGTCCTGATGCTGTTCAGCTCTGGTCTCCCCTGATTCTCTGGCCCAGCCTTGGCCTGGCTTGCTGCTCTTCAAAGTGCCCACCTCTGCCTCCTCTAGGAAGTTCTTGCTTCTCTGTCCACCCCACTCCCTGCCATTTTGGAGAGTTCCCACAGAGCTCTGGGCAGCCCCCAGCCCAGCGCGTGGTCCTGGGTGGTCTCTGCCTGCTGAAGCTCTGACTGCAGTGGGTCCACGAGGAAGGAGTGGTATTTGGCAACATGTTCTCAGACTCTTGGCTCCAGGCACAGAACGAGGCACACAGCAACAGTGCAACAGGCCCCTGCTGACTGCAGAGTGACCAGGCAGGGAAGAAGCACAGTGAGCCCGTTCATCATCGTCTCCCTGGGGACAGGAGGAAGGGATGTGGGCAGGAGAGAAACTACTCAGCATCCAGAAACTCATTTGATTTAATTTCACGATTGTTTAGGTCTTTTTTCTTCCTTGACAACTATGGATTGGGAAATAATCTGAAAATCAATCTTTCTCTTTCCCTCTCAGTTCACCCAGCCCCCTGCTGGGCTCCATTGACAGTGTCCACGGGAGCCGGTGGCTGTTTGCACTGTCGTGTTGGTGACCTGGTGCTCCTGGTGGGAGCTCAGCGCAGGCCTGGGCATTGCATGGGGGAGTAGCCAGTTGCCTGGAGAAGCTCTGAGTGAGAAACTGGGAGGTGATATCCTCATGGGCACATTGCTGTGTCCCCATTATTCTGTGGGTTCTCCAGCATCTCTGCATCTTTCAGACCACTCTCTTTCCTGTGGGGCCATCTGCGGATTGATGCAAGGGCTGGTAAGGCCACCCCCGATGCAGGTGGGAAGTTTCACGTATACACTGCGAGCAGAATCGCTAGGAACTAATTTTCCCGACCCATTTCTTTCTTTCTTTTTTTTTTTTTTTGTAAAGAATTATTTTATTTATTTATGCATACAAGAGCTGTGGTGTAGGTCAGAGGTGCAGGGGGTGAGAGGATTCACCAGAGACAGAGTAGGGGGGCAGAACAGGTGGATCTACTGAAAGTCCTTGCTGAGGGGACCAGCAGCAGAAACAGGAGTGGTCTGCTATGCTATGTGGGTCAGGTTCCTGGCCAGGGATTGAACTCATGCCGCAGTGACTGGTGATAGCTTGCTAGCGCTGAGACTTAATCCCTTGCACCACTAGGGAAGCCCCCAGACCCATTTCTGAATCCTGCCTCCTTTCTCACTTCTGGCCAGGGAAGTAGTCCCAGGAGGGCAGGGCTCACCAGCCCTAGTAGCTGGGGAGGTGGGTGGGTAATGTGAGTGAGGGAGGGGTGAAGACAGAGGAGGTGGGCAGTGAGATAGGCTGGGTCCCTCAAGAAGGACCAGAGTGAATGCACCGATAGTGCCTCTGAGTACTGCACATGTGGAGGATGCTTACTACTCACCGTGACTTCAGGGCAGGCACTGAAGATACACCCACATATAGCTGGCCGGTCCTTTGCTCAAGGTCACCTGGGTATCTGCCTCTAAATTCTAAGTTGCTGATGAGTCTCACCTGACTCTGAAACTCTGGCCACAACCCCCTCAGCTGACTCTGCCTCTGGGAACCACTGTGTCTAAACAGTCACAGTCATAAGGGACATAAGTTCTGGCAAATAACACCTGCACCCTCCCCCCCCCAGGCTAATTCTCCTGAGCTCTGGCAGCAGGTGGATTGTCACCCCCTACCCCCTGACCTTCTCTCCCAGAGATGGGTGCACTTTGGGGATTCTCAGCCCAGGGTGGGTTCCCTCCTGGGGATCTGATCTGCACTATGAGGAGGGAGACAACAGGTGCAAACCCCACCTACCCCCACAGCCAATATAAAATATTTTTTATTAAAGCCAAGATGGCTACAACATGGAGCTGCCTGCATTTTAAAGACAAACAACAGCGTTCAAAGAACTTTCCCGTTGCTCCTGACTCATGGTCTCTATGAGCAACCCAGGGACAGGGACAGCAACTCACATTTGAGCCACCTCCTGAGCCTCAGTTTCTTCATCTGTTAACTGGGCAGAGGCAT
The DNA here is from genome assembly GCF_964194135.1 of Talpa europaea. NCBI lineage: Eukaryota > Metazoa > Chordata > Mammalia > Eulipotyphla > Talpidae > Talpa > Talpa europaea. Next base: position 17,020,493 of record NC_140076.1, read on the forward strand.
CCTGGATGCCCAGGGCTGGGCCCAGGTCCTCGACCTGCGGAGTTAGACATGGTCTCCAGCATCCACATGCATCGTTGAGGCCCATTGGACTAACGGCAAGAGGACTTTGTTTCAGGAGGCCGATGGCTGGAGATTAGGAGAGAAGCGTGAACATGAGGCACGTGCATACTCCGAGCTCCTCTCCCCTCCCCAGTTTTCCGATTCCCTGGGGCGCAGGGCAAGACCAGATCTGGGCTGTGTTCACGAGACTGTGTGGGGCGGCTAAGCACCCCAGCAGCGCTGCCAAAGGGGCCCAGGGCGCAGCTGGGGTCTCCCGCAGGACGCTGCCCCGGGGCCCTGCCCCAGCCCTCTGAACTCACTGCCCAACAGAGCAGGGAGGGAACCAGTCCCTAACCCCCAGCGGAGGCGCACACTCCTGGAGACACCAGAGCCATGGCAGAGGCGGGAGACCCCACAGAGGCGGGAGACCCCACAGAGGCAGAGAGGCCTGCACGGGAGAAATCCGGGAGACACCAGCAGGAAGTGAGGCTCTGTGGTCACAGGCGGGGTGGGGGGCAGGGATGGCTGTGGTCTGATGTTACATGGCCCCTGCATTTCCTGCAGGCTGGGGGAGGCTGAGGCAGTCTGGTTGCAAGGAGAGTAAGCTGCCCTGCCCAGCAGGTACCAAGGGACTCTGTGAGTGAAGAGACTCTAATAGGTTTTTTTATGGTCAAATCAGTTAGCTTAACTGTAGTGGTTAGTATTTTGCTACACAATTGGTTATAATAGCCAACATGTGTTTTCTTGCTCACTGGGAGGTGAGACAGCACTTCTCTGGTGCGAGAACCGGAGCTGTCTCTCCTCAGCCAGCAGCTCCCTGGGCCTGCTCTTCCAGGACCACCCATGGGCGCACAAGAGGGCTGAGCAGGAATATCGAGTGACTCTGCTTCACATGTAATTTGGTCTTAAAACTTCAAAAAAATGTATGTACAGTGAAATCCACCTCTTTGTGCTGCACAGGTCTGAGTTGAACAGATCCCGGAATACAGAACGGCCAATCACCCCAAGTTCCCTTTGTGGCCACACTCTTTGCCTCTGAGAACCCCGGTCTGTTCTCTGCACCCTTAGTTTTGCCTATTCCAGAATGTCAGACAGATGGCAGCATCCAGCATCCAGCCTCTGGGACACTCCACGTGGCTTGTTGGGCTCTTTCCATGTTATGCGTTTCTGGCCTGGCCCTCTTTACTGCTGAGTGGTATTCTAGGGCAGATGAAGGTTTTCCATTCACTGGTGGAAGGATATTTAGGTTATTTCCAGTTTGGGGCCGTTGTAAATTCAGGTAAATGTTCATGTACGGTTTTAGTGAGAAGGGAAGCTTTTATTTCCCTGGTGTAAATACATGGGAATAGGATTGTCGGGCCATATGGCTAGGGGATGTTCAACTTCATGGAAACGGCATGTCTGTTTTCCAAAGGGATGGTGCTGATTTGCATCCCAGCCAGCACTGCGGGAATTGTGGGTCTCACCTCTCTCCATCCTTCTCGGCACTCAGCTTCTCCAATTTTTAAAAAAGTTCATAGCCATTCTAATCGAGGGACAGTGGTATTGGCTGTGGTTGTAGCTTATATTTCCCTAGTTACAGGCACCAAGGCCCTAAAGATGGACATCTTTTCAAGGACTTATTTTCCACCCGGGTGGCTTTGGTGAAACTTCAAATCTATTTGCCTTTCTTTCCATTGGGTTGTTTTCATATTGTTACATGTTGAGAGCTCTTTATACATTTTGAATACAAGTTCTTTGCTGGATCTGTGATTTCCAGATTTTCCTTCCAATCTGTAGCTTGTTTTTTTCTCTCTTACTGGTGTTTTTCTTGGAACAAGAGTTCTTAATTTTGATGAAATCCGATTTATCAAGTTTTTCTTTGATGGATTATGCTTTTGATGTCACAGCTAAAAACAAACCCAGTTTGCAAGGATTTTCTCTTATGTTTTCGTCTGATGTTTATAGGATTATATTTTTACATTGACGTCTGATCCATTTTGAGTTAATTTTTATGTAAATTGTGAGGGATGTTTTGAGGTTCATTTTTTGGCACATGGAGGTCCAGTTGTTTTTGGCATCGTTTGTTAAGAAGGTGAGCCTTTATCCATTGAATTGCCTTAACACTTATCAAAAATCAATTGGTCCTATTTGTGTGGGCTTATTTTTGAACTCTGTTCTGTTTCCTCTTCTCTGTATGTTTTCCCTCTCACCAACATTACGTGATTACTCTAACTTTATAGTAAGTTTTAAAATCAGGGAGGTAGAGTCTTTAACAATTTTCTTCTTACTTTACAAATTTGTTTTGACTCATCCAGTTTCCCTTTTCATAAAAATTTCAGAATTGGTTTTTCTGTATCTAACAAAATATTTTGTTATATTTTTATAGATGTAAAATCTATAGATTAATTTGGGAAAGAACTAACACATTAACAACAATGACTCTTCCAATACGTTAGTATGATATGTCTCTCCTCTTATTTAGGTCGTCTTTGATTTATCACTTATTCTATAGCCTTCAATATATTGATCCTGTACACATTTTGTTACCTTTTTACCTAAATATCTCTGCTTTTTTCAGCTATTGTAAATGGTGACAGGTTCGGCAGGGGAAGACGTGGAGGGAAAGACTAGGATGACCGGTTTGCAGGTAGTAACAAGAAACAGCTGTTTTCTGATGGTATCAGCAGGTCCTCATTCTCACCCCTAAGTGGGCTTCCTACCAGATGCCCTTTCGCCCTAGTAACTCTGGTTCCTGCCAGACCTCTTAAATGGTAAGTTTTAATTTTTTTGATTTCCTTCTAGTTGTTCATTCTACCACATAGGGGATTTTTTTCCTTAAAGATTTATTTATTTATGCATACAAGATCTGGGGCACAGGCCAGAGGTGCGGAGGGTGAGAGGATTCACCAGAGGCAGAGTGGGGAGCAGAACAGGCAGATCTACTAAAATACACTGCTGAGGGGAGCAGCGGGAGGAGACAGGAGAGGTCTGCTGTGCCATGTGGGTAGCTCCCTGGCTGGGGATGGAACTCGTGCTGCAGTGGCCGCGAACAGCTTCATAGGTTGCGTCTCAACCCCTTGTGCCACCAGGGAGGCCCCATATAGGGATTTTTGTATCTTGATTTGTAGCCTGTGACCTTGCTAAAACTTCTTAGTACAGTAACTAACAGGTTGCTGAAGCCAAAAGACTGTTACGGGTGGTGCCCCCTGGAGGGGTTGCTGGCGAGCATAGATAGCCCCAGGAAAATGCTAAAAAGTGGGGTGGAGCGACTGATAAGTAATATAAGGTATTGTCAAAGGGACACAGATTATTTACTCTGTGAAATTTAACGTTTTGGGATTCAGCATGAGGGGTCAGCGGATTTGGGCCCCCACCTCACGGATCTTGCAGAAGGCTGTTGTGGGCCTCTAAAGGGGGAGGCTTCCAGCAGCGAACCTCAGAGAGGAGGAGTTTGGAGGCTTTGCAAGTAGCCTAGTGGGTGAAACTCTTTTCTGGTTTTGCTGTTGTTCTGGACTGACAAAACGGCGAAGACCTGGAACCAGGCATTTTACTGAGATGCGTGAGTGTGGCCATTTGTCGGGTCATTCCGATGGCTGTAGCTGCTGTTTTGAGGGTCGCCTGTCTGGTGCTGTGCTGGGGCATCCTGGCAGCTCTGGGAGTATCTCCTGTTGTATCTTCCGCTGTCCTTGTGAGTCGGAACCTGGTCTAAGACTCCATCTTAGACATGCGGCCTATTGTTCGGGAGAGGAGCCACAGGTCCTCAGTGGTGGGAAGACGCCATTTTAACTGTTTTTGTTTGGGACTGGAAAATACTGGATATGGCTTTGGTAAGTTAAATGACCATTTTTGGCCTCAGTAACTCTGTTTTTTTTTTACCTGGTTTGTTAAATAAATCCCTTTGTTGTTGTTCCCAGAGCCTTAGTAGCCTTGCAATTATTCGCGGGTAAAGAACTCAGACAGTGACTGGTAACTATTTGGACAGTGTCCTTGGCCAGTTTTAGTGCCCTTTGCTGCTCTGTATCAGTTCTAGGAGCTATTTTTTGTAGGTTCCTTAGGATTTTCATGTCACATATAAATTGGAACAGATTTGTATTTTTTTTTAAGGCTTTATTGGGGGTATAATTGACAAACAAGGTTTGTGTCTATTGAAGGTGTACCGTTTGACGTTTTGGCATATGTACATGTTGTGAAACGATCCAATCTGTTTGTCTTCTGCTCCTTCCCTTTATCATGCTGGCAAGAGCTTTTATGAACGAAGGATTAGAATGATGACTAAGAGAATTGAGAATGGGCATCCTTGCCTGTCTCCTACCTTCGTAGAAATGCCTTCAGCATTTCAAATCAATTGTGATGCTAGCGGTAAATGTTCTGTTGTGTCCTCTACTAGGTTAACAAGGTTCTTTTTGTTCCTAATTTGTTAAGGGTATTTTTAAAAATCTTGAGCAGATATTGAATTTTATCAAATGTCTTTTCTGGATCTATCGAGATGAACATGTGTTGTTTTTTCTTCCTTACCCTTGATGAGATGGATTACATTGATTGATTCTTGAATTTTGATCAGTCTTTATTCCTGGAATAAACAAAAGTGGCCATTATGTTCTATTCTTGTTATCTGCTCTTGGATTTGATTTGCTAAATTTTGTGGGGGATTTTTGCACCTACATTTATAAGGAATATTAATCTTTAGTTTTCTTCTTTGGCCATCGCCTGGTTTTGTCACCATGATGGTACTGACCTTCTAAAACATGTTCAGAAGTGTTCCCTCCTCATCTACATTCTGGAAGAGATTGTGTAGAATTGGTGTTATTATGTCCTTTAAATGTTGCTAGAATTTGCCAGTGAAGCCATCTGTGCCTGAAATTTTCTTTTCTGGAAGGTCTTCTAACTACAAATTTAATTTCTTAATAGAGATATAGGTCTATCCAGATAATCGATTTCTTCTTGAGTGAGTTTTGGTAGTTTGTATCTGTCAAGCAATTGGTCTACTTCATTTAAGTTGTCAAATTTATGGATTCAGAGTTGTTCATAATATTAACTTATTCTCATTTTAATATGTGAGGGTCTGTAGGGTAATGGTTTTCAGGCCTTTCTGCCCTCCCACCATTAGGATTGCCCTGCCTGATGGGGCACCTGAAGTTGTTACATTGTTGTAAGCAGTGTTGTTTACTTCTGTGGGGGATGGCTCAGTAATTGAGATATTCCCGAAGAGAAGCAGAGGTAGGAGAGAGAGAGAAGGGGAAATAGAATAGCCAGAAGAGAGAAGCCCAGAGTGAGGACTTGCTGGGGGTTTGGGACCCTGCCAGCCTCCTGTCCCCTCCCACCCCTGCCTGCCATGTACCTGGTTGCTGCACTACATGTAAAAGCTCAATAAAAGCCTGAGAAAGCCAGGGAGGGCTCCAGGACTCTCCTTACCCAGCCTGCATGGAATTATGGAAAACGTGCACTGTGGCCATCCTGGCACTACAGGATCCAACAGTGAAATCCCTGTTTTTGGGTCTAGGTTTGATTTTATTATTTTTCTCTACTGTTTTGTTTTAAATTTCATTGATTTCTGCTCTTAATATCTTTCTTTTGCTGGTTCTCAGGTGGTTTTGCTCTTTTTCTTTTTTCTATTTTGTTAACATGGAAACCTAGAGAAAGGTTTGAGACTTTTCTTTTTTTGGTTTCCAGGGATTACAATATACATACTAACATACAATGAACAAACTCAATGTTTAATATTTATTCTCAAAGTTCTTTTGAAAATGAAATTTAGAAACTTTACAATCCCAATAGCCCTCTACCCTCCTTTCTTTGTGTTTTAATTGTCCTATGTTTTATATGAATATACATTGAAAACCTCACTTGATAATGTCATAAGTTTTGCTTTCAATTGTCATCATATTTTAAGGAAAGAAAGGGAGAAAAATAGTCTGTTATTCTTTACTCAGATATTTATGAATTCTGTTCTACTTTATTCTTGAAGTTCCAGTTTCTTACTAGTATCATTTCCCTTCAATGTGAGTAATTTCCTTTCCTTTAATGTTTCTCTTAGAGAAGGTCTGCTGGTGACAAACTCTTAGTTTTTCATCATCCAAGAATGTCTTTGTTTTGTCTTCAACCCTGAAGGCTTTTTTCCACTAGATAGAGAATACTGGTATGACAGCTATCCTCTTGCAAAGCTTTAAAAATGTTCTACTGTCTTTTGGCAGTATGGATTCTGGTTAGAGATCCATAGTCATTTGTATGACTTCTCTCCCATAGGTAATGATATATTGTTTTTCTATGGCTGCTTTTAAGACATTTTCTTTCTCTTTGATTTTCAGTACTTTGTTTATGATCTATCTAGGCATTGCTTCCTTTGTGTTGATCCTGTTTGGGGTTTGCTTGAATCATAAAAGTATGTCTTTTCTATACATTTGAAAAGTTTATGTCTATTATTTTTTTTCCAAGTACTTTTTCTGCACCAATCTCTCTCTTCTGTTCTTCTGGGACTCCAAAATACAAATGTCAGACCTTTAGATATTGTTTCACAGTTTCCTGAGGCTCTGTTTATTAGTTTTCCATTTCCTCCCTAAGTGTTGTTCAGATTGAATAATTTCTATTGCTCTATTCCCATGTTAATGGACTCTTTCCTCTGTCATATCCATTTCTTTATGGAGCCCATCCGTGAAATTTTAAGTATCACATTATTGTTTTCAGATCTAAAATTTCCATTTTGTGTCTTTAAATATTTTTTTGTGGCAAAGTATATATGGCATCTTAACCATTTTTAAGTATATACTTCAGTGGTATTAAATACATTCTTAATATTATGCAACCACCATTACCATCCACGTTTACAACTCTTTCCAACTTTTAAAACTATATCCATTGCACAGTAGCTTCCATTTCCCCTTCCCTAGCCCCTTCTTTCACTGTGATTTGACTATTCTAAGTACTTCATATAAGTGGGATATCAGCGTATGCCTTTTTGAAACACTTTGTGTATTTTTCCACTTAATATAATGTCCTCAAGCTTCATCTGTGTAGTAGCTTGTCTCAGAATTTCCCTTTTTAAGGCTAAATAATACCACTTGGTTCTTTTATTTTTTTAGTTTCCATTTCTCTGCTGAGAATTTCTCTTTCCATTTGTTTTAAGAGCATTTCCCCTTATTTCACAGAATATTGTTATCATAGCTGCTGTCTTTGCTGTTTGCAAAAATCTTTGTCTGACCATTTCAACATTTCTGTCATCTTATGTTGACAGTATTTTCTATTGGTAGTATTTTCCCTTGGAAGTCATTGATATTTGCCTGGTTCTTTGTATATTGGGTAAATTTGGAATATATCTTTGACATTTTGAAACTTTGGATTCTCTTAAAATTTTGTAGAGAACATCGATTGTCTTTTTTAAACAGTGGCCAATCTGGTAAGGGCCAGGTCCAGATCACTAGGTCACCTATCTTCTGTGGGCTGTGGTTTCAATTTCAGTTACATTTTAAAGACTCTGCAGGACTATTTTGTAGACATTGCAGTTCTCTCAGAACACACAACATCATCAAAGCCTCTAGCACATGGTCTCCATCAGTTCTGTACATGCATGGATTCTAAGATCTCATACACAGCTTTATCGGATGACTTTCTCAAGCACCCGTTTTGAAGTGCTTTTCTCTCACACTCTGTGACTCTCAAGGGCCCCCTTCCTGAAGCCTGAGTTTGGAACTGTCATTGTCACTTTCAGTCTTGGCCAAAGCCAGGCATGTAACCGAGCTGAGATCAGAGAACCAGGCAACCACACCTTGCCTGTTCCAGTGCTCTGGCAGGTCACGTGACTGAGGCAGAAATGGAGTGAGGGGTTGGAATAACCCTGCGGACTCAGAATTACAGAACCCCCTTCAGATTTTTCCAGTTGGGTTGCTTGAAGCTTTCCAGATTGCTGGTGTCACCCTTTCCTTTAATGGCTGGTAAACTGGTTTGAGCCTGTCTCTTGCACTGTGCAAAGTCTAGAGAATTCCTTAAGAAGTCTACAAATTCCCTAGGGTGTAGGATCTCCTGATCACTGTTTCTTCTGGCTTTCTTTTCTTGCTATATTTTATCCATCTCCTTCCTATGTCTGTTCTCTCTCCACCTCCACCCCATACTAAGATTAGTAAGTCTCAGGTTTGCATAATCAGAAACCTTTGCCTTGCTTGGCCAAGCAAAAAGCCATCTATTCTGAGCTTCTCTTTAGCATCATAAAATGCTTGCATTTTTTTTCTTTCTGTTAAGTCAGTAACACTCTGAAGCATGTACTACCTGTCTGGGTAGAGGAATAAAGTCAAGGGAAGTGACACAAAGATTTACCCCACACTGGTTCCTTTCTGGGGTGTGGTGTTGGGAGAGTATTTTCATTCTTCCTGTGGCTCAGGTTAGCTCAGATGGGACACCAAGAAATACTGTAGGGAGGAAACCATCTTTTTGAGGCTTAACTCAGTCTTTCTGAAACTGATTTGGTCTTGGGACATCTTTGTCATGCAGCATCTGTTAGCAGCTAGAAGTTCCAGGAGTGTGGAAAGTCACATAAGCTGGAGAGAGGTGCTGAGGATTAAATGAAGGAAGGTGATTCCAAGTAGTTGTCACCAGTCAATGGTGATTCCTCTCCCTCTCCAGAGACCACCTCCTTGGTGACCTTGAAAAACTGTCCAAAGGGAGCCCCTTTGGAGAGTGGGAAGAAGCGTAACTAATGATTGTACCAGGACACAGTAGGCTGGGCAAAGTGGGGTGTGTGGTCCTCTACCTGCTTGCTTTATAGGTGGTGCTATTTCAAAATCTAGACCACACGGGAACAGCTGTAAGTTGTCTGTAGTCCTCAGTTTCCCCACTTGTGAAGTGAAGGCTCTCAGTTCAGTTATCTTTTTATTTAATCATTCAAAAAGGATATAACAAAGCACCCCTAGATGTTGGCACCATGCTATGTCTTGATGAGCCAATGGTGAAATGAGATCCTTTCCATTTCAAGGGGATCACTATCTAGAAGGAGAGATAGATGATGGGGTCGTTCATTGGCCCTGCTTCACCTTGATCTTTAACCTTCAATCCGAGTAGAGACGAATCCAGAAGGGCCTGTTGGTGGTGGTTCCCGGGTGTGGATCCTGGAGAGAGGGTCCCCTAACATCTGGAAGCCTCACCTCCCCTGCCTGGTTCAGATGGCTTCCAGGATGGAGTCCTGGGGAGTTGGTGGGGACAAGGCCACTTTCTTTCCAGCAGGAGGTAATCACCACTCACCTGCTGCTCTGGGGGATGATTACCTGTCAAGGTTCATTTGAACATTGGCCTCCCAGACGCTCTCTGGGTCCCCAGCAGACAGTCCTGATGGAAGTTGCACCCTATCAGGTTGGGGCAGTCGCAGTGGCAGAGCTTGTGTCCTGCCAAGTCTGATAACAGAGCTGTCATGGTCCATGGACAGTTTGGCCCTGGGAGGTGAGCAGTGAGGTTTCCAGGAAATTGTGGAGATTGCCTGCAATTTGGGTCACCTCAAATTGGATTGCCTTGCAGAGTGATTTCAGGCTCTGCAAATTGCATCTTGAGCAGGGCCTGTTACTTTGCTTCCCTCAGCCCCAACTCCTACAGCTTTCTCAGAGTCCATTGCCATTAGAGACAATTGGACTAGGGCTTGAATCCCATGTCTGACCAGGTGTGTGACTGTAGACAAGTACTTCTTGGGAACAACAATTCATGGGGATAATAATTGTGTTAGTCAGGACCCTTTTTGTTACAAGGGAGCAGAATGCAGAAGAGGAACCATAGTCTTATTGAGTGAAAAGTCCAGGTATGTCTGGATCCAGGTATGGTTGGATTCAGGTATGGCTGGATCCAGGTGATCAGATAAGCTTTTCAGGAATCCATCTCTAAATGTAAATGGGCTCTTGCTTCCCCTCCTCATTTCTCTACCACCCAGCTCTTTTCTTCCTGGAGGCACCCAAGGTCCCAGCAGGAGGGCGAGTTTCACTAGCCCAATAATTCCAAAAAAAGTCTTTAGGTATGTGCCCACTGCTAACCCAATTATTTGGGTTGAAGGTTTTGTACAACATTTCCATTGCTCATCAGCCAGGCCTAGGTTTTGTGCCCATCTCCTAGAACCCAAACCTTTAAGGAAGGTGGTGGTGGTGGGCCCCCAAAGAAAAATGGAGAAGACAGTATTCTAGAGAAAGGTGTCATGGGGCTCAAGCAGGCAAAAACTCTCTCTTGAACAAGGGAGAGATCGAAAATGCTCACCAAACAGTAGAGCAAAGGCACAATCAGCTTGGAGGTTGTCTGTGCTGGGCAAGGCCCAGGAGGCCCCGCTACGTGGATATGAACTCTTCAGTTGATGGAGAGTAAGTAGTGGGGGAGTGGCCTGGCAGAGGGGCTGGGGAACTATAGGAGTACCTGGAAATTCTGGATGGCAACTAATACCAATCAATGAGGACATACTTCTGCATTTTACCTGCTGCTGTGACTGGTTCAGGAGGCCTGGTGAACATCACCTGCTGGCTGTTGCCCTGCCCTGACCATGTCCCTTGTTTCCTTGGGTCAGTGTCAGCTCTCAGCTTTATCAGGCACTCAGGCTTGTGTAGGCACACTTTCTCTTTAGATCTTTTTTTAAAAAAAATGCAGAAAAACAATTTATTCCAAGGGATGGCAGAAATAAGAAATTCATCCTGAAAATACACTTTGCTGAAAGTCTGTTGGGACAGATCTTCCCTCTGAACATGCTGTCCTGCCAGTCTACCCCATGAGAGTCTTATTGCCTATAAGTTTTTAAACCCTTTGCTGATTCCCATGTGGTGACCAGGAAGCAGCCATCTTCAGATTCACAGTTTCCAAGGCTACAGGAAGGCATTTCTCAGTAGAATACACCTTCTATATCAGAAGAATAGAGAAACACTTGATGCAGCATCATTTAGACTAAGAAGGCACATAATACATCAAAGTGTAGAAAAGGTGACAGGGAAAAAATGTGGGAAAAATGGTTGTAAAATAAGATACTCAAATGTGGTGTGAATGGTTAAAGGCACCTGATGACCAGAATAGGCCAGTCAAAGAAGATGGTCTGGTTTGAGGTGATCTTGCATTGAGAAGATCTTGGTGACCTCAGTGACAGAGCGCTAGAGGGTGGGTCTGCTCCTTAAGGCTAGTGATGCCCGGGAGAACAGATGGTGTCAGATGGTGTCTCTTTGGTGTAGACCAAAGAGAGGGCTGAGTTGGGCCAGAATGGCAATCAGCTGAAAGAGATAGCAGCAAACTAAACAGGTTACCAACAGGGTGATGATGTGTCCCTGATTGGGACCTTCAGGGCCTGACAGAAGCTGACAGACCCCTAGACACAGTTGTCATGATGAGAAGCTCCGTGAGGCCGCTGTGTTAACAAGTGTGCCCACTGTTCAGAGCAGCCTGGCCTCCGCAGGCCACCAGCTGGAGAGAACGACATTAGTGTGGTGCCAGTGGCCAATGACCTGTATGTCCAGCCTTTCCACATTCTCCCAGCAGTGTCTGTGCCAATGTGTTAATTACCTTGGGCCTCAGCCTTCCTTATCTGTATCAACCTCCAAAGCACTGTTGCCAGCTGAATTCAGGCCTCATCATTTTTCTGGTTTCTAGAGAGGGATGGTGATGTGGAAGCCAGCAGAGACCTGGTTTCCACATCCCACTCTTAACACATACCAGCAGTATGACCTTAGGCCATACCTCTCTATGGCTGTTTTCTCTTCTGACATGTGGGGGTGACAGGAACTTACTCTTCCCCACCTCCCAAAAACCAGTGAACCAAAACAAGCACCTCATACATAGTTTCGGAGCTAGTGAGTGTGAATGCACAGCATCACTGGGGGCCATTGTTAATGAGGAGCCTGGATGGGCTACTGTCCTGGGGCCCCTTCTGGCCCAGCTCCCTATGCCCTCTGACTTCCTGGCTCCTGCAGCCCCCTGAGAAGGTGGCCCTGGCCACTCAGCAGCCAATACCCTCAGGTGAGTAGACATGATGGCTGGCAGAGTCTCCTGGTTTGCCGGCTGTCACATTTAATGCAGGCTCCATGCCCGGCCACTCGGTCACTGTCATCAAACACCTCACTCAGAGTTGCACCCGGTCCTTCCCCTGATGAGGCTCTTCTCAGAGATGCCACCTCACCCCAATCTCGTTTCTCTTTGCCCTTCCTGTCACATCCGGCAAAGAGGGTGTTCAAGTTGTCTGTCAGCCAGCAGCAAAGTGAAGCCTAGCTGAGGTAAATCCCCTGAGGTGAATCCCCTGCCTTTGAGGGCTCCTGAATCTCGCCTGTGGCCCAGAGGTACTGCCCCCCCCCCCACCATGTGATAATGCATAGCATAACCTGCAGGTGCTCTTGGGGTCAGGGCTTTTGGGTGTTGGCTGCATGATTCCTTGTGAAATCAGCCAGACCTAGGTTTTATGCCCGTCTCCTGGAACCCAAACCATTAAGGACCTAGAAGGAGAGAACTGATAATTCACTGGATAGGCAATTTGAGACTAAAGGCAACTTGGCTGCTCTTGATGGAGACTGTGGCCAAGCTATTAGTCACCAAATAGTCCATTTGCTGCCTGCACTTCCCAGCTCCCTTGTGTTGAGTCTGCTGAGTTCTCACCACGTGCCTTGTTCTGACTGGTGGACTGTGGGCAGAAGCAGCATGTGTTACTTCCAGGCTGAGGTGGAGCAGTGCTGAGTGGTCCCCTGGCCCCTCTCCTCCCCTTCAGGGTGACCTCAGGGCTACCTGTGCAGTGTAACTGTAGACGAAGAGCTAACACCTACATCATACTGTGATGTGAATGAGAAGGAAAATTTTAGTCCTGTTAAGTCATTGAGATTCTGGGGTGTGACTGGTGTTGTCTTGAGTTCATTATCTTGACTGATGTGGGCCCCAGAAATGTCAGTTCCATGTGGGTGGGGCCTTGTCTGTCCCCTGTGGCATCAGCAATAACAAGCGTGTAGAAGCTGCTAGATAAGCCTCTGATGGATGACTGAATGGATCTCTGAATTTTCAATGACTCCTCACTAGCAACCAGAGAAAACTATCCAGGTGTGGCTCTGACAAAGGTCTCTGGTCTCCTCTTCCTCTTGCCTGGTGTAGCTCCTGTCGTTTCTGGTCAGACTGCTCTGTTTCGTGGTGTCATCTCCCTATGGCTCAGGCCTTCCCAGCGTTGTCTTGAATCTGAGTCTTCCTCAGCAACAGTCCTGAGGAGCACATTTGTTCCCTGTGAAATATCTGCTGCAGACCACTGCCTTGGGGGCCTCCCACAGCACTCTTCCCAGCCATTTTGGTCTAAGGTCAACCTGGGAATTTGACACATTGATGTCTGAACCCAGACATGTGCTGCACAAATGCTTCCAAGCTAACCCAGGTCCAATAGATGTGACCGATGCCACTGTCTTTTTCCACGAGCTTTGACATCATCACCAGGCTCAAGTTTTGTGCCCCCAATTTCCTACACTGGTCCCTGGGAGACTTTCTAAAGTCAAAACTGGCCTGTCCCCTTGTTGCTGAAGAACAAACGATGTAGTGGGCAAAGAATACGCTCTCCAGACCTCAATTCAAATCCCCTTTCTGTGTGGCTTTTGGGAATATTTACCTAATTTTTCTCCACCTCAGTTTCCACAACAGTTAATGGAGATGACAGTGAAATGCATCATCAGAGGTAATGCTGAAACCCCTCAGGCTTCCCCATAGCTGGGGTGTTGCTATGGGCCTCTAGCAGTGGGAGAGCCGGGCAGGTGTCCCCTTTCAAGCCAGGCTCCCAAAGATGGAGGGGCCATCTTTCAATGAGTGAGCTTGTCCTGTTCCTCAAACTCTCCCAGTTCTGTGGGAGGGGGCACCTCTCCTTCCTGGGGACACTAGGAGTGGGAGGCTCTCTCCCCATAACTCGACATAAGGAATTGATAGAGTGATCACTAGCTGAGCAGCTCTCTGTGCCAGGTGTGTGCTCATCACCTCACAGAGAAGGAAATAGAAACAGAAACTTAGAAAACTTAACTCACTCTCCCAACCTCCTGGGAAGTACAAGATGGGAAATGGATCCAGACAAATGATCCTCGCTCCTTCTCCCCACAATAGAAACCACACCGGCCTCTGTGGCCTGCTAGCCTCTCCTGGCCTCCTGGGGGTCCTCCTGGTGCTGACAGACTCTGACCTTCAGTCAGTTCTTCTCTTTGAATTCTAGCCTGCCTTCTGGAAGATTCTACCTTGGTAGAATCCTTGTTTTGCCCTTTGGCGCTGAACAGTGAATTTAATCTCAGAAACTGCAAAACAAATTTAATAAACTCCATTAAAGTGTGTAATCTCATAGACAGGGTACAGACTTTCTGTGCTTCAGAATTTTTTTTTTATAATTACTGGCACCATGGAAATTGCAGGGATTAGAAACTTGGTTGGAAACCGGGACGGATTGTGTCACCAAGACAGTACAAATGAACTGAAACACCCACACAATAAGGTGGCTGGGATTTGCATTAAATTAGGAAGCAGGTCTGCACCCATTAACTCCCTGGTGACTGACAGTGACCTAGGATTTGCTGAAGAAGTGAGGAAGGGCAAGGTGGGAATGTCAAGTACAGTGATCTGGTGGCAGCCTCTGTACATTGGCTCATAGTGTAGCTCAGAGTTCATCTAGGCTAGCCCCATTTTCCAGGTCAAACGCTCTTCTTCCACCATCCCTTCTGTATCACCTTTCATCCCTAGGAAGGAAAGAAAAACAAGGAAGGAAAGGACTTGCATGAAGTCATACGGCTGGTCCATGGGAACCTTTCTGATGCTTTGCCCAGTCATCTTCCCATTGCACCATTTAATCCTGGTTCCTATTGAAGTCTTATGCAATACTGGAGTTAACTCATGACATGAAATATTTGTCACACCTAGTCTCATAAGTTCCAACAACTAGAAGAAAAAAGTAGACAATTTGTGACTTTTGATTTCTTCCCTAAAACCCACTGTTGAATGTCAATCATGCACATTTGTGTGAGGTACTATGTTAGATGCATTGCAAGAACAATGACAATTCTCCAACCTTTTCTGTGAATGGGTCATAGACCTAGAAGGGTTTGCCACTGAGGCAGAGTACTGCCTGCTCTTACCTAAGGTGCCCACGCACCTTGATCTACACACAGCAGGTCCTGTAGTTGTCAGCCAGATACCACTATGCAACCTTGGTGACACAGCACTGCTCACCCATTAGAGTTGGTGTTAGCATTAAAAGAGAGAACAGGGCATACACCCGAGGAGGTGTGAACATATTTATCTAAATCATATGTAGTGTTGTAAACCAATGTTATCTCAATAAAGGAAAAAAAAGAGATAACGGGTAGAACACATTTAATTAATGGGTAAAAATGATGGCACAGGGACAGCTAAAGCCAGCGCCTCTCTCAAAATCAACTGAAGACAACAACAACAAAAAAGAAATAGAGGGGAAGTTTTTTTTTCCTTGAAATCAGAAATAACTACAATCCCAAAACAAAAATTCTGATCTTTCTGCCCCAATACTGTAAAATCTAGACCAGCACACAGTGAAAGGTGAGAATTCATACAAACATTGCTAGTGTGTTTTGTATAAATGAAAGCAGAGGCTTTATGGGGTACATCTCAAAACATTATCCAAAATCCTTAGCTTTGAGCACTGAGACCCAGCTGCAACCTCCTCAGAGGCATTGCTGGAGTCACACTGACCACTGGATGTCTAACACTGAGCTGTGTTCTCACAGCAAAGAAATGGTGGATGTGGAGAGTCTCAGACGACAAACACACATGGAATCTGCAACCTGCCTGAGGCTGCCTTCCTACCCCTTCCCACACAGAGCTGGCCCGAGGCTGCCTTCCTTCCCCTTCCCACACAGAGCTGGCCCTATTCAGAACAAGTTAAGATGAAATCAACAGAGGAACCTATGTATAAATGCTGCAAAAATGGAGAAAGGGAACATAAACAAAGGTGGCTGAGGAGAATAAACCTCAAGAGGAATTGCCCAAAGAAACAGGGAAAAACAATTGCTTTACATAGTCTCAATCAATTTCAAATGACACAATGACTCCTTAAAAGGACTCAAATAAGAAATATGAGGATTGAAAGAAGTGATTATAAAATAACAGCATGAAATGAAAATCAAGTCAGCTGTTCTTAGGAATGAAATTGAGAGAAAAAAAAGAGAAGCAGCAGAAGAGATTAAAACCACATTAGAAGCACCAGCAAATAAAGTATGACTAAGTTACAATAAGGACATTGTGGCGAAGCTATAGAAAGTCATGCAACATTAAATAGAAATGAACACCCTTTTGGGGGGTCAAAAATCAGAGTAATGAGAGTCAAGAAAGACAGACAAAAGCTAACTCTTGAAATAAAGATAGAAATCTGCTGGTCTAAGGGGTAGATCTTCTAGGAAAAACTTGATCTTCTAGGAAAAACTGCTGAAGAAATATAAGCGATAAAGAAAAGCTGAATGAAATAATTGAGCTTCAAAAAGAAAAGATTCATCTGTTCATCTAGGTAAAAAGTTAAACTGTTTCACGTAAGGGAAAATGATGTTGGCACAGAGATCTCTGTAGTAATGGCTGAAGGCAACAGAGTGATGTTGACAAAGTCCTGAGGAAAAGAAAATACAACTCCTGAATTTTATACCCAGCCAAGTAATGTAAAAAGACAATGGAACAGTCCTTTAGAGTGCAGAGTTCAGAAAACAATATCTATGAGTCTTTCCAGAAAAAAATTTCTCTTTACCAAAATTTGAAATTAAAAAAGTACAAAGAAAAGGCTAAGATA
The DNA here is from genome assembly GCF_964194135.1 of Talpa europaea. NCBI lineage: Eukaryota > Metazoa > Chordata > Mammalia > Eulipotyphla > Talpidae > Talpa > Talpa europaea. Next base: position 17,037,246 of record NC_140076.1, read on the forward strand.
TGGTTAAAAATGAAAAATGTTGAAAGGATGGAAAGCATGAAGGAAGGAATGGATTGAGAACTGATTCTATTTAAATGCAGAACTCATTTTAAATTGCCTTGAGAATTGTGCTTCTAGAACAGCATGAAATGTTATAAACCTTGACACGGTAATAATAATGATTTAAGGAACAGTATAAGTGTGCTAATTTCCTAACCTTTATTACCAGGGAGTCAATACATTATTCTAAAATGAAAACATATAGTTAAAAAAAACATGACCACACATCTTAATATTTTGTAAGCTTTCTTCTTAACTATAATGGTATTTTTAGGAAAAATACATCTCTTTTGAGATAACACTTATCTGAGGTTAATACTTATTTCTGTTTAACCTCGATATTTCAGTCTGTTAAATTTAAGTAAAATTATATTTAATACCTCTTTTAGAAAGCCTGTATAATTTCATTTTTCTGCATCTATCTTTCTAGCTACATATGTGCATGGAGAGGTGCCTAGAATGAGATTAATCATTGAACTTATTTTTTTGGTAATATTCAGTATTGCTTGGTTGTTTTGCATTATACATTCCATTTTTACAAAATCAAAATTTGTTATTTTAAAAAATTATTTTGGTGGCATCAGTCAAATCTCAGATTATGTTCTGTCAACAAAATCAGAGCTTGTGTTTTGACAAATGGGATATTGGGGGATGTCTTTGCAGAAAATATAGAATGACATTGAAAGATATAAGGAGGAGGAGCTGAGATGGGGCTTCCTGGGAGAGCAGCAAACATTCAGTTTTGAGCAGTGTCTTGGGGGTGGGGACTCTTCTAGGGCCATGTGGGCATCCCTGAGCTGATACTGTGGTGAAGTTAGTGTGATGCTCGGACCATTCCTGGGGCCTGAGGTGAAGCCCCACCCAGAACCAAGGACTGAGGGTGGAAAGTGGGGTCCCTTTGATCTCTCCCCAAATTAAGACCTGTTGTTGAAATAATATTGGAAGGCAAAGCATGGATGCCCACAGAATACAATACTGCACATATATGCTGGCATCCATTGTCATAACTCTTTCTAGCAAGCTGCCAGGTGGGCATCCTCAGAGAGTAAGAAACTGAAGTCAGAAGCTGAGGAAGGACCTGGGTCATCTACCTAGGTCTCCACAACTAGGCAGATTCAAAATCTAGACTCCAAAGAGAATTTTAGAGCAGGGATAAACCAGAGCTAGCCACAGTGGGGAACATGGGGAGAAAGCCTAGAACACATCTTCAACTACTCCACCAATGGGCCAGGCATCTGGGGTGCGTATCCTTCAAGTCCTCATCATTCTTGGTGGAGAGCTGTCTGCCTGGCATGTAGGCAGAGAGGAAGTCTCAGATGGAGAACCCAAAATAGAAATCCTGGAGCTTTCTGGAGGCAGGGTCTGGGATGGGGAGCGTTTAGTGGATGTGCCTGGGACCTGGACAGCATTACTACAGTGTATATGATTGACAGACCGGCATGGGGCCTCTGTTTTCCTGGCCGCCTCCACCCCAAGGAGAAGGCATTGCTGATCTGACTCATCCATAGTCCCTGGGAGTTCGATCCCCGAGAACCTTTCTCTTCCACTTTCTGTCACTGCTATGTGGTGGGCAGATGTAGCAGGACCTGCCTCTTCCTACTTTGTCCAAAAAACCCCTGGGTGATGAGTTGTATTGGCAACTGCATGCTCAGCTCTATGGCCTCCCTCATCTCTTCTTGCATTTTTTTTGTGGTTAATCAACGGTGAACTGGTCTCAGAGCTCAGAGGAGCAAGTTAGCACCCACCTGTGAAGCTCTGAGCCTAAGTTACTGTACATGAGTGTAGAAGAAGTTCGGTTAGGGTGGGGAGAACAGGTCCCCTACAGAGACCAGAGCTGAGGACAAGACGGATCCTATTATTGGGATACTTTCAAATGGGCTGCCAAAAATTCCAGGGTGCTGTGCACCCAAAATATTGAGATCCATTTGAGCCTGGCAGGTTGGCTGCTGTTGTTCCCTGCTGCACAGTTGCTGGGACTGTGGGTGGTTGATGAGGCCTCAAGGGCAAAGCCACCCTGCCAGTGCCCCTCCCTCTGGGGCTGGGTGATCTCCTGATGCCACCCACTGCTCCCTTCCCCACTCACAGGCCAGGCTCTGGCGCTGAGAGGCTAATGGAGAGCTAGGGGGACCCAGCAGGAAGGGAAATGCTGTTTTGCTTTCCTCTTCCTTCCTCCTCCTTCCTCTGGTCCTCATCCATAATCAGGCCAGCGCTCGGCGCATCAGTGCAAAGTCCTTTGCACTTTTCTAGGTCACAGTTTTACTGCTTTTGGCCAAAGGCCACTTCAAAATGTGCAGAGCACGGAGCAGGTACAACATGGTCATGAGCAAGTTCTGGGATCAAAGGGGGAATGCGGGGCTGATTAGTGGCTCTGCCTGCAATCACTTTCCCTCACCTCTGACAGCAGCTGGTGGGGGGATGTGATTTCTCTCTCCTACCTGCTCTGGGGAGAGCCTGGGTTGTCACTGCCCAGGACCTGGGGGTCTTGGGGGAGGCAGGCAGAGCGGGAGGTACCAAAGGACAGTGCTGAGGATAGCAGGCTCAGAGCCACTGGCTGCTTTGCTCCAGCCTGGATGGATGCCTGCTGTGTGTCAAGAGCCAGACCTCTGTGTGCCTCAGTTTCCTCATCCACAACATGGACAGAGTGTGGCTGTTGTGAGGGTGCAATGAGGTGACCCAGACTTTGTATACCTGGTATACAGTTATCTTTCAGGAACTTTGAACTCAGGGGTTTCAGAATTTTCCATCAAACCCCAGTCTTCTGGCAATCAGTAGTTAGGAGGCAAATTATCAGCAGTTAGTTTTCTGTCATTCACTGAACCACAAACAGGACCTGGAGCCCTGAGGTGAGGTCCAGGAACTGGTGGAAGAAAGTTGAGCTGCTGGGTCTGGTCCTGACTGACAGGCTCCCACAGGCTTGCTGGGGATGTGGCAGGATCGAGACCTGGCTGTGGACAGGCTTGTGAATCACTGCTGTGGCAGCTGAAGGGCAAACCAGGGAGGACTTCTGGGCTTCCTCCTGATGGCTTGAAGCCCAACCTCTCAGTCTGGGGAGGGGGCAGTATGACAGAGTCAGAGGGCCCTCCCTCTCCAGGACCCCTTCGGAGGCTGTGCCAGGGAGTCCGGGGGAAGGACAGGGGAGCAGAGGACAGAGACCAGACAAGTCATTCCTGCTCTGAGCCTCACCTGACACCTCTTAGATGAGCAGGGGCGGCCCAGGGTCAAGGGACTTAAGCCATGAGTAATGAATTTGAAAATGGACCCGCCTCATGGGGTTTTGTGAAGATTAAGTGGTTGATCCATTTGAAGTGCTTGGACAGCAGTGGCTTGTGACTCTAAGAGGTGCTGCTGTGATTATCACCCTGTCTCACTGGCAGGATGAGTAGGGTCGAAGGAGAACCCATGAAGGGCTTGGCATAGGCCAGCCCCAGCTGTGGTGGTTGTGCGCTGTGGTGAGTAGTGCTGTTAATCGAGCACCTACTGTGCTCCAGGCAAGTTTCCAGGAGTCTGGGGCCCATCAGGAAAGAAACAGACCAAGATCCTGTGATGAGGGGCCATGGAAGGGGTTTGGGTGGGGTTGTGCACTGGCGAAACCTTTCACAGTTATGCGACTTTGCAGACATGGATAATTGCAGATCCCCAAAGGATAATTGAAAACAGGGCAGAGATGAGTTTCTGAGTGAACTGCCCTGTGCCCTGAGCCCCGCAGACCTGATGCCCAGCCAGGACCTACCACCCCACACCTCGGAGACCCTGTGGGAGGGGAGCGAACGCCTCCAGCCCTCCCAGATGGTGTCCTGGAAAATAAAGCCTGTTTCCCAATGACCCAGATGAAAAACATATTGCTTGGAAAGTGCTGCTTAAACAGAATCACCAGAACCTTTTATCTTCTGTGCAGGTGTCCATGGCAGCCATCTGGCAAAGGTGTCAATTATCGTAATTAATTAGACCTTTCCCCAGTTCCTGACGGGATGGTCTGTCAGGAGGAGAGCCTGGGGCTCTGTGAGGGTGGGGATGGGATGGGGGTTGACTGGGTCCTGGGTGCACCCCCAGGTGGAAGCTCAGGGGCTCCGGGCTCCCCAGCAGTCTCGGGGCAGCCCCATTGAGGAGTCAGCCTTCACCCCAGGCACCTCTGGTTGATACGTTTGAGACTTGAAATCCGGAGAAGGCAGCTGGTGTGTGCAGACAGTGGTGGAGAGGGCGGGTGACAGCAATGAGGAGCCAGCTCTTGCCTCCGCACCTACTGTGCGCGGCCCTGAGCTCAGGCTTTGTGTCCCGAGCTTGTTTAACCCTGCTGATGAGGCGACATCATGATCTCTCAGCTCAACTGGGACTTCAGGGGAGGAGGGCAGGGCTGTAAAGACCCCTCCCACCCCATGTGTCTCCCTTCAGCCTCAGCTCAGATGTCACCTCCTCCCAGCCCCCCATCACTCCCTGAAGTGTCCACCCCAGCTCCAGTCTGGTGCTGCCCCCCTTCCATGTCTCCTCCTATCCTTGGTCTAGTCCCTTCTCCTGTCAGGGTTGTTGTCACATCTTCATCACCATCTGTCGGAGAAGGGGCTTGGAACAGCCCCTCAGGGTGTTAGCACAGGCCACTGGGTTTGTGGATTGTTCTTTTACCTGAAGGCAGTCAAGGCCCTGCAGGTGCAAGAGAAACTTCCCTTAACTACCTGGAAGAACTCAGGACTCTGTGCTTTTTTTTTTTTTGAAGACCTCAGATTGCATTGTCACTAGTTTTTTGTTTGTTTGTTTGTTTGTTTCTTGTTTATTTGTTTGTTTATACAAGCACTGGGTACAGTCAGAAGCGCGGGAGGGTGAGAGAATTCACCAGAGCCAGAGCAGGGAGCAGAGCAGGCAGAAGGACCGAAGCACACTGCTGAGGGGAGCAGCGGGCGGCAGGAGAGGTCTGCGCGCCATGTGGGACCCTCCTCCGGTGGCTGGGGAGCAGCCGGGGATGGAACCGGCACTGCAGAGGCTGCGGGCAGCTTCGCAACCCAACGCTCAACCACTGCGCCACCGGGGAGGCCCAGGACGCTGTGCTTTTAATAGTTATTACCAGAAGTGACTCTCCGTGACCCATTCTGACGGCAGCGTGGACACCTAATCACCCACTTCTGCTCTTCTCACTGTGTGAGCTGCCCTCCCCCCTACATCACTCCAGGAGCCCTGTCACTCCCACCCATGCTTGCAGGAACCTCTGCTCCATATGTGGCCCAGAAAAATGCCAAACCCCGGATTTTCCCCACATCACATCTTCTCTCAGCCAGAATCCCTGCCCTGGTGGGGCTGGAGGTGGGTCAGGCAGAAGCCAAGCTGGGGGAGGAGGGTGGTGACCTCTGACCCTGCTTTGACTGGAGGGTGACCATGGACAAGGTGCTTCTCCCAGATCCCCAAAGGATAATGGCTAAAGAGAGTAAAGGGATCTGGCCAGGGGACCCCCAAAGCCTGTACTTCTGTAAGGAAGGGAGGGTTAATGCCTGAGGTGCTTGGGCGGGGCTGCTGAGCCCGCTTGGCCCTCGCCTGTGATTAATTCAGTTTGGTAAAGTGGTGTTTATGCTGGAAATTTAATCGTCATTTCTGATGGTAAAGGAATTGAAAAATAAATGGAAAGTGTCAGACAGTGCATTAGGATGGGTGATGGAGTGGAAGAGGGGCCTGCCCACCGGGCCTCCCCATTGGTTGATTTACTAACCTCAGAAATTAGTCAAGTTTCTGTTTCCACAATTGCAGGATCAAATCCTAGGAGTGATGAAGTGAGTGGTGGGGTGGGCAGGGGCGGGGAGACAGGAGAAAAGTGGGGGTCGAGCATAGAGGTGGTGGCAGCATTAGGTGTCACTGACGAGGAGATGGGCCTGGAGAGGAATGAGGCCCTTCAAGATGTTGGGGGCACAGTGAAGCTGGGGTCCAGGCTCCCCCTCCCATTGCAGACCAGGGGAGGGTACTGATGTGGATCTGGCCTCACAGGAGAGGGATGCCCGTGGCAGGTCTACCCTAGGATCCCCTCATCTGGGGAGGGTAGTGTTGACCTCCCCCCACCTCAGGGAATGGGCCCCCGTCCACAAGAGGAGCCACCTCACTGACGGCATCTGTCAGGACAGGTGAGCGCGTGTCTCTGGGTCTGCTGGGATCTGGGTCTCTCAGCAGCAGGTACCTGGCCTGTGAGAACTAGTGTCCCCCAATCAGAATGAATATCCCTAAAGCAGGACCATCTCCCCATTAGACTGGGGGCTCCCTGGACTCTGATTTCCCTTTGGGCGGGTGGCTCCTGAGAACAGACATGTGTCTCCCCCTTAGACTGGCTGAGGCAGGACTGGCCCTCCCCCACCAGCGAGTCCTCCTGCACAGGACTCCTTCTCCAGTGCTCTGAACAGCCCCCAGTTGAGTACCTGAACCTTTCTGAACCTCAGCTTATGAAAAATGGTGCTATTAATGGGACTATTAATGGGGCTATTAATTAAAGTGTTAAGAATTAAGTAAGATGAAATGTGAAGTTCCTGGGACCCATAGTGGTCAATATATGGTCACTAGTGTTACATCATTTGGGGTCACACCTCATCACTGCCCTCCTGGACCACTGCCCAGCCTCTTCACCAGCCTTCTCCCCACTGTTCCTCTCCTGATGGGGTGTGGGCAGTGCGAGGTGGGTCAGGTCAGATGAGGAATCCAGTGTTGTCCTGCCAGCCATGGGGCTCGGAGATGCCACACACAGAGGGTGTTTCTGGAGAGCAGCATGCGGCCCTGGAGGGGATGGGCTGTGGGTGGGGATCTGTGAAAGGAGGTAGCTGGTGGGCTGTGCCTTGGCCTTGGAGCGGTCAGCCAGGCTGGGCAGGGAGTGAAGGGACAGTAATATTCATGGAGCCTGTCCCCTGTCCCCCTCCCTGCCCCCAGTCCCTTCCTGTTACCCAGTTTCTCCACCCCCAACCTTTGCTGCCCTGGCCCTGACAAGGCACTGCCTGCCCCGTCCTCCCTCACAGAACATACATAGAGCACACACGGGCACACCTACATGCCCTTCGAGACCCTCACCCCCACATGTGTCTCTAGGCCCCAGTTCAAACCCACCAGCCCAGACTCCTTCCTGTACCACATCCCTCTCAGGAACCCCCCTGACAGCCCCTGTACCTCTGTGTGCCGGGAAGCTCACATCAGACTTAAAGCCTAAGGGAGAGAGGCAAATGGAGCCAACTCTCATTTTGTTTATCAGTGGCAGTAAAGCAATGTCTTAAGGGATAATTATAATAATGAAAAATCCTGCTATCATCTGCAGGGAGGAAGGTGCTGCCCACACAGCGGCTGTGGGCTTGATGGGTAAGCAGAATGTTCTGAAGACAAGATCTGGTTCCAATCCCAATTACATCCTAGGGCTCTGGGATCCCAAGTCCCAGGGTAGGTCTGCTGGGTGCTCTGGAGCCAGTGGATCAGGAAGGAGAAGCTGAGGTCATTCTTCTAGGGAATCAGCATGACTAGGCGACCTCACCTCTGTAGCCTGAGAGCCCTTGGCTGAGCCTGAGCAGACCCGGGGCGAGGAGTGGGGGGGAACCTAGTCCCAACTCCAACATGGGCTGATGCTTGCCTTGGACTTGGGTGTCCCTGCGCTAGGAGGGGCCTCACTGGGGGTGGTTCTGGAGACCCACATGGTGGGTGTCAGAGGGGGTGAGTCACGTGTCTGCCCTGAGGCCAGCCTGGCTGTGGGCGTGTCACCACCCACTGCATGGTTTTGGCTCTTGGCCACTGACAAGCGCCTCCCCAGCCACCATCTCGCAGCAGCGCCTGACAACTCCCAAAACGGAAGCCCAGAGAGAACAGGGCCTGGTCTCATTGCCACCTCCATGTCCTTGGGGTCCAGACCAGGGCCTGGCATACAGCAGGCTCCCCAGACAGGCTCCCTACAGGTCAGTGCGAATAAACAGGACATCCCTGCAGTAGGTGTCATTATCCCCACTGAACACAGGAGGAGACTGAGGCTCAGGGAGGTGAATTGCTTGTTCCAAGTCACACAGTGTGAGGGGTGGAGGGACAGGGAAGGGGAGGGGTGGGATGGTGGCAGGGCTGGGGGAGCAGCATGGATCCAGGGCAGAGACAGCCAGAGCTGTGATCAGACAGACAATAAGTCAAATGCTGTGCAAGTCCCAGTCAGCTGGGAAACTCAAGCCTGCAGTGTGAGGCTGGGTGCTGGTGGCCTTGGGGACAGGCAGTCCAGGCCCTTCGTTCCAGCTGCCCTGAGTCTCTAGTTCAGGAACCCACACAGTGTTGAACCAGCAGGATATCAGGAAGGATCTGGTCCGCCCCCTGGGGGTGCAGGTGGGAGCAGTGGTCCCTCAGGGCTGCACCATGCCTCTGCCCTCCATCGTGGATGCCTCTAGGACCTGACTTGGGGTGCTGATGTTCTTCCCTCATCTCTTCCTGCCTCCTACTTCACTCCCTCCCAGCAGATTCTGTGGATCCAGGTTGAAGGTTTGATTTACAAACTTCCCAGACAGGCCATTTACACCTGTAGTTACTAAGCGGTCTGGTGATTTACTCTGTGGGAAATATTTGCTTCTCTGGAGGGATCATCTCAGCCCTTCCTCCTTGAAGTTTGGACTTACTGAGGCTTCCCTTTCCCAGGGAAAGAGGTGGGGGGCAGCAGTGGTGGAGGAGCCATGGAGATCGCCTAGTGATGTGCAAACTTGGAGAGTATGGCTGTGAGGAGGAAGGGATCTGAGTTTGAATCTCTGTTCTACCAAAATCAAGCTGTGTGACCTGGGGCAGTTCATTGAACCTCTCTGGGCCAGATTTCCTCATCTGCAAAGTGGGTTTGATTACACAATGGGATTGGATTGGTGACACCATCTGCCTCCCAAGGTGATGATGCCCGGATGATAGTGTGCATATAAATGCCTGCCACATTGTAGGTGGTCGGGAAAGTTGAATTCTCCCCTCTAGTCATTTGAGGTCTCCCTTTCTCTGCCCAGATCATCTCCTCCATGTCTTTTCCCCCAACCTCTGAGCTTTCATCCAAGAGCCCCCATGCTCCTGTTTCTGCCCATGATCCATTTAAAGTTAACTTACATAGAAGACCTTGTCTGTTTTTTTTTTTTTTTTGTGGGACCCTTGCCGGTGGCTGGGGATTGAACTGGCGCTGCAGAGGCTGCGGGCAGCCTCACAACCCAGCGCTCAACCTCTGCCACCAGGGGAGGCCTGACCTTGTCTGTCTTGAAGGCTCAAGAGAGGAAGCAGGGCCTCCCTGGTGGTGCAGGCGGTTGAGTGCAGCGCTGTGAAGCTGTCCGCAGCCTCTGCAGTGCTGTTTTGACCCCAGCCTGCCTGGGAGATACCCACATGGCACTACAGACCTCTCCTGTCTCTCCCGCTGCTCCCCTCAGCGGTGTATTTCAGTCTGTAAAGGTCAGGAACAGACACGGTGCAGGTTCTCTGATCCCATGCAGACTGGGTAAAGGAGGAGTCAGAGTCCTCAGTGGTTTTGCAGGTTTTTTTTATTGGGGTTCACCAGGCATATGGCAGGCAGGGGTGCTGGCTGGGGGGCTGGGAGGCTGGCAGGCCTCCCAGCCCCCAGCAAGTCTTCACTCTATCTGGGCTCTCTAGCGTTCGTTCTGCTGCTTCTCGACTTCTCTTTCGGCTTTGGCTTCTACTGCTGCTACTGGCGTCCCTGTGACGCCGCCCTTAAAAAAGCACAGTCTTAGCTCAGCTGAATCCCATCTACCTATGCCCACGCCCTATTCCAGGTGCCCGCCGTCAGGCATGCATTCAGGACAAGGATCCATCATCTATCCTGATGGCGGGAGGGCAGAAAAGCCTGATATTTTCTTTACCCTACACAGTCAGTTGCCCTGTTCTGTTCCCCGCTCTGTCTGGTGAGTCCTCTCACCCTCCCACATATCTGGCCTGTACCCCGATTCTTGTATAAATAAATAAATCTTTTTTTTTTTTTTTTTAAAAGAGAGGGAGCAATTAGCAGCACTGGCTTGGACTGTGTGGGTTCACACGCCCAGGGATTGGGCGTGTTAGCTCTGCAGCTGCTTCTCTGCTCCTGAGGTAACAAATCTGGCCTGGGAAGGCCCTAGGCAGAGTAAGGGGCTCTAGGGCCCAAAGTTCTGCTGTGATCTAAGGGGTTAGCAGAACTGTCTGAAATCTAGTAAGGAAGGTAGGAGTGGTGGGAATTGGTCTCCCTGGGGCAGATGACCCAGAGTCTGCCTGGGCGGGGGTCGGAATGCTGGAGGGGGTGGGTGGGAGATAGTTGTGGTCAGTATTTTTAGTTGTATTCATTCTAATCCGAGTAATGATTTTGATCTGCATCATCTGTGTACCTACTGATAATGATACTGAACATCTTGTGCTTATTGGTCTTTTATACAACATTGTAGAAAAGTCTATTCATATATTTTGTTCAGTTATAAACTGGGTTATTTACTTTTTAGTTTTGAGTTGCAATTTTTATATACCTGGATACAAGTCTTATCTGAATGTGATTTAGAAATATTTTCTCTTCATCTCTGTTTTGCTTTTTATTCTTACAGTGTCTTTTGAAGAGTAGTGTTTAATTTTGATGAAGTCCAATTTATCGATTAGTTCTTTTATTGGATCCTGCTTTTGATGTTGCTGCTGAGAAATGTTTGCCTAATCTAAGGTCACAAAAGTTTTCTCCTATGTTTTCTTATGGAAGGTTACAGTTTTAGGTTTTGTGTTTAGGTCTATATGATTCATTTAAAGTTAATTTATAGAGATGGCATGAAGTTGGAGCCAAGTTCAGCTTTGCATATGTATATAGAGTTGTTCCAGCACTGCTCGATGAAAAGATTATCCATCCTCCCTTGAATTGCCGTTACATCCTTGTCAAAAATCAATTGTCTTTATATATTTGTGGGTCTATTTCTGAACTTTTTATTCTGTTCCACTTATCTATTTGTTTCTTTTTATGCCAATACCACACTGTCTTAATTATGTAGTTTTATAATAAATCTTGAAATCACAAAGGGTTAGTCCTTTAACTTTGTTCTTTTTTCAAGGTTGTTTTGGCTATTATAGATCCTTTGTGTTTCCATAAGAATTTTAGTATTGATTTTGTCAATTTCTACAAAAAGCCTGTAGTTTTCTTTATGATTCTTGTGTTTAATTTAGCTGAGTTCCTTTGGTCTGTAGGATTTTAGTTTTCACTCATTTTGGAAAAATTTCTGCCATTATTATTTCAAATATTCTTTTTGTCCTCTTCTCCCTTTTGGCTACTCCAATTATACATTACAGAGTTTAAACTTGCCCCACTGTTGTCTGCTGCTTTGCTCATTTAAAAAAAAAAATCCTTTTTCTCTCTGTGTTTCTGTTTGAATAGTTTCTACTCTGATGGTGTCAAGTTCATTAATCTTTTCTTCTGCAATTTCTAATCTGCTGTCAATTCTATCCAGTGCATATTTCATCTCACACATTGTAGTTTTCTCTTAATGTCCCCATTTGATCTTTTTAATATCTTCTATGTCTCTACTTCATTTTGCAAACATACGGAATACAGTTATAATAACTATTAAAGTCCTTGTCTGCGAATTCTATCATCTGTGTCACTTCTGAGTTGGTTTTGATTGATTCATTTATTTCCTCATTATGGGTTGTACTTTCCTGCTGCTTTGAATGTCTGCTAATTTTTATCTGAATCTGAGGCATCACGAATTCTACCTTGGATGCTGGATATTTTTGTATTTCTATAAAATCTCTTAAGCTGTATTCTGGTGTAGTTGAGTCACTTATTAATCATTTGATTCTTTTCAGGTCTTGCTTTTAAGAACTGTTAGTAGGAACTGAAACAGTGCTTAATCTAGGGCAATTTACTTCCCAACAGCTAGGCAAGATCTTTCTGTGTATTGTCCTCAATTCCCTGTAAACCATCAGGTTTTCCCATCTGGCAGTGGGATGGGCACTACTCCTGGCTCTGTGTGAAAGGTGGCACTGGTACTTCTCAACCTTTCAGGTGGTTCTTTCCCCAGGTGTGAGAGTTTCCTCAAGTGGGGGTGTTCATCAGCTCAGCTGAATATTTAGAGGAAACCTCTGCAGATCTCCAGAGTTCTATTTTCCTCTCTTTTTTGTTCTCTGTCCTAGGAACTCTTGCTCTTCCTGATTTCTCAGCTCTCTCTCTCTTTAATTCAGCTTTCACCTGGTTCCTCCTCCCTGCATCATAGCCTGGAAATTCTCTCAAGACAGGAGGTTGGGAAATCACCCGTGTCACCATTTTGTACCTCATTTCTCAGGCAACCATCCTCATTGTCTAAGGTTCAGTGTCTTGGTCTGGCCACATTATTCCTGAACCTCAATTTCCTTATCCACAGAGAATAATAACAACCACCACCTTCTTCCCCAAGAATTGTGAAGATTAAATGAGATAATCTACTAATTCCCTAAGCTCAATGCCTAGTATACAATTAGTTCTCAGTAGTTGGTGGCTGCTATTACATCACTACTACAATTGCAGCAATTTAATACCAGTGACTGAGGAAATATATAATGAACAAAGGCTATCAGGAAGTCAGGACTATAACATAATAGAATATGTTTGTAATGTACTAAGTGAGTTATTCCATGCACAGTGTTTGGTGCTGTTGGGTGCTGCACATAGGACTTGACTCCTTACAACAATCACCCTCGGGGGTTTAATAACCATACTCTGACCTGGATCTGGTCAAAGCTAGCCGAGACTTCTGACCTGCATAGTTATGGTCGCACTATAGTAACAGGAGTCCCTGGGAGATCTCTGGTCCAGCTTTATCTTCTCCTCTGCTCCCCATTCAAGTGGAGAACTCAGTAGCTTAGGTCCTTCCTGGATTCAGGGCTGGGCTCATCTCCCTCTCCTGCCCCCAAGTCTCAAGATTCGTGTTTGAGGTTTGTGGTTCTTTTTCCAATGAATACATAATAGTCTCATAGATTGAACTGAGACTATGGTTGTAATAAAACTGGTTCATTGCATCCCTCTACACAGAGCTGCTTAATGAACACGTGGCTGGCAGCCCTCCTTGGCCCCTGAGCCAAATGCAAATGAAATGCATTCCGCAGTATCTTTAATTAGTTAAGGGGGGCAGGGAAGAGATAGTATGGGACGGGGCAGAAAAGGGGGCAAGCACGAGGGTGAGGGAGTGAGGCATAGGGTAGGGATAGGGAGGATAAGGAAGGGCAGGAAGAGGGGACGAGGGTGAGAGAAGGAAGGAGGAATGAACCAGGAAGGGGGCAGAGGTGATTTGGGATCCAAATTTGGATTTGACTTTCCAAATTTCCCTTGTAGGGAGAGCAATGTTGGGTTGGCTCATTATTTTCGCTGGACAAGGGAGGAAGTCAGGTTCTGCTATGTGTTATACACCGTGTTAGGTGCCGAAAAAGACAGGTTCTGTCTTGGAATGGAATTGAGCTCATTTCTATACTGAAGTCTCATTTTTCCTCATTTCTGAATAAAATCTGTCTTTATCATTTTAACCAGTGTCTGACGCTGCTTCTTTTTGCCAGTACTCACTAAATTCCAGCTTTGAATATAAAAAGCTAAAAAGTAAGGCAAAAGGATTAGAGGACTGTAATTTGGATCAGGGTTCAGGACAGTCTTTTCTAAGTAGATACTTCTTAAGCTGAGCTCTGAAATATGGCCAGATGTCAAGAAGAGGGGACCGGAAGTGGGTAGTGTACATCTTTTAAAAAATTTTTTTGATTGTCTAGAGTTCATCCCTCTTCTGGTAGGACCACTCCCTAATTTCCCCTCAGAAGCAACTCTTTACCCAATTATGGCAGGACAGTTATGGAACATAAATACATCTTAGCTTTACTTTGTTTTGTTTTAAAGAAGTGACCAAATAACAAAAATATATGTTATCATAGGAAAACCATAAATAAAATGGATGAAGCAAATACTCTCATTTTAAAGAATGGGAAGTGGGTCTAAAAGTCCTGATCTTGCATAGAAAGATCTTGAGACAAGAACAATAATAGTTCACATTATTACTTATTTCTTTAGCACCTCCCAGGTGCCAGTCACTATGCTAAACTCTCTATTGCCATTGTTTTTAGTTTTTCTTCACCACAACCCTATGAGGTAGGCATCCATATTTTTTTTTAAAGCTCTTTTTAAAAAATTTATTTATTTATACAAGCACTGGGTACAGTCAGATGCACGGGAGGGTGAGAGAATTCACCAGAGCCAGAGTGGGGAGCAGAACAGGCAGAAGGACTGAAGTACACTGCTGAGGGGAGCAGCGGGCGGCAGGAGAGGTCTGCGTGCCATGTGGGACCCTCGCCGGCAGCTGGGGATCAAACTGGCGCTGCAGAGGCTGCGGGCAGCTTCCAAACCCAGCGCTCAACCGCTGCACCACCAGGGGAGGCCCAGCATCCTTATTTTTTTTTAAAGTTTTATTTATTTATGCATACAAGAACTGGGGTGTAGGCCAGAGGTGTGGGGGTGGTGGTGAGAGGATTCACCAGAGACAGAGCGGGGAACAGAACAGGAAGACTGACTGAAACACACTGCTGAGGGGAGTAGTGGGTGAGACAGGAGAAGTCTGCTGCGCCATGTGGGTAGCTCCCTGACCAGGGATCAAATTCATGCTGTAGTGGTTGCTGATAGCTTCATAGTGCTGAGACTTAACCCCTTGTGCCACCAGAGATTCCCCCCCCAGCACCCTTATTGTTTTTATTTGACAGATAAGGCAAAGAATTTAAGAAATTTGCCTAAGATTATGTAATGAATGAAGACAGAGGGAAGTGAGCGATCCCAGGTATCTGAAAAGAAAAACCATGTGGTAATAATTGCCCTGGGATCTGTCCAAGGTTCTGAAGCCCACAGGGAAACCGATGCCATTCCACTTCTTTTCACTCTCCTGATTGCCAACCTTGTCCTCTCTCTTCCCCCACCCCCAATTCCTCACCTCCCACATTATTCAGGTTACTCTTAATAACACCTGTCTTGTCACAGGTGACATTCACTCCTATTCTTATGAGCTGCCCTGGTCGAACTTTGGAGTGGCAGTTTTGCCAAGCCACGGCCCTCTTTCTTTTGTTCTCTTGGAAACAGTTCCTGTCCTCAGGGAGCTATGGGCAATTTAGGGATATAATCTATTCAAAATGCACATGCTGTAAGGCCTAAACATCTGGAGATGGCATCAAAACCCTGAAGATCTCCTCTGACATTGTCCTTTGTTTCTGATGACTCTCCACCTGTAGTCCCTGAACACAAAAGGTTCTCTGGGCCTTTTCACATACTGCTTTCTGAGTGGCATAAGCCTCTCACATGCCTCCTGAGCTCAGGTCCTCCTCCTCCAAGAATTCAACTATCATCCCTATCACCACCACCACACCCGGACCGAGTGGTAGTTTCTCCTAAACTTTTGAGCTTTTGAGGGTGAAACTAACATCAAGGGGGATTCTGTGAAGAAATAAGACAGAATTCCATGCCAGCACTTCTGTCATCAGAGATGATCTGCTGCAGAGAAGAAGCCACAAGTTTAGAATAAGGAGAACCAGAACCAGGTCATCAGGGAGAGAGTATTTATTTGAGTGGGACACTGAAGGATTTAAGATGGTAGAGGAGGCTGAGGGCATTTCAGAGAGAAAAAGAAATCCTACATTTTAATGTTCTAGGGTCAATGATTCTTGGCTCTATGCTCTAAGTTCTGGGTTCAAGATTTTTAAATTCTCTGTTCTAGATTCCTACGTTCACCATAGGAAGGCAGCTGTGTTCACCACTGTACTGCCAATACCACATAGAACCCATGGCTCTGGCTGCTGTGACTCTGGGTTCTGAATTTCTGGATTTAGAATTCTGTGATTCTGTGACTCTAGGTTTGGTGCTTCTAAATTTTATAATCTATAGCACTGGGATCTAGGGTCCTACAGTCTTGATTGTGGGTTATATGATTCTGGACTCTGGGTTCTGGATTTTATGGTTCTTAATACTGCATCTTGTTTATTCCTCTTCAAGGAATATGGAAGAGAGCTCCCCTGAAGAAGGTTGTCTCTCTTCTCTTACAATTGGAAACTGGTCAAGGGAAGCCCCTCCTTCCAGGCCCTCCCACCCTCCTCTACAGTTCTCCTCCTTCCAGTATTTCTGCTCCTAATGAGGTGCCTTATGTAGATTGGAGGATGAGCTGAGACAGGGAGTGTGGATGGAATGGCAAGTCTTGCTGACTCAGTAGGGCTGAAAATAGCTGTCTCCAGGCTCCACCCTTCTTCAGATGATGGATGGCCTGGGTTGTGCATTGGTCTCAGTAAACAGGGGCCAAGTCCCGAAATAACCTGAAGGATGTTATGAAGGGGAAGGAGGGAGTGTGATTTCAGGGATCTTTAAAGGAACTAAATGCTATCAGGGAGTCACCCCTTTGGATTAGGCATTGCTCCTCTAATGGTGTCCCTCAGGCTGCTTTCCCAATGAAGATAGTTCTGTCCACACACCCCGTTACACCTGAGCCAACAGTGACAGGAATCAGAGAAGCTAGTGCAGCTCCTCTCCCAACACACCTATAACACACACTGCACACATACACAGACAGGACATAATCATCTCTGGCTCCCAAACATTCCGGGTCCTTTGAGGCAGGGTCTGTTGGAATAGACCATCAGAATACTTTGAAGCTCAAGGACAGATGTATTATTTGTCTCAGGATGTGGTGCTCAAGAGGGGCCTGACAGTGGACTAGGAGCTGTCCCAAAGGTGGGACATCCCTTCTAGGGGGTGGCTGTCTCAGCAGGTCTGCTCTGTCCCTGCTCATCTCCCTGGGTTGCTACTGCCCACACCCCCTGCCCCCCTCAGGAAATGCTTGACCAGAGTGGGTGGGGGCAGACGACCCACTCTTCTTTGTTTTATTCAGTTTTTAGATTATGAAGCCAAAAAAATTAAATTTAGACTCTTTGCAGGGAGGCAATTTTTCCTAATCACTCACCCTGCTGCACAGATCTTCACAACTTGATTACTTCTAATTAGATTAATTAGATGGAGGAAATTTTTTTCTCTGAGAATATGGTTTCCCAGACAGCCCCAACATCCCAGAGCCCAGCGTGGTGCCTGCCCAGATGACACATCTGTCCTCTGGGCGGCAAAGCGACTTGCCCAAGGTTATACCACAAGCAAGTTGAACCCAGGTCTGCTTCCAAACCCAAGGCCAACTTTACCTATTGTCAGGACAGCACTAGGGCATGTGGTTTCCTCTTGGCCACCCCCTACCCCCACCTCCTCCTTCCACTTCAGGGTGGCATCAGTTCCCAGGGCCAGTCCCCAGGTTGTGGGATCCAGGGGGTCTCAGGAGTTGGGCTCAGCGTGTGGTTCCCCCCGCACTGGACAGTGAGCAGCCTCCTGGACAAATCCTTCCTCGTGTCATCTGTCACTGCACATCCTGTTCATGTCCTAAATCATGGAGTTTTTTTCCCCAAAAACAAGAATGGGGGAACAATTCCAGGAAACTAGAGTGGGCAAAATGCCAGAGCATTGGAAGAGCTGTGGCGTTTCTGTTCAAGGACCCGAGAGAGTTCCTGGGGGACACCTGGCCCTTCTGCCCCGACACATCCTGGGCATTGGGGACCTACATCCAGGGACATGGGTCACCCTCTGAGCCAAGCTGACCACTGCCAGCATAGCCTCAGCAGGCTGCTCCCCATCACTCAGGCTGCTGGGCCTTACTTGCACCCAACGCCAAAGCCTTGGATTGGCCCTGACCTGTAGAAGCAGAGGAGGGGGCAGTTTCTGGGCTTCGGTCTCGGGGCCAGGCCTGTGGGCCATCCATCTTGCCCCTCTAGTTTTCCCTGTGTCCTGAAAATATTTCCTTACTCCCCACCCTGCGTGGCCCTGTGGAGCCAGGCACCCTCTCAAAGAGCTGGACTCTCTCCAGGCCACCGCCCAGTCTCTCCCACAAACCCAAAGCCTGAAACCAACACGCGTGGCTGTTCTGGTCCTTCACGTCCGTGCCCGAGGCTTATTTCTCAGGTACACACACAACTTAAGCCATTTACACACAAACACCTGAAGACAGTCTCACACACATCCTAGTAAGGTGTTTACACACCCAAGGGCTGTGTTCACACCCTCTGAATCGCACAGATGCAGTGACCCAGTAGGAGTCAGACTTGGGAACTTTAAGCACCTTCTCAGAGCCTCAGTTTTGGTAGTAAGGGAGTTAGCTTCAGTTTAGGGAGGACCTTCCTGGTTGTGGCATCTTGGGATTTATTTTTTTTCTCTCACTTTCCCCTCAACTTGACGGTGACCTAGGGGAAGCCCAGGTTTGGGTTGCAGGCAGACACACATCATTAGTCTCCATCCACAAATTGGGATCTTACCCCAGCAACCCCAGCACAGAGCCAGGGATGGTGTCCAGGTCCCAGGAAGCAGACTTGCCGCCAGCATGTGGCTCTTTCACGCTGAGACACATCTGCAGGAGAGTCGTTACCAGCTCCCAGGGCTGGGACTTATGTTCTGGGCCAGGCCCGGGCCAGGCCTCCTCCTCATCTGCATTATTGACCGTCCTCTGTTCTTCCCTTTCTGAGAATTTTGGTGGCTAAGGGGGCCAGGTGGGAAGGCGAGAGAACAGGAGATCTGGAGCCGGAGCCTCAAGCAAGATTAATGGCATGCTGTGGATACAGTCAGGTTCTGGGGACTCATTGGAAAAGAGGGCGGGTGAGTGTATAGACAGGGACCTGGAGAGTTGACAGAGGGTTAGAATGTTGGACAAGCCACCCTTGTGCATCCCTGAGCGTGGCCATCCACAACGAAGTTTGCACCCACCCTAGGCCACGGCCTTGGTGTTCCCTGTCTTGCCCTCTTCTCTGCACCATCTGCGCCCCACTTGTAGACCAGGGGCCTCCAGTTGTATGACTATGGGGTC
Organism: Talpa europaea; assembly: GCF_964194135.1. NCBI lineage: Eukaryota > Metazoa > Chordata > Mammalia > Eulipotyphla > Talpidae > Talpa > Talpa europaea. The sequence continues at coordinate 17,056,103 of NC_140076.1, forward strand.
CAGGCTCAAGGACCATTTCTAACCCCAGCTAAGGGGGGGTTAGAGTTCTGGGTGCAGGTAATGGGGCTGGGTGGGTCTTGGAGTCTGGCTGGGCTCTGAATCCCAGCCGCCGACTCATTCCAGGACCTGAGCAGCCTCTTCCTGGCCTCTGGCTCTCCGGTGTTATCAGAAGGAAGCTGGGTATTATTTTTTTATCCACCATCCTCCCACCTGTCACAGGTGGAGGGGTGCTGCTGGGGTGTTATTTCCCCGCCCAAGGCTGCTCGTGTTCCTGGGCTCTGGAGCGTCCCCAGGTAGAGGTGCAGAGGGAAGCAGCTGAGGACTGTGGCCAGGGCCCAGGGCCCCAGGAATGGCCCCCACAGCGGAGGGCAAACCAGAGCTGCCAGGGATACGAGCCGGGCTCCCAGAACGCTGACACCCTCTCTGGGGAATAAACTCTCCACTGAAAGCACCTGATGCCGCTTAACCAGCCGGTGCTGTTACTGTGGCTCCTTCTAAACAGCCAAACCCTATCTCGGCTTCATCCAGCCAAGCAACCCAACTTCACGCTAAATGCATAATTTGCTGCAAATTAAACTTAATGGGACTATAGTAATTATGTTGACTTTTAAAACTACTTAGAGATAAATACATGATTAGATATTTCAGAACACAAACTTTTCCATTGTGTTTCCTGAGAAACAGAGGAGGCTGAGGGGAAGTCAGACCGACCATGCTGAATCAGAGGGCTGGAAGAGAGGCCCCAGAAACCGGGGTAAGGATGCTAGGGGACCCCGGGAGAGGACTGGGACCCAGGCTAGCTTCTGGAGAGCAATGGGCAAAACATTTCAGAGCCTTAAAAATACTACTGCTTTTATAGGCCCACAAATCTATCATAAGGGAAATAGTCAGATGGAGACAAAGATCTGTGTGAAAGGTGGGTGGTCCCTGCATGGTTCATAACAATGGAGGGTTAACTCCCTCAGTTCTGGAACAACTGAGATGGGATGGAGACAGTCAAAAAAGGAATTCACCATGGAAAGTGCTGATAAAATAGGAGCGCAAAAGCTACATGTGGGTCTGAATATAAAGTACATTCTGAATAGACCCAGAAAGGAAGAAATCCCAGGAGAAGTGTGCAGAAATGCTAACAATTTTCAATTAATTTTAATGTAAAGGGAAAAAAACCCACTCCTGTGTGTCCCCTCTAGTCTCAATACTGCCACGAAGGTGCTTGCATTGGCCCACCCCAGGATCCTTGGAGTTTCTCTCCTGCTCTGCGAGTGACTGTGAGTTGAGGACAGTGAAGGCCTTAGAAAGAGTAAGGGTGAGGCCTTGTCTTTTCTCACTCCTTTTGCCCTTCTCCTGAGGGAGGAAGAAGTAACACCACTCTCCAAGCCATTCCCCTAGTCGAGGGGGAAGCCACTGAGGGCAGGTTCCCCTCCCTTCCCCTTGGCATCCTGGCCATTTGTCCTGTTCTTTTGTTCAGGGTATAAATCCCTCCCTCCCCATCCTGGCAGGCTGTGTGTAATCCCTGTGTGCAGGTTATGGAATTGCCTTTACCTTTGCTAACTTAACCCATGTGATGCTGTTTTGATGACTCAACTGGCCTGAGAAGAATCCAGAGGGGTGGGAGATCACCCCCTATTCCCCCGTTAGCTACAACACTGCTTCCCCTCTGACACCAGATGCCTGGGTTTTTCCACATCAACCACTTGTGCAGCAGTAGCTGGCGTCAGACAGTTTAACTCAGTTCTGACACCATCTCCCCGGAGATGGGAAGCATCAGTTCCTACAGGTTAGAGCTTCAGTCCCATGAGAACGCACCCTTCCAGATGCCAACAGTAAGCCCACTGCTTTCTCCTGCGCTCCTGACTCTGGCTATAAATCTGAGTTTCTGCAATCTCTAGTCTTTACTTAGCTTGCTAGAGCAGCTCACAGAACTCAGCACAACAGCTAACTTTTTTAGATTACAGATTTATTATTAATACAAAGGATATTAGAAGCAGTGAATGAAGATGTAAAGATCCATAGGGCAAGATCTGCTAGGGTCCCTGTGGGGCGTAGAGTGTGCCACCCTCCTGGCATGTGGGTGCTATCAACCTAGAACCTCTCAGAGTCTGACAGTGCAGGGATTTTTATGGCAGCTCATTGTGGAGACATGATTGATTACAGTATCGATGATCTAGTTGATCCCCAATCCCTCTCCCCTCCCAGGAGGTTGGGGGTGGGGCTGAAATTTTCAAAGGGGTTGGTTCCCTGACCAGCAGCCCACAACTTGAGATTTCCCTCAGATCACCTCATTAACATAAACTCAGCTGTGTTTGAAAGGGCTTGCTGAGAATAACACAAGAGAGCCAAAATTTCACTTTATTTTAGGAGCTGGGGACAAAAGTCAATATTATCACAAAAGATGCTCCCGTGTCTCTTCTATAGGAAATTAGAAGTGTTTTAGGAGCTCCATGCCAGGAACAGTGGATCAAGACCAAATATACATTTTTTTAAAATAAATCATAATGCCACAACAAATGATAGGATGAAGAGGAATCTTGATTTTCTTTTGTATTTTTTATGTTAATTTTTTTCTGTAGTATCATTGTTTTATAATTTTTAATAATTTAAAATTTTTTATTTAAAATTTTTTATTGAGGTAACATTGGCTAATTTTTAATAATTTTAAAAGCAGATTTAAGTGAGAAGGGGTCCCTCTCCAGAGGATTTCTTGGAGGAAGTTCTGAGTTTGGAGCTCCAGTTACAGGCGCTCTCTCTTTCTCTCTTTGTTCCCTGGCTCAAGTCATTTTTTTTTTTTTTTATTGTGGAATCTTTGTTATAGCAACAGAATGGACAGGGTAACTAAATAGTGAGTATAAAGGTCAGGAAGAACAAAAAACATGTATAGAGAGGGACAACCCTGGTTGTTGAAACATTGTAAAAGCTCTGGTCTGCTGGCTAGGGAACTGAATAGAATGTTGTTCTTTTTTTTTTTTTCAGTTTTATTCTTTATTTTGTTTCCTTTTATTTTTAAATTTTCTTACATTGTTCATTTTTGTACAGCATTTGATTTCTCCCCTCAGGTGTAGTTCCTGTAAATATCCCACCACCACATCACCTGTGAACCATCACCCTGGTCCCTTGTGCTCTTCCCACCGGTTT